>NW_024096524.1:1655000-2255000 GCF_016545835.1 Crotalus tigris
CCTGTTTTTTTCTACCATCTCATTTAATGAGCATTAAGTATTACTCACCTATGGGCTTCTAAAAAAAATGCTATTCCTTTTTGTCTTCATCCAGTAAGTTCACTGATGGCATAACTAGCAGCACAGAACTTTGAACAAAGGCTGACACTATCTTCCTTCCAAAGATCTTTCCAGACTCCTTATCCAACCATGTTTACTATTACTAAGCAGTTAAAAGGAACACACTGTCCACATTTCTCCACTGTACTTTTTTGCTGGCCAATTAATTCAAGGACAGCTCTGTTGCAGTTTAAATGCTTACCTAGCATTGTGGTATTTTGTGTGTATGAGAAGTTTAATCGCGCTTCTAAGATGATAATACTATTTTCCAAACATTCCTCCATTTTGCAACAGACTGTGTTGCAAACAACTGGTCTGTAACAACTGAAACATACAAATAAGTATTTAGCAGTATTTGGGGATAAGAAAGGAGAGAAGAGCAAATAGGGAAAGTTTGCCTTTGAGAATACACACATGACATACACACACACACACACACACAGAGAGAGAGAGAGAGAGAGAGAGATGCTGTGTGGGATACATCATGTGCTTTAATAATTTGAATAACAAGCATGTTAAATAATGATCATTGACAATTGTTGCATTCAACAACACAAATGTCTGAGTGAGAACCTTTGTAGCTATGCACTCCAAATCATATGGACCTTATAATGTCATTTCTACATAATCTGTATACAGGGAAGATGACTAACTTTGGGCAGGATCTTGTGTCACACTTTTCAAAAGATACTTCATTTATATCCCAAGAACCATTTTGATGTGGTGATTAGAGGCACCTTGTTAGAAATGACAAGAGTGTGAGTTCTAATCCCGCCTTAGGCACAAACCTAACTGGGTGACCTTCCGCTGGTCACTCTCATTTGAAGAAAGCAATGGCTAACTGATTCAAAGGCACACACACACACACGCACGCACGCACACACACAATCCCCTGCCCACACACACACACTATCCCTCAAAGGTTTCATATTTCATTTTCACTTTTGCATTGTCACAGGTGGGAATGAGCACCTCACTATGCTTCAGATGCTTCTGGATTGAAATTTTGCGATTGTGGTGATATGCCGACAACAACATGTACCATATGTGTACCTGTCCTTTGTGTCAGTGCACCCTTGAGGACCTCATGACAGTGCAACAGAATGCAATTAATGTTGCTAGTTTCTGGTCAAGATCTGTTTAACTTGTACATATTTTAATCTAGTATTTTATATTTTAAATGTTATGCCGTATAGCATGCCTTATTTTAGTTGTGATGCTTCTGATATGAAGAAACAAAACTTTTGCATTTAAAAAAATCAAGATTAAATATACATTGCCACATACTGAATTGTCCCTTCCCCAGATGTTTGAGCCATTGTGGCATACTCAACAACATGGCATTTCTTTGCTTGGGGTTCCAAAGCATCTTTTGTGCTCCAGCTTTTCTGCATAGGATTTAACACTGTGATAGAAGGTTAATAAGTTCCATATGGGGAAAATTGACAAGTTGAATCAAAAGCACGTGGGATATTCAAGCTTCTCCATCCTGTGTGACTATCATGGCTAACTTTCATTCGCAGGTTCGCTTTAATTGTATTGGCAGAAGAAAACAATATTTTAGATGGTGTATCACTAAAGTACACTCATGCTCCCATGTGGGTGGACAATCTGTCTGCCACAGTGCAAAAGTCAGGGGAACATCAGACACATTCATTAGAAAAGAATACATGCCAATTCATTGCATGGTCTTTGCAAGCTGAAATATTGCACATATAATGGTAATATTGTCTAGTGAACAAACTGCAGCTTGTAGGTAAACACATAAAAGACTGCAGCATAATGCTGGAATATTAATCTTTTTATTTTTCTTCACAAAGGAAAGACAGCCTTAGAAGGACATTATTGAGAATAACTCCACTGAAATCTTCCTATTTCTGCACAAAAATGTCATTCTATTAAGCAAAATGGCATAGTAATAATTTTATAAACTTTCAGCCTTTGTTTTAATTCTGGTGAATTGTCCTTTTTCTTGCTTCAGAAAAATGAAATTATAACATCAATCAAAAAGTTAATTCAAAAAGGAAATCTTATTAGCATCTCTTTTAATCAATCCTTTCTGAAAATGCTATATGTCCTAGATCATATTTCAAAACTCTAATTTGAAATTATTTTGTTTAATTTTAATACTAGGTATGGAAATGTCTGTTATATTAATATCTCAAAATACATTTTACTACTTATATCCTGTATTTCAGCTTAATCCAAGATCTAAAATATTTACTGTGTCTTAAGTGGAATAAATTATTTGTTCAATATTTTGATTATTTTTTTAAGCATAAAAGTGGTATTTTGATTAAAATCAGGGTAGTAACTGACATATATAACTTATCTTTAGGAATTATTGGTGAAAGTTAAGATACAAGCATGAAAAACAATATACAACAACTTCAGAGAGAGGAAAGTAATTTGACATTACAAAAGTGGCTTCATATTAATTCCACAAAACATATAAAGAACATGTTTTTGTTTTATTTTTTCTGTACAGGAACTGCCTTTGTTTGTTGCTGTCAACTCTGATTTAAAAATTACTAAGAATTATAATTTAGATTTAAATGTTATGAAACTGCATTACCCACATATTTATTTCAAACTATGTCCAACTCAATTTATTGAATTTACTATCTAGAGCTGCAGTATTACTTTTAGACCAAGCCTGTTCGTGTACTCCTGAATTTTTCCAAATGGCAATTCTTGCAAAATCTCCTATGTAGATGATCCAAAACATCTTTTAAAAACAAACCATTGCAATAGTTTCATTTTCCTCTCTTTCAATTTTGTGCAAGGTGCAGAACAAATGGCAGACATTTAATACATGCTGGTCTAATTCTTGGCTGAAACTATATATTATAAAAGCAAGCTTCACGGGTTTCTTGCTAACATCTGCAATTTACAGATAGAAAATATTACTACCATTATGATCCTACTGGAGGTTCATTCACCCCTTCTTTTGAGAAAAAAAAATCCTACTTAGTTGAAAGTTAAACATGGTTGAATTATCTTTAAAAAAATATGGTTCATTTGCTGTCAACATGATACATTTTATTTAGTTACAAAGAAATCTCTGACAGAATGGTCTATACCACAAAAAAAAAAAATCGAACATTTCTTTGTAATCATGAGGTGCCACAGCTGCTTACAGCAAGAAAAAGAGCGATTCCTTCATTTCCTGCGTAGTTTTATATACTGATGCTCTTTGCAGTTACCAGCTTTGGGTCAAGTTTGTCACGCATAAATTCAGCAAATGGAAAAGAATGCCTTTTCTTCCCAGTGCACAAGTATAAAGTAAGTTTTCAGCCTTGGTTCCAGATTTTTTATGCAACTGTTGTTCATGGCTGCACAATAGATTTTAGGAGTTCAGAAGAAAATCAGCTACAATTTGATATTTACTTACCTGAAAGTAGGGCTCACTGAAATCCGAAGGATAGACTTCTGAATGAAAATATACTGATTCGTTCTAAGGTACCTTGTGGTTCCTTTATACGTGTGAGCTGTCACATTTACCTATTAATTGTCTGATGATCTTAAAACATGCTAGTCACTTGAGAAAGGACAGAACAATTTGGTCCTGGAATTATCATCTGAAGTGGTATTTTTCTCCTGGAAACAGAAATGATCAAGAATAAACAACAGATATCATTGTTGTGGTTTTTGTTTCTACATTTTGCAGATTAGCAAGACTGTAAAGTTTGCTGAAAAATTACTGAAGAACTATGAACTCAAATTACATCATGAAACCTTTTTTTTAAAGTATTTGGACTACCAAATTGATGATTGTTATGAACAGACTGCAATGTATACATTAATAAAAAGAAAATAAAGGGGTTTTTTTTGCCTTTCTAGTAACTTTGTCTTTTAGCTATTTACTACATTGATTATTTTGAAATATGTTAATATTTTTACTTCAACATTTTCTATAATACTATGCAGCTTATTATAATTCTATAATATTAGGCAAGTTAAACGCATATGTCTCTTAATCTTAATTGCAATGTTGTTCATTTTACACGATGCTTTCAAAAGGCTCAGAAATTCTGTTAACCTTACACTCACCTTAAGCTGAATTTAGTGATTTGCCCTAAGCTACCCAGGCAAGCATAAGCTAGAATTCATTTTTCTGTCTTGCAATCTAATGTTCTAATGCTAGTCCCTATATAATACCCATCTCTTTCCTTCTTCATTTATTAACTGTGGAAAATAGGCATATCAGCATAAGTAAAAAATACTTAGGAATATTAGTGGGTGGAAGTGGCAAGAAGGTGACAAGCAACAGGGAGAAAGCAGAACTATTTAACTCATTTTTTGCATCTGTCTTTACACAAAGGGAAAAAACAGACCAACCTATCAAAAATAGTGCCATAAAAAACAAAACAGAAACACAAGTTAAGATAGGCAAGAAAATGGTTAGTGAGCACCTGTCCAGCCTAGATGAGTTCAAATTGCCAGGACCAGATGGATTATACCCCAGAGTTCTCAAGGAACTGGCAGATGTGATATCGGAGCCACTGAACTATATTTTTCAAAGATCCTGGAACACAGGGGAACTACCAGAGGACTGGAAAAGAGCTGATGTAGTTCCCATCCTCAAAAAAGGAAAAAAAATGGATCCAGGAAATTACAGACCTATCAGCCTGACCTCAATACCTGGGAAGATCCTGGAAAAGATAATCAAACGACGAATCAACGAACACCTAGAGGCAAACAAAGTCATTACTAAAAGCCAACATGGGTTTGTCAAAAATAGATCATGCCAGACAAATCTTATTGCATTCTTTGACCAAGTGACAAAATTAGTGGATCAGAGGAATGCTGTGGACATAATTTACTTGGACTTCAGTAAGGCATTTGATAAAGTAGATCACAACCTACTACTTGACAAGATAGAAAAATGTGGGGTAGACAGAACCACCACCAGATGGATCCGTAGCTGGCTGACCGGCCGTACTCAGCGAGTGGTCCTCAATGGAACTGCATCTATATGGAGGGAAGTGTGTAGTGGGGTGCCCCAGGGCTCTGTTCTGGGCCCAGTACTCTTCAACATCTTCATCAACGATTTGGATGAAGGGATAGATGGGGAACTCATCAAATTTGCAGACGACACCAAGCTGGCAGGAATAGCCAACACTCCAGAAGACAGGCTTCAGATACAGAAGGATCTGGACAGACTTGAACACTGGGCACTAACTAACAAAATGAAATTCAATGGTGAAAAAAGCAAGGTTCTACATTTAGGCAAGAAAAACCAAATGCACAAGTACAGCATAGGTGGCACCATGCTCAATAGTAGTAACTGTGAGAGGGACCTCGGAGTCCTAGTAGACAATCACCTAAATATGAGCCAGCAGTGTGCTGCAGCTGCCAAAAAGGCCAACACAGTGCTAGGCTGCATTAACAGAGGGATAGAATCAAGATCACGTGAAGTATTAATACCAATCTTCAATGCCTTGGTAAGGCCACACTTGGAATACTGCATCCAGTTTTGGTCACCACGATGTAAAAAAGATGTTGAGACTCTAGAAAGAGTACAGAGAAGAGCAACAAAGATGATTAGGGGACTGGAGGCTAAAACATATAAGGAACGGTTGCTAGAATTGGGTATGTCTAGTTTAACGAAGAGAAGGACAAGGGGGGACATGATAGCAGTATTCCAATATCTCAGGGACTGCCATAAAGAAGAGGGAATTAAGCTATTTTCCAAAGCACCTGAAGGCAGGACAAGAAGCAATGGGTGGAAACTAATCAAGGAGAGAAGCAACCTAGAACTAAGGAGAAACTTCCTGACAGTGAGAACAATTAATCAGTGGAACAGCCTGCCTCCAGAAGCAGTAAATGCTCCAACACTGGAATTTTTTAAGAAGAGACTGGACAGCCACTTGTCCGAAATGGTGTAGGGTTTCCTGCCCGAGCAGGGGGTTGGACTAGATGACCTCCAAGATCCCTTCCAACTTTACTACTATTATTATTATTATTATTCCATTTTTAACATTTGTTTAGCCAGTTTATTACAGTCAAATATTAGAAAAGTTTAATGCATTAGAATAAATACAATAATATTCCTAGAAATCACATACAAGTAGTCCTCGACTTACAACTTTTCGTTTAATAACCATTTGAGGTTGCAACAGCACTGAAAAAAAGTGACATGATAATTTTTCACACAACCATTGCCCATCCCCGTGGTCATGTGATCAAAATTCAGACACTTGGCAACTGACTCATATTTATGACAGTTGCAGTGTCCCAGGATCATGTGATCACCTTTTGCGACCTTCTGACAAGCAAAGTCAATGGGGAAGCCAGATTCACTTAACAATTGTGTTCCTAACTTAACAACTGCAGTGATAACAAGTGTGCCAAGAAAGGTCATAAAATGGGGCACAACTCACATAATAACAGTGTTGCCTAGTAACAGAAATTCTGGGCTCCATCATGGTCATAAGGCAAGGACTACCTGTGTAGTACTCTTCTCCATATCAGGAATGTATAGCAAGTCACAAATATTGCTTGAATTTACCCTAAACTGAGAGGATTTTAAATGCAGCAGGTTTACAAATAATTCAGTTTCTTTTACTTACCATCAAAGATCTGTCAACCCAAACCATTCAGACAGAATTTCACATGGATTCCATCATGATTTTAGGGCTGAGAAGGGTGGAAGCCTCAAAGCAATGCTTCTTTTCCCTTTCCTTTGTAACACAAATTTAGTAAGGATATTGAAACATTATCTTGCTCACAGCCCATTAAGGCGCTCTGCTTGTTTTCTTTTCCTGCTGACTGCTAACTATTGAACTCGAATATGCTCTCTGCTTGGCAGTCTGCAGTTGGTTTAGAAATGCACCACTTGCTAAGTTCATCCCGCCAAAAATGACAAGTCAAAGTAATATAGCGGTGCCTTTGCAGTGTCTTTAATTAACTGCGAAATATTGGCCTTAACGTGCCAAATTGCACACTGTGCATTTTCACAGCAAGTTTGTGCCACTGCAATATGGACATACACTGTTGTCTTATTTTGAACAAATTGGGAGGGGGAGGCTGATGGAATGTGTACATCAAGGTCACTCAGTTTTGTATTAAATGGCAAATTTGCCTGTTATCTCATTAATTTTGCTTCACTGAGCCTAGCTTGAACTGAGCTGCATTTTAACTTTACACCCCCCTTTTAAAAAGCTTGAGAAAAAAAAAAACCTTAAGCACACTGGGGGAGGGAGGGTGGAGAGAAAACTTCACAGCAGACAAAATTACCATCCAACATGGTGATGCTAAGTCATGCATCTTCTAAATGAACCATGGATTATTTACTGGTAGGCAGGGCCAATGTCCAAATCGCACTTGTTGTTCAGATCATCCTAAACCTAAGTGAGATGTGTGAATTCACTCTACATCTAAACAGCATGGGTTCAAACAGTATTCAGAGCCATAAAGTAATGTTTGAGTTTAGTTTAGTCTGTTGTATGTAAGCTACCATTTATAGTGAACATGCAATGTTTTTCTATGCGAGACCCCAATTTTTTTTTTTTTTTTGTACTATTGTGGTCTCAGAAAATTGCAGGAGGACATATCAAGGACAAATGGATATTGCATTTGGGGGTCTTTTTTTGTGGGGACTGGTTGATTTTAAACGAGTAATAAGATGTCTTTGGCCTCAGGAGAGTTTAATGCTCTTGTATCTACCTTCATTTAGCAAATTGCATGAAAAATTGCAGCGTTGAACACGGCAGCATGATCTCAGGGTGCTCTGGGGCTGACAAATTGGGGTCTGGAGGATATATCCAGGTTTTGATTTATGTTTGTGGCTTAGAATCATTTATGGTTTCTTTCTTTCTCTTCCTCAAATGACAAGAGATCTCCAGGATTCTGGTTACAATCTTACTCTGAAATGTCTGTTAGCCATTTATTACAGATCCATTTGTTCTGATCAAGGAACATTTGCTCTACCATTTGCCGTGAGAATATATGGATAAATCTGGCGGATTCTGAGGCAACAGAAATATTCACATCCTCTGATGTAAAATTGTTTTCTTGTGAACCTTGAGAACTAAACTTCAATAGAAAGGCTCCATTTCTCATATTATCCAATCTTCCACCAGCTGCTTTCTGATATGGGATGGGAAAGAAATTACCTTCAATCTGAGTCTTCAGTATGGTGCATCATCTTATTCAAATGCTATGCGCTGCAGACTAATCTGAAGATGTGTTTCTGGGAGCATCATAACTAACAAAAATACTTCCAAAATACTTCCAAAAAATAACGTTGTTATTAGATCAATGTAATGTCACCTAATGTGTTTCATTGTTATCAGCACAATCATGATCAGTTTTCCAAAGATGGCCAGAGGTTAGTTGGCTGGTTGATTTATTTGCTTGCTTATTTGTTTGTTTGTTAGTTTATTTTTCATGTCTCTAAACCACCCATCTACCACAAAGAGGAGTCATCATAACTCTGTATTTTAATAATTTCTGGTCATTTATGCTGATCCTGTGTCTCTTTGGATAAGCACATGTATCAGCATGCAGTGTCACTGTATAGAGTACACAAGCAATATTTTCCATGGCATGTGTTATTTATTGATCTGAAATTACTTGGATTAAATTTAAAGTATGTTGAATTCATTTCCATTATAAATCTCCAGGAATCGCAGCCCATAGATACGTAGTCAAATAGTATATCAGTAGCAGAAAGTCTTTTAAAATCATTCCAATCCCCCCCCCCTTTTTTAGGTACAGATACGCTGTCTGTTTTTGAGATCACTTTTTCCATGTCAAAAAATCTAAACTTCTGAAATACATTAAAACATGGAGACATCATCTGTCTTTTATTTAAAAGCTTCAGAATCTGTAAGCCATCTAAAAGAATCCTGAACAAATCATGAATTAGCGTAGAAAACCAGCAAATATTAGGATAAAAATATTTCATTATTGTAAATGTAAGTCATGGCATTCCCTTTCCTTTAATCGTAATGTTAATTTAGCTTTAAAAAAACCCCAAAGTGGGCTATTATGGGTTGCATCAACTGCAAAATTTGGGAACAGTTTGCTATTTTTTCCTCTGTTAAATTCCAAAACTAATAAACTTTCAGCATACTATAACAAGTGAAGTACTCATATCAACAAAGGACTTACTTAGAAGCTGCAGAACTTTAAGAAACTTGTGGTGAGAATCTGAAGATATTTTAGTAATGTGCCATACACATAGGAGTAGAACATGTTCTTCAACTTTCTTTTAAAAAAAGAAAAAAACTCCTTTACTTTCCTCACAGTGTGTCTTTAAAATCTGTGCAGAAAAGATGTATTATACTGTGAGTGGGTGAGCTGACTATTAAGCTCAAAAGTTGTTGTTTTTTAGAGAAAGTCCTATGCATAAATTCAAAACTCTCTAGAAATTCAAACTCAGCCACTATCTTGTAATGAACCTGAAAACCGTGTAATGAGTAATACAGCTATATTAGGAGCCACAAAAGTGATTCTGGAGAGTAAACTAAAATGGACTATTGTACTGAGATATTGGTGGCAAGATAAGAAGTTTAAGCAACGATAGCAAATGCTTTCGCTATTTATATTTTAGTGCATGGTACAAGCCATCAACAAATAAAACTGCCATAAAATATTGCGTGGTTTGGAATCCAGGTTAAATAAAATACAGTCTCATTTTCAACCTCCTTTCCAGGTTTTGCTACAAACAGTCCAAAGTAAGATATCAAAAGAAGTGCCTTTGTACTGTATAAGCCACCCATTCTCAAACGTATCATATCATGTGGTTGTTATAGGAAAAATAAAATGATCGTGGGTGTATGCAAAGTCAGGAAAGGCACAATTTGCAACTTCCTATCCCATGCCTCATAACAATGCTCTGCACAAAAGTAGTTAAGTTACACGGCTGTAATATATTTCTTTTCTGAAACCAAAGTGTAGCCATTTTTACATTAATTTTCTTTTTTACATTTTTTTTCTGAAAATTTCAACCCATCAGAGCTGCTAAACTTTGATTCTCTCATGGTATTAAAAAAATATTCCCAGGCCTTCTGTGTGATTCTTTTTCTGGACATGGATAAGTGATCTGAGACCCGTGGACTCTTCTATTATTTTGTTTTCTAATGAGAAATCAATCTATGAAATGTTTTTGTTACCATGGGAAACATGAGCAGTGCAATCACTTGTGTGAATGTGATGCTATCATTGGTGCAGAACTACATAATGTGTGATGTCATTCTTCCCCTGGGCATGGCATTGGGGTGGGTTTGTTTTTTTCCCCATGCCTGTATTTGTGTGCCTTCTCTTTTTACCATCCCCAAGTTAAAAAATTAACAACACCAACTTGGATACGCACTCATCATAGGCTAATTACAAATAATTGACCTAGGATGCGGTTAAGGTGAGAAAGCTGTCTGCTTCTTTTGCACATTAAAATGATGCATAATACATTGATATATATGGCAATGACTGTTTGGGAAATATTTTGTGCCTTTTGTTCCATCATTCCTGATTGACCTGTTTTGTTTCTGTAAGTCTCACGTTGTCTCCATATGCAGGTAGTCCTCAACTTATGACCATAATTGAGCCCAACATTTCTGTTGCTCGGCGAGAAAGCTGTTCAGTGAGCTTTGCCCCATTTTACAACCTTTCTTGCCGCAATTGTTAAGTGAATTGCTGCAGTTGTTAAGTTAGCAACACGGTTGTCAAGTGAATCTGGCTTCCCCATTGACCTGGCCTGTCAGAAGGTTGCAAAAGGTGATACCAGGACCCTTGGACATCGCAATCGTCATAAATATAGGTCAGTTACCAAGCACCTGAATTTTGAGCCTGTAACCACAGGAATTCTGCAATGGTCATAAATGTGAAAAAGTCACTTTTTTCAGTGCCATTGTTAACTTCAAATGGTCACTAAACAAATGGACTGCCTATATTGCTACATATCAGGTTTTTTTTTCCCCCACTTCCTGGTTCATGGCTTGGCACAAAAACCAGAGTTACTCAGTTTTATCCATACCAATAATGTGGAGTTCCTCCTGTTTACTTGAAGTGATTTTGCCACATATTCTTTCCTAGAAGTCCCTGCAAATCTTTCATTTCACCCACATGACACCAAAACAAACAAAAGTACATGTTTTCAGTATAGATCTTAACAATTGTACTAAGCACTATCTTAAAAGAGACATTTCCTTCTTTCTGTATCTTAGGAATCTGTTTTCTATGTGATACTTGCTATAACAAACATTGGCTTCGTGTAAAAACCAAGTTTCCTTCTGAAATTTACCTATATCCAACTCCGACTGAGAAATTGATTAACAGACAAAATTCTCACTAATTAATATATTTACCCTTTACAAATTAACTTAGATTTCAGACTATTTCCATTTTAATCCCACACCCTTATTATTGGTATTTAAGAACAGATAATAGAAATGCCCTTTAATGTCTTTATCTGATGCAATCTTTAAAACTAACTAGCTATTTCTTTTTCCAGTCCTGTTTCATATTCAAATCTAGGAATCACAATCTATATTCTAATACTCCTTGACTTACAACAATTCATTTAGTGATTGTTCGAAGTTACAATGGCCCTGAAAAAAGTGACTTATGACCATCATCACAACCCATCCTCATGGATCGCCTCTCTTAATCTATGCATTGATGTCTTAAGTGTATTCATAAGTCTATATAAACAGATTACAGCTTGTAATAGCAAACAAGCATATTTGTTTTTAAGTGGAAAAATCTCCAATGTTATTTTGGTATCTAAATCATTTATAGAAATTGATAGCGTCCTTTCCTTTCCTTTCCTTTCCTTTCCTTTCCTTTCCTTTCCTTTCCTTTCCTTTCCTTTCCTTTCCTTTCCTTGTCTGACACATCTGGTTCTATGTAATATAAGAAAAAGTGGGATTTTGACTTTCTAGCCAGGACATTAAACTAAAGACTAAGTCAACAATGGAAAAAACTATATAGCTTAACAGTATGACATGACTGATGGTCATTATAGCTGGTCGTTATAATGGTATAAGTTTTGTTTTCTCAACAGTATAGTAAAACAGTTAATAAACAATAAATCTGAATTTAATCACAAGGGTTGGTTTAATTAAGTGGTGACCTTGCTATACGAATTATTTCTGAAAGTGACTTTCTTCATAAAAGTGAGGGTTTAATCAGACACTGTATATGTGTTATTAAGAGCATTTGATGGATCTTTTGTCTCATTCCTCTGTTGTCCTTGTAATTTAAATATCCTGTTGTGTCAGTATAAAGACAGGAAGTGAGTTATACAAAACCTTACAATAACAATATTACGTTTCAAGAAAGCAGATGTGCTCTGTATGGGTTTTTCTTCCCAGAGGTAGTGCATGTTTTCTAAATGCTACAAAGAATATTTTTGTTTCTGTTAGGAAAATGCTTCTAAAAATATTTCAGTAATCTACAAAATATTTTGCAGATATTTACAAATTGCTCTGTCTCATAATGCCAGGTTTTTCATTATTCAGCTTTATGCTTTATCTGTTTCAAGAAACTCAAACCTCTTTTCCTGCAGACTCAGGTTGGATAGCAGGAAAGGACTTTAATGTTATTTTGTATATGTGTGTATGTGGTTTTTTGGTTTTATTTTGTTTTGACATATGCAGTCTTGCTATTTTTATGCAAATCTTTGGAAAGTCAAAATTGGCAAATGTGTTCTTCAATTTCAGACACATCCTATTTGGTTTTCCTGGTGTAACTGCTGCTCAGCAATGTCTTTTAACAGCACTTACAATTCAGCTCTCTAGAGAGGCTAAGAATATATCCTTCCTTGAGAAGCAATGAAACAAAAGCCGATGCACCCCAGCTACAGGCTCATTAGGACTTCAAATAACATTTAAAAAAAAACATGGGAGTTCCAGTAAAGAGGTGGTGGTTGTTTGTAATGCATCTAAATGCATTTACAGGAGTGTTTATGATTGGATGTGGCTAAAAGTTCTTCTTTTTGCTGGTAACTAAGGTAGAATGCTATTTGCAAATCTGTCTTCCTGTAATAGGATTATGGGTAGAATTACCTTGCTTTCGGTATTCAACCAAATCCAGCCAGTTTTGTCTGTGAATGTCCCCTGAAAAGCAGATAATTGCACATACAATGCCCAAATCCTTGCCTCATTGATATAAGCAAGGATTTGATACTGATATCAGCAAAGCTAGAATTTTCTTCTTTCCTACAGCTGTCGGTAGACCATAATGATTGAACAAAGCAGAAATGAAATATCACATGGGAGGCCTTCAAATTGACTTACTTGGTTTTCACTGGGACCACATGTCAGTAGAAAAGCCCATCCATATGGTGGTTGTCAAGGGAAAGAGGCACAAGGAGTATTCCACACAGACGTGCATCTGGCATTTACTTGCATTAGGCTTTCATTTTTTACTTACCTAAAGGAGAACAGCTTAGGAGTAGAAAGAGGACCAAGACCAGAATAATTTTTATTAACAGGACTGGCCTGGCTTGACCACTAGACAAAATGTGCAGTCAGAACTGCAAATACAGGTAGCCCTCAACTTACGACCACAATGGAGCCCAAAATTTCTGTTGTTAAGTGAGATATTTGTTAAGTGAGTTTTGCCCCATTTGCCGACCTTTCTTGCCACAGTTGTTAGCAATTCGGTTCTTAAGTGAATCTGGCTTCCCCATTGACTTTGCTTGTCAGAAGATCGCAAAAGGTTATCACATGACCTTGGGACATAGCAACGATTATAAATATGAACAAGTTGCCAAGCATCTGAATGTTGATCACACGACCATGGGGATGCTGCAAAGGTCGAAACTGTGAAAAACAGTCATGTCACTTTTTTCAGTGCCATTGTAACTTTGAACGGTCACTACACAAACTGTTGTAAGTTGAGGACTACCTGTACATTCTGAGTGCCATTAAATCTCAGCAAATGACTGTTTTATTTTTGTTGTTACTGTGTTTGCATTGCTAAGGGACAGGAAAGGGACTACTGGGAATTCAGTATGACAGAATTGAGCACTGTGGATGCCTTCGATACTCCAAATCCAGATCTGAATTGATGGAGGACAATATTTCCTACTTTGCCTTTGTTCATCAATTATCATTGCCACTGGGATAAGCAAGAGTAATGAGCTATCAGTCTTCTTGAATGACAAGGAACGCCTTCAGGGAACCAGGCAGGGAGATCTAGCCCTAGGTACCAGGTACAAGAAAAGATAAAAGACCCAGGTGCACAAAAATAGAAGCTATTAGGATGACACATTGATATTAATGTATTGGTTTTATTTTAATTCATTGGAATACTGCAAAAATCAAATCTCCCGTGGCAGCTTACACTCTGTAAAACAACATAAAAGAAAACATTCGAACCACAATAGGAATACAAAAAAATGTTACCCAACTAAATAACATATCATACTACATCTCTGACAAGGAATAAATTACTTTTGCTGATTATTTTGCTAGATACGTTTTACGTACTTATCTAATTTGTGTCTTTCTCCATAACAATAATGCAGAAAACCCTTTGGAAGTGAGTGGTAGGAATAGGTTGCAAGGCCAGATAGATGACAGTTTTTTCCACTGTGAGTCCTATTGATTTTAATAGAACTGCATTCAAATTTCAGACTTTTGCTTGAGTAACGTTAAGCTGTAATACAGTATCGCTTGCATTTAGTTGTATTTGATTTCATATATCATTTGATGCTTTTGTATGGCTTTTCTAGATTCATTTTTAAATTCCTTTATTTTATTTTATTTTATTATTTTATTTTATTTTATATTTTATTATTTTATTTTATTATTTGTTAGGTTATATCCTGTCTTTCTTCCAAGAACTCCAGACAGGATATATCTTGAATTATATAATACTCCATGTGACAAAACAAAATTCATCCAATACACTTCCATAGTTCAGTGTGGCCTTCTCAGTTGTAGTCTAGTACCCAACCACAATGCCACCACTAGATCAGCTGTAAGATCACATGGCTTAGATAAATATACAAAATATGTCAAGTTTTACACACACACATAAATACACACACACACAAGTTTACAGGAACGATGCACTAACTGAAATATGCTGAAGTTGTACTGATTTGATTGCTGACTTTCCTTGGATGCTTCTAAAACTGTAACATGACAATTTTTATTCTTTTCCTATCTCTGTTCTTGTTACTATAATTGTTATTTCAAAGTATACTTCAGTCCTCTATCCAGAGGCCCATCCTTGGCTGTGGCGTGGTTTGATAGAGGTTGTACAGATAGTCCTCAGCTTATAACAGTTAGTTTAGTGCAGTGGTTCTCAACCTTTTTAATGCTGCGACCCCCAACCAGTCGTAAGTCGAGGACTAAACCGGTCGTAAGTCAAGGACTAAACCGGTCATAAGTCGAGGACTACCCAACCGGTCATAAGTCGAGGACTTTCCCTGCCCAGGAGCACCACGCATGCGTGGTGCTGCCCCCTGCGCCAGCTGAGGCGTAGCTGGCAAGCGGCAGAGATGGAGCAGGCCGACCACCGGCTGGGCCACCAGCTGACCCAGCCCAAGGGAGGTAAGGCACCCGCCGGAAAAGGGGAAAAAAATGGCGGACAGCCTTGCTTGGCGACCCCCGTGAAATGGTCGATCGACCCCAAATGGGGTCGCGACCCATAGGTTGAGAACCGCTGGTTTAGTGACTGTCCAAAGTTACAACAGCACTGAAAAGAAGTGGCTTATGATTGTTTTTCTTACTTACGACCATTGTAGCATCCCCCATCCCCCCTTCCTTGTAGGATCCTGGTCACGTGATAAAAATTCAGACACTTGTCATGTGGGATCATGTGATCAACTTTTGTGACTTTCTGACAAGCAAAGTGTTAAATTAGACACTAGGACACCAACTATGGTTGATGTTACATTAATTGTTACTGTATTAGTGCCCTTGAAACATACTTAGGAATTGTTTTCCTGTGTACAGCACTCCCTGGAAATGCTTAGCTATATCTACTGTTTCATAAACCTTTCTAGATATTTTTTTTCAATTATGCTCATACTGTTCCTCAGATCTCTGAATGTCTACTAAACAAACATTACAAAATTTTGTTGATCCAAAGTTCTACCTTATGCGACAAGGTAATAAGCTTTAATCCAACAAAACGGCTATTCCCTTCTGATAGAAATGACAGGAAAATCTGTCAGTTTTACTCCATTTTTTCCTTTCCAGAATCATGTTTATTTACTGTTTGTAAATTAAAGGTGAAGGGTGTCAACCAGAATCATATTTAGTTTTGTATACGCATTTCCCAAATTTGTATTTTGTATGCATCTTTGTCAGTTACATGCATTCTTGTATTTTTTTTTGTATTTTTATATATGTTTTGTTTACAATGTATATAAATGATCTTGGAAAAATGTGAATTTCAGGACCAAAACATGCTAACATGTAGATTTAGGAAGTCAAATTGAATAAATTAGTATACAAATTGTGTCAAACTTTTCCACATCTGATTCATTCAAGTGAGCTTTAATTATAATTCCATACTGGTAAAGACATCCAAGCAGGCTCTTACTTAAATAAGCAATATAAGATTACTATTAAAATGTGTTTATATTTGTCTAAATATAGGAATAAGCACCAACATATGTTTGCTTAAGAGTTTGCCTTCTAATACAGCAAAAGGATCATGGGCCCATGTTTAATACAAAGGCAGAACAATTTCTGTTGTAATATATGGCTCAGCGATTACCATTTTATTAAAAGTTTAATAATGGACCTGTGCCAGTCGCTTGAAAAACTGTATAGCAATTTTCATTTGCCATAGAATTCCATTAAAAACTTGCTTATGTATACAGAATGAGACCATTTGTTAAGGAAATGTTGTATATGCTTATAATTGGAAGATATATTTTATGCTCCTGAAGAAATAGTAAATATAGAGTGCCTTATAGTTCACAATGATGAGCAACTCCTAGGAGCAAGGTAATATGTAAATAATAGATATTCTGGGTGATGGGATATTCAAACAGATAGGTAAAGAAAAAATATGACTAGGCAAACTTATTTTTCCTGGCTGTTACAGCCTTATTTCCTCCTTCTCTTATTCTTTTCCCCCTCCATTCATTCTAGTTGAATAAGAAATAATTGCACTTGAAGCTTGGCCTTAGTTCTTCCATATCTCATATATATGACCACAGAAAGAGAGGACCATGAAACTGCTATATTCAAAGTCTCCCTTGTCCAGTAGAAATGCCCAAGCAAAACAGAATGGGACAACTCGCCTGGGACAACTCACCTAGGCCAACTCACTGTGGAACAACTTGTCGTGGGCAACTCGCTGATTCACCACAGGACAATTCAACAATTCAATCTAATTGTTTAAAATTATTAAAACAATATTTTAATATTTGTCATTGAAATTTCATTTTGTTCCTCTTTTTGCACCCTGATACTATTCCACCATTTCTTTGATATTAGCATAACTCTTGTCCCGCAGTGAGTTGGCTATGATGAGTTGTCCAGAGCAAGTTGTCCTAGGCCCCAAACAAAATCCCCTGGTTCATTCATACTGTAGCTCTCTGAAACTTTTGGGTGTGCAGCCTCAAGGCCATTCCAAAACATTACTGCCAAATGATAGTTTGCAATAGAGTACAAAGAGAATACTGTGTTAAGTACATTTTAGTACATTTTAATTTCCACTGAAGTGTAAATTTTAATTCTGGTCCTGGCTCATGCCTTGTAGGAAGGCAATTCTTGGCCCTTCGTGTAATGATCTAATGTAGTTCTCAGCCCAAATAAAGTTGCCACTGTCTGCCTGTCCATCTTGATGCTCATTAAGCAGATGAAAAATTTTTGCTGATCCAAAAGACTTATGAGTAAACATCTTCCCATCCTTCATCTGACGACCTATGGGATTAACACACAGAGTCATCATACTGAAAATCATTATCCCACTCTGAATCCAGAAAACCAAATGGAAGCAGCCAGGTCCGTAGATATCTAATATCTTCTTAAATTCATCCTGAGAAGGAAAGCCCACTATTTTTCTGGATAATGGGCTATACCATCAAGATTTTACTCTTAGAAAGTTCTTCCAACATTCACTTTGAATTTGCCTCCTGTAACTGAAATGTATTATTTCAAGTCAAGCCTTCTGAACCAAGTAAGACCCTCTATGACACTTTTCATAGTCATAAAGTGCCATTATATTACCTCCTCTCCATTTTCAGTCTACTTAAGGCTAAACATATAAATTCGTTTAATCTCCTTTCATGAACTTAGTTTGTAACTTTCCCACCTCTATCATCCTTCTGGCCCTTTTCTGAAGCTACCTGGAATGTGGAATTAGAGAATATGAAAAAATGAAATAGTGGTTGAATGCCAAGGAAGACGACGATGCTGAATAATGGCAAAACTAATAGTTCTATATAGGTAGTATCTAAAATGTATTTTGATATATAAGTAGTTCTTTGAATTAGTTAATTTCTTAAAATTAAATATTGTGTTAAACAATTGCAAGCAGTATGTACTTAAGTGGCAAGTTAGGTTATTAGTGTATCCGGTGTAATGTTACTAAATGTCTTGCATCAAAAATTAAACAAGTTTGAAGCTGTCATGGGAACTAGGTCAGCAGCCATTTCATAATTCACCTTTCACTGATATTTAAAACTAATGATCATGCGATCAGAGTAAGATAAGATCAAAAGCCGAATGACTTTGCTGTATGGAAACAGAGAGACATTCTTTACAAACATGCAAATAGAAGTTTAATTTTAAAGTACGGTATAGGGCAGAGAAATAAAATGATGAATATTGCATCATTTAATTCATATGCAAATAGTACTTCATCAATGTTTGAATCAAAAAACCATAATGCTCTAGAGCAGGTGTGTCCAACTTTGGCAACTTGAACTGGCTGGGGAATTCTGGGAGTTGAAGTCCACAAGTCTTAAAGTTGCCTAGGTTGGACATCCCTGTTCTAAAAGAAGCCCTTTGCTTTCTACAGGTGGTTTTTTTGGAATTAGTTAATTCTTCCCAGAGTCTCTCAAATTGGCCCAAGAGGTTTTATTATCTAAGGCAGTATCTGTTTGGCCAGACTATTGTATCTCCCTCTCCCCCACAAATAATCACATTACTTTCCTTCCACACACACACACACAAAGCCCTCAAACCAGTGTTTTTTTATACAAGTATCTTGGCAGCGGCAGTCCCACATTGGATCCTCGATTCACAACAAGCAATTACAAAAGATATGCCCAAATTACCCCCTTGGGTAATTACTCCCAGATTAAGAATCATTGATCTAATGCCTGGTATGAGGAATTACTTGCATTATCATTCCATGTTCAGAAGTGGATCTGACTGACTGCTGGATCTGAATTCAGTGCTAGTTGCCTCAGATGAAGAAGTGCAGTTTAGAAGGGGCAATTAGGTCCTGATGCTCCACACTGGACACCCTCTCTATATCTGCCTCTAATTATCTCACTTTCCCTTTCTAGAACTGCCCCCTCCCCATTTCTTAGGGAATCAGCCTATCTTGTAGTCAGAATAGATGCAACACCACGTACATATAAACATTCCTGATTATAAAACTTTCTGCATGAAGCAACACCAGAGGCGATTGACTGGCTAGTTGAATTGGACTTTCAATTATAAGGCCATTGTCATACCTCCGTAGAAGTTTTATACATAATTACGTGGATTGTGTGTTTATGTGATATGTTTTCATAATGTGCTAAATAATAATTCATGATCAGATCTTGCTTATTGCAAAAATTAATTGATGAACTTGATTGTTGATTTCATGCAAGGAACCTGAAAAAAAAAATTCTTAGAGCAGATTGCTGCTTTGGTCTCTAGAAAGAGAACTCTATGTTCCATTTCTTCTCCCCTCCCTCCTTTTCCTTTTTTTGTAGAAAATATTTCCTTCCTGTGGAGGCATCTTGCCCTATTGCCAAAGGGTCAGTTGGTATAAATTGCATACACAACAATATGTAGAGTGTTTTCAGGCTAATAGGGAAGAACCATTCATTGATTCATTGCATGCATTGACCCTTTGATTGTTGGATGTCTCATTTCTTCATTAAGAATAAGACAGCTAGGGGAACATCAGAGTGATTGTCTTTAAGGTGGTAAATCACCCTGGTTTTCATTAGAATCTGCGAAGACATTATAGGAGCCATACCCTGACTTCAAACCCAGTACAATCATTTGGACTTCCTTTGAAGTAAGAGTGTATATGATTGCATCAAATGTCTCACATTTTCAAGGAACTAAATATTTTTTGTAATCTTTTTTTTTTTCAATTTGCAAGGGGGAGAGGAAAGGTGGTGACCCTGTACTAATTAGGTTACTTTAAATCTTATTCAGATTTAGGGCACCTAATTATTTCCTGGTTGTCAGGTCTATTCAGTTTCATGTTGCGGAATTATATCTCTAAAATCATTTATGCATCTTTTTCTTCAACCTTTTGCTAATCTCTTAACTTCCCATGTGATTGCTACATTTCTCTGCATACTTAGCTGCCATCTTCTTGGCAACTGAGATAGGTGATTAGCAAAAACAAAAGATGTCAGAAATAGAACTGACATCTCAAGGATAGATGGAGTTAATTTTTCCAATGGTTTGTTTATAGAAAGTACAATAATACTGATCTGACAGAGTAATAAGACTGAAAAAAGAAATTTTAGAAAGAGTACCACTATTTACAACTAACAGGTTTGTTTTATGTATTGTTTTCTCATGCTAATTTTGCAAATTAAAATCTAAGTAATTTAAAAATTAGTATTCAAAACAACAAAACGATGTTAGAAAGAATTGGGGTTCTTTTATGTTTATCTGGCCACCTATGCTGCTTTGCAGGATTTAAGTAATTTATAATCTCCCCCTTTCCAATTGTTCTTGCTACTTTGAAAATATATTTAATGTACTTTAGTGCATTTGGGCTGAAAGTGTATTGTATTCATCAATTTAGTATTCATTTAAACTGGAGCAGATCGAATATATATATATATATATATATATATATATATATATATATATATATATGTAGGTCTTTGGTTGTTCGGGTTTTCTCCCGCGTAAAATTGGAAGTGTCTTGGCGACGTTTCGATGAAGTCCCATTCGTCATCTTCAGGCTGGTGTTTTCAGCTTCGTGCTCCTCGAAGTGCGAAGCTGAAAACACCAGCCTGAAGATGATGAATGGGACTTTGTCGAAACATCGCCAAGACACTTCCAATTTTACGTGGGAGAAAACCCGAATAACCAAAGACCTACACACACACACACACACACACACACACACACATATATACATGTACACACACACACACACATGACTGATTTTGATCTGCTCCGGTTTATATATACAGTATATCATCAAAAAGGTCTGACAGCTCTGTTGCAGTGCAACATGTGATTCCTGGCCAGGAATGGCTTTTAACACTAAACATGCTTTGAGAACTTTTATTCAGTAGGTAAACTGCCTGCCTTTCCTTCAATCCCACCATAATGATACCTTGAGGTAAGTTATAATTCAATAAGCAACAAAGCAATGATTATATTCTGCAATAACATTACAGTGTATCATTTAGCTGTGGAAAACATAATGTGATTAATCTTGTCCTCTATGTGTTCTGCAAAAAAAAAAAAAAGAATGAAGGGGAAGTACTAAATGAATATGAGAAATTATATACCGATCCCTAGACAGTGGTGGAAGTACTAAGCTAGTTTTTGCTTGCTACAGTTTAGCAGGTGTCAGAGTTTAGTTGTAGCTGATTTCATACATAGCTGATATGCAGGGCTGAAAGCATTAAGCATTTACTTTTCTTTAGTGATTTTTTTAAAGAAGAATCTCTGTTGGCATTAAGAAAAACAATAAAGATGCAAATTAATCTTCACTATATCAAGTAGAGATTTTCTATGACTTTGTTCTTACCCATCTTTTGTCTATACTCCAACTGATATATAAACCTATTTACTATTTGGTTTTCCTGGACAGTGCACTCCACCCTACCATACTTTATGGTTACTTATTTCTGCTATTTCTCAGATGGCAGTATGTGCAAGATCACATTTATGTTGTAATTCCATAGTTACACAATGCAAATATGCAATGTAATACTGGAAACAAGTCAGTATCTAATCAATCTTCTTTGTCACTTTATGAACCACCTCAGCCCCCAAATCTCTGTTTTCTGAAGTTTGAGAAACTTTTTTGTAAATAGAAATGTTCCGTGTTCTCTTTCCCACAAATCATAAATCCAGCTCATGGGATAGATGAGATAGGATGGGAATAAAACTGGACAGGATGTCATTGCATATGATGTACTATTTGAAAGAAGGACCTCTGTGGGAGCAGGTCCACCCTTCCAAAGTTTTATAAATTACATAATACATTTTGTAATACATGGTCAATAGGCAGACACAAAGTGAGGCAGCATTTGTGTTTCTAGGAGCAGGATCTCTATAGATTACATACATGCAGGGAAGAGATTACTTGAACAGATCCAATTATGCTGTTGTCAAGAAAATCACATGGACATAACCCATGAGATGATAAAAAACCTGACTTGGGGCTCTCTTTATCTTTTAATAGAGAGAAAGGTCTCAGAAATTTAGATTGTGTTTGTATAGTTTATAACACAATATTACTGTATTCATATTTTAAGTATTTTGTGTAACATACACCTATATTCTGATGTAAGATGATTTTCTTCAAGGAGTTTTCACTTGCTTCAGAATCCCATAATTAAGTGATGTTGACCTCACTCGGAGTTTTTCTGTAACATCTAATCAGGAGGCCATGTTGTTCTCTCACGGACCATCCCTAAGAAAAGTACTGTACAAAGTGCTCTGAAGCTCAGTAATTACAGGAACAGAAACCTAGCAATATTAGAGTGGCTTTATTTTATTTGGAATTTGGAACCCTCCTCATTTTCTGAAATAAATTCCTTTTCATGCATGTGGGTATGCTGTTTTAAAAAAGAAATGTCTTGTGCAAACTTACCCCTCGTGCCAGTTGGTATGGCTGCTAACCTATCCATTAACCACTATGCTCTTAGAAGGCTCCACAGGGTTTTGTTAAATTCTTGCTTTGGACAAGAAAATCTAAAGCATCCTCTTTTTTTCCCCTAGCACCGTCTGAAAGGAGGGAGGTTATTAGTTCCAGCTGAACAGATTAGGTGTGTCAGGAGGTTCAACCTGACCTGTGGCAATTTAGAATAATTAATGGGGGGGGAGAGGGGTACCTTTTTTAAAAAAAGGAGTAGGACCAGTATAGAAATCTATAATTCTTCATGGGTATATAACACAGAAAAGCTTTTGTTTGTGTATTTCTTTGAATCAAATAACTGACCCAAGCAGCATATTCTCCATCGCTATGCTTAACAATACTAAATTTATGAAAGAACAGCTTTCAAGTGTAACCAGAGGAGTGGGAGGGGAAGGGACAGTTGAATTCAAGAGCAAGCAAGGAATAGACTGAAGGGCTTCCAGTATCAAAATAAAGGCAGGCAACCGCCCGTATTGGACTGCCCCCAAAATATACCTTGGCTAATCAGAAATGCATAAGGGATAATTGCCAATAGGATGAGACACTTGGACCAGTAACTTGCCAGCTTGGCTCATTACAAGGCTGGGATTGTTACATTCAGGAGATCTACATTAATCGCTTCCATGGTGCTGTGTTCCTAGGTCACAGTTGGAGTATGCATGTTCCCCGCTGTGCCTAGGCTTTATTGACTTCAGCAGTATTTGACCTTGTAAAACAGAGGTCATCACTTCCAAACATTCCTTGCTGAGGCTTGATTATAAGGTTAAAGTTCAGACTAGATTAACCAAGAGATTCCCTTCAGATTCATCAATGCTTTCAAGAAAATTGGACCAGTTCAACAATAAACCAAGTAAAGATTTATGAAATACGTGTAGAGGTTCCTAATAATTTTTGACTGATAAAAAAAATATTTCCTGTTCATTTGGATTTCATTATGATAGCAAACTAATAGAATTGTATCTATTTCCATGAAAACTGTGAGAGGGCTTTTTTCTTAGTAAACCCCCCCCCCCATGAATACATATATAAAATCCTATTGGTATCAAAATAAGAAAAGGCAAAAGATGTTCCCCCATAAAAATATAAGATTTGCTTTTCCTGGTATTTTACCATATCCCTGAAGTTTGATTTTTTATATCTTTTATTCTTCATTTTTTCTTTTATCTGTGGAAACGTGTATTGGTGAATAAGAGGCTGATTCATTGGAATAACTTTCTCTCTTTTAATGTGGCAATTCTCAATTTATTTCTTATCCAGAATAATGCAGAATAATGCATTTTAGTTGTTAAATGTACTTTCCACAGTTCAAGAAATATCTCAAAATCTTTTTTTAGGTATTTTAAATTTAGTTGCTTTTAATTGCTGAAATCTATGGGAGAAGAAAGGATTATTCAGCTCCCATTCTTCTCTCAGAAGACAAGCTCTGATTGGTACTTCTTTCTTTCTTTCTTTCTTTCTTTCTTTCTTTCTTTCTTTCTTTCTTTCTTTCTTTCTTTTTTTCTTTCTTTCTATAATTTTGCCCTCTCTGGTTCACATTAGCTATCACAACCTCCCCTCCCCCCCACACACATTTTGTATATATCTGGCTTTGTAAAGTAAAACCAGTAAAACACATTTTAAAACAAACAGGTTTAAAGAAAGGAAGATAGAGATGGATGTCTGCCCCCTTTTTAGTGTTAAATATAGCGATCTCTTTAAAATTATTATAGATAATTTAACACATTACTCGTTAATGATTAATTTAATATGTTCCAAATACTGCTGTAGAAATTGCACTTAAGATATTTTTTTCCCCAAAGGCAAAACTAGGACAAAACAGAGACAATTGTGAGAGTTGTTCTATACACCAATTATTTCTCCTAAGGGAAATCCTCTCTGTGGACTTAAATGTACCATTTCTAATACATACCACATATTAGCCTTGCATGGCGACTTCTGCTGGGCTCAACGTATTCGCTATCTTTGCTCCGCTCATAAAAAGTTAAATATATTGTAGTACAGTACCTGACAGCCCTCAAGATGTGGGATGTTGAATATCATGTGATTTAAGATAAGGTGACCAACTTTTTTACAATGAAAAGGACGACACAAATAAATTGAAGAAAAAAATATCGTAAATAAAAGAAACATTTTATTCATTGCAACAATAATACAGACAACTTGCATGCGCAAAGTCTGCCAGCCGGGTGTTTTGGCGCGCTCAGCAGCAATTCCTATTGGCTTTTGAAAGCCAATAATGGGAGTAGCACAGCTCATGCAAAAGTTGAAAAAAAAAACATCAAAAGAGGTGCCGGAACGCCATTCTGAGCTTTCTATGAGGGGGAAAAAAAAGTCCTGCAGATTAGTCTTCAAATATCAAAAAGGAGGACATAAAGGAGGACACTTTTCGAGGGAAGACAGAACTTAAAAAAGGAGGACTGTCCTCCCTAAAGGAGGACGGTTGGTCACCTTATTTAAGACATAGACAGTGATTCATTGTCTAGATTTAATCAAACCTCTGCAATACTATAAATGTAATACTAAATAAAAAAAATAGAATTCTTTCCCCAGGTTCAGTTGCTGCCCCACTTATAGCCCTATACAGACCATTAAGCTCTGGTAACAGTGTTGTGTGTCTTATACTATTACAGTCATGCATTTGGATTGTGTGGGGCTTCCTTTGAAAACATACTGGAAAGACCACTGTTGAAGAAGCAATGCCCAGACTCCTAGTAGGGAAAAATCACCTTAATCAGAGTAGCACCTCTCTTGTGCTCACTGCAAAGTTAGGCTTCTGGGCCCAATTCAAAGTTTTCTAAATCCTTATTTTGTAAAGCATCAACTTACATCAGGGATTACTTCATCCAAAATGATGTAGCCTATCCTGTGAGGTCATCTAAAGAAGCTCCACTTAAAGTCTCACCTCTGAGAAAGATGAAGGGGCATGAACCAGAAGATAGGCCTTCTTCTAGTTGCTTCTACATTGTGGAACATACCAAAGCACTTATAGCAACAAATCGCCCCAACAAAATCCATAGTGGAAAAGTTTCCTGCATTCATCTCCTCTTGGTGGCTGCCTGTATTGATAAAAAGTACCTCTCTGAAGGGCAGGAAAACTTTATCAATAATAAGGGCTGGGAATGACATAGGAAGGAGTAATCTCAAATTAGATAGTGATGATTCAGTAATTCTATTCTTTCCCTACCAAACCTCTGAATACCATTTCACATTATTCAGAAAAAGGCCACCCCCACCCCTATGGAGATGCTTTTCTTAGGGGGAGACAAGCAAGTGGTAATAGAGGAGAGGAAGAATGAGAATTTTTATTCATTTTTTTATCATTCCATGATGAAAGAAGATGCAATATAACCAATGTTCCATCACTGGCACTAGTATCAAGTGAAGAAAACAGCAAGCATGAGGACTTAATCTGGATTGGGATCCTATTGTGAGAGGCAGGCATGTAAAGCCTATACCTCCTTCCCTGGTCTTCAGTGCTACTGCATAATAACCAAAATGAGGCCATCTGCACTTGGTGTTGAACAAATAGCTTTTCCATTTACTTCAGTGGAGGATTTATGTTTCAGTGCAAACAACAGGAAGCAAACCAATCCAGACTGTTATCACAAGAGGAAAGGTTTCCAGATAAGGACTTCTCTCCTGAAATTACTTTTTAAAAGCCAATTAACTAATTAAGAAAACAGAAAATGGCCTGAGACCTAGTCAGAGCACTGACCCATTAGATTCATCTCAACAATGGTTAATATTCAATGATGCTGTAGGACAGGGGTGTTAAACTGCCAGCCCACGGGCTGGATGTGTCACGTGGAAGCTGTGCCCACCCCA
Organism: Crotalus tigris; assembly: GCF_016545835.1. Lineage (NCBI taxonomy): Eukaryota > Metazoa > Chordata > Lepidosauria > Squamata > Viperidae > Crotalus > Crotalus tigris. The sequence goes on from NW_024096524.1 coordinate 1,681,917, forward strand.
GCTCCGGCAGTTTGACACCCCTGTTCTAGGATGTCGAATAAGATCTCTCCACAAGACATCATATCTGAACTGGAAAAATCCAGAAAACCACTAGATGGCACCAATGAAAGTCATATGTACCTCTTTGCTTCCATCTAGTGGTTGTCTGGATCTCTGCAATCCAGATCCAGTATCTCCTGTTTCCTATCCTTAACTGAGATGCCAGGATTGAAATAGTTCTTTTGCATGCAAAGATACTTTCTACTGCTTTATTTCATTATAAATCACCACATACTAATTGAACTAACAGTGTCACACTGTAGCCTATATTCTTTGTGTTTTAGCATTTATTATTTTATAAAATGCAGTCTTTCTTATGAGACAAGGAATAGGAATTTGTAAGATAATTTCTTAATTAATTTTTAAAAAATTGCTGGGGTATTTTGAAACCAAATAATTTATAATTAATTAAATAACACATTACTATCCTGTCAATGGACTCAAAATGAGATGCTGGGTCCCATGTTCTAAAAGGTTGTTTTACATAATCCCCTGAATCAATGCAAGCAAAAATTAAATAGGTATATTGATTATTGAGATGAGTGTACTTTGGCACATCCTTTCATTCAGAAAGTTGCCTTAGCGTCTTTCTCTTCTTTGAATGAATATCACAGAAGGAAGATGGAAATATCATTTTGTAATTTTGTTTGTCACAATGACTTACTGCTTACAAAAGTGTATAATTGCAGTTATTTAGAGGCAATGAAGTTAATTCCTTCCTTATAATGGTTTTAGATGTTGTCTGGAATCTATTTCTCAAATTATGAAAAGTTAAAAGAACCAAATAAAACACTGAAAGGCAGGGAGAGGGTGTAGAACTACAAGGAATTTCAGGAAAGAGCATCAGCTGTCAATTGCAATCAAGAAATGATGTTCTCTAGTCTAGAAATCAGGCTTGGTATCATATTGCACGAAGTTTCACAGCCCTTCTATTGACTTGTTCCTTTGCAGGAGCAATTCTATTTCATCCTTCTTACTAAGACACCAAAGGAAAATAGAAGTTTGAACATAAAAGAAGGAAGGATGGAGGGACAGAGGGTGGGAATAATGAAGGAAAAGATATAACCAACATTGCTGGGAAATTTGGAGAGCTACTGAGCAATGAGATTAGAAGAATGATGGAATGGAAGAAGATTACTTTCCAGAAAAATAAATGTAGCACAGTGAGTTTGCGAAAGCAGCCCTTTGAGGCAAAGGGATGCTATAAAAATTGGCTTGAAGACCAAAAGAAAGAACAAAGAATAGCTTTTGAATCACCAAAATCGAAATCCCTTTTTCTAAAAATGAAAATGTAACATTATCTCAATGCAGCTTTTTAGGTGAGGGGACATCATGATCTACTGTATACTCCTGATTGCCATGCATGTAAGCCAGCCTCACCCACAGTTTGCCTTAGTTGTCTGTCCTTCTGGTTAAGTGGCTTCTGTGCTAGAATATATTGCTTAAAACAATCTTGAGATGCTCTGAACTGCTGACCCATTGACCTCCAGGAGAATTGGCTGCTACTTTCATTCATGTCAAAGAGGCAGTCCCCTCCTCTCCCTCCCATTTCACACCACATCCATCTAATGACTTTCCCCCATTTCAGTGCCTCAGCTGGTCTAGGTAAGCTACTGTATCAAAATGGAATATATATATATGTCTGGTTTGGCTATTCTCCAACGTGGGTAAGCAGTGGGATGGCTGTGCAAACAAAGAGCTCTTGAATCTCTTCCTTCCTTGGCTCAGTTTTCTAAAGGGCCATTTTAAATAATACATCAAAAGCTGACATATTCCCAACTACAGTGCTAGATAAGATGGGAAAGCCAAGTCAAGCTGGACTTCCTGTGATTTCACAGTTATGCCCGGGAAACCAAAAATGGATGTGTTTTGCCAATACCTTCTTCCAGGATTTGTTTTTTTTTTTTACTTGCCCAGAAAAAGAGACAAACTGAGAGGGTAAGAGTATCCTAACCATCCAGATAGGATGCTGGAGAGCAGTCATTTTGTGACTAGGCAAGGCCTCCACTCCCACCCCTGTTGCAAGCCACTATAATTCCATAACCTTAAAATTCCAAATGGCTACCCAAATTTAACTAACATCATCTTCAGAGTTTATTTAAAAATTTCCACACGGTACACAACTTGCATGTTTTGGTTCTCAATAACCTGCTCGGCCTCTTTCCACATAGCAGATAAAGGAGAATATTTGTAGATCAGGGTTGAAATGAGAGGCCTTTCATGCTTTTTGATTTGACTGTTTTCTTGCAGAAGTTTTATTACCCAAACTAGATAACTAGTTGACTAGGAATAAAGATGTTACCTAGTTTGGGTAATGAAACATGAAAACAATCAAGCTCAGAGAGCACCAAGGACCCCCCAAAAGTAGCAGAATTGGTTGCTTCTACAAAATTAATCCAAGAAGGCGGGTAAGATGCCAGATTTTTATCCTTCCTACTCATTTTTCTTTTCTACTTTCCAGATTCTTATCTGCATCTTATATCCAGCAGTTCTAGGTGAAACATAAGATTTAATTAGCCAATAAGCAATCAATAAAACAAAGGCCATAGAAACCCAAGTTCAGATTTTCACTGAAGCATAAATAACAATGACATCTGAAGCTCTCTTGCTCAGAAACATGGCATGGGTCAGTCTGTAATTGGTAACCACTCTGTGAGGTGTACAGGTGGTGTTGTCTTAACTAGAGATTCAAGAGGCTGAATCCCATGAATGGTTGTTTAAAAGTAATATACACCTCAGCGAGGTGAAGATGGATAAATTATATGTAGAGTAAATATGGGTTATGATATGGGTTTAAAATGTATTATGCAAATATGAATAATTTTTAGTTTTCAATTTGGAAATGCTTATATTGTTATTTTTTTCCCTTTTTGTTGTATTCAAGTTAAAGTATATTATTGATTTTACTATTTGTATAGTTGGATAAGTTTATTTAGAATTTGCTTGTTTATTTGTAACCCTGTAACCAGCTCTGGGAAGTGAGGGGGGGAGGGAGGGAGGGGTTATTCTAGGGGGGGATATTGCTAAAAACTTGTATAAAACTTTTCAATAAAAAAAAAAGAGGCTGAATCCCAGATCCTTATAGAAAGGGGTATCTTTAGGGTCATAATTCTACCGTTTGGATAAGTACTTGTTTCATTCTATCTTTGTCTTCCGAGTTGCAGTGAATGTAAATGGAACTGCCTGATGTATGCTGGTCTTAGGTCATTGGAAGGGCAGGGTGAGAAAATGAAGACACAGTTGTGATAGGGATAGTGTTGGAAATCTGCTGTAAATGCTGTCGTTCCCTACAGAATGCTGTGAAATCTATCATCCACTTCAAAAAAGCTTGCCATTTGCTCCTGCAATGCCTTAGATGGAAAAAGGCTCCTATTCATTGGTAAAGTTCTAGGAAATTCTTCTGTAGCTTTTACCTTTTGAACATGGGGAATAGTCTGGAGGAAAGTCAAGAACTTCTCCCCTTGGAATTTCCTAAGCATCAACTTGGGATGACTGGTTTATGAACAACAACTTTCCCAAATTAAAGCTGATTCCTTGTTAAGCTTAGAGGATCAGAAAAAGAAAAGCATGAGTTAAAAAGGAGTGGATTGCTAGGATTACAAATATTAAAAAAAAAGAATAAAGAAGCTTGTATAATGGCACTTCCTCCATGTGGAAGCAATAAGGAAAATAAATGTGAAGACCAACCTAGGAGATGAACAAATGATTCTACCAAAAGATTTTAAAAATAGCAAGGAATTACGGTTGCTTTATTATGCCAGAACATGAGGTATTATTGTGAAATAAACCGATGTGTCTGAACTTGTTAACAAACCCCCCCCCCCATGATCTTATTGTGCTCATCTAACTTTCATGCAGGCACACGATTGGCTTAGTGATGAATCTGAGGCACTTTGATGACTCAGCATTCTAAATCTTTCCACAACCTTTGTAATATATAATATGTGGCTACTTGGGTTGTCAGACCTGTCAGTGATCAAGGATAAGCAGAAAATGCTATGGTTGCAGCGAGCTTCACATGGTTTGCAACAGGTAAGCAGCTCTTAAAGGGTTAACAGAGAAGCTAGGCAGACTGAAACTCAAGTCACTTCCTCACAAGTGATTTATAGCTTCAATCAACCATCATCATGGAGATATAAAGTCTGTCTTCATTACTGATATAGTGCCACTGTGACTCCGATGCTAGAAATTCCTGGCAAAAGGAAATGGCCTCAAACTGTAAAATGCCAGCATCCTGGAGCCATAGGGTAACCTGAAGTGTTAGGGCCACCCAGCTCAAGCTGGTGTTTACAAAACTGAATTGCTGCACAAGTTACAATGGAAAAATTGAAAATAAATGACACAACCACCTGAGTCTTGCAACATTAGTGCAACTCACTGGGCACCACAGTTCTAGCGCTAGGAGTGCAGAGCCCCACTTTTTTTTCTTGGCCCATTGCTAGAATAGTTCACTCACCACTTCCCTATGTGCAGAAATAGATGAGCGTGTCCTCCTCCTACTCTCAGCTGCCTGCAAATACACCTGAGGATGGAGTTTTCCAGCTTCCATTCAGGGCTGCTGTTTTCCCACCTGAGCCTCTTAAGCCCTTCAGAATAGATAGTCTCCAGCATTGGGCTGTTCTTAGGAGCAGCCCCAGGTCGGATTGGCTGTGGTGGTGCCTAGTATGCCTCTTCCCTCTAGCTGCCAGTTGCCGCCTGGTCTGCCATTTCTTCTTGCATTCCAGCCTGTTATGTTCTCTGCAATTTTTAAAACCATGCAGTTCATCTAATGAATTATCCTTAATCTAGACGCTCGTGTATCATTCAAAGTTTACATCTGCTGGTGGGTTGCCTTTTGGTTTCTGCCCATGGCTGAATGGAGCATGATTTCTTTTTAAATCTTTTATTTATTTATTAAACTTCTGTGCCAAGATGACTCTTAAAGTTGCAATGTATGAATGTTACAATCGGGTCTCCACATTTACAGATTTGTGTTTTCACAGTGGTGGTCACAAAATTTATTACACAGGTAGTTCTCAACTTATAGCAGTTAGTTTAGTGACCATTTGAAGTTACTGAAAAAAGTGACTTATGACCATTTTTCATACTTACGTCCAGTGCAGTATCCCCATGGTCATATGATAAAAATTGAGATGCTTGGCAACTGACTCATATTTATGATGGTCACTGTGTCCCGGGGTCATCCGATCACCTTTTGCAACCTTCTGACAAACAAAGTCAATGGGGAAGCCAGATTTACTTAACAACCATGTTACTAACAGAACAAGTGCAGTGATTCATTTAACAACTGTGGCAAGAAAGGTCATAAAATGGGGCAAAATTCACTTAACAACTGTCTCACTTAACAACAGAAACATTGGGCACAATTGCGTTCATATGTCGAGGACTTCCTGTTTTAACCTTCTTTTGTGTAGGGGCCATTGCTGATATTTCCTCCCCTTTCTCTACCTTGCAGCTTCTTCTTCTTCTTTCCAGCACTGCACAGAGAGCTTGTTGCTCCCTCCATGCCAAGGCACTTAGTGAAGTTGGTGCCAAAATGGCTACCTGAGAAGGAAGCAATCTCTCTCTCTCTCTCTCTCTCTCTCTCTTTCTCTTTCAACAGATGAATATATTTCTTTTGGAGACCATGGGCTGGATAATGTACAGCTATGAAGGAAAGAACTTGGGAGACTGGGCAAAGAAACTCTGCCAAAATAATGGTCAGATAAGAGACAGCATAGTCCTCAACTGGATAGTGGGTGGGGCAAGAATTTTGATGATATGATTCAGGCTTTATTAAACTATCCTCAGTTCAGTTATGAGTTTGAACTACTTGGCAACTAGATTAAAATGTTTTACGATCCTAAGCAATGATTTAAAAATTCAGTTGAGATTTTTTTTAGGCCAGTGTTCTGGAAGCAGCCAAAATAGTCCTCAAAGAAAAGTACACAATTTTGCAATTTTTTGAAGAGGATAGAATTTATGTAATTAGTTCTTCTGGTTGTAAAAACAACAGCACAACAACTCTACAAAAACTATTTGAAATTGTTGAGAAATGGTTGGGACCTGCTAGTGCTGAGAGATAAAAGTTGTTTTTGTGAACTTATTTAGAAACAGATCCAAGTTTGTATAACTTCCATTCAGTTTGTTTGAAAGCAATTTGCTAAAAGGCAAAAGTGCTTATGACCCATACTCCAATTTATCTGAACCATGATTAGCTGACTGCTATATATTCACTAGTTGTAACCTCATTCTGTTTCTTCCAGGCTTATACTTCAGAGGCCTGTGGTATCCATGTACAAGTGAGCTTCGTTCAGTATCAACTCTATTAGATACCCACCAAAGGTAAAGGTTTCCCCTGTCTAGTATTGTCTGACTCTAGGAGATGGTGCTCATCTCCATTTCCTATCCAACGGAGCTAGCATTGTCCAAAGACACTTCTGTGGTCATGTGGCCAGCATGACTATATATCAAAGTGCATGAAATGGTGTTATCTTCCTATTGAAGTGGTACCTATTTATCTCCTCGCATCTGCATGTTTTTGAACTGTTAGGTTACAGAAGCTGGGACAAGTAATGGGAGCTCATCTCTTAGCACGACACTTAAGTCTTGAACCCAGGCTGTCAACTTTACAGTTTTAACTGCTGAGCCATTGTGCCCTACCACAGATAATCACTATTCTCATGCATATGTACTGCTTAAAGTGTCCCCATAAGAAAACATTTGCAGCAAGTTGAATTGACCCTGAGTTTAGGTACCCTGTCCTACTACTCTGGAATCAACTCTCATTCTCCTTTTAAATGATGGTCTTTAAAAGTGGTTTAAGAAGTTTTTATTTGAATAGTAGTTAGACTAGGACTAATTCCAGAGGTCTCCAAACTTGGAAACTTTAAGACTTGTGGACTTTAACTCCCAGAATTCCTCAGCCAGCCACATACTTTTGTTTGTTGAAATGTATTGTTGTTGGGTTCTGAGTTGATTTTATGGATTTGAAATTATTTTGTTGTTGGTTTATCCTCTTTGTTGTATAAAAGTTAAAGGAGTCCCTGTGGATTTTACTCTGCTAGCAGTAGCTGATTTTAGGGGGCGTTCATCTCCATTTCAAGGCCATTGAACCTGCACTGTCCGAAGATATTTCCTTGTTCATGTGGTCAACAGGGAGTGCTGTTATCTTCCCACCAAAGTGATACCTACTTATTCACATATACATGCTTTTGAACTGCTAGATTGGCAGGAGCTGGGGCAAGGACAGGAGTTCACCCCGTTGCATTGTGCTCAGGTCTCAAACTTGGGCTGACAGCTTTCCAGCCGACAAGCCCAGCATCTTAACTGCTAAGCCACTGCACTGCTCCCTCTTTGTTGTTTACTAGCATAATTTTGTAGGAGCACAAAATAAATAGTAGTAGTAGCATTAACTTCCCTGAATTGAAATCAGGCATATCTGACAAATCTTTACCGAATTAGTACAGAGTTTGAAGGCATCAAGCTATTTCTCAAAGTGAATTAAATGACTTATGTTACTTTATTATTATTATTATTACTATTATTATTATTATTATTATTATTATTATTATTATTATTATTATTTAAAAACGTCTTTAAAGAAAGACTTTAAACCCTGTTTTATTGAATGCAAATCATTTACTACATATATGGGAGGCAGGGGAACAATTATGATTATCTTGAGGAGCTACTGTCCAGTTTTTCCTGAAAAACAATTGGTGTAGGTTTTATGCTCTGGAAAAGCTTTGAGAGATCTGTAAGAAAAGGACACGTTTTCTTATTCATTTTCTGGCTCTGCATCATGCTGCTACCTGCAAAAAGGAATAGTATGGTGTGTGTGTGTGTGTGCGTGTGTGTGTGTGTGTATTATTTAAAATGGCCTGCATGCCACTTCCCTGCCTGCAACATTTTTAAGAGAAAAAGATTCCAAAGAGATATCATGAGATACAGTATAATGGTAATGAAAATAGTCACCTTTAAGTATACTTACTGTTACAGAGTTCCTCGGGTTTTTTTTTTTTTCTTTAAAAGGAAAAACTTCCATGGAAGAGCAAATATACAGAGGAAGCCAGAGGACACAAATGGGAAAATGTGAGTGTGGCATCAGCTGCTTTTCCTCCTGTTGTTAAGCCCCAATTTCCAGAGCTAATCTTCTTTGCTCTTCCTTTCACAAAACATTGATCTGCAAGTTTTGCTTTGCCCTCTTTCTACTAGAGGGGAACATTTTCCTGGGGGGTTAGCTATCAGATTACTTGTGCATTTACTGCTCTATCTCCGACTTAAAGATCGTGCGTTTGTTCTGCATTGCTAATATATCTGACTAGGACTGGGGGTGGAGGCAGGTTGAAAAAAGAAAACGTTACAGCAGAGCACAGAGTAGTGGGCAGGATAAAATGCAGGGAAACAGGATTAAGCAGAGGTCTGAAGCTGACCGATTTCCTTTCACGGGTCCCTTCCCTCCTACCCCTACTTTCAATTTAACGTCTGATATTTCATTGATTCTGTAAACATAATACCTATATTTTAAATGATGGTTATTTTATAGTGTATTGATTGGTTGACTCTATTCACTTCCATATTGACAATCGGGGAATGGTCCAAGTTATAACTGATGCCCATGAAGAGCCAGCATGAAATTCCTTCTCACTCATCCCGCCCCACTTTATCTAATTGTGTGTCTTAAGCAGGGCTATTTATGGAGAGTGAAAATGATATCGTTTCATGAAAATTCAATACATGAAATACTGCATTTCTGGCAAATGAGAAATAGAGTGATCTTTAATTTCAAGATGTATATATTTGAATCCTAGTCCTTTTTTCTTTAGCAACGGTGTCAAACTGGTGGCCCGCAGGCCGCTTGCATCATGAAGAGGCCACGCCCACCCCAGCTCTGGCAATGTGAAAAAAAATCATGATATGTTGCAACATGTCACGTGATGCAGTGAGTTTGACACCCTGCTTTAGGGATTTGAACAAATCATTTAGTCTCTCAGTTTCTTTCCATGTTTTCATAATCTTTGGTATTAACTTTGATGGGAAATGAGGGTTATCTATATGGAATAATGTAAAAACCAAAAACTTTGATATAGCTTATTGAAGGCATCATAGCATGAGCCTAGGCAAACAAAAAGCTTTATTTTGCAGTTTGGTCTCTGGACAAATTCTGGGAAGGCAGCAAATTATAGAAAGCTTCTTTAGTCAATTGAATATTTTAATTTATACTTTCTCAACTATATAGGCTGAACAGCTATCGATATTTTACAAAGCTTGGGTGCTCCAAAGTTCTTAAGAACTTCTTTTCCTTTTCATTTACAGTGATATTTTTCTGTGTATTTAGGAAACACTGCAGCTATTTAGAAATATTGTTTTATTTTTGGGCAGTTCTGTTCTGCTTTCAAATACATAGGTCCTCAATGTCCAAAGGTCATAGGTGGAAGGAAATATTAATATTATATATATGATGGCATGATCTTCATTGATAATATATCATATTTGGGGCCAAAAGCATAGTCCATAGTCCCTTTAAAAACTGCCATCGTCAATGTTTTCAAGGACAATGTGGTGTCCATGGCAACCAAATAAATCACAAAAATATTCCCTTAAAAAAATAAAACTACCCAGACAGTACACCATGAAATCATAAATGCAAAACAGATGCTGCACCATCTTCACTGAAGATTGTAATCTGCAAATGTACAGGAGTTTATGCCCTTGATTTAGTAGTTTAAATTTTAGCAAAGCTGTTTATATTCACTGTCAAAATATTTGTACTGCATATGCTCACAGTCCCTCTGTAGAAATGGCCTAGGTTTTTTTTTCCTCCCTCCGCTAGAAGGGTAGAACAAGTATCAAATGAAGATGTACACCTCCTGTTAAGAGCTGGCACAGGGCAGTTTCTACCCTTATAAAACATTTGTTAAAAAATCATCCATGTGGGTGCAGTTTATCCTCCTTATCCTAGATAAATATGTATACTTCCTAACTTTCTGCAGTCAGAAAGCCAGATGCATAGTCATTCTGTGGCTGCTGATTTATGATATTTTAAAAATCTCTCTTAAGCGCTGGTAACAAAGCACATTTAATCAATGTATTAATCAATATAGTAATGTTAAAATGTCTTTAGCAATCACAATCTACAGAGTTTCTTGCTGAAAATACTAACTGTTCGGAGAGAATTAATTGAAAACAACAGTCCCAAATGTTTTGGGCTTTTTGTGCATTTTTTGGGTTATTTTTAAGTATTTACCCCCATAGAGTCATATATCAAGGGATGGTCATATAAACTAAACTAAATATCAGTCAATTATTCAATCAATTCCTCCCTTCTTTCTTGTCAAAAACAAAAAAAACTCACATCTTGCTTATTAGCAACAAAATCAAGGGCTTCTAATTTCCTGTATTTTCTTGCAAAGAATAATCGTATGATTTCCAATAGTTCAGAGGCCACATAATGCTGCATGAGCAGGTCTTGAGAATGGAAAGTGCTCTATCTTCATGACCTGGGGGGGATGTACCTCCAAACTTGGCCATTTTAAGATTGTAGACTTCAGCTCCCAGAATTCCTCAGCCAGCCATGCTGGAAGACATGTTCGGTATGTTTTATGAGCAATCAGTAAGTTGATAGGATCTAATATAGATCAACCCAAGCAATGCAACAGGCTTAGGATATAGGAGGATCTGGACAAACTTGAACACTGGGCGCTGTCTAACAAAATGAAATTCAATGGTGAAAAAAGTAAGATTCTACATTTAGGCAAGAAAAACCAAATGTACAGGTATAGTATAGGGGGTACCTTGCTCAATAGTAGTAACTGTGAAAAGGACCTCGGAGTCCTAGTGGACAATCATTTAAATAAGAGCCAGCAGTGTGCTGCAGCTACCAAAAAGGCCAACACAGTGCTGGGCTGCATTAACAGAGGGATAGAATCAAGATCTCGTGAAGTATTAATACCACTTTATAATGCCTTGGTAAGGCCACACTTGGAATACTGCATCCAGTTTTGGTCACCACGATGTAAAAAAGATGTTGAGACTCTAGAAAGAGTACAGAGAAGAGCAACAAAGATGATTTGGGGACTGGAGGCTAAAACATATAAGGAACGGTTGCTGGAATTGGGTATGTCTAGTTTAATGAAGAGAAGGACGAGGGGGGACATGATAGCAGTGTTCCAATATCTCAGGGGCTGCCACAAAAAAGAGGGAGTCAAGCTATTTTCCAAGGTGCCTGAAGGCAGGACAAGAAGCAATGGATGGAAACTAATCAAGGAGAGAAGCAACCTAGAACTAAGGAGAAACTTCCTGACAGTTAGAACAATTAACCAGTGGAACAACCTGCCCCCAGAAGTTGTGGGTGCTCTAACACTGGAAGTTTTTAAGAAGAGATTGGACAGCCATTTGTCTGAAATGGTATAGGGTTTCCTGCCTAGGAAGCAATAAATATAATATTCTTTGCAGTTACAATGTATACGTGTGACACACATCCCTCACAATTGTGCAAGAAGCGGGGTGTTCCATAAAAAAAAAAACTGGGGATGCCACATTTATGGAAATATTTAGAAAGAAAATAGCTCTAAACAAGCATATTAACAAAGATTTAGCAAAGCAGCAGAAGAATGAGGCTTGAAATGGATTTTTTTTCAACATTGGGTTATTACAGTACACTAGCAGAAAAAAAATATATATATAAGAACTGCTGCAATCAGAAATGAAAGAACAAGGAGCAACTAGCCCACTGAAGATGTACGTTCTGCAACAGTGGGTGAAATAATCTGAGAAACAATTTGCATCCACCTGATTTGCTCAAGTGGAATGATGATATTGAACATGCCACAAGGATCAAAATGGAAATGGTAAAAACTTGCACAGTGCTGCCTTCTATTCTTAGGTCAACTACATACAAACACACACACACACACAAACCATTCATTTAGAAAGAAGTTTTACAGGAGCATACAGCATGTCTTTTTTCCTGTAAGCTGTTTCCTGGAAGACCTCATGGGGAACAGTCATTCAGAAATATCATTGTTTCCTTTTCATTTATTCCATCTTACAGTACTTTTAGTTCTGGTTCCTTATAGTTTGTCAGGTGACAGTTCTTGCTTTAAATTAATTAAATGCTGAGATTTTTTTTAAGAGTTCCTGGATAGCATTTATATCCTATACTGATCAGCTTTGCCAAACTGTTACTAGAAGTAATCTTGTAAATCGAAACTATGGTACCAGGGAGCACTATTTAGAATGGATCAGAGCAAGAAAATATTGCTTCAATAGGGTCTAGGCTCCAAGTGAACAACTCTGTAGTAGTTCTATTTCTTCTTAGCTTGGTCATTACAGCCCTAGTTCAGAGCACCTAATGAGGAGCTGTCAAAAATATATGTTTTATTGCCATCTGCTATGTTGGTTCCTATGGTTATGGCAGTGATCCTGATAGATATGAAGCAGTCAAGCTTTCTTTTCATTGATCCAATATTGTGACCTTGAAGTGCCTTTTCTTGACTGGTTGTCTCAGGCGGGCTATCAGCAACTTTTGGGGGGCCTTGGATCTATTAACTCCAATAAAAGAATCATCTTGTACTTCTGAGGTCTAAACAAGTTCTAAAATAGTGCTTTTGAGAAAGTAATGGGACAATAAACATGTGAATTTATATAGCAGGCATTGTTCTGTGCTACCAATTAGACACTCGGAGCCAGCTACTGATTCAAACTCAAGGGATTTATTGCACTTGAAAATCCTTAACTGAAGTAACATAAACATGTTGACATCTGCAATCTTCCTATAGAGAAAATATTACTCTTCAGGTAGTTCAGAGACTCAAGACACCAAGTCAGAAATGATCTAAACGTAGTTGGGTTGCAATTTAAAACTAAGTTGAGTTGTCTAAGGAATCTGAAATTGTACACAGATCAGTTTGAAGGCAGGGAGGAAGAACATGGATTACTACAAACAGCCAGTCAAACTGCAGATTTCTTTATAAGTTTCTTCTTTATAGGTTTCTTCCTAGGACAGGGGTCTTCAAATTTTGTCCTTTTATGATTTGTGGACTTCAACTCCCAGAATTCCTCAGCCAGTGTGCCTGGCTGAGGAATTCTGGGAGTTGAAGACCACAAGTCATAAAAGGGCCAAGTTTGAAGACCCCTGTCCTAGGAGTTTGACTAATTTGCTGAGTCACTCTTTTTGTGAATTGAAGGCTTAACTTCTTTTGTTCTTCTCTTCTTAATTTGCAATGTGTTGCTGGTCTTGGGTTGTCACTTAGCTCAGGCCCTAGATTAGCTGATTCAGTTTGCACCTGGGTTTCCTCAGGTACACTGTCTCCTGCTGATTCTTACTAGGTTGAGCTCTGTGTGATTAAGGTCTTCAGTTTCTGAATCTGAAGACTCAGACTCATCCCTAACAAATACTCCTTGAACTTAAAAGCAACAAATGGTGGAATAGACAAAAAAAAAAAAAAAAAGGCCACATTTACTGTGAAAAAAGAAAAAGTGAACAATTATGCCTTGTTAAAAGGATTTAAAGGAAAGGTAAGTTTTGCCTCTAGTTTAAAATATTGTTAATTATTTAGATCAGTGTTTCTCAATCCTGTTGACTTTAAGAAATGTGGACTTCAACCCTCAGAATTCCTCAGCTGGCATGTTGTCTAGGGAATTCTGCAGGCTGAAGTCCACACCATAAACTTGTGAAACACTGATTTAGATACTTCTGCAATTTCAAATAAAAAATTCTTCTTGAAATCTTAAATAGCAAAATTTATGTAATATCTTTTTGGAATGAAACTGGATCTACATAATGGACAAGTTTATTTACAAAAAAAAATATGCACACCCATCTTACATGATACTTGGAGGCTATCAGTAAATTGCAAAAACTACATTAAAATACTTATGTAAAGAAAACAGAATATTAACTCCATCTAAAGAAAAAGAATAAAAGGCATGGCAAGAGGACATTTTGCATAGTCAAACTGGCAGTACAACATTAGTTTTGTCCTGTCCTCTACTGTGATGGGATACACCTTGGGATCTTAATAGAAGCTGTGTTGAGTTTTATGGAGAAACTATATAAATAATAAGCAAAGGGGGAACTCAAGGTTTTTCGGATTCTAAACCTGGTTGTATATGCATGCTCAGAACAAATAACATGGACTTTTGCAAATTAAAAACAGTAAGTCAAGAAAGTGTAAAATAGCATTGACTAAGTATTGCCATAGGCAGGCATACATGACCACATGAAGTTTGATCAGCCAGGATGATCAACATATATTTGTTTAAAAATTACATTACATTTCACTTCAATTTTCTTTTTACATCTGGATGGTAAAATTAGCCTAGGGCTTCACAGCACTGAAAAGTTATCGTTAGTTTTCCAAAAAGGTGCACATGAACTTCCTATTTAGTGGCTATATCCATTTCTCCTTGACGTGATGATAAAAAACATGGCTGAGCTGTTTAAGTGTCACAAGAATGGAAAAGTAGAACCTATCAGTGATATGGCAGACCAGCTTTTCATCAGGGTGCCATTAATTAATGAATCATGCCCCCTCAAGTTCTTGCATGTTTTAATGATACTTACTAAAAAGAGCTTGGACTTTCATATTGATACAACAATTCTTTTCAAAAGTACGTTTTCATTAAGGAAGATATTGACCAATAGCCTTAAACCATTGAAGCCTGCCACGAATGTTTAGTTGTCAATTGAGCTAGCCTTGCTAAATGTGTCCTTTTCTTAGAGAGCTCTCAATCATGTGGGAAAATAGATGAACTTATGAACGATAGGTTGGGAAACTACCTATAAAGTCAAATTGTATATACAAAGAACCTTGAAACAATTGGCATTTAGAAAGCCCCTTCTAATATATTTTGGCCCCAGTTTCAATGGTTGGAAAATAAGCATTTCCACATGTAATACAAATCTTGTGCTCTTCTAAGCAAAGGACACACAACGAAGCTATTACAGTTAAGGTAAATGTTTATTGTTGCTCCTACTTGAGTGAAAGATTTTGCACATGACAGCTGAGAGCTTTACGGTAGAATCATAGTTCTAATGTGACCTTCATTTATCTGAATAAATTAAAACCTATGTTTAGACAAACAACTATAAAATCCACTTAACCAGGCTCATCAGTTTTAACAAGTATGGCTATGGTCCAATGTTGCCATTTCAAAAATCTGTTAATTTCACATCCATGGGACTTGGCCTGCTATGGCCGTTTTGTATATGTATTTAGTAAATACAAGCAAACTATTTTTCTGTGTAAGTTCTAAACCATATAGTCCTGTACAAGAACTGCTGACAACAGCATTTTGTAGAGCTCTGAGCAAAAACTCGTCCAAAAATGTCCACTTCTCATTAGGCTTATTAGAGCCTGTCTCCTCTTTTGTAGTGTCCAGTATCTGAGAGGGGGAAAAAATTCTGTCTCAACTTTCAGCCGACTACATACTGTTTATTTCTTAAGCTAAATTTGTTTCCAGTGTTTTGATGATCAGTTCTGAAGAAAGTCTGACTAATATTGGTGAACATTATCCAAGCTCACATACTACATTAAAACTATAACTGAGTTACCTCAAATTTGGCTGAGCATCTTGTGTGAATCTGGCACTGTAGCTTACAATTTATGAATCTGGCATTGCAGCTTACAATTTATAAATTCCTTCAGAATTTATGAAGGAAACTTGGGGTAGTTCTAATCAGTGTTCCATCTTTTAGCTAGGAATTTTGCGGTAGCCTACTTGACTTTTGGATTTAAGAAGTGCCTCTTGATTATAATTATGATGGAGAAATGCAAATGACCTCAGTAAAATCCACAAATTCACTTTTTATTACTTCAAACAATAGCTGAAATGATCATTATAAAATATAAGATGCTGGCTCCTATCTGGCCCATGTAATTAAAAATTGGTTAAGGAATGTTTTCAAAAGATGGTTGCAGGGTAAAAAGCAAGGAGGTGCTATAGGTTCAATATATTGTGACAATAAAAACACATTTTAATATGTTTTCTGAAAGATAAAGGGCACTAAAGTCCAGGAGGAAATGCTTTTATTTATAAGATTTACATGGCTACCTATCTTGTGAGACACAACTCTGGGCAGCTAACAAAAATAATAAAAACACAAAAATTAAATAGTACAATAAACAAGAAATGCCCAGCACCCAATTCAACAATATACATCCAAATGAAGAATAAAACTGTCCAAGAAATAATAAATATTGTTCAAATAAAGATATTATAGGATAAGCTTCTCTATAAGATAGTCCTCAACTAATGACTGGTCATTTAATAACCAGTCAAAGTTATGACAAACTTTTAAAAAGTTATTTATATCTTGTCCTTGAAGATGCAATTGTCACCCTGCCCCCATGATCACATTTCAGGTGCTTGGCAACCTGTTCTCACTTACACCTGGTTGCCAAGTGCCCCACAATTATGTGATTGCCATTTGCAATCTTATCTGCTGGCTTCCCCCAAAAATCAATGGAGAAGCCTACAGGAAAGGTTGCAAGCTGTTGCTGCCTGTTAAAGGATTTCATCTCCCCTCTGTGCATTGGGGGGGGGAGGGACTCCTGTGGCAAACTGGAGATAGAAAGCTCAGATTGTTTAACAACTGATAGTTTAACAACTGCAACTGGGATAGTTGGGATTGCGATCATTGAGTGAAGCAGTCATGTGGATGTCTTGCGTAATGACTGCTTTATTCAATGACTGAAATTCCAGTCACAATTGTGGTCATAAATTGAGGATTACCCACAAAGAGAGTGAACCTTCATGCAACAGATAGCAGACCTGAGACAGTCTCAATTTTTCAAGCAGTGATAGATAAATTTTAATTATTCCATATCCCACTTGCATTTTGTTGAGGTAACTTTGAATGTACCATGGTTAGAAAGGTGAAGTATACATTGAAATAATTAATAAAGTATGAATAGGCAGTAAGAGAGGAAAGTTTTCTTTAATGAAAAATGCTAAATTTGGAGAGTGGTTCTACTACTGTTAATCTGTTAAGAGGGCAAATATAATGTAAAGTTTGGGGAGGATATTTGTCTTCAAATTGACTCAAAATAGTCTTAGCTATAGAGATCCTGGAAATAAAGACAAGTATTGATTATTCTCTAATGATATTCATACTTAATAAGCCTGTCAATGCTATTCAACATAAACACTTGTTCTGTCATGTAACATTCATAAACCACACTTTTTATTTTTTTTTCTTGAGAGATGAATGCCAAAATCTTTATTGTTGAAAAATTGCAAACAAGGTTTGGCGATCAATAACTTGATCACTCACCCATCATATACAAGTTATCAAAAGCATTTGAATTTCTCATTACTCACATGATAGTCATTACAGCTGAATTCTCTGTCCATAATATTTCATTTAGGATTGTGTGATCCATGTTTTTTTTTAAAAAAGATCAAATATGGCTCTGTTATCATTCCTAACAGGCCTAAGAGAATACATCAAGCTGTGAAGAAACTCATCACCCACCCCTTTAATGCCATAACATCAATCTGTCAATGACTACTATGCAGTTTAAGAGACTTTGTATATTCTTTCCCATTTCAGAATTTTATGCCACATATGTGCAGTCTTGTCAATGCCAAGGCCTTATTCCACCTTTGCTTGGAGGGTATACTCCAAAACTTCCTCAAACGTGAACAAAAAAACATTTGAGGTAAGTTACATATAAATAAACTAATGTGAAATAATAAGGTGACCAACCGTCCTCCTTTAGGGAGGACAGTCCTCCCTTTTAAAGTTCTGTCCTCCCTAGAAAAGTTTCCTCCTACATGTCCTCCTTTTCGATATTTGAAAACTAATCTGCAGGGCTTTTTTTTTCTCATAGAACGCTCAGAACGGCGTTTCGTAAGGTGACCAACTTTTTTACAACAAAAAGGAGGACACGAATAAATTGAAGAAAAAAATATCGTAAATAAAAGAAACATTGTATTTATTGCAACAGTAATACAGAATACACTATAATATGATCAATGCATAATAAAAAACATTTGTAACAATAACATTTTATATTGTAATTATGCTTACATGCCTATTAATTATTTAAATGAGTACTTTTCCATTGAATGAATATTTTTTGTCAACGTATCATCTTCTAACAATATATTGGAAATATCTGAACAAGAAATATCCTTCATGTTGAATTTTACGGCAAGTGCTGCAGCTAGAGTATCAACATTCAATCTCGATTTCTCACTTCTCCAAAAATCTACACGGCTGGATTGCACAGGGGTGGGCGGCGGAGGCAGGTGTTGTGAGCCAGGTGCTCCAGGATGGCCACATAGATGCGCAGGATGAGGTGGTGGCAGCGCAGGTCAGCACTGCGTAGACCACCAGCTGGCGCGGCCCATGGAAGGTCAACTGCCCACCATGCCCCCGCCCACAGCTGCCCCACCAGCACCGCTGCCCTGCTGTGGAGAGCCGGCCCCATGGCTCGCAAAGCACCAGCCGAGCCAGCTCCGGCCCTGAGCCGCCCCCAGCACCATCGCCCACCCTGCGCATCCCCGTAGAGCCGGCCCCATGGCTCGCAAAGGTAAAGCACCAGCCATGCCAGCTCCGGCCTTGCAGTCACCCCTCCCCCAGCTGCCCCCCAGCACCACCGCCCACCCTGCACATCCCCGTAGAGCCGGCCCCACGACTTGCAAAGGCAAAGCACCAGCTGCTCCAGCTCCGGCCCTGCAGCTTTCCCCCCAGCCGCCCCGCCAGCACCGCTGTCCTGCTGTGGAGAGCCGGCCCCATAGCTCTCAAAGCACCAGCCGAGCCAGCTCCGGCCCTGAGCCGCCCCCCAGCACCACCGCCCACCCTGCGCATCCCTGTAGAGCCGGCCTCACGGCTCGCAAAGGCAAAGCACCAGCTGCGCCAGCTCCGGCCTTGCAGTCGCCCCCCCAGCTGCCCCCCAGCACCATCGCCCACCCTGCGCATCCCCGTAGAGCCGGCCCCACGACTTGCAAAGGCAAAGCACCAGCTGCTCCAGCTCCGGCCCTGCAGCTGTCCCCCCAGCCACCCCCCAGCACCACTGCCCACCCTGCACATCCCCATAGAGCCAGCCCTGCGGCTCGCAAAGTACCAGCCATGCTGGCTCCGGCCCTGCAGCCACCCCCCAGCACCACCGCCTACCCTGTGCATCCCCGTGTAGAACCGAACAGGGAAGATCAAGAGAAACTTACCGCTCCAGTCTTCTCCAGCTATCTGCGGAACTAAGTAAGAGATGGTGTAGTTGGGTAGCAGTGAGGGGTGCAAAGTTCCTGCAACTTGCACGTGCAAAGTTTGCTGCCTGGGTGTTTTGGTGCGCTCAGCAGCAATTCCTATTGGCTTTCGAAAGCCAATAGGGGGAGTAGCACAGCTCAGGCAAAAGTTGAAAAAAACCATCAAAAAAAGGTCCCGGAATGCCTTCTGGGCGTTCTATGAGGGAAAAAAAGCCCTGCAGATAAGTCTTCAAATATAGAAAAAGAGGACATTTAGGAGGACATTTTCGAGGGAGGACAGAACTCACAAAAGGAGGACTGTCCTCCCAAAAGGAGGATGGTATATGGAAAAGGAGGACATTTAGGAGGACACTTTTTGAGGGAGGACAGAACTCAAAAAAGGAGGACTGTCCTTCCAAAAGGAGGACAGTTGGTCACCTTATGTTTCGGCACCTTTTTTATGGTTTTTTCTCAACTTTTGCATGAACTGTGCTACTCCCCCTATTGGCTTTTGAAAGCCAATAGGAATTGCTGCTGAGTGCGCCAAAACACCCAGCTGGCAAACTTTGCACATGTAAGTTGTCTGCAGCAAAGGCGAATTGGCAGGAACTTTGCACCTCTCCCTGCTACCCAACTACACCATCTCCTAGTTAGTCCCAAAGATACCTGGAGGAGACTGGAGTGGTGACACCACGGTAACTTTCTCTTGATCTTCGGCCCTGCTAGGGCAATAATGGCTGCAGGTGCAAGAGGCAGGGGCAGCAGGGCTGTTGAGGGCAGGGGTGTGTGAGGGGTGGTGGTGGCCAGTTTCCCCCCGTGCTGTGGGAGCCACAGGGCCTGCTCTACACGGGGTTGTGCAGGGCGGGCAGTGGTGCTGGAAGTGTGGCTGCAGGTGGGGTGTGTTGATGGCGGGCTGCCCCCTGGGGCCGGAGCTGGCGCAGCTGGTGCTTTGGGAGCCGCAGGGCCCGCTCTACACAGGTGGCTGCGGGCGGGGGTGCAGCATGTAAGCAAATTACAATATAAAATGTTATTGTTACAAATGTTTTTTATTATGCATTTATCATATTATAGTGTATTCTGTATTATTGTTGCTATGAATAAAATGTTTCTTTTATTTATGATATTTTTTCTTCAATTTATTTGTGTCCTCCTTTTCATTGTAAAAAAGTTGGTCACCTTAGAAATAAGCCACATTAAGGAGTATAATCTGACAGTAAGTTTTGGATACAACTGGTGGGGGCATCCTAAAAACAGCTCTGAGACCAAAGATTGTGCACTATTATGCGTGTAGAAGGAAATGGAAATTATCATTTGAAATCCCCTGATTCAGAAACATCTCCAATTTATTTTTTAAGAACACTTATGATGAACATGGAACAACTAGAGCAGCCTTCTCATCTTTGTATCTTCAAGAGACTGTGATTTATATATTTCTAGAAACTGTAGTTTTGAAACCAGGATGGATAACAAGTTGAAACACTGGTTGGTTTATAATTCTAAGTTTGAAATCATAGTCCAAATCATAATGGCTGGTTTCTGTATCCTGTTATATCAAATCCAGATGAACTTCATCACTGCCTTAGTATATTCTTTCATTATAGCCAATGTTTTAGTATTCGTATTTGCCTTTCTGCCAAAGAGAAACTCAAGAAGTATGAAAGCATCAACTATATATGTTCTAGGGTCACTCCATTCTTAAAACCAACATTTCAGTTACATCCATTTTTACACCTTTAAGGTGCTTCCAAATGGAAGCTGTTAATGTCGCCTTTTTCCATTTGAATATAACCTTATTTTTGTTCTCCAGGAAAAAAAAAATAGGAAAATAAAGAAAAAGTATGAATGTATTAATGTATAAAAGGGCGGTGACTGAGAAACTGAATTCTTTTACTCTTTTGCAAATATCTTCACTTAGCCAAACAAGCAAACCAACAGCTGAATTGATTAATAGCTCTAACAATTAAAAATCTGTGATAGTGTAGGTTTTCTTTTAAATATCACATACTTAGTTTTAAAAGATTCCTTATCTTCTTATTAAGGGTGTACAAATATTACAACCACATGCTTTCATAATCCTCCCCAATAAAGTCACATTTTTCCTTTAAGCCCATTCCTGGATTTACTCAAGTTAGTTATTATTCTCTTGAACACTGGAATAAAAGACTCTGGGGATACTTGATAAGATTTTAGAAAACCAGCTAGATCACATAAAATATATAGCCCAATACAGATGTACAGTATTACTATTATTTCTTTTGATGAATAACCAAGAAGACATTGATCTCTCTAAAAGCCTGTGAAATTTTTAGACAGCAGTTTGGAGCTAATACTAATATTAAGAAAAGTTTTAAGTTTCTTTTCAGATAAATGTGTTAAAGAATATTATTTCTGTTTTAATGAATGTAAGACTAAATTTTCTTATTCATATTTCCTATCATAATTTGTCTTAAAGAGTTTGCCTTCGAAGTCATTATACTGGACTTTATATTAGGTATCCAAATTTGAATGTCAATCTTACAGATTGATATATGGATTTATCAAATATGGATTTATCAAACAAGAAATACAATAAAATGTTTTTGTTTGATGGAAAGACAATGCTACTATCTTGGATTGTTATGTGTTCACTCTGTTTATGAACTCACTATTAACGGAGAGACTGATCAATACTACTGTGTGATCATGGTTTAATGCTGAATTTTAAAACTGAGGCATTCTTTATATGCATTCTTTTTTCTGGTATTTTTCCCCTTATCTTTTTTATTATGGAATGACAAATGTCTTTTATATACATTTTCAGCAACCCATATATACTAATTAGTTTTAATGATGTGTTCAATTAATTTAGATCAGAAATGTAATTTAATAAAACTTCTTCATTTTCTCTTCAAGTGGAAAACTGGAACATGTTATTGGAAACTTTAAAACAGATATCAGTTTGTTGAAAAACTCGTAACTACTGATATATGAAAGATTGGTTTGTATAAACATCTATCCATTAGTGTACTGGTGTGGGGAAAAAAGAAGACATGTAACATTTGTACCTTGGGACTGGTAAATGTTGTATATGGCTAGATGCTTATTGTTAGCAGGATCTAGTATTTTGCTCCTATTACAATTTTTCTAATATCTATAATAAAATTAGCTTATCAAAGTACTGTGCTTCCGAATCTCTGCCTGTTATCTTTCTCAATCAAGCTTGAGTAAGAGTATGGGTGAAGTTTGACAGATTTTTTTATTTGAAAAAATCGTAACTCACAAAAAACAACAACAATGAACATGTGGAATAGATTTTTTATAAATAAATAATAGCATGGTGGGATGAATATTTTATTATGATTTAAATAATTAACTAAACTACCTCAGATTTTTTTTTCATTTGTTATCCAAAGAATTACTAATAAATAAAAATTCCATGCAAGTTGGATCAGGAATAAGGAGGGTTTGGTAAGAAACAATATATATATTCTTACTTTTTTATCACTTATTATTTATAATTTACAAACCGGGAAAAAAATAAAAAGGAAAATTTATTGTTGCATCTGAAATACCCTGAATGCTTAATAGATAGAAAAGAAAGATACTGTTTTTCTGACAGGAGACATGATGGCAATATTTCAGATCCCTTATTTACAGGATATAAAATGTTGGTTAGCACATCACGATTGATTATGTTCCAGATTTTATCAGATGTTTTCCTAGCAGAGGCTCATGCAGAAAGATACTTGAATAATTGATACATGAATATCCCTTGATATGTGGCTTCTGGAAAAGACCAGCAAAAGAATTAGCATGGCCAGATATTTGAGCAGTTTTGGAAGATAAAAATTTAAATAAAGTCCATTTGGAATTCTGATATGAGAAACTCGGATGTTTTACCCCACAAGATACCAGGTGGGATAATGCTGTTCAATCCATCAGTCTAATTATGATCGATCTTCAACCTCACACCAGAGTCCATAGTGCAAAGTGGGTGGAATTTGGTTGACATTAAAAGGCTATGAAGTGACTCTGAGGTGTTTTTTGATCATCATGTTTTGTTGATCATGATGTTTAGTCAACATTAAAAAAATTTTTTATTGTGTTGTACCAGGCTCTTTAAAAATGGGTTTTGTACTTTGGCAAACAGGGCAAAAGAAGTGAGTGTGATCTTCAAAACAATGTAATCAAAACGGAAATTTCATCTGCTCTGTGCAATATCTGCAAAATGGAAGAAAAGCTTCACTTTTGTGAATGTTGTTTAATAATGATGTCAAGAGATATAGCCGCTGTTGCAATTATTTGAATTAGATAGTAATGCTCTTTCGTGAAAAAGGCTTTCTCATGACATGTTTGGAAAACTATGGACATTATTTTAAGGCTCCTGAGGACCACTTCATAAAGTTGTGGGGTTTATAATTTCTAATGATTAAGCCAACATTTTGGGTCAGGCAAAACAGTCTTTTCTCTCCCACCTCCTGTTGCATATTTACTATATGTTTGTGTCTTGCATGCTTTTTCTACTTTGTAATCTCTCCAGTGTACACAATCAAATAGCAGCATTGCCACCCTTCCCAACTGATATAATAAAAAAAATCTGTAAAACCCACTTTCCTATTAAACAAAACAAAACAAAAAGCAAAACAAAACAAAAAAACATCCTGTTTGAATGTCTGTCAATCTGGGAAATTGATATTCTAATCTTAAAAAAAAAGAGGAAAGGAAAAATATGTTCTTACAACCCTTAAAAAGTTGGCATTCTCCCAAATGTTTGAACTGGATGAGTCTGGAACCCAATGGCTGTGTTTTTCTAGGTACTGAGGTGTGTTGATTCAGGATGCCAGGAGTAGTTCTTTATTTTTCCTTTTTTTCTTTTGGTTTTTATTGTTTCTAACTATTGTCGTGAGCCACCCAGATTTATGTCTCATAAAATAGATGGCTTAAATACATAAATAACATCCAAACCATAATGGCCATAAAGGCAGAATCCAGCAACCAGATGGGAAGGATTATGTAGCTGCCCCCATTGGCCAAATGGAACTGGGCAATTCCCAGTCCCTGACTACATCTCTGCCTTAGACCATTGCAACACTCTGCCAATATTATACAGCAAATTTTGTATTAGAGGAATAAGAAACCTACCATTAGCCACCAGAACAATTAACTCTAGGCTACATCAACAGCAAGCTGGGAATGAAATAGAGGTAAGAGGATAGGTCTCTCAAGTCATCTTTGAACCACACTAAGGCCAGACATGAAGATAAGCCATTATGTATTAACTTCATCCATTCTCAATAGGATTTGCTTGTACTGCATAATGTTTCCACAGGCACATCATGTGTTGCCTTAGCAAAATATGGGAAGAGCAAGGCTTAGATTTTGTAGCAGCAGGAAAATGTAGTGTAGGAATGGGTGTGTCTTAAGTAAGTTTTTTGGCAAGTAATTATTTAATATTCTTACCTATGTTGCTGTTGTTACTTAGAGTCAAATGGGGTCTCTTCAAATATAAGCAGTAAGTTGATGGACCATTCATTTGTCAGTCTGTGTTGAGATTTATTTTTCCAGGGTTCCCAATAGGATTTGGTCATCAATAGCTACACAGATAGTGTCCTTTTAAAGGGAAAAATATTTTAATAAAACAAGTGGTTCAAAACCTGTTTTTTTAAGATGTTCATACAATTTATGGCAGAAGGATTAATTCAGTTCTGAATTAATGTAAAATTCAGTCTCCTTACTAATTAATTCAAAAATTGATAGCTCAAACATATTAATGGTAAGTTACAATCTGGTGGGGGCCAAGAGGGATTCCACTGATTAACTAAATCTACTGTGGAAGAAGACAGAAATAATTCAGAAAGTGACTTTTCAATATTAGTAATTAAAAGCTGTAATGATAGGCTAGCACTTATTAACTAGTATAGTTCAACCAAAGATCAGTCAGATGTTTTGCATAGATGTTTTGCTCATCATTTTAGTCTGGCTGTTGATCAGATAATTATGGCTGGGGATTTTAATGAAGTTTTGGTGTTTAGTTGATCAGAGCACAATTCTAAGTAAATTGAGCTCTCATTGATTAAAAGTGCTACAATTTAATTTATTGGACTTTAATTTGGTAGATATACAGCATTTTCTGATGTGATCTTTAAGTACACTTTTTATTCTATTCTTTATAGTATCATTTTTATTGGACTTTTAAAAAGTTTCTTAGGTTTTAATTGATTAGGATCTCTTGCAAATTCAAACTGAGATCCAGAACTATAGGTTGCTATTTCGAGTTCCATTAACTCTCTTCAGCCAGACTTACTCTTCTGAGATTCGAACCTGGGCTTATCTGCATGTTAGGCAGCTGTTATAACCTCTAAGCCACAGGCTCTCTCCCACTCTGTTAGCTATCAGGAGAGGGTATATATATACCCTGAGAATTTCATCTATAGAATGTTTTTAAGGCATATAAATGAAGATTAGATTATTTTTATGCTTCATTTAGAAAGAAGAAACTGGAATATGAATATTTCAAAAATAAAGTTAAATGAATTTTTGAATAGTGATGTGAGACAACTCACCTCAGAGGGTTGTTGTTGTGAAGAAAGCAGGAAGAGAAAGGAGCATTAGATATGTTCGCTACTTTGAGTTGTTTTCAAAAATAATAAATATACATTAAATTAATAAAAAAATTAATTGGAATTATATATTGTAATGCTTTTCTTTGGTAAAACACACTTGCACAGTTCTAGGTATAATTGGATTTGATAGTGGGTTATTTTGTTGGCTGCAAAGAACTTTGATATGGGGTAATTTGAATTTTTAGAATCCCTCAACTAAATATCGTTTTCATTCCATGTTTACTTATTGGTTTAAAGGATGTGTATATCTAATCTGTCAGTTAACTAGGGAAATGACGAATGGAACTGTTTCTTCAAACATTAGTATGTTACATTGAACTTGTCAAGGACACACCCTTTCTCCTCCTTATTTAATTTGACTTTGGAATCATTGACCTGTTTTATTGGATAGTCTAAAGACATTTTGTGTGAGTTTGAATTCGCACACTGATAAGAAATATTTCAACTATTGTGTAAATATTGCTCAGATGCAAGCTAGCTCACATTCCCTGGAGCGAGAGCCTGCTCCTTATATTCACTGAAAGTGTAACAGAGAATGGGCTATTAAATACTTTGAATGTCATATGTATGTAGCTGTCATTTGAAAGCCAACATATTGGTTAGAATTTTTATCTTATCATAATCTTAATAAATAAACAAATAAATAAAATCTAAATAATCAGAGCTCAGAATGTTGCTTTCTTGGTTATTCATTTTCAATTTCCTTGCTGCTCTGGAATTCTGACAAAATTGGCTACCAACCCATGTATAACACAATTTATTGTTATATGCTGACATTTTATGTCTTATTGATAACTATCAATGTTCTTTACCAACATTTATGGTCATTGTACGCTTTGTCAGGTTATTCAATTAATTTAAATGTCTAATATATATTTTTGTAGGATCTAAAATGCCTATGGAAATCTATTAAAATCCAGGCCTTACATGTTGTTTGGATCCCGTTAATATTTTGGAATAAATATTAAGGTATTTTCATTGTTTGAAAATATTTTTTTTTCAATTTGCTAATTCATATTGATAATATTATAAATACTCATGTATTTACTCGTGTATGTAAAAAATGCCTGAATTTATGGGGAAGAATAATAGATGATAGATAGATAGATAGATAGATAGATAGATAGATAGATAGATAGACAGACAGACAGACTCTCTCTGTGTATAATAACCTATATTAATTCCTGTTAAGTATTTTTAAATAACCCTAACCCTAATTTATAACTTTCACATGAAAAAAAAACTTGCAGTTTTCCTGATTTTCAACTATCATTGTACTTATATTTTGATATAATTATTGGTCCCATTAAATATATACAAATATGCACAG
This sequence comes from Crotalus tigris, assembly GCF_016545835.1. Classification (NCBI taxonomy): domain Eukaryota; kingdom Metazoa; phylum Chordata; class Lepidosauria; order Squamata; family Viperidae; genus Crotalus; species Crotalus tigris. Next base: position 1,709,064 of record NW_024096524.1, read on the forward strand.
GATTTCTTATTATATTTAATAAAAGAATCTATGGAATATATATCATATAAATACACATACAAAATTAATTCCAAGGTAAATCCAATTCAAAACCTTTAAATATTTTAAATATATAATTATTTTATTTTGTCATAATTTTTAACCCAAAGATCCAGTTTTCAGAGTATAATTTGAAGTAAAGTAAATCTGAGGTCTTTTTAAAAAGCAAACTTGAGTCACTCATTTTATTATTTTAGATTAAAATAATCATATGTATATATATTATCTATTTATTATAACTAATATTAAAGATATCTTAAATCTCTCTCTTTAAAATAGGCTACTATTTTATTTTAATTTAGATGTTTCTCAAATTTCTGTCCTTGTGTACAAGTCATAAGATATTTTTGGCAATATTTTCTAGAAGTCAGATGCCATCTCCTGGGAATCAAGAAAATTGCAGATTCTGTACACCAGATGCTTCTTTTGAGTTCACTTTTATAAGGGGTTTGCAAATGTGCAACAATTATTTTTTTAATGATTGTTTCTTGTGTGCCTTTGTCTTTCCACCTCACAAAATGATCAGAACAGTTCACAAAAACTCAAAAGAAAAATAGGTTAATGCAGATAAAGTAACCCATAAAATAATTAAAAATTCCTAATTTCTTTCCTTAAGGTAGGAAAAATGGGGCACGCAGTTCCTATGAGGATGTTTTTCATTACTTGTGAGCGAAGTAGGTGAAATCCATGTCTCATACTGATTCCTAATTAACAAATCTCAAACAGCAGGGGCATTCCTAACAAGGCTGTCCAACGGGTGATCTGCTTATGACTATGGAGCTACAATACATTCCTGTGTCCTCAGATCATTAATACAAACATATATCTAGGAATTAATGGGGTATACAACATCCTCAGCCATTCATGATTCATGGTTATTGGAAATTCCCAGAATAAGAAGGCCAAAAAAAAAAAGCCAGCACCACTCCTAGGAAATCTAGTCTAGCTTTCAGTGGCATCAGTCAAAAACATGGGTCTGCTGATATAATCAAATCAATACTGTTTGGTATACTGGTTATCATCAAATCAATTTGGTCTAATAGTTAAGGTATCAGGCTAGACACCAGGAAATGGGGAGTTCTAATCCTGCCTTATATATGATAGCTGGTTATATGTCACTCTCTCTCAGCCCAACTCACCTACAGGATTGTTGTTGTAGGAAAAATAGGAGAAAGGAGCATTAGATATGTTGGCTGCCTTAAATTGTTTATCAAAACAATAAAGATGGGATAAAAATAAAATAAATTTAATAAAAATAATGACTTGTGGCATTTGAGTGATGACATCATTGCCTGTTATTCTTTTTCCTGGCAAATACCACCATATATATATTATGATTCAGTAGAAGAATCCCTCACTTTCCTGCTCATTAAATTATAGTAATGTTACTTAAAATCAAGCATTTGGCCAGGCAGATTAAGGAGTTTACACACCTTGGTAAAATAAAGCTCCTTTGAATCACAGTTTATGGAATATAAATATATATTTTTGGTCTAGTGGTTAAGGCATCAGGCTAAAAAGCAGGAAACCTAATCCAATAGGAGTTCTAGTCTTGCCTTAGGCATCAAAGCCAGTGGGGTAACTTTGGATCAGTCACTCTTTCACAGGGGTGTTCTGGGAAAAATAGGAGGAGAAAGGAATATTAGGTATGTTGACGGCCTTGACTTAGTTACCAACATAATAAAAGTGTGATAATCATCTCAAATAAAATAAACCACAACTTTATCTGCCATCCTGCTAGCCTCCATTCTATACACTGGTGTGGACATCTGTACTGAAGTAACATTTTCATCAGTAGCTTCTTGCATATAGGCTTCCAGGTAATTGGGAGTTGTAGCTATGCAAAGATCCCAATACTACAGAAAGTATCATGCAATCAGCCTTTCATGTCATGCACAATACAGATATCATTTTCAATATATGTAATGCTCAGTGTAATGATCCCTGACCGTATGAAGTAGGAAGATACGAATATGAACGTTAAAACCTGCTCTTCTTTACTTATTCTCTAACACCATTCTGGAAATACTTGGCTATTTTTCTCTGGACATAATGGAATTATACAAATTTAGAAGAAAAAGCTCTTTTTGTTTTGGAATCCCATCTCATCAAAATTTTAGCCCCTGAGGGGTAATTTTATATGCCATAATTAATGATGCTTTTAGTTAGGCTCATGGGTGTTCCCAACAATCTAAGTGAAGAAAACATGTGTTGTGACCTCACAATGCAAGTTGAAAAGGGAAAGGTTTGCATCCAATGGACATTGTCTCATTTATCACCCCTGCATTTTTCCCCCAATGACCATGGCTTACTGTATTTTAAGCATTTAAACATTAACAAAAGCCATGCTTAGCAAACCTGTGTAAACAAAGCCAGGAAGCATGGACTTAAGTGCTTTTTCCAAACGAGTGGGGGATGGTGCAATGGTTATAAGTATAAAAAACAGCCATGTCACTTTTTCCATTGCTGTAGTATCTTTGAACGGTCACTAAATGAACTGTTGTAAGTCAAGAACTACTTATATTGATCTATCTTCATTTAACCTCATGGTACACTTTATAAACACATTTTTTTTACATTTTAAAAATATTATTTTATTTCTTTTTTGTTTAGAGTGTCAAACTCAGAAATTATTTTTATGAATCATTTAAGATATGAAAAGTAAGCATTTTCATATTGCATTTTTGAAGGCTAATTCCTTTCCCAGCAAGAATGAAAACTGTCCTTAGAGTATGAATATAGATAAGATTCAAGGTACTAAAATGTGGATATTTTATCAATATTAGCTATAGTTTCGAATATTAACGTTGCAAACATAATTATTTTACTTTTCTTCAAAATTAAATGTAATGAATATATGAATAAACTAAAAAATAAAGAATATACATCAATATAGATGTATTTGTGTGTGCACAACAGAACATTACAAATCTAAGCATATTATATAAATATTATTGTATCAAAACAACATATTGTACTAAAGGTCACACAATAGTAGTAACTGTGAGAGGGATCTTGGAGTCCTAATGAAGAATCACTTAAATATCAACCAGCAGTGTGCTGCAGCTGCCAAAAAAGCCAACACTGTCCTAGTCTGCATTAACAGAGGGATAGAATCAAGATCATGTGAAGTGTTAATACCACTTTACAATGCCTTGGTAAGGCCACACTTGGAATTCTGCATCCAGTTTTGGTAAGGTGACCAACTTTTTTACAATGAAAAGGAGGACACAAATAAATTAAGAAAAAAATATCGTAAATAAAAGAAACATTTTATTCATTGCAACAATAATACAGAATATACTATAATATGATAAATGCATAATAAAAAAACATTTTTAACAATAACATTTTATATTGTAATTATGCTTACATGCCACACCCCCACCCACAGCCGCCCCGCCAGCACTGCTGTCCCGCCATGTAGAGCAGGCCCCGCAGCTCCCAAAGTATCAGCAGCACCAGCTCCGGCCCCAGGGGGGCAGCCTGCCATTGAAACACCCCGCCTGCAGCCGCCCTGCCAGCACCACCGCCCACCCTGCATAGCCCTGTGTAGACCAGGCCCAATGGCTCCCACAGCACAGGGGGCAGCCGGCCACCGCCGCCCCTCACACCCCTGCTTGCAGCAGCCCCGCTGCCCCTGTCTCTTGCGCCTACAGCCATTATTGGCCTAGCAGGGCCAAAGATCAAGAGAAAGTTACCATGGCATCACTGCTCCAGTCTCCTCCAGGTATCTTCGGGACTAATTAGGAGATGGTGTAGTTGGGTAGCAGGGAGGGGTGCAAAGTTCCTGCCAATTTGCCTTCGCTGCAGACAACTTACATGTGCAAAGTTTGCCGGCTGGGTGTTTTGGCACGCTCAGCAGCAATTTCTATTGGCTTTCGAAAGCCAAAAGGGAAAATAGCACAGCTCATGCAAAAGTTGAAAAAAATCCATCAAAAAAAGGTGCTGGAACGCCGTTCTGAGCGTTCTATGAGAGAAAAAAAAAGCCCTGCAGATTAGTCTTCAAATATCGAAAAGGAGGACATGTAGGAGGACACTTTTCTAGGGAGGACAGAACTCACAAAAGGAGGACTGTCCTCCCTAAAGGAGAACGGTTGGTCACCTTAGTTTTGGTTACCACGATGTAAAAAAGATGTTAAGACTCTAGAAAGAGTGCAGAGAAGAGCAATAAAGATGATCAGGAGACTGGAGGCTAAAACATTTAAAGAACAATTGTGGGAATTGGATATGTTTATTTTAATGAAAATAAGGAGTAGGGGTGACATGATAGCAGTGTTCCAATATCTCAGGGGTTGCCAGAAAGAAGAGAGTGTCAAGCTATTCTCCAAAGCACCTGAAAGCAGGACAAGAAGCAATGGATAGAAATTAATCAAGGAGAGAAGCAACCTAGAACTAAAAAGAAATTTCCTGACAGTTAGAACAATTAATCAGTGGAACAACTTTCCTCCAGAAGTTGTGAATGCTCCAACACTGGAAGATTTTAAGAAGAGATTGGACAACCATTTTTCTGAAATGGTATAGGACAGAGGTAGGCAACCTTGGCTCGTGGACTTCAATTCGTGGACTTCAACTCGTGGACTTCAACTCCCAGAATTCCTGAGCCAGCCATGCTGAGGAGAAATGGAGAGGTTTCCAAACTGAGCCATGCTGGCTCAGGAATTCTGGGAGTTGAAGTCCACGAGTCATAAAAGAGCCAAGGTTGCCTACCCCTGGTATAGGGTTTCCTGCCTGAGCAGGGGGTTGGACTAGATGACCTCCGAGGTCCCTTCCAACTCTGTTATTCTATTTTGTTCTAAGATGGAACAATAAATGGTTTACATAGATAGATTTAATAATATGTGAAAGGACTGACCCTATTCTGTAATAATGTTTTATGGATATACTTTTAGTTTTCAAAAATGTCACTTATTATTTATTATTCTACATATTTTTCTCTGATTTTACTAGTCCTGCTATATTTTTGGTTGTACCTCATCATATCTCTTCGTTGTCATACTTCTCTTTACAAACTGTATAGATGTACATTCTTGATATTAAGGAACAAATGTTTTGTGTCCCTGAAAAAAATACGAAGTGAAAGGGGGAAAAGGCAATTTTAAAACATCAGATGGTGGCATGTAAAGTATAGTAGCTGTCTTCTATGTTGTTAAATCATATACATTTTAGCTATAAATATTGGAGGAAAGCATTGCAAAGGAGCTATAATGTGACTGTCTAGAGCTGTGGGGCTTGTTCAAATACAGAACAAAGCTTATTTGCTGCTTATTACAGCCTTTAATAAGTTTTAGATTTTATATCTACTTTGAGCTACAAAGTAGATACATTTCCCCAAGAACATAACACCATGACAGATTAGTAAATCAAACTCAGTCTATCAGCAGTTTATTATGGATTACTGATGGCTTCCTGTTCAGAGAAAGGCAATTTAGCAAGCCCAAAAAGACAAGCTAGAGCCTTCTGTTTATAAGGTGATTTCAATATGCTGTAAAGAGGAAATAGAAATCAGAAATCAGTTTACTACTGTATCAGTATTGAGATTAAAAATATGAACAACTGGACAGCCATTTGTCCGAAATGGTATAGGGTTACCTGCCTGAGCAGGGGGTTGGACTTGATGACCTCGAAAGTCCCTTCCAACTTTATTATTATTATTATAACAATGTTCTTTAAAATGCAGGATTTCTTAGAAGACATGTGAGTTATATACAATGCAGTGATATAATTCAATTGTTCCACTCTTGTATTATCCATGTGTTACATTGCAATTTCTGATAATAATCAGTTAGTAATAGCCTGAGTTATAGAATTTGTAATCCATTATATAGAGAGAATAACAGATTGAAAAATGATAATACAAAGATGTATACAAAAATGTGGGACAACAATCCATTTTACTTAAGGAACTGAATGCATACAGCTGTGTTATTGAACACTCTACATACTGTGTTTTTCCATGCAATATTAATACAATCACTTTAATTAGTTTGTAGCAATCAATTATCTTTTGGTGGAGGTTGCTACTTTGATAGCTGCTAGATTACTTTCTGCTTTCCACCACCTAGCCAGGGGTCTAAGACTGGAAAAGTCACTAGCAGCAGTCCTGATTGACAGTTGCCTGTGGAAGATGAACAGGTGAGATGAATTCCAAATTGAAGAAAACAAAACTATTGCACAATGGTTTTTGCTGATGGAAGATCATTTTCTACCTAGCGTTACAAAAATTTAATGAATCCTTGTTTAGTTAGCTTTGACAAAAACCTGCTAGATTGTTCTGATTTTGCCAATAATGGATTTTGCCTCAAAGATTAAGTCTCTTGTTTGATCAATCAACATGGACAATGTTTTTACCTCACCTCAGAACTAGTATTTACTGCTAGCAAATAGTACTGATTGTGTTTTTGGATTTGAAAAGACCCATTCACGAGTTAATGGACATTTATTTTTAATGGATACTTGTTTCTTCTTTACTGTAGTAATATGCCTAATAAACTAGCAATGCTCAGTAATAAGTAACCTTGTTAATTGGGCAGGGGGGGATTGCAAGGTAGTGACTGCAGACAGGAATCAGGATTAGACTTCTTATTTCAGGTGGATGCCACTGCTAGGACCACGCAGGCTTCAGACATAGCAGAACTTCAACTGATTTTTGATTTCTGGTCAAAGCCCTGAGATGCATTTTGCTTGTTTCTCCTTCCACGATCTGCTGAAAACTACAGCTTGCACTGATTGTTTCTTTTTAAATGGTTAAGTAGAAATTTTAACTCTATGTTTGGAATTTTGGACAGGTGATAGATGCATAAGAAACAGATTGTCCACTCTTCTTTGTATGGCCTGATGGTATGACATTATTCCTAATGGAGAAAATGAAAATGAAATTTTTAGTAGCTTTTGTAAAGGATCCAGTTAACATCAGAGAATGTTGCATATGGGAAGAACCTATTTGTTTGGCCATTTTTAGGATCTATTCTGACATAGATGTTAATTTGGTAAGTGTCACCCAGATTAAAGCTGAAAGAAATGACTAACTTTGAGCTATTTGTTATAAGGTAATCAACAAGTAGAAAATTCATGAAGAATATGCTTCAAGATCAAATGCCTGAAATAAAATCTGATTTCAGACAAAAGGAAATGAAAAAGAGACTGGAAAACGATGTGGGGGAAAAAAATGTCCAAGCTATTCAGACAAAAGGAAAAACAAACAACAAGGAGTTGGTGTTAAATCAAGAAAAGTGAATCAGGTTCAAAGCGAAAAGAAAAAGATTTAGTTACAGTAATTCTTCCAGAGCTGATGAACAGCATCTAGAAGCCATTATGGAGAAGGGATTTTTAGAGCTATTTCTCTCAGAGTATTTATTCAAAATTTGTAAAGTTGTACTGAGATCTATCAGAATTCTAATTTTATTTTGAGCCAAGTCCAGCTGTGGTAGAGATTCACATGAAGTAATTACTTGCAGCTCTTCTCTGCAAGATGTTGGAAAGAACTTGATGATCTTCCACATCTGCCTTCCAAAGTAACCTTTTTAAAATATAATTTTATTAAAAGTTTTGAAAACAAAGGTTAAAAACTAATACAAATTAATAAAAAGTAAGGAAGAAAAAAGAAATCAGAAAGAAAGAAAAAAGTGCAAGAAAGAAAAAAAATGAAAGATAATAAAAAAGAAAGAAAAAACATGAAGTGGTTTCTGAACTTCTATAAGTTATAAGTAGAATTATAAATTTATTTATTTCATCATGGCTCTCTTTTCCAATAATCTAGCCAATAAAAATGAAGCAAAAGTTCATTTTTATTCTGTTTTACACAAAAAGTCCATAAGTGGGGTTACAGGCAGCAATAACTATAAATAGGCAACTACAGTATATCTGTCTGTTATGATTTGCCTTCCAAGATTATTAAGAAGCATAAAGAATTAAACCAAATTTTGAGATGGTAACGAAACAAGTGATAAAGGATCAGGAGTCTGGTTGCACCTTTTCTGACTAATAAATCTTGTAAAAGACATAAACTTTGGTGAGCTGCAGTTCTCCTGAGTAGCATCTGATGAGATGTCCTGGGACTGAGCCTCAGTAACAATGTTGCTTTGCAACTGAGTTGTTAAGGGGATCACCAAGTCACTGTGACTTACAACTTACTCCTGGCTTTCTCATTGACTTCATTTGTTGGAAGCTGGCAGTGAAAGTCACAAATGGCAATCATCTAACCATGGGCTGCTGCAACCAAAATAACCAGCTACCAGTTGTAAAGTGCCCGAATCATGACCATTTGATTGCAGGGATGGTATGATGGCCGCATGTTCGAGGATTAATGGTAAAGCAATATTGAAAGCGAAGTTATGGTTGAGTGCCTGCTGTATGAGGTTTTTGTGGTATGTCTTTCTCTGGGCTACTCATGGATTTTTTTCTTTGTGACATTGCTTTTTATTCTTTTATTGTAAACTGTTTAATTGCAAACTGACAGAATTGTCGGGAGTACACTATAAATTATATCCACAAATCAAATCAAATCAAACTCACCTTTCATCTAACTAAACTCATTTTATTTAACTTAGTTTTGGATGATGTTATGTTATATAATATTAATGTTATATAACATTATATGATGATGTTATATTATTATTACTGTGGTATAATATTGTTGGTGTACACTGTGGTGGAATTTCCAGCCAGGCTGGAGGCTGCGTTAAGAGGGGACTGAGTTTAGAGTCCTTGTGCTGCAGAAAGAGACACAGACCTGACCTTCTCCAGAATCCTTGAAGCCTTATTTTCACAAGTGGTTCTGGCTGCTTTTACCCGACACCCACTATTTTATTGTGTTGATATTTGCTAATCCATCTCAGTCTGTGTGGGGATCTTATTGTTTTAAAATATTGAGTTTGCAATTGAGTGATTTTGAATTATAAATCAACAAATGAAACTGAAGCAACGGTGTCAGAAAACATACTAAAATGTATGTAGCAAAGTCCCTCCCCATATACAGTATTTGGGGATTAAAAGTTGGAACGTTGAGGGAGGTTTCAAAACAGAATATTAGATGCGCATGGAAGAAGAGAAGTTTCCCTAATAATAGCCTTGGGCTTTTTATTGTCATTGCACAAGAAAATAAACTATAAAAGCCCCAGAAATAGACTTTGTGAAAAGAAGCCTTCAGGGAATATATAAAGAACACAATAGCACTTAATTAACATGAAGAAAGAAGGTAAACAGCTAGTATCTAAAATGGGATATTTGAAAATGGGTAGCTGCATTGTTTATTCAGAGGTACAAAAAGAAATAGGTCAGTTAGTTGGTTTCCATGGTGATTGTTATTGAAATAAGGCAAACTGACATCACAGCTGATATATTTGCCTATTGGCTACCTTCTCTGAAAATCTTTTCCATTGGAGATTATGGAAGTATACAAACCAAACTTCGTGGGAATTTTCATTAAGAATTGTATTTATTTATCTGTGTGTATGGGGACAGAGGAGATAAGGGGACTGGTGGAAAATATTGGTAGAAAATATTGTCAAAGTGACTTATTTTTAGGAAGATTTTTAGTTTATCTCAAAATAATCAATAAATAATCCTCAATGGCAAGAATTTTGGAAGGCTTTCCTCTGTTTACCAAAATTAAAGGCGAAGCTGGGAACCACTGATGTTAATGCCTGCTGTATTTGTTTACAGTAATTAATTGTAGAATTACTCATTCTAATTATTAAATACTAGATTTCAAGAAAGAGAAAAGTCTAACTACTTCAGAAGAGTGACAGGCCCGCTAAGTAGGCCAGACCTGGAATCCACAGAAGGCTAAAACTACTTTTATTGCAGAGTGGCTGCAATAATAGAATTCTGCCAGTATTTTCTTCCCCTTTCTTATACTTCAAGAAATTAGGGAGGTTTCTTCCTGAGCTACTTCCATTGTTGTGACCTCAAAAAAATGTCCCATCCCCTTTTGGCTAAAGTACACATAGTCCCTTGACTTATAACAGGTGACTGTTTAAAGTTACATCAGCACTGAAAAAAGTGACTTATCTCTGCTTTTCAAACTTACGATTGTGGCATCTTCCGCACAGTCACATGATCAAAACTCAGATGCTTGGCAACTAACTCATGTTTATGACGGTTGCAGTGTCCCGTGGTCATGCAATGACCTTTTGTAACCTTCTGACAAGCAAAGTTAATGGGGAAGCCAAATTCATTTAACAACTGTGTTACTAACTTAACAACGGCAGTGATTCACGTAACAAGTGTGGCAAGAAAGGTCATAAAATGGGGCAATATTCACTTAACAAATGTCTCACTTAGTAATAGAAATTGTGGGCTCAATTGTGGTCGTAAGCCGAGGACTATCTGTAATGGTTCCTGCATATCTCCAGCAAGGTCATCTCTTATTCTCTATAATGAGCTAGTTAACAATCTGAATGTTAACTTTTGCTGCACTTACAGTGAACAATACCACTAGTATAGAAAATCAGAAAAAACACTTTTTTCCCAGTAAATATATGATCTGTATTAAGCACTGAATATGGTAAAAAGCCTACAGTATACTTGGAGTTAGGAATGTGTAAATCTTCTCCCTGTTAGAGTTGTATTCATACATTTTTTTTTCCAATCAATTTCTCAGAAATACTATTTTAAATGTCCAAAAAATTATCAGTTGTTGTATGGATTTTTTTTCCTTCTCTTTCTGCAAGCTATATTTTCTATGAAATTTTCCACAGCATGTATCTTTAAAATAATTTTTGGCAAATATAAATATTGATTTTGTGTAGAGCGTTATGCTGATTTTCTATATCACTTTCTCATGGTATAATCTTTCTTTGCTGAGAACAATGGACGCCAGCAAATTCTATTTATTGCTCTCATCCATGTTGTGGCCAAATTCATTTTGGCAGATCGTGACATGGTAAGGCAAAATAAATCTGTAACACTTCTTTGTGTCCTTACTTAAGGTACATCCAATATAGGCCTATAAGATTTGACAACTAGCAGTGTTTCTATGGCCGTTGGGGTAGAATGGGATTTCTTGATTTTTATGTCAGTTAGATATATGGATTTGTATATTTTATTTTCATGTGTTAGTAAATATAGAATATGGTGGCTTCCACTGCTGAAATCTGCTTTACCATCTTAATGGATTTAATTATGGTACATTTCATAGAGAAATAAATAACTAGTTGCTTTAACAAATTAGTGTGATCCATTTAACGTAAGATACTAGATTTGCAAAGTAACTACAAACATGTTAAATTGGAAATTAGTCCACTAGTTCAACAGACCTTTCTTCTTGTATCTATTAATGGAGCTATTTCAATCTCTTGCAAACATTATATGGCATCTTAACACTACACTAGCCTAAACTGAAATAATAGGTATTATGGTTTGACCATGAACAAGTTGATTACAACAACCTTAAAACATCTTTAAAAGATGAACAAATATATTATAGCATAGAATTCCAGATAGTGTGAATTCTAATCTACAAAAGATTATAGTAAATATCTTAGTATTCATGAACCACAAAGCTCTGTTGTTTTTTAAAAGTATATCTAGGATTGCAGAAATATTACCAGCAATGACTTTAAAGCAGTTCCAATTATGTTCTATTTTAAACATAAGAATTCAAGTACATTTTGCATATATGTTCAATGGTTGCTTATCACAATCCAAGCAGGCCAACTGCTCAATTTTCAGTACTATATGACAGAACGTAACACAGATCAAAATAAATTCATAGTTTTACTTTCCAATACATGTCCACAATATAATTTCTTTTTACAATAACCCATCTGCTAAGAATTGGTTTGGGGGTTTTTGTAACAAGAATTCAGATATACCAAAAGAGAGTAAAGTAGATCTAGATAAATTTCTGAACAGATTCCTGATATAAAATATAGATCTTTTCTCAGAATCAAAATCAATTTCTTATAAGTTCTTTTGCCTGATTCAGAATTGAAGTGTTCTCAGTCTTTGTATAAAACAGTGATGGCGAACCTTTTAGAGCAGTGGTTCTCAACCTGTGGGTCGGGACCCCATTTGGGGTCAAACGACCATTTCACAGGGGTCGCCAAACAACGCAGTCTGCCATTTTTTTCCCTTTTCCTTAACTGTGCTACTCCCTTTTATTTTATTGGCTTTTGAAAGCCAATACAATAGACTCTCTTGAATAGAGTCTAATTCTATTGGCTTTCAAAAGCCAATAGGAATTGTCCAAGCTGTCTCTGCCCTGCTGAGCCCGCCAAAAGTCCCATTCTGCAAACGGTGCTGCACCAGTTGAGTAGTCCTCGACTTACGACTGGTTGAGTAGTCCTTGACTTACGACCGGTTGGGGGTCGCGGCATTAAAAAGGTTGAGAACCACTGTTTTAGAGACCGAGTGCCCAAACTGCAACCCAAAACCCACTTATGCATCGTCAGGTGCCAGGTGGGTGTGGCACATTGGGTGGGTGTGGCCCATTGGGTGGGCATGGCTGTGGTGGTAACGGCAGACTGGGCAGGACTAAAAAGTTCAATCAATCAAGTCCAACTTTGCGAGATCTTTTTTTTCCTGCGAGAAGTTGAAATTTATTGATTGAACCTTTTTGCACATGGCGGCGGAGGCCTAAAGCAAAAAGATTTTATAAAACCCAGCTGAAGGCCTAGGACTGGGGCGATGGCGCGTGCGCGTGCCCACAGAGAGGGCTCTGAGTGCTGCCTCTGGCACCCGTGCCATAGGTTCGCCACTTGTATAAAACCTTTCCCAGCTGACCTTTCCTTCAGAGAATTATGCACACATCCTGAAACCTAATGCACTATTCATGGAAGTAAAAAGTTCTTGGACAGGTGAATTAAGATAGGTACAGAGAGAAGTTGACAAACCCAGAAGGACAGCCAAAAGCGTAAATAGTTACTTAAGAGTAGAAACTGGCCCCAGCTGACCCAGAGGCAACCAAGTGCCAGAAGTAGCAGATTGGGCAGATAAAGATTAAGTTTCCTATGTAGTCAAGGATATGGTGGTCCCCAAAAGAAGCATCGTATATTCCTGAGAGTTCTATGAACCACAAACCTTGCTGTGAGCAACTGAGATTGATTTTGACCAGGTAGGATGCAAGTGAAAAGAATATAACTGAAATACAAAAAATAACATAGATGGTATGGTATACTAAAAGATAAAGAAAATAAAATACAGAATTTTAAGAATGCATCTAGAAACAGAGACTTAATGAAACTAGTAACAATGGAAATCAAGAATGATTATAGTATAAGACATAGGAATAAGAAAGTCTATCTTCAAGTGCACAAAAGAGGATAGAAACAGGCATTTTATAGTAAATAAGTCACACCAATTTGAAAGCAAATGGATTATTTTGTGTAGTTCATCTGTGTAATAAGTATTACAGTTGTTATTATTACAGAGAACCGAGCAGTGCAGTGCCCTAGAGGTAAAGACGTCTCGCTTCCCACTTGGAAGGTTGAGCATTCAATCCTAGGCAGCAGCAGATGTTTCTCTATCAGGGTGCAATGAGAAAATATCTGTTGTAAACTCGGCTTAGGCATCAGGAAGGGCATCCAGCCAGTAAACCTCAGCTCCATTCAGTTGACCTGACTCCACTCTGAATAAGGGGATTAAAGGGTTGTAAAAAGAAAAAAAAATATTACAGAGAACCAATTCAATATAGTGAATAAAGTCAACATTAAAGACTAGAAACTAGGAAATTGAGTTTCAGTCCCACTTCAGGCACGAAACCAGCTGGATGACCTTGGGCCAGTCATTTGCTATTGGCCCTGGAATGCAATTACTGGCAAATGATTTCTTGGCAAATTTTGCCAAGAGAACAGAACAGAATAACAGAGTTGGATGGGATTTCGGGGGTCTTTTAGTCCAGCAGTCCCCAACCTTTGCGGCTTAGTAGCCTGGCTGGGAGGGGAGAGGGGAATCAGGTTGTGCAACTGGTGGGCCTGGCATACACACATGCACAGCTCCACTCACATAAGAGAGAAGACAAGCATTTGGGGCCCGGTTTCGTGCTCCTTCAGGCTTCTCCATGGCAAAAGCTTTTGCAAAGGGACGGAAGGCCTGAAGCACTGCAAGACCGCTCCCCCAAAGCCTTTCGTCTATTTTCAAAACCTTTTGGTCTTGTCCTACTTCAGATTTACTGAGGCTGCCTGACATTCCAGAAGCGGATCAGGTATCCTCGGTGAGTCAGCGAAGCTGAGCAGGGCATGCTCGTCCCACTCAGCCTCTCCTCTCACTGCTCCACTTTTGGAGCATTGAGAGCAGGTGGCTTGGTGGCTTCGCTGGGGTGGGAGGGGAATCGGGCTGCATGAGCAGAGAGCTGGCGCACAAGCATACATACTAGCCTACCTCTCATGCAGCCCAGTTCCGAATAGGCCATGGGCCTGTAGTGGGTACTCCTATCCTACTCCAATCCCCATTCAGGCAGGAAACCCTATACCAGGTCCCCAACCCCAAGTCGTGAACTGGTACCGGGTTGCGGCATGCCAGTAACCGAGCCGCACAAACAAGCAAAGCCCCATCCAGTCCGTAGAAAAACCTTTCTCCACGGAACCGGCCCCTGGTGCCCAAAATGTTGGGGACCTCTGTCCTATACCATTTCAGACAAATGGCTGTCCAATCTCGTCTTAAAAACTTTCAGTGTTGGAGACTGCAGGGACTAGTCCAGGCAGTCATTGAGGGTCAATATGACTTGAAGGTTCTATTTACAGTGTATTCTTTTTTCCCAAAGAGAGCAGAGATGTGCCTTGCCTGAGACTGTGCTATCCTAGAATTTATATTATATTTCTTCTCCAGACGTTTTCCTTCAGATGAATTCCAACTGCATATTTGTTTTACTCTAAAAGACAGCCAGTTTGGCCCAGCGGTTAAGGCACCAGATTAAAAACCAGGAGACTGAGGATTCTAGCCCCACCTGAGGCAAGAAAGCCAGCTGAGTGACTTTGGGCCAGTCACTCTCTTGCAGCCTACCATGTCAAATGCTGCATGGAACGGCCATTTCCCTATGCTGTAATTCAGTTGTACATTCTTGTGGTATTAATGCTAATAAAAATAGTATTTCTGTTTACAAACCTAGAATGAGAAGTAGCACACAAAAAGCACAGAAATGGCAACATTTAAACATGATTAAACTTCCATAATAGCTGCAGGACTTGCCTTTATTTATTTATTTAAAAAACTGTTTACCGTGTGGCAGAATAGAAGTTGGTTAAGAATAGCAGTTCTCTCCTTTATCTCCTGTTTGTTATCTATTTCGTCTTGTAACTACAGTGAAGAAAGCAGGGAGCTAGATAGAAAGGATTTTGAGACTCATTTTAACATATTTGAAAGGTACTGTTCCAAACATATTTGTTTTCCTAAAAATCCATACACAACACTTGGTTGTATTTCCACTGAGATTCCTTTGCTCTAGTGAGCTTTGAACATGTTTTCTATTCCTCAGATACTCAATATATCTGTGGTTGATGACATCAGCCCACTCCCATTAAGTGAATTACAGCCTTGTATTCTCTCCAGAGCCATCCCCATTCCTGAATTTCTTTCATTAAACGGACTAAAATAGAAAATTACTAGTTGCCGTATTCACCCTCTCAATTCGTAGGCAAAGTGATTTTATTGCTTTTGGCATAGTTTGATTCCCAGCTTTTTTTTTTTTCATTTCTGTGCTTCAAATGTAAAAAAAACCCCAAACAACCCTGACAAACGTATAATAAACATTATCATGCTGACATCAGGATGCCAGAGGTTTATTCTTGTGATATCATAGATGTTCTTAAGAAATTCTACTGCACTATAATGAGGGTTACATTAATTTATATTCTCTACCATTTTACTCATTTACTGTAGCGAAAGGAGTGGCAGAACCTGGGGGTGGAGTTAAAAGGCATATCAGCCTAGAATCTCTACATAGTTACCAACGGACTAATTTCAACCCCCCCCCCATGAATTCCATTGACCTTTATCTAATTGCTAGCAGGAGCTAACTGTTAGTTGAGAATATTCCTGTGCATAGGCATAAGTAGCAATAAATCAATTTAATTGGACCTTTATGTGTGAACTTGATCTTTCATGCCTGACATTTACAAATCCAATGAAATTTAGTTTTTTTTTTAAATTAAAAAAATGGGATTTATTGACCCAAATGACCATGAATTGCTCCCATATAGTCAATCAATAAGAATTTAGATCTGAATCTTTTGTATGTAAATAAAACTTTGCGTATATTGTACTTAGAACATGGCTGGAGGCTTGCTGATCATATTGTATCATATACAAACACATACAAGTTAGTTGGAGGTTTGTATGTGTTTGCAAGAAAAAGACAACCTCTAATCCTTGTTTGGAGAAGCGTTCATATTTTTTCAGACTCCGGCTCCTTCAGCATATGGGGGGTTATGTTGGCTACATCCCTACAATGTCACAGTACTTGCATGGGGCTCAAAGATGTTTAGCCTCACTCTTTGGTTAGATTTCTGAAGAATATTGACAGGATACCTTTTCAACATTTCGTTTAAACTTTGGGGGAATTAATTTGCTACTGATGGAAATGCCCATCTCATTAGCTTCCCAGAGCCAGAGACTTTGCCCTGTTCTTCTTCCTGTAATCAGTGCCATGATGCCTTGCCACAATTTCATCCTCCTCCCCAGCCATTGTGAGCAATGGTTTTGCTTTTCTTTCTTTTGTAATTGATTGCCATTTTACTATCTTTTTGGGCACTGTGAAGTATCATTCCGAGGGAAGAACAAGGGAGGACACCAGGTAACAACCATTTTGACTGCTCCCCACTGGCTATCTGGAGATATACAATTTGAGCATTTGCAAACTCTGCCCAAATTCCATTCCAAGAGTGACCAGTCAAATGCTATGGCAGTCTAACCTAAGCTTGATCATGCCCATTTTTGTTTTTATTTTAAAAAGAAATACGGGAAGCAAAACTTTGAAGTAGCAGAAAAACTCCCTTTCATTGAGCGTGTTCAAACATAGATTAGTTAGATTTGTATTCCAGCATTGGACAAGGGGTTGTACTCATGCTAAAATGTCCCCTTTTATCATTTAGTGAAATCTTAAGGCTAATTACAGATTGTAATTCAAGGTATATATATTCCTATCCAGGCAAATAAATGTTATAATGAGTTGCAGCAAACATTCTTAAACGGACTTAATTTGCACATTAGCAATGAAAATTACTTTTCCTCTTTCACAGACTTTTTCTAAGGGAACACTTTATGTCTCTTCAGTCTCACAGTTAATAGATAAGGCAGTGGAATTTATGTACAACAGAAACTTCATACTGTTATTCAAACATCTATATATGATAAAAACATTCTTGAGTTATGAAATACGGATAGAGTTGCGGTCCTTGTTGGATTCCATTTTCTTAACCCCCAGGTACATGGTATGTGGAGCATCTAACCTTTGTTACAAAGGCACAAGTGGTAAGAAGAAACTTGTTACTCTAGCTGCAGATCCAGCTGGAGTAGTTTGACTTGTTCATTACCGGTATCATGCATTAATTAACTTAAAGATTAAGCCTTAAATACAGTATTCTTAAAAGATAACTTGAGAATTTTATTTGGTGCAAAATGTACCCACAAAGTATTCAACACAGGTTTTTGCACCAGTTTCACTGAATTTCCAACCTAATTTAAAGTGCTTCTATTAAACCTTAAAATGCTAAATGGTTTGGGACCAGCTTACTTCAGAATTAAAAGTTCAGTGAGCTGGGGGGAAATGGGGCAATAAAGGACTACTTTCTGTTATTTATATTCAACCATTTCAATGCAACCTTTTAACTGACTGATTTGCTATTACTATATCCTTCCTTCCTGTGTAGTTTATGTATATCAGTGTTTCCCAAACTTGACAATTTTAAGGCATGTGGACTTCAACTCCCAGAATTCCACAGCCAGCATTGCTGGCTGTGGAATTCTGGGAGTTGAAGTCCACATGCCTTAAAATTGTCAAGTTTGGGAAACACTGATGTATATAGTTCATAACTTGGTATTTGATGTGCTGGGTGTGCATCTGCTATAGTAAATTTTCTATATTAAATATTGTTTTACTGCTTGGTAATAAAAACTTTATATTTTGAATGTATAAGTAACAAAATGAATGTTATATATATAATTTTATGTATATATATATATATATATATATATATATATATATATATATATATATATAATTTTTTGTTATTTGCTGGCGATATATCCTGCTTTTTGTTATTTGCTGGCAATTTATACCTTTAAAGCCCATTGCACGTGCTTTTATTTTTGTAATATTAATGTGTTATTTCTATACAGGCTTTCTTTTCATTCATTCTATCCCAGTAGTATGTTCATTCTTCTGTTTCTCAACAATTAAGGAAATTGTACAAACATCACCATGTAATGAAAAAATAAGAAAAGAAATGGCTACCTTCACAGATCCAAAGAAAACACCAAGCAGCTGCCAGATAAATAATAAAAAACTAGCTGGGTGAGGAAAAATATGATGAAAGTGCTTTATATGTCACCTTGAGTTTCTGGATAAATAAAAAGCACTGCAAACTTTTAAATTAAGCCAGGTATTTAATTTATGGTTCTGTGTCATACAAACTCAAATGATTGGATTAATGGTACAAATCAAGGTTATCCATGAATGTGTAATGCAAGCACAGCTAAAAAGGAATAATGTATATGTTCAGCAAAACCCAAATTAGAACATCTATTAGGAATTAATTTGCACATTGCTAATACACAGTGAGAATGAAAGTACACATGCAGTATGCACATTATTCTGTTTGGATAAGGAATATTTATACAAAGCACATAAATGGAAGAAGAAATTGAAAGTAAAAAAAAATTAAAGGCATGAGATAATGGAGGAAGAAATAATACAGGCAATCCCTGACTTACCATCACAACTGAGCCCAATATTTCCATTGCTAAACAATATAGTTGTTAAGTGAGTTCTGACCTTTTTTGCCACCGTTAGGTGAATAACAACTTTAATAACTGCAGTTATTAAAACGATGGTTAAATGAATCTGGCTTCCCTATTGACTTTGTCAGGTCACAAAAGATGATCACATGACCCTGGTCCAAATTGTGATCACATAATCATGGGGATGCTGCAATGGTCATGTGAAAACAATCATAAATCACTCTTTTCAGTGCCATTGTAACTTCAGTCACTAAATAAATGGTTGTTAAGTCAAGGACTACCAGTAAGCATTCTTACAAGCATTTTCCTCACCTGAAACTCTTTCCCCAATCATCCTTTTTCATATTTCCAATTAGCATAACTCTATTCATTTTTATGTCACAGTTCAAAATAATGGTTTTCACTATGATCTTAGCAACATCCACGCGATTCTTTAAGTCCAACTTTTTTCATTGTTGGAAGATTATCTGGTACTTCTTTTTTTTCATACAAAGCTCTTGCTGTTTCTTCTTGTACTCATTTTACTATTACTCCCTTTTTTCCTTCTTTGTCTTCTCCTCTCACCATCATTATAATGAAAACAATTGTGCTTTTGGATATTTTGTGTAAATATATGATGCTTAAATCATCTATTAAAAAGAGAGGGAGAGAAATCTCTTTCAAAGGTGCTACACAACAGTCACAAGTGTACAGTAATTAATTTTTAGGTCTCCGGGTACCCTAAATCATTTTTTCTACATTGTCTCATCTTGTTCCCTCTTATCCATTCTGGAAACAATACTGTAGAATAAATTACTAGGAAGCTGATATTGGCTGAACATAAGGAAAAAAAATCCTTAACATTACAAGCTATGCAATGGAAAACACTGCGTAGGGAGAGGGCAGGCTTTCCTTTGTTGAGGTTTTTAAACATTTGGTTATCTGCTGAGGATATTATAATAGTGCATTTATGCTCTGAACAAAGGGCTGGCTAAACTATTTTTAAGGTTCTTCCAAGCCTTAATCTAGGATTCTGTTCCACCTAATAAAATATTTAATACACAGTGATTAGAATATAGAATATTGCAGTTTACCTCAAAACTCCTGTGTGGTTCTATTATCACCATTTATTGCAACTTAATATGCAATAATCACAATCTATGACACCCTATTTTTATATACACCCACAATTAATACTTTCTGCCATATATTTTAGTTCTTTTATTCAGAAGTAAATCTATAACTTCCCTATATATTTTCAACACCAGATCACTCAGTTCTATTACATCCTTCCCTTTTTTTCAGTTTCAGACAGGCAATGTATCTATTTTTCTTTTCCAGCCCTATGATTACATCTACAACACAAACTATGAAAGAATTTTATCCCAAAGAGAAAAGGATATGGGGAAAAAAAAAACCCTCTTCATGCGATCTCAGTAAATCACAACCCAACTAACGGCTGAACCTTTACATCCTACACTTTCTACTGAATCTGTTCAAGCAGCTTATTCGTTGTCCTGCATAGAGTTTTGGCAGTATCCCCACAAGGCAAAGAGTCTTTTTAGTCTTCGTGTCCAAAATCAAACAAGAATGATGGGAGATTCGCCAGCTGGGCCACTTTGTGAGAGACCTAGGAACCATCCTTCATCAGTCAAAAACTTGTCTGGATGGGTGGAATCAGCCTTTCAGAGGTAAACTGGAACTACAACTCCCAAAATTCTCTATGGGTGAGGGGGAGGGGTTGTAGCCGCCATCCTCTTTCTTCCTTCCGATTCGTCAGTTTGCGCTTTGACGACCCCTTCCTTCTCACTCATTACCCTAAACCTCTTCCTCCTCGGCTCGCGAGTCGCGCTCGCCTCGTGCCGGGTCACGTGGGCTCTCCGCCCTGAGAAACATCCCCGCCTCCTCCTCCTCCTCCTCCCCTTCCTTCTCTCTGGGTCCGTTCCCTCTTCTACCCTCCCGGCCGCGCTTCCGGCGGTAGGTACCGTCCGTCCGTCTTCCTCCCTCCGCCGCCAGCTGCGCTTCCGGCGGTAGGTAGAAATGTATTTGATTCCTGCTTTTCGGAACTGGGGGTAGCGTTTGCGCCCGCTTCTTTCTCGGCGAGATGGGCGAGGGTGGCGGTTTCTGTTTTTCCTTGCTCGAGCAGGAGACAGGAGGAACGGAGGGAGGGCTGCCCATTTCTTTCCTCTGCTGACTGCGGCCGGTAATTGGGACAGTGCAGTTAGGGAGACGTTTGCAGAGCTGCGTAGGTCGGCGGCCGAATAGAGGGGAGAGTTGTTTGAGTGCGAGGAGGCAAAGAAATAAAACAGCCTACTTCGGCTACGGAGAAAATAAACGAGGATCGACTCACCCCACGCCCTTTGCTGAGAAGCTTCCTGGTTGGGCCTGCTTTAGTCCGCTTGTAGAGTAGAAAGAGAGAGAGAGAGAGAGAGAGAGAGAGAAAGGGGGGGGGGACAAACTCCCATCTCCTACAATTTATCGCAGACAGGACACCGCTAGTCGCTAAACCAGCGGCTTTCTAGCTGACATCTGATCTATCGGGATTAGAGTACGGCCCGCATTTTATCTGACCATCAAAAGTTAGAATCCATAACACACACTTTCCTCCTCCTTTGTAAACTTCAAGGGTCTTTGGATGGCCCACATCTGACCTTGATTAATAATTTGTTTTGCTAGATCCTCCCATTTTGCTTCTCCCCACCTGCCAGAAATAACTATGGAAGACTTCTTTATTTCCTCACATCATCAGTCTGTTTTCCCCAGATTTTCTTTAAATAGTTTGAAATCAGTTGCTGGGGAACTGTATTTCTCTTTGCCCTAAACTCAGCCCTAATGTCTGTTCCTTGAACTGTTTCCAAACAGAACTAAGGTGAGAAATGCAAAATTGAATAGTTGTAATCCAGTCAGAACTTGTGTGTTGCTTTTACCCTCTCCACAATAGCTTCCTTCATCTTTTACTCCATTGTGCTGCCCCATTGCTTCTCCATATTACAGTTGATATATATGAGCCTGGAGCCTCACTGAGATACATACTGATATCTCAAACTCTGTTTTCTACTTGTTCATATATTGTTGTGTCTTCCGTCTGTCTCCATTTCCAATTGAAGGCATCTGCAAACAGAAAATGGGTAATACTGGCCTTTCCCTTGAGGTAACAATTTTCATAATTCAGACTGGTGTTGGTATATGGAATATGTGCATATTGAGTAAATTTTGGATAGCCACTTGATGGATGCATTATAACAATGACGTATATTTTCTGCTGTATGCTCATGTATAGAATCACATTCAGACAGCAGGTATATAACATGTCTAAGAAACCCACACTGAAGCTGTTGCTAGTTCTAGTTCAAATTACACCAAGAGCCCTAATTGACAACATAAGATGCTAGAATAGTTCTAATTTGCCCTGATTTCTGCATGTATTTTCCCAATTTACCATGACATTATTTCCTTAAATCTTGTGTTAAGAGTTTGCTATTTTATCAGAATTGATAAAAATGTATACCCAGTAAACATAATAATCCAGTATGAGTGAATCATGTTGCTATGGGTTTAACAGGGAAAGGGTTTATTTTTCATTTTTGTATTTACTCAGCTCTGAATAAAATCAAAGGTGGTAAAAGATTGTTACAAAAAATGTTCCTTACAATATCTCATTGTCAATATTGTAACAAGTAGGCAAATTGTTGTCGTGTGTTGTACTTAGAAAATCCAGTTTGAAATGATTAAAAATCTTAATACTTTGCTTCATGATAAATCCCTGCCCTAAAAGTTTTGAATCCTGCAGTTGTATTTTGGAAATTTAATGTATTAAATTAATCTATTGTGATTTAGTCAGGAAATTGTGGCTAAACTAATCATTGTTTAGTTTGCATATGAACCCACAAAATATCATTGTAGAAGTGAAGGAGCCGATATCTGTGCCTATTACACAAATGTAGGATTTGGAATTCAAAACTTGTGATTATTAATTTTGTGTGAATATTTACCATTATTTGAATAATTAATATTGATTGTAAAATTAAATCATAGTTATCTATCGATTGAATGTTGATACCATATGCAATATAATTTTAGTAAGCCTTTGCTTAATGTAGCATTGGATTTCATTTAAATAATAGATTATAATGATGAACATTCAGATTGTTTTAAATTTTAACT
The DNA here is from genome assembly GCF_016545835.1 of Crotalus tigris. Classification (NCBI taxonomy): domain Eukaryota; kingdom Metazoa; phylum Chordata; class Lepidosauria; order Squamata; family Viperidae; genus Crotalus; species Crotalus tigris. The sequence goes on from NW_024096524.1 coordinate 1,732,143, forward strand.
TTTTTTAGTACAGTGATTAAAGTATAAAATTTGGCAATATGAAAATAATTGAAAGACATGAATTTATTATATGATCAAATAATACAATTTGATTTGTTTTATATAGTATATATATTATATACTTCTAGATTATGTATTAACCTCAAATCCATAGTTATAGTTCTAGTATATTCATTTCCAATATCATACTCAGATAATGAGTAAATAAAAATGGCCTTTTGAAGTATTTATTTCATTCAGTAAGGTAAAATATTTCAGTGCCCTCTGAATTGTTAATTTTCATCTAAAAAATAAAAAAAATATTTGGGAGATGTTCTTAATTTTTGTTCTTGGTATTTAAAACTTTAGATCTTTTTCATGATCTGGTAAAATCACAAGATTCGTTTTTCTCGCCATGCACATATATATAATCTGAACTAGACTGTGTTGTTTCTCTGTGTCATATAGTATATGTGGATATATGTATAATTCTGTATTTATTTTTGTCATATTTATCTAGCATATATTGGAGGTAGTGACCCTTTGAGAGCTGTATGCAATGAAATTTCATTTTAATGTATGCTGATTAGTGTATATTCAAAGTGACAATAAAGTTATTCTATTCTATTCTATTAAAGATATTTGATTGCAACACTTATTGAAATGACTATAAGAAGTTAATAAAATACTGTAATTATTTTATCATTAGTTTCCCTGATTTTTTTAAGCTTAACATTTAAAATAGAATAAATTAAAGGAATTCTTGATCTTTTTAACAATTGCTGATATAGTGTTTAAAGTGTTGGGAGATCTAAGTTCAAGTCTACACTCAATCAGAGAAGCTCACTGACTGACTTTGAGACAGCCTCTACTTCTCAAAGATGCCTTTTCACGAGGCAACTGAACTTTCTTGTTTTCCTTTGAAGATGTTGCCTCGTGAAAAAACATCTTTGGGACAACTACTGGATGCTTGAGAATCTCCATAGACCTCTAGTTCTCATATTACAGGGTTGTTGTGGTAAAATACAGAATGAAGACAGAATAGAAATCTAAAAAAATAAATAAAGATGAATCAGTTTAGACCGTTTCGGTCAGATATATCTTCTTAAAAAAAAATGAGAGTTTCAACCATGTAAATGAACATGGATAATTTTTGCTAGGCACAATTAGTTAATGAAAAGTATAATGCTATTAAAAATACGTTGTCTTTATTTGTAGATGGTGTTCTAGCACTGAATGCAGAATAATAGTCATCGCTGGCAAATATCAGACTTTTGTAAGTGTGAATCTTTTGGTCTTTTTCAAAAGACACACTGTTTTGGCGCCACATGAGGGATCATGAGCAAAATGACAAGGTATGTGTCTCAATTTTGAAAAAAAAATAATGAGAAAATTGATGTAAAAAGTATGCATATTTTGTTCAATTTCTTCATGAATCAAATTTGAAGATTCTTAATTTTGCAAAAGATTTGGTTTATGGAATTTTCTTTTTCCTTCCTCTTATATGTATTTGAGAAAAACAGAAAAGAACTCATTTTATAACAATACTTTATTCCAATGACAAGCTCTTAGCTATTGTAGTATCCTTTGAGTATTTTTGTGAGCTAAAAAACATGCCATAAAACCTAAAATTTATTTGTTTTCACTATCTATAGACAATTTTTAAAGATTATAAAAACAATGTATTTGTTGTAAAATTTATACTGGAAATTAGAAATCTGAGATTATAGAAAGAGAATATTTTTAAAGGAAATATTTAAAGTTCAGTGGCGTTATAAAAAAAGTTTGATAATAGGGATTGTTTCATTTAGAGTTCAGGGTATCTACATGCAAATGGTTTATAAAATATGTTTGTATATAAACATATACAAACATATATAAACATATATACACAATATACTGTCAATGACATAATTTTCAAGAGAGTTTAGAATAATTACTTTATACTCTCTCCTTTATAGTCCTATTAAATTTACTTTTCACTTTTCTTTTTTATAAACAGCCTCATCAGTGTGACCAGTGTCCAATGTCATTTAATGTTGAGTTCAATCTTACATTGCACAAATGTACTCACAATGGGGAAGATCCTATGTGTCCTGTTTGCAACAAAAAATTCTCAAGAGTGGCTAGTCTTAAAGCTCATATTATGCTTCATGAAAAGGAAGAGGTAATTATATTTATTTTTAAAATATTTGTACAATATGAGCATTTGAAGTTAACATGTCTATTTTGACATAGTCCTTAAATTGGTTATTGATATTGTTTAAGAAAAAAAGAATATATATTTTCTAACTTTAATAACCTATTTTTTTTTACTAAATTTTGATATATTCTTAAATAAATTTAATAATACTTACTTCCAAATAGTATGCATAGCTTTTCTTCTGTCTTATATCAAAGCATTTCAGGATCATAATATTATAAACAGAGATAAAATATCTGATTTTATATCAAATACCTTTCGACTTAACCTTAGCTATGTAACTATGGTATGGTTTTTCCCTTTATATACTATAGTTCAGTTGATTCCAATTTGGAATTAAGATTCAAATTGATGTATTGGGATTTGCGTTTATCTATAACATTGGGTTTGAAAGTATAGTTTTAGCATCAGAATGGTTATTAGGGGAGCGAAATGAAGCAATAGTTTGCAAATTCATAAATAATGGCAAGATCATATTGATGATCTTCTTTCGTATTGGCAATTTGTATTTCCCAAACTACATATCTAAAAGCATACTTTTATGCACATCTAAGCTGCAAAATGTCATGAAATTCAAGTCTGAAATCAGTATATGATGTTTCATTTAGATACAAATTTCATACTTACCTAAATATCTTAAGTTAGTTTGAAAAATACATCTCTGACCAAAGTATAATTGAGTAAATCATGTGATTCGTTTGATTTTATAAATATATCAGTGCTGTAAATATTGATATTTTGAGAAGATTTTACAAATTTATAACATCTGATAATGAACTCCTGCATTTACTCAGGCCTTAGTTTAATATTGGTGAAGGGTGAGAAAAGATTTGATAAATCTATTACACATAGTCCTCAAATTACAAGCACAATTGGGACTGGAATTTCAGTCATAAGTTGTTGTGGTCATAACTTGAGGCATGTAATTAAACTCAATTTTATGGCCATTTTTATGATAGCTAAGCAAATAATTGTGGTTGTTAAGCAGACTACATGGTCATAAGAGCAAATCCACTTTATCCAATGGGCATTTTTTTTGCCAGAAAATGGCAAAAAAAATATATTTCCAAATGCAATCACATGATGATGGGAATGCTGCGGCACTTATAACTTTGAAGACAGGTTGCAAGTAGAGTCCGTCATAACTCTGAATGGTCGTTAGGCGATTGGTTATAAGTTGAGGACTACCTCTAAGTCTGTTGGGTTTTCTAATTTTTTAAAAAAATCGTTCACTTTCGTAAATGTCATAAAATATACGTACACGTTTCCAGAAAATAATCAAGCTGACATTAACTTGACAGAATCTCATCTGTTCAGAATGCGGAGACGAGTTCACTTTGCAGAGCCAGTTGGCCCTTCATATGGAAGAACATCGGCAAGAGCTATCTGGAAGCAAAACCCACACCTGTAAAACCTGTAAGAAAGAGGTTGAAACTGCTTCCCAACTAAAGGAACATATGAAAACTCACTACAAAATAAGGTGAAAATCATTGATTCTTTACATATGTTCACAAGTAGGTTAAATGATAATAAAGTGATCTGGTTGACTTACCATACTGTGTCATTCTCAGAAACATGGTTGGATGATTTTTAATAATCCTAGAAAAGCCCCAGATTTCATATCTTGTGATACGTCAACATCCTGGGGCTGGGGGAACAGATTTCATACCTGAAATCTACATTGGAGAGTTCATACACAACAATAGAGTCTTTATTAATAATGGAGTTCCTAAGAATCCACATTTGATTTTATGTATACCTTAAAGGTTGGAAGAATCCAGGAGAAAATTGTACTTCAAATATTGATTGAAGGCTTATGACTAGCAAGATTAACTCAGAATAAAAAAAGCTAGATCCATGTAAAAGTACTGTTTTTAATTAGAGTGGCTTTTAGGGCTTGAAGCAGCATAAAACCATCTCAGTATAGAGAGTAATTTCACATTGAAATTGTATGGATTAACCTGATGCTGCTGGTAATGTAGCAGATGTCTGTGGAAGGCTATCCACGTATGTCCTTTTTGTAAATGGAGGAATCAAGAGGAATTCAGTATGTGTGTACTTACAAAAGTGTATCCTCATGGCAGATTGTGGAGGCTTTCTGCCATGCTCATTCTCATCTATTTTTAAAATAAAACATCAATACAAGTGAAAGGGACCTGTTTTAAAGCTTTTTGACTACCTGCCCTATTTTGTTTCCTCTTGGTTAAGTTATCAATGCAGTCTAAGCCAAGCTACTTTTCAGTCAGACTTTGGCAATGTTTTTTCAGATAAGGTCTCCAAGTCTATCTCCCAGTCAAACAGATGTAGTATTACAGAGGGGCTGGGATTTAACATTTTTCAGTTCCTGCCACCTTTTTTGTGTAATTTGAGGAGGGGGCTGATGACTTTTAAGTGGGGAGATGGGAATGTTCCACTCTCCAAAGGTTTGTACTCCTGTGTTATCCTTATTTTTTTTCTTTTTAAACCAATATTTAAGCTGGTGAAGTTCAGTATTTTGCTGTAAAATTTCAGAGGGATCGTCTCAGGCTTGTTGGCTGGGAATTGCCCATCCTTGATTTCAATGTTTTGAAATTTTATTTCATTTTACAAGATACACAAGTATTATGTATAAACAAAATAACCCAGTCGGCACAACCAGCCAGCCATAGCCTACCTTTTTACCCGCATTTATATGTGATCTGCTCATATGATTAAGTGATTTACCTCTCCTTTTATGTCAATATGCATAGTGTCACCGTCACCGATCCTTTGTCACCAATATTTGCTTATAATCTCTAGCACCGTTTCCATTCTAGAAGCAATTGTTGCCAGCATCGTGTAACATCTTATATCCTATAATGGCAGGAAGCAGAATTGAGAGCTTGCTATCCCCAGATTTCTGAGGATATATATTGTTCTGCTTATAATCAGGAGCAGAAAACGGAGGATATGTAAAGAATACAGCAATTTATTTTAGGTAAAGAATGCAGCAATTTATCCTTAGTTATGGAAAAGTTTTTACTGATGTCTTCAATCAGTAAAAATGTTTCCATAACAAAGGTTAAAGAATTTGGAAGTCAAATAACCTCCTAGCATTTATTAGAGTGAGGAGCTAACAGGAATACATCTTTCAGTTTAAAATATGAATTTTTGAAACAGAGAAAGTTTCCTGTAAAGGTCAATTGCAATTTAGATACCTTACTTACACTCTTAGGCCCGGTTTATGCATTCGCCAGGACAGCACGTCCATTCGTGAGGTAGAGGAGCAGCGCAAACTCTTTTCCTACAGCAGGCAAATACTGGTATGTGGACAAACAGTGTCCATGTGGAGCCCAGATGCTCAGTGGTTTATTATGTGTGGTCTCCTCCACCTACATTTCCCCTCTTTTCTGCGTGTGAAAAATTGGCTGAGAACCAGTCCCACCTTTCATGTAGCAAATTCCCTACTCTTTATCTCAGATGCTATAGACAGCGTTTCAATCCAGTCCCACTGCATGTATTTCAACAAGGACGGCAGCTTGATTTGAAAACATATTAATGTATTAATCATGTTAACTTTAATTGATTAATCAACTAATTTATTGGATAATTATGCATTTTTTTTGCTAATGCCCATGTGTCAAATGCATAAACTTAGTAAAGGTACTCCATATAAGAATTCCTACTTTAATATGGTGTTTGTTATCTGCACTTTCTTTTAATTAAATTAGAACATCTTTTTGATCAAATACAAATGTAATTGCAGTCCTAAATACTCCAACCTTTCTGGCCATTGGTAGAAAAAAAAAAAGAATTATAATTAAGATGATCACTGTTTTGGCACTAATTTGTTGCTCTTTGTTATCAGTGTCACATATAATACTTATTAGAATAAAATATTTGATGGATAATCATGATTATATAATATTACTAGCAAGGCACCTATTTTACTGTATATCTGAACAAAATAATTATAATTTTGTATATTGTTAATAGTGGAAACAATAAGAAAAATAGTTTAAGCTCTATTGATGATTATATGGTTAAAATAATGTTAATGTTTCATTGTTTTTATGTTCATAGGGTATCAAATACCAGGTCATACAATAGAAATATTGACCGAAGTGGGTTTACGTATTCATGTCCACATTGTGGAAAGACTTTCCAGAAACCAAGTCAGTTAACACGACATGTTCGAATACACACAGGTAAGGTGAACAAATGTATCAAACATATATTGAATTTGTTGGTAGCCCTATGAAATCCTTTTTTTTTTTTTTTGCTTTGTGTGTATGTTTAAGGTAATTTGATTTTTTTAAAAAACATGTAATGCCTTGCTAATTCTTTATAAAAAAGCATAAAAATAATCTGGCACAAATTTCCACATCTTACCACTGAGTTATCCTTAGAACAGATGAGGATTATATATTCAGCAAATTCCAGATTGCTGAATTTTTTCATATCTGTCCTAAACAGTTCTGTGCAAATCATATCTATCTGTTTGCATAGGGATTGTATTCAAAGGATTTCAAGGTGTAAAACTCCATGCACCAGAGGGAGGCATGGGTGCCTGATATTGTCTCCAACTCATATGTTCCCATCAAAGAAAAAAGTGTCAGGCAAATTTAAAGTTAATTTGTTGGCATAAATCTGGACAATTTTGTATCTATCAATAGCCACTATTAGGGCATAGGATAAATGTGTTGAGTTTGTAGCTCAAATAATTGTATATTCTTTTAACTATGCAGACTTTTTAGAATTTTCTTTTTTCCATTTCCCTAATGCTGCTTTATTAATGAGAAAGTATTTGTTTGATATGTGTATTGTTTTTAGGTGAAAGGCCATTTAAGTGTAGTGAATGTGGAAAAGCTTTTAATCAGAAAGGTGCATTGCAAACCCATATGATCAAACACACTGGTGAAAAACCGCATCCTTGTGCCTTTTGCCCTGCAGCCTTTTCTCAGAAAGGCAACCTTCAATCACACGTTCAAAGAGTACACTCAGAGGTAAGTCTGATTTTTTTTTTGGTTTTAATTTTGTTACTAACATTCTGGGTTTCCAGAATTTTTCAAGCAACCACAATATGGTTTGCTACTCATTTGAATTTTGTACTACGTTCTTTCATTTTCCGTACTTAAAAAGGACGTTTCTGGGGAAAACAAACAAATATACCATAATTAAATTAAGGTGAAAATAGGAAGAAATGTTCTTTGTTACAATAAAACTTTCCTTATTTGGGGTCGATAGCTGTCCATTAAATCCAAAAGCCCAATGTTCTTGTTTGTACAATCTTTGTATCATTACATAACTGATGTTTTATAGATTTTGTGTCAATTTCTATAATTTATATTACGCAATATGTACTTGGACATTATTTTAGAAATGAAATCTGAACACGTTTAATGTGTTACATCCAAATTCCGCTTAATGAGGGTCTGTCAAGTCAAGGTTTCACTGTATAAAGAGTCCTTGTTAGTGACTGCCTTGTTCTGAGACCATTTGCAGTTACAATAGGGATAAAGAAGTAACTTTGCAACCAGTCCTCACATTTATGACTTTCTTAAGTCTATCTGATCTGAAAGCTAAAGTAGGATCATAAGCGCAGTTATGGTTTCATTTAGCGACTGCTTCACTTTTTTTAATTTTTTTTTAAACAAGTTTTATTAGTTTTTCAGTTTTACATCCAAGTGTTTAGGAAGCAGCGTGGTGATTGGGCAATCAGTAGTCCAATAACAAGCTCTTTCATACATGTCTGAGGTTACAACATCAAAGATTTCCTTTCTATTTCCCTTAATTATTATATCACATTCAAATTAATACATATCTAATTATAGCTTGATCAATTAAAACACTTATCAATATATTTTAACGTATACATATCTGTGTCCTGTTTTTCATTTTTACCCAGTTTCAATAACAGTATTCCAATTTAGCCTTTAGTATCCATAATATTCAGATTTTGGGTAACACAAATTTCCCTTATTTCATTACAAAATAGTTGCCATATCTAAAATACACATAATGTTTGCTTAAATTCATTCTTACTTTCTTGAAGAAATATATTCTATTTCTCATCCTAGTATTTCATCACTTACTAATAAAATATCCTTTATTGTCTCAATCCAACTTCCATATTATAATTCAAAACTATATTCTAATAGCTAATTTTCATTTCCCTTGTAGATCTAAGTGCTAAATATTAAATCAATTAATATCTTTTAGAATCTCCTTAGCCCATTAAGTAAAATTTTAGGCTCTTCTGTTATAAGTAAAAAAAAAAAAAATAAATCCCATTTTTTAAAAAAGTCTAACTCTAGCTTTCTTTTTTTGCCAAACTGGCTTCCATACCAGTGCCTCTAAATCCTCAAGTGGTTCTCCCTTCATTCCTACACTTGTTATTTGAACCAAGGGAGACCATCCAGTTACCAATTTTTCAAAAGAACTGGCCCCTTTATAATAATTGAATTGTTGCCCTAATAGTTCAAATTTCCATGTTTGGTTTAGGATATTTGTCGTCAATTCAGTCTGGTCAGTCTGGTCTTATTCTTCTTCCGGTTTCATCTGGCTTAAGTAAAAAGTCATGTCCAATGTTGCAATTGTTGTTGGATTGTCTACGTTATCTAGAGTCTCGATGTATTGTAGTTGTTCCATCTTAATGTTGCTTTCTTTGGTTTCTGTTGCTTTTTGAATTGCAGATTTTTTAGTTGAAATCAGGGTTTGACTGTCAAAGTTCTCAGTAGATTGTCCTTGTTGTTCTTCAAAGTCCTCTTTGATATTAATTTGATCCTCTTCTGTTGCTTTTTGGGTGAAATCTGAGCTGAAATCTGAGCTTCATTTTGTAAATTTAAGGTGGCACCTTTGTCTTTCAGGCTGGAATTCATTAGCTCAGTAGCTTCAAGGATTTTTTCTAGTATAAGTTTATAGATAGGTTGTGGGTAGTATTCCTCCATTTCTATGGTGTTTACAGATAGTCCTTTAGTGGAGACTATTTTCAATAAGAGTCAGTGAATATCCACCTCCACTATTCCTAGAAGTTGTTTTCACCACCCAGCTATTTCAAATTCTTATCTTTTTTAGATAGTACCAAGGACAAATCTAGGCAATAAGCAGTTCTCACAGTAAAAAAAAAATTCACTTGCTATTCCAAGGCTTCGCCACAAGATGTCCCCGCTAACATGTAAAATCTTTTTCCAAACTCATGATAGGCTTTTATCTGGTTTAAAAAAATTTTTTTAAGTTAACAAGTGAATAAAGTGATAGATCCCCATAGAAATGAGAACTTTTTGGGACCCTAAATATCCAAAAGGTGCAAGTACGGTTATTTAGTTGTTTAGTTTAGTTGTTCTTATCTTTTTGAAGCATTATTTTCCCAAAGTATGCAGACACCGCGATTTTAAAGGGAGGAAGAAGTTCCAAGAGGCTTTTACAGGAAGGTAGTTGGGATAGAAGAAAGGTAAGGTGGGGTCTCACCCAATTCCTCTGCGGTGCTTTCGTTGTGCTTGGTGATGATTTTGGCTTTCGGCTGGTACGGCTTAGTGATCAGCCATGTGGATGGCTGATCTTTTCTCTGTCGGTCCAAAGGAGCTGCCTCAGATCAAACGGAAGAGCTGCCGCCCTTCCGTGATCTGTCGAGGGTCCTCCTCGTGGTAATCGCCCCTCCAGGGCGACTTTCACCCTTATCAGGGTTTCCCGACAAAGGAAAACCAGACGGCAGAGAGAGTGCTCCCCTCGCATTTCCACCGAAGCCATGATTGCAAACCGGAAGCCTCGACTGCTTCACTTATTGACTAAGCTGTAGGTCCCAATTGTAGTCGCTAAATGAGGGCTAGCTATACATTATTATGGAATTTCCCTATATTTTTCTTGTCTGTTGTTGCAATGTATCTTCCTTGGATACTTCTACATATAGTCAGGTAAATGAAGAGTTTGCTTGATGGAAAGCCTACTGCATCCCTTTCTATTTATGCTATTATGTAGCATGTCTCCCAAAGAGTTTGCAATATGATGCATAGGAAATTTTTGGACCCTGAATTTTTCCATTCTCATGATAAACCTTTTTGTGTTGGATGCTGACTGCTATATCTCAGATAAATGTGAAGTAGATACTGCAACACTGAAGCTAACCTTCTGTTCCATGCAGTATGCTTTTTCCAATTCCTCTGTTTTTGATACTCCTAGAGATGTTTAAGAATAAAAGAGATGTTTTATTACATAGGATTGATTTTATTTAAATTATTTTCAGAATAAAACCAATTACAATAAAATAGTGTATATTAAGTACCCATGTAATAATGTATGTAATAATTTTTTGTATATAAGAATATGTTTGGTAACATATATTCTTTTGTTTCTGAAGGTAAAGAATGGCCCTATGTATAATTGTACAGAGTGTAGTTGTATTTTCAAAAGTTTAGGCAGCTTAAACACTCATATCAGCAAGATGCATATGAGCGCCACACAAAACACAACGAACTCTACTACAGAAACAGCTCATATTACAACGGTAACATTTATATTCTAATATCTTTGCCCACTTGCATTATATTGTGTGCTTGTGCATGTGTGAAATGTATGCATTATATGTCTTGTTGGAACAAAATTCACCAAGAAATGAAACCTATGAGTTTCTTCTCTTTCAAAGAAATGAATTGTTTTGCAAGAACATAGGGCTGTTGAACAGTTTACCTTTACTAATATAGTCTGTAATTTTGCCTTGTAAAACAGAGTTTTTGTCCGGCTAGAGTAGTGGTTCTCAACCTTTTTAATGGTGCGACCCCCAACCGGTCGTAAGTCGAGGACTACTCAACTGGTGCAGCACCGTTTGCAGAATGGGACTTTTGGCGGGCTCAGCAGGGCAGAGACAGCCTGGACAATTCCTATTGGCTTTTGAAAGCCAATAGAATTAGACTCTATTCAAGAGAGTCTATTCTATTGGCTTTCAAAAGCCAATAGAATAAAAGGGAGTAGCACAGCTAAGGAAAAGGGGGAAAAAAATGGCGGACTGCGTTGTTTGGCGACCCCCGTGAAATGGTCGTTCGACCCCAAATGGGGTCCCGACCCACAGGTTGAGAACCACTGGGCTAGAGAAATCATTCACTTTTTTGGTATTACTCATAAATGTTTTTACAAAGCAGAGTTTTTAAAGCATCTAGAGCATTTTCTCTTACTTAACACCATCTTATGACCCAGTAAATGTTTGCAGAACATGTAAAATACAGTCTAGCAGTCTGATAATTTTTTCATGTGTCACTAGCAATTTTGATCAGGACATAGAAAAAAAGCAAAGAAGAAATGTACTTAGTATTTTTTGACCAGAAGTAGAGACACTTGAAAAAAATCATTTGAGTTTTCAAAAAAAATGGCATTTATTAGTCATGTCTTAAAGAAGAGTATATTAATGATTTTTCATCCTTTAACGAATAAATATTCAGTAATTTCAGTCCATAAATTCTCTAGAATTATATATTTTGTATCAGGATTTTAACAGAATTTGCCTAACATAGTCCTAAATGGAACTAGTTCTGCAGTTTATTATTTTACCATGTTTTGTTTTGAAAAGTATATTTATATATATATATTTCTTAAAATAGGATTCGGTGGCTCAGCCATTGACATTAGCAACAGTTAATTTACTGCAGCCTGTTGACAATAAATGGAAAAATGTAAGTATTCCGCTTCTAACCTTAGTGAGGTGTTATTACTGTTGTAAAATCTCATATGGGATTTATTGCAGAAATTTTTGTACATTTCATGTATTCCACATAATTGTTTCAGGGAAATACAGTTATCCTTGACACATTTTAAAGAACTTTATGATATTATTTATGAATTTGCTGTTACCAAATAAGGATAATCTTGTGCCGCTTGCAGGAATGCGGAGTGATGTACTAATCCTTATAACCAGAGTATATATTGAGCATTCTTGCATTGTAATTTGGTAGCAAAAAGGAGATTAGCATGGCTATTCCTGGCATTGCTGGGTCCCTATTTTAAAAAAGAGTCAAATACAATCCAGTAGAAGACAAACACTGCCAAAACCGTATTCAAAAAAAGTCTGTGAACTTCAGATGTAATAGCCCATATGAATACCAAAAATTCCAAAAAGGCCAGAAACAGATTATCTAACAGACACATTGGAATCTGCAAGGAATAAAATGATCCTGAAAAATAACCTAAAATTAGACATGAAATCAATAGTATTTGTGGCTTGCAAGATGATTAAATGTGTTATATACTTTATATCTGAGATTTTTTTTTAACTCTTTGCTTTTCTGCTTTTACTTTTTTACAAAGTGCCCTATAAGGTTAAAACAGTTAAAATGCGAAGCTGAATAAATTACAGGATAGCTGTTAAAGTAATGCATTAGGGAACTTCTAATCAGCCCATTTAGAATATATTTTTAAAGCAATAGGTAGGAAGGTTCTTGCAAATAATTAGCTGTTGTGGAATATTAACAAATCAGTAACAATGCACTCAGAGGCACTTCAGCAAAAGAGCACTTATAGCAGCATTCTGTAGGACCTGGAGTTCCTGAACTGTCTACAAAACCAGAAAGTATTCCGGTTACAGGAAATCTTAAAAATTATGAACCTACTATTCCAAGGGAAGTAAATTTGTTCACTTATTAATCAATTTGTGTGCTTACAATTCCATTCCAGCTCATGGCATTTAACAATTAGGTATTTTTATTACAGTGCCAGAACAATAAGAACTAGTTGTTCTATTGGCAGAGAATTATCTTCTGGTTGCTTGCTATTTATATATGTTACTGGGTTTTTTTGTACCACTCTGCTCAAAAGATTCAATGGCTTATACTCCTCATTACACTAAGTAGTATGTATAGTAAGAGTTTAAAATAATACAAAAAGCAAAATCCAAGAAAACAATAATATAACTTTTTTAAAATTTAGGTTATACATGTCGGCCATCACTGATTTAATACTGATTTATAAGCCTTACCGTTTTAGACATGGACAAGAATTTTTATTGCTAATAATTGTTCAGCTTTAACAGTATCCCCACAAATATTTTTAATAGAATGAGCCTAAAGTTACAGGGCACTAGAATTGTTGCATTTCATAAAATATATTCTCACAGCAGAGCACTCATCAAGCCTTCTACCATCTTTTCAAAGTTATTAGATTATATGGTTTATAAAACAGTACATGTGCCTTTCTTGATTTTGTTATGCAATAAAGCTCCTCCAGTTGAACTAGATTTTTTTTTTTGGTAATTAATTCAGGCCTATATGCTTTTTTTTTTTTGGATAATAAATCTCCGTGAAAAATGTCATGCTTGTGAAACATGTTTGAATTTAACATTGCCAAAGCAGTGCCTCGGTAAGGTAAAATTAATTTTTTGTCCAGCTTTGAAATAGTGCTCCTTGCTTGCTGTTGGGTTATTAAACAGTGTGGTTCAGTTTCATTTAAAAATAACAGTTTAATTCCAAATGTCCTATGTGTTCTATAATACCTAAAATGTGTTTGCAAATCACATTTGTATACTCACAAATGACTTAACCACAGGCAGAAAATCCAATAACTCCATCTGCAGGACATCAAGGTCAGCAATCAGTAACTGATGTCATTCAACAACTCCTTGAATTGTCAGAGCCAGTGGAAAATAATCAGTCCCAGCCATCTAGTCAGCAACTCAGTATGGCTGTGGGAATCAACAGAGATATTTTGCAGGTAGGATAATGCTCACCTTTTCTTCTAACATATTGCAGTCTCCTTACTCGGAGCAAAGGAATAATCAAAGCATCTCAGACTAATTTCTCTCTTGTGTGGATTCAGGGAATGCTTTATCTATGGAGATTCTCAATCATCCAGGTCATGGTTGTCCCAAAGGTGTTTTTTCCAAAAGGCAACTGGACTTTCTTGGTGTTTTTTCCCCCCAGTTCTAAAGAAGCTTCTTGAATGAGAAGTGAATTGTTTTCAAGGGAAAAAACCAAGAAAATTGAGTTGCTCTTTGGAAAAGCACCTTTGGGATTTTGGCAAAGGTGCTTGAAAGTCAGACTGCTCCTAGTGGCTGAAAACAGGACTATGTGCTGATTGTGATTGTTTTAGGAAGGAAAAGTGCTGAATGCCCACAAGAGCATTACCCTCATCCAAATATAATCCCCTGTACCTCTCTTTCCAGTGAGAGAGCTATATGTAGGGGATAGCTGCTTGCTACTTGAGTCCTGTCTTCTTACAGGAATGCCATTGGCAGCTGTTGGTACTTCTTCCCACTGGGTTCAGGGTTTTCAAAATACCCATGAAACTCCAGTTTTCAGTATTAATAGGACTATAAAACATTGAAAAGAAATAAATGTATCTTAGAAATGATGATATTATGTGGCAAAATGCTTTTAAAATGAGCAACGGAAGATGAATGAGTTGGTCATTATACTAAGTTGTTGAAGAAGGAAACCTTTCAACAAATTTCTAGTTGTTTCTGGGTTGAAAGTGTTAGGAGTTATGTTTTCCCTTTTTTGCCAATTGGGTTGTTACTTTTGGAACCTCAATAGAGCTTTACACTTTTACTGTGCTTTTCTTACCTGGGGAATAGGGAAAATAGAAAGCTGTGAAGTGTTCAAATTGAGCTAGCTAGATCCTTAATGAAACAAATCAGACATCTCTGAAAAAAAAGAACAGTTTAAAATAGTCTTGTCTGTTTGAAAGTTACACGTGGATTTTGCTCTCAGTTTAATTCATTATGTTTGTCTTAGCAAGCCTTGGAAAATAGTGGGCTATCCTCAATACCAGTTTCAGCAAACACCGACTGCAGTGAAACGAAGACTCCTCCAAGCCCAGAAGAAACTGCAGATGCTCAGAATCTCTCCAGCCATCAAGTCAACTCTAACAATACGGATACCCCTGACCTCTCTTTCCAGTGAGAGAGCAGAGAAAGTATAAAAAATAGCTGCTTGCTAAAGGGTTCTGAAGAAAAAATCCCCATTCTTTACCTGCCATTGGCAGCGTTGGTACTTCTTCCCACTGGGTTCAGGGTTTTCAAAATACCCATGAAACTCCAGTTTTCAGTATTAATAGGACTATAAAACATTGAAAAGAAATAAATGTATCTTAGAAATGATGATATTATGTGGCAAAATGCTGTTTAAAATGAGCAATGGAAGATGAATGAGTTGGTCATTATACTAAGTTGTTGAAGAAGGAAACCTTTCAACAAATTTCTAGTTGTTTCTGGGTTGAAAGTGTTAGGAGTTATGTTTTCCCTTTTTTTGCCAATTGGGTTGTTACTTTTGGAACCTCAATAGAGCTTTACACTTTTACTGTGCTTTTCTTACCTAGGGAATAGGGAAAATAGAAAGCTGTGAAGTGTTCAAATTGAGCTAGCTAGATCCTTAATGAAACAAATCAGACATCTCTGAAAAAAAAGAACAGTTTAAAATAGTCTTGTCTGTTTGAAAGTTACACGTGGATTTTGCTCTCAGTTTAATTCATTATGTTTGTCTTAGCAAGCCTTGGAAAATAGTGGGCTATCCTCAATACCAGTTTCAGCAAACACCGACTGCAGTGAAACGAAGACTCCTCCAAGCCCAGAAGAAACTGCAGATGCTCAGAATCTCTCCAGCCATCAAGTCAACTCTAACAATACGGAACAAGTTAAAGAGAGAGACAACCCAGAGAAAGTAGATAAAAAAGAGAAAAGGGTTCTGAAGAAAAAATCCCCATTTTTACCTGGTAATAGCGAAAGGTTAATTCTGTCCAGTATACCTAAGGATTATTGACTAGTATATATGTTACCGGCAATAAAAGCTGGCATTGTATAGAATGCCTAGGAAATCTGTAAAATACATGGCATTTTTAGGCAAAATATGGAATGGCTGTGTATTTTAATATATGTATAATACCTAGGCATTATGCAGAATGACAAGAGCTATTTAAGCAAAGTATGAAAAGAGAATCATAAAAAGGGTTAGAGTCAGGGTTGGGTTAGGGTTATTGACCTACTTGTTGCAACAAGGAAAGCTAGAGGGGCATTTTAGCAGGAGTACTTTATACTTTGCTGGTTTGCCCTTTGGAATTGCTTAGAAGAATGCATAGGAAGTGTGTGAAATGTTAAGCATTTCATACTTTGACATCCCATTTGTTGGCATTCTATAAATTTCCTAGTTTTCTATAAAATGCCAAATTTCACACACTGACAGTAACATACACTGTATAAGCATTACTTAGAAATATATATTTTAACATCACTGCTGATTGCCTTTCTGTACAGTAGTACAATCTGAACATAACCTTTCTGTTCACAGTTTGATAGGTTTCTAAAGTAAAAAAGTCTCTACAGACATTGCATTGTATAACTATTATCTGTTTAGAGCTAGCATATCTAGTAAATTGTAGCATCCAGGCATAATATCCTGTAATCAGGTGGGAAAAGATGAAAACAATAAGGAGAAACACCCCCCCCCAAGTTCTGTGCATGCTAAGAGAAAGGGCAGATGTACTAGATACAAAAGTGAGCCCTTAAAATCTGCATAATCATTTGGAGAATGTTGTCTAAGGGAGTTTTTCCAGAAAGTGTTGTGAAAATCTAGAGAGCTCTGGAAAAATATAGTCCAGAAAAAAAAATCAGACATACCTTTACAGGAACTGCTTTTTTGCTTTCAGATTTCGAGTCATGCTCAACTTACAGAACCCTTTACTTTTATTAATTCATAGGGTAGCTATAATAGTCTGTTTCACTGAAACATTATTCCTCTAAGAGTGAGCAATTCAGTCTCCCAATTGATGACATTTGCCAAAATGTAACGTTAAGTGTATTTCAAAATTCCAGTCTTTTTTTTTCTTTCACAATTAGCATGTCAACCTTTTCAAATTGTTTACTCTAAAATTATATTTCAGGGTCCATACGTGAGGAGAACGGAATACGATGGCATATTTGCCCATACTGCTCTAAGGAATTTAAAAAACCCAGTGATCTCGTACGGCATATACGCATTCACACTCATGAAAAGCCATTCAAATGTCCACAGTGTTTCCGGGCCTTTGCTGTGAAGAGTACTCTCACAGCACACATAAAAACGCACACGGGCATTAAGGCTTTTAAGTGTCAGTACTGTATGAAATGCTTTTCTACCTCAGGAAGTTTGAAAGTACATATTCGCTTGCATACAGGTAAAATCTTCCAACTGGACTTCTAATGTTTTGAAGCCCTGCTTATGTTTAATATTAGCAAAAAAATGAGAATTTTCTTTATTATAACTCTATTTGCTTCTCAGTTGTATTCTGAACATAGCAAAGCAGGACCAACAATATCAGGTTTTCATTGTAAAATATATCTGTTGCTTACATATGTTAAATTTAACATATGTCAACCCAGAAAGAAAGGACCAATAGAACTATAACTTATGAACTATTGAGTTTCTCTGGGATCATATTACAGTGTTTGTGTAATGTTTGTGGAGATTTTGGCTCTAATTTGGCTACTGTGGAGCCTTAAGCAAGGCCTTATTCAGAGTGTTTATGGAGATTCTCAATCATCCAAGATATGGTTGTCCCAAAGGTGTTTTTCCAAAAGATAACTGGACTTTTTTGGAAGAAAGTCTGGTTGCCTTTTGGAAAAAGCACCTTATCCTTATCTCATACAGGCAGGCATCTTAGTTAAGGTGCTGAGCAAACTCTACTTTTATTCTGGGGAAGGCTTGGGTTATCCAGGATTTTTGGAGTATCTTCTGTGCTCAGAAGGAAGCACATCTTCTGCTTACATATACAGCCATAATTTGTTTACTCTGCACATTGCACACTGGGGCAAAGAGTGGGCTAGGTGAAGCTTGTATGTACTTTATTGTGTGGAAAACGTTTGTTCTCTCTCATGATCCTACAAGGCCATCTATGTCCACGCTGGAGAAAGCAGGCTTTGTCTTGGTAGTTTTATAAGTTTAATTTTAAATAGAAATGTTTTAAGGCAAAGCTTTTGAACGAATTAAGCGTATTTGATTGTTTGCAATATTATCTTTTTATCTATTTCTTTTCAGAATAAAGATGTAATCTCTGTGTCTTTTGTAGGTATTAGACCGTTTGCTTGCCCACACTGTGACAAAAAGTTTCGAACTTCAGGTCACAGGAAGACGCACATTGCTTCTCACTTTAAACATACTGAATTGAGAAAAATGCGGCATCAGCGGAAACCTGCAAAAATTCGAATAGGCAAGAGCAACGTGCCAGTACCTGATATTCCTTTGCAAGAACCGATCCTCATCACAGATTTAGGTAAAGTGTTTGGCGTAATTTTCCTGGAAAGAAATGTCATTATCTATGTAGAAGAGAGTAGAAATGAAAGGAATGTGTCTACCTGATCAAGCTAGATTCAGATAGTTTGAGAAAATAATTTTGCATGGTATAATGTTTTAGCTATTATTATGCAAGAAACTTAATTTGAAAAGCAATTTCACTCTGGTTTGTAGGCTTACTTAGCCAAGATAGAAATAAAGTGCAGATAAAATACAGTACCTATTCTGATATAGTGTATTTATATTTAAGAAGGCTTTGCAAAGCATTTGAAAATAATCTGTATGGAGGAAACTTTCTAAGTCACAATTAGCACAGCTTCTTTAACTTTTTTGAAAATGAGTTCACTTATTTTAAACAGTTTGGATAGATCGAATCTTCAGAGTTTCATTGAGGGTATAAATTCAGTATGTTGTGCCGTGTATAAGCTAAGCGTGTTCATGTTTCAAGAGATTTACAAATACACAATTTTATTAAAGGGCGGACTACCTATTTTTCAAAATTTTAATGTAGGAAGATATAAGAAAATAATTATTCACATTTGCAAATATCTCCTGATATTTAAACAGCCCAGTAAGTTTTAATGATTAGACTACCTTAGTCTTGGAGAAATCAATTGGTATTTTCTGTTGGAAACATACATTCTTTTTTAAAAGAGTTCTTAAAATTGATTCATAGGAATATTTCTAATGGTACAATTTATAAATATTGTATTCACATAAATTAAAGGCTAGTGCTGTGCTGCACATTTGAACACAAAATGGTGTCTTCAAGAGTCGGTGGGCTTACAAATGTAAAACCAGCCTACAATTTCTTAAAGGTGTCTTTTCCCAGGCCTGCATGGAAGATGCAGAGGGCAACCATGTGCTCTTAGAAAAGGCATGGCTGCTTTAAGAAGTTGCTGCATTCATAATCACAGGTGTTTGCAAGGTCCATTATGTCTCTGAATCTGACACATTGAATAATGTTACTGCTAAAGTATTTAATTTTGAAAATGGATCATTGGCCTAATACAGTGTACTGCCCTCCTGAGAATTTTATATACATTAAGGAAAAAAGTAATTATGAAAAATGCATAATTTTCATTTTTGTTTAAGAATCAGAATATGCTAAACACTGGAGGGATTTTTTTTTTTTTTGACTTTGAAATAGCATTAACCTGCCATTCTTTCTGCAGGTCTTATTCAGCCAATCCCAAGAAATAGTCAATTTTTCCAAAATTATTTCAATAATAATTTTGTGAATGAAGCAGACCGGCCATACAAATGCTATTACTGTCACAGAGCTTATAAGAAGTCTTGTCATCTTAAACAACATATCCGGTAAATTCTACTTAAAAATAGAACATTTATAATTATTATAAAAATTAAAGAAAACAAATGGTTCTTTTCTTATTTTTCAAGCTCCCTATTGCAAATCTTATTTTGGTAATTTCAAGAAATACTCAACATTTAAGACAGCACAATTATGCTTGTTTAACTGAGGGACCAACTGGTTAGAAAAAATAAAATTAGTATATGTACACACACACACACAAAACATGAAGACTTATAGAAAAGAAATTTATGTTTTGGAATGGACTTTATAGTTCCCAGACTTGAATGTTGTTAGACCTCTGTGAAGAAAGTCTAACAACAGTGCGTGAAAGAAACCTAGGCATATTTCTGAACTAGAGGAGTTTAAGAATGGAAAATATTTTAAAACAGAAAGCCTCTTATCTTGCTATAGAAAATGTGTTATCTCTGCCAAAGGTGATTACAAATTCTGCTGCACCCCTGAAATTGATTGCATTGAAAGACAGGTCAATGCAAAGAAGGAGAGTTCTCAATTAATTGAGCTTCAGAGACATACAAAAAAAAAAAATAAAAAAAAAATAGTAAAGGCAAAAGGTAAACAATGGATGCGGACTTGAAATTTCCCTGGTGATTGCTGAACATAATTAGTGATAAGTCCTAATTTAGGATTAAGAGGAGAAGAAAATAAGAGGAAAGGGAATGGAGTAGGAATTTGAACAGAAGATTGTTGCAGGTGCCATTTCTGATACCCTATTTCCCCTTTTCTCTTTTAATTACTATTTATTTAGTATTTATTTCCCTATCTGTCCCTTTGACTTTTTTCTTTGATTTGTTTCAAAGATCACACACTGGTGAAAAACCATTCAAATGTTCTCAGTGTGGAAGAGGCTTTGTATCAGCTGGAGTGCTAAAGGCGCATATTCGAACTCACACTGGATTAAAAGCATTCAAATGTCTGATATGCAACGGAGCTTTCACCACTGGAGGGAGTCTGCGGAGGCACATGGGCATCCATAATGACCTTCGGCCCTATATGTGCCCGTATTGCCAAAAAACATTCAAAACTTCATTAAATTGTAAAAAACATATGAAAACGCACAGGTTTGTGTATCTTGAAATTCAGTCCTGAACTATAATTATTTCCAGTTATACAATGCTCTTTTGAACTTTTATGTGGCCTGTCGGTAAATTCAAGTTGTTGAATGAACTTTTAGGGCATTTTTTTCAGAGACTGGGAACCTAGGCTGAATTACACACCAATATTTTTAATGAGTAGATCAATTTAAAAAAGAAAATACAGGATGAGAAAAAGCTAAAAGTCTCATTATCACTTGATTTTTAAGTATATTTATTGTGGGCATAATATAAATATATTTCTTTCTGCCAATTAGGTAACTTCCTTTTATTCACTCTAATTCCTTGTTAGTTTCTCTTAACTTCATTTTATTTAGTACTTTCAAGTTTATAATATAGCAGAAGTAGAAATGTGGGCAGATTGGGGGAATTCAGAAAGTAGCTCAAATTAGATATAATGAGCGATTGGTTATATTACATGAAGTTTGTGTCAGAAAAATAAATAGATTTTCTCCATGATCTGTCCCTAACCTAATCCTTCAGGTCTTTCAATGGTTTCCTTATTGCTACTGTGACTGAGTCCCTCCACCTTACTTTGGTTGTCCTTTTCTCTTTCCTTCCACCTTTCCCAGCATTAAAGCCTTCTTTAGAGACCCATGTCTTTGCATAATGTGTCCAAAGTTCTAATATGTTGACATTGCAAAAGATGTTTCTTCCTTTTCTTCTAGGTATGAGCTTGCTCAGCAGCTTCAGCAACATCAGCAAGCTGCTTCCATTGATGACACAGCTGTAGATCAGCAGAATATACATGTTTCTACACAAATGCAAGTGGAAATTGAAAGTGAAGAGTTGCAGTCAACTGAAGCTGTTGCAACAGATCAAGAAGCTATTTTAGATTTAGAACAGCAGCAGGTTGTTGACACTGAAGAAAGCGAACTCAGGCCACAGTTGACTGATCAGTCATTAGGTCAAGAGGAAGGTAAACTACTGAGTGAATGGCTGATTACAGGATTAAAATCCACAGGGTTGTATCACTGATGGTGATACCTGGGAGTTAAGGTGTTAAATACATATTGTATTGCCTGGATCAAGGTTTTCCATAAGAAAAGGGGATAAGTATATATTACATTTCCAAATTCCAGATTTGGAATTTCTTTCCTTAGTAGTACTTTTTTGGCAATTCACAGGTATTTTGAAGATAAAATTAAGTGGCAGGGTTTTAAAAATATCGAAGTAGAAAATAATTAGACTTTTATAATTTCCTGTTTTACTTAACATCTTTTTCCAGTTAAAGTAACCCTCAATTCAGTAGGTTTTACTAGTGAACTTTGGAAGCAACAAACAGAATTTGTCCCATGTGTAAAAACACACATTGCAAGAATGACATTTGTCCATACAACACATATTTCTATGAATGTGTGAAATTTTGTTCATTCTGTGTGTGTCACTATTTTATGCATGGATAAAATCAGTTGGATTTAACAGACATTTTGCTTTTCTCCATTAGTCTGTTAAATCAAGGATTTCTTTCTTTTTATTAAGCAGCTTCCACAGCAACTGCCGAACTACTTAATGTCATTTCCTTTTCAAATACATATATTTAATTTCAGATAGATTTGTGACATCCCAACATGCACTGCAAGAAAATATAAACCAGTTTGAGCAGCAAACTATAGTACAGCAGTCATTTGATCAGCAAGGATTATCACAAGGTTGGTAAAGATATAGTCATTTTAAAGGTGTCAGACAGTATTTTTGTTGCATTTGGAAGCTTCACGAGCAATTTATTTCAATTCCAAAATATCATAAATAGAAGGCAGTAAGACCTTAATGCAGTTCTATTGCTAGAGGCTAAAGTCCAGTTATTTTTTTAATTGCTAATCTGTGAACCTTAAAGTTTATCTTCACTCAGTTGCATCCAAAGGCAACCCTTTGCAGATGAAAATGCTCCTATTCTCAGAAAGAGCTAGGATCATAATGGAAACTTCCAACAAGAGAAGGATGGTAATTTCCTACACTTCTCTATTCCCCCATCCCACTCCCTAGCAGTGATCTAAAGGATTTCAGTCTTTATGTACACTGGGGACTATGCTGGTGTCTGGAGCTAGACTGATCTTCAGCAGCAATAAATTTACATAAAATATAAAACTGCATCCCACCTTTTACATTTAGAATTAGAAAGCATACTTGCTCGCTGGTGCACTTTTTGCTTTTTTTTTTTTAAAGAAATAATTATATTTGGGCGAGACCTTAAAATGTAAATTACTTAGAAATGCTAGAGAAGGAATAATTAAAAGTCTACATTGTACACAATTCCTATTCAACTTGGAATACCCTCTACAGATTTTCCATACTTTGGAGTTTCCTTGAAGTTCCCGGAGCCCTTCAGAATTTTTGAATTTCAGGTAGGTGTGTATGGACACATGTGTTTAAAATGGTGGACCCCATCCCTTTGTCTGGATATGTGTTTCATTCTTTTCCATTTTCCTTTCTACTAGTTAGAGAGGAAAATTCAATTCAGGTCATTGTCTCTTTGCTTCTTTGTTCTTACAGACAGCATTGTTCTTAGGTATCACTCGTTGATTCCATAGGAAAAACATTACATGCTCTGTTATTAGATGACAGTTCAGATTGGTATTTTTCTCCTGCTGTTTCCACAGTTCTCCTTTATATGTCCATAGCTTTTCCTCCTGATGGATAGCTTTTAGATCCATAAGGGCAACATTAGAGGAATAGTACATATGTGATCTGAGGAACTTTGCCTGGAAGGAAAAGGGAGCAGAACCATAAACATGACGTCTGTTATAACTATGATTGTTCCATTATAACCTTTGGATAGATTATTTTTGCACCCTTCAGAATATGTTTTCTTACTAAAAGAGCCTTTCAGTACAGTTAATCAAATCTAAATGCGATACAATTCCATTAAAATAGTTAATAGAAACCTTAACAGCTTAAAGGTGTGACCCATATCTCATCTGTATGATGCATACATATAAAATGCTATCATTTTCAATTTCTTTAAATGTTACGAAGGCTCTTTCATTAATATTTTTCATTACGTAGTTTGTTTGGAGAATTATTGTATGTTCTGTTTTGTATGCAGGAGATTCATTAGTTTTGAGAACTATTTTTGCATGAATACAAGTGCTGAAATATACAAGTTATTTTAAAATAAAATCATTGTCAGAACACACAGGATTTGAATACTTCTATCTCTTCCATGAATGCTAAGGATTAAAATGCAGATCTTTTTGTTCTCTACCCTTTCAACAATTCATCTTTAGATGTGAACAAAATCAACTTCTCGCTGTTTGCAGATGTCTTCTCTGTTATAGAACAATAATTAAATGACTCACACTTACTGTTAAGCCTATTATTAACCCATGTTAAATTTGGTTTATTGAACCGTGGCTTAATAAACCAGGATATAAATATAAATTTCATGTGCTCGTTGATTTTATTTTTTTTCTTTGTCACTTAATTCACATAGGACATTAATCCAGATTGAGGTTTGTCACTTTATTAAATTTAACTTATGCAAACTCAACCGCATAGTTTAGTATTGACCACTAAGACTTTTTCAATAAACTGATTTAAAAATTCTGGTTTAATATATTCAAGCATTAGCTGAACAGATTACTCAGCCTACCTCCTGGGTTAAGTTGACCTACCAAAATTAATTTTATAGCATGGATTTTCCATCAGATATTTACTCTCAACTGCCTTCTAGGCAAAGGACATTTTTAAACAGAGTCTTAGATATCAGTGCCCAAACAGACATGGAGGTACTGGCCAAAAGAAAAAAAAAAGGCTCTTTACATTGGCTGCCTAAAAACAAAACCAATTTCTAAATGGAAAAATACCTATGAATGAGTTTCATGCAGTTCCTAACAAGGTCTATTCTAGAGCAAGAGTTGAGTTGCTGGATTCCATGGCTAAATATGGGTGCGTCATCACTTGTTACATCATGAAAGGATATCTATATGTGGTGCCCCAACCATCAAAGATATTGCTCATGTTTTGTTTAACTATCAACTCCATACCCCTTTTAGGCTTAGATATTTAAAATCCCTACTTGAAACAACATCTAGCTTGTTCTATTTGATCTAATATATAAGTTGTGAGCAGAACTGTTAACACAAGGCAGATTAGCTAAAAATCCATTATATTGAACAGATCCGGATTTCATGTAAAGGCAATGTATTTATCCAAAAGTTAATTCTTTGTATTTAACACGTATAGATTTTATTATTTTCTTCCACCTATTTTATCTTCAAAATAGACCTTTTATTTTACCTTTATTTTATTTTCTTTGACATAGTCATAATACTGCTTTGGTATTACTGCTACCTAACAATTAACAGTCTGGGAACCACTCCTTATTGTGATTCTTATCTCATTGCATCTAAATTGGGCATTCATTATTTCTAAATGTAGTTATTTTTAAATCCACTTTAAAGATGGATTTCATATCCTGATATAAGAATTTATTAACCACAATTTCCCCTGTTTGAATCAGTGGAAGGCTTCCTGACTGGTTTTTTAATAAATCTGAAGAGCAGAAAGGGGTTAAAAGGTGGTACACATAAAGCTCATGCATATCCTGGTTTATGCAGCCAAGACTTCATTATTCAAATTTGCCTATTGTGAAGAATAAAAAGCCCCTCAGATTTAACTACCATATAATACACTAAGCAAATAATTTTCCAATCTGCTTGAAAGACTTCCAGGTCAATGGTAGCCATGGATTTTGTAACAAGTAAATATGGAAAGTTATTGCATCCTCCCTTCGCTGCATTTTCAGCAGTTACCTCCACTTTTTATGGAACTCTGTTCTTTTTAAGAAAAGAAGGAAGCAGTAGAAGGGAAAACTGACTTCAAAGAGACAGTGCTTTTCTGTGCAGTATTGCACTTGTAAATTACATCACTTAAAAGGAAGAAATAATGCTCTATGTTGTAGATTCAATTTGAGGAGAATTGTTGTGTGATTATTTTTTCCTTGGATTAGGGCACACACTTATATCAATATTTGTTCCTGCTTTATTTGGTGGGTAATAAGGAAGATAAAGGGTACTGGGTCAACCTCTTAGACACATGCATGTGTACACAAATTCAAAATGTGAACGGCTCTGAATTAAAGGAAACTTCAATTTATGTTCTGTAGAAATTACTGTATAAAAGAAGGAAAATGAAAGGTAAGTGACCTTCTAAATCCTTAGAATGTTTTACATTTGTTCATTTCTTCTATCATTTTATTCACTTTCTCTCTGCCCTAGGAAGGAGACAATGGCAAGTCACTTCTAAAAAACCTTGCTGAAGAAACTGCAGGGAATTATCAATAACATTAACAATAATAGTGTTGGAAGGGACCTTGGAGGTCTTCTAGTCCAATCCCCTACTCAAGCAGGAAACCCTAATACCATTTCAGACAAATGGTTGTCCAATCTCTTAAAAACTTCCAGTGTTGGAGCATTCACAACTTCTGGAGGCAGGTTGTTCCACTGGTTAATTGTTCTAACTGCCAGGACATTTCTCCTTAGTTCTAGGTTATCCAGTCAGTCTCCGAGAATTGGACACAATTGAATGGAAGAGGGGGAAAAAATAAGGAGTTCTTCTTTCAGGAACCAATCTTCTTACGTTTTTGATTTGGCGCTCTATATTTAGAGAGAAGGCCAGTCTGTATTGGGGAAAATGTGTCATCATCTGCCACACAAGTCAGCAATAAATAGTTTGTCATTGTCTTCTTCTAGTTTTCATATTCCTAGATGGGCTGTCTTTCCTCATTTCTATAGAATCATACCTACACTTAACTTAATTATCCTTAGCTTCACCTTTTGATTTTATTGGTGAAGGTGACCCTAATGGGAGCTAATACATGTATGGATTAGCTAATGCTAAGGATCATTAACATTATTCAGCTGTCCCATTATATCCAAATCATGGTGTGTCAGGCTTTTAAAATATGATACTATGGTGGTATTACTTACATAAACTTTGAAATAATATCTCACGGTCTTGCCAAGACAGAGGAGAAGTGAAGGATTATTGACCAGTGCAACAATTTGTTCCAATCTTGGATCTATCCCAGAGATTTGGAAAGAGATTTTCCTTGCATTCCTGTTTGCTGAGTTCAAGATGCTATTTTATATGAATCATGTTAAAGAGCTCATTTAGTTAGCGAAACCTGAGTTGTGAAGGATTTTTTGGTTGTTGTTGTTTTAGCTGTGTTTGTGTTAAAAAAAATAGGGGGTTGTTTTGTTCATTTGTATTTGTACCAGGTTTTACAGTTAATGATGGCTACAGTCAACCAAATCAGTTTCCAGCAGTACAGCAGCTTCAGGATTCAAGCACTCTCGAATCTCAGGCTCTTTCAACAAGCTACCATCAACCAAATCTGCTTCAGGTTCCTGCCCCTGACACTATCAATGTAGTAAGTATTTATTAAAAGGTTGAAGAAACTATTCGTGCTGTTTCTAATTTGAGACTCTGGATGAGATTTTGGATGAGATCTGTTTTTTTATGTGATTTCAAGGCTAATAATAAGACAGAGATAGCTTTGATGGATGATCAGCTTCAGGAACTGAAAGAATTTTATAACTCTCTCTTGTCAGTCTCTTGAACCTTGGTATTTAAAAAGAGAACCATAGTATATCTAGTTGAGAAATACCTCAAAGGCATCTTTTTGGCAAGTCTTAGAAATCTAGTTAGATCCTTGGATCCAATTTCAGAAGATTGTGCTGAATGTAATAGCTGATTTAGATGGATTGGCTTGGTAATGGAGAATTAATAGAAGCTCAATGTGGATAAGACTGCAGTCAAAAGGTAGATATAACTTAGGAATTATTTGGGAGGATTTATTGTCCTTTTGAAGAATTAGTTTTCCAGTGTCAAAAACTGTCTTTTTCATGGTCATATTTCAGCAATGTCTATTATTTTATATAACTAAAATTAATATACCAATTGAACTCATTACTGGTTTTGTATCAGATCTCTGCTAAATTCATCCCATTTGGATGACTTCCTATATTATATTGCAGTGAAATTCTTCTCAGAGCCAGTTATAAATAAGGTTATGATTCCTTTATTGCAATTTTACTAGTTACAAATATATATCTAAGCCCTGTTATGACTATAGGTGAAAACCTGTAAGCAGGATATTTGAAAAACACTTCTACCATAAAGAATGCTACAGCAGGCCTTTTCAGTTGCTTCTGCCAAATGCTGGAAATCCACATTTGGAACCTCGATGCTAAAATTTTCTTCATAGAATGTATCTTCATACTTTTTTTCACATAAGCCTTGACTTTTAGACTGACTTACTGGTAAAGTAAAAGTTAACTATTGGATACCTTTTTTTCATGTATTCCTTTTATTTGCTTTTATGTTTTGATCATTAGTTCTGTATTGCATAGTTAGCCATCTTGAAAATGCATTTTGGTAGAAAAGAAACCTATATATAAATATTTTTTTTTCTCCAAAATTAAAATATTTATTTAAATCAGAGAAATAATCTATGCTCAGAATAGGATTGTGGCATTTTGGAATCACGTGGGTTTAGATCTTCTACCCTTATGGGCTCAGTCAGAAGTTATTATCCATTGTACATTTAAAAGATTTATTTCAATTATTGATAACCAGGCTACCCGGTTAGTTCAAGATCAATCATCAGACCTTGAGATGCATAACCAGCGTTCCCAGTTTCTGGAAGATACCGATGATCAAAGCAAGAGATCTTACAGGTATGTCACACTTCAAAAGGTGTATATATATATATGTGTGTGTTTTGCTAGCATTAAGTTAGAAACTGTAATTTTTTTCACATATTCATAGGTATTCATCAATTCTTTTGTTTCATTTTATTCAACGGAAACTTTCATTTTAATAGGTGTGAGTATTGCAATAAGGGCTTCAAGAAATCTAGCCACTTGAAGCAGCATGTCCGTTCACACACTGGGGAGAAGCCTTATAAATGTCAACTCTGTGGCCGGGGATTTGTCTCTTCTGGAGTTCTTAAATCTCATGAGAAAACACATACAGGTGATGAAATTTTGCTAATATTTAGCTCCCTTGCTTACTTAAAATGGACAGTAGTACAATGGGATCATGCCTGGAGATACAGATAGTCCTTCACTTATGACCATAATTGAGCTCAAAATTTCTGTGGCTAATTGAGACAGTTGTTAAGTGAGTTTTGCCCCATTTTATGACATTTCTTGCCATAGTTGTTAAGTGAGTCACTGCAGCTGTTAAGTTAATAACATGGTTTTTAAGTGAAACTGACATCCCAACTGACTTTGCTTGTCAGAAAGTTACAAACAGTGGTCACATGATCCTGGGACACTGTGACTGTCATAAACACGAGTCAATTGCCAAGCATCTGAATTTTGATCACATAACCATGGAGATGCTGTAACGGTTGTAAGTTTGAAAAACTGTCGTAGGTCATTTTTTTTTCACTGTTGTCGTAACTTTGAATGGTCACTAAATTAACTGTTGCAAGTTGAGGACTATTCATCTTTCTTCCATTATTCCAGTAATCTATTGAAAGCTACTGTGCAGTCCAAAGAAAAGATATATATATATATTTATATAGGTGATCATGACTATTTCCAGAAAGTAGAATATATTGTATATTGCTTTCATCATGGAGGTTCCATTTAATTAATGGGATTAATAGTTACCAGTTACAAAATCTTTTATAAATTCACAAAAAGTGGCATCAGTGTAGTGATTTGTTGAGAAAACTGAAGTAGTAATGAGAGAATAGATTTGAAATCCTCACGCAGCCATGAAGCTCATTTGGTGATAGAACTAGCCAGTCTTTATTGCCCTAATTTTATAGGATTCTTTTGAATACTTTTGTAGGGGAGGAGTAACCTTATATTGCAGCTGAACATAGATTAAAAATGTGGTGAATAAATAAAAATACATCTGTGGAACTAATTGGAAGTCATCAGAGTATGTTTTCACATTTGCCTTTGTTTTGTATCATTTTGATGTAGAGATGAATTATATAACTACCACTCCCTATTTTTATTTATTTTCCTCTGTTTTTCCCCCAGGAGTTAAAGCATTCAGTTGCAGTATTTGTAATACTTCCTTCACCACCAATGGAAGCCTTACTAGACATATGACAACTCATATGAGTATGAAGCCCTACAAGTGCCCATTTTGTGATGAAAGCTTCAGAACCACAGTTCACTGTAAAAAACATATGAAAAAGCATCAAGCAGTGTCTTCAACAGCAGCAACGGGAGAAGTAGCTGGAGGGGGTAAGCAACTTTCTCTATGTAGCAGAAAAGCATATTACAATTAGCCTTGACTTACGATTGGTTGTTTAAATAGCATTCAAAGTTATGACAGTCTTGAAGAGGATGCTCTACAACCCATAAAGCACTTCTGGCCTTTGTAAAAATATTGGATCTCTTTCTCTCCATCACATGACTCTATTTTCAGTACTTGGCAGTTGGCTCACATTTATAACCAGTTGCCAAGCTCCCTGTGATCATGTGATCGTCATTTGCAATTTTCTCTGCTGGCTTTCCAAGAAATTCAGTGGGGAAACCAAGAGAGATGGTGGTGGTGGTGGTGGTGGGGAGAGCGGAACTGAAATCCTTTGTGCACAGAGGGGAAGGAAAGCCCTTGGTGGGCTATCAGGAGAGTATCAGCAAATAGATATTTTGTTCTGTCTCTTTAATAACCTGGGAGAGCACTTAACAATCACAACCAGGAATGCCAGGATTGCAGTCATTGAGCAAAGCAGTCATGGGCATCTCACTTAGCACCACTTTGCTCAAAAACTTTGCTCAAAAATATTCTGGTCCCAATTGTGGTTGTAAATTCAGAATTAGCTATATTCTTTAGCATAAAAAATTATAGGATTTTTTTTGCCTGGAATTGTATAATTAGATTTTTATAATTTGAAAGAGAACATGCATCACAATATTGTGTTGTTAGTTGACATAGACCATGTAGTGGCCTTGCAGACACATATCTGATGCCCTTTAAG
Source organism: Crotalus tigris (assembly GCF_016545835.1). Lineage (NCBI taxonomy): Eukaryota > Metazoa > Chordata > Lepidosauria > Squamata > Viperidae > Crotalus > Crotalus tigris. The sequence goes on from NW_024096524.1 coordinate 1,762,903, forward strand.
CTTGGAGTATCTGTACTTTTGTATAATTGCTATGAATAACTGGATTTTGCATTAACATCCAAGAAGTTTTTGGTTGGTATTACTAGGTCCTTAAAAGTGTTGCTTTCCTATTTAATTATGCAGAAGAAGAAGAGGCAGCATCTGAAAAGACAAGCTCTCGAAAATCTAGGCCAGGTGTTATCACATTCACAGAGGAGGAAACAGCTGAACTTGCAAAGATTAGACCTCAAGAAAGTGCCACTGTCTCTGAAAAAGTACTGGTCCAGTCTGCAGCAGAAAAGGACAGGATTAGTGAAATCAAAGACAAACAAGCAGAAATGGAGGCTGAGCCAAAATATGCCAATTGTTGTAGTTACTGTCCAAAAAGCTTTAAAAAACCTAGTGACTTAGTTAGGTAAGTGGATGTAGATTTTTTTTAGTTTTGATATATTAATTATATTACTTTGCATTTTAGTTTCTTTTATCCTTAATTAAAAGGAAGAGGCAAGCAACCTTCCAATGGTCATTTGCATATAAACCTGAGCAAATGGGTACCACCTGCCACACCAGCTACAGTAGTTTGTACTATCTCTGAGTAACTCTTTTTTTTTTATTATTAAAAGTTTTATAAATTTTACAAGAAAAACAAAAACAATACAAAACAAAAAACAACATATACAAAAGAAAAAAATTAAACAATACATATAAAAAAAAAAAACCCATCCCACACCCCTCCCAAAAACCCTCCCTTCCCCCCCCTGAGCTTCCCAGAGCAGAATATAGGCTTAAGAAATAAAAATAAAAATTAAAATAAAAACTTTATATTTATATATATAAAAAAAGATATCTATAATATATATGAAAATAAAACTTATGAAAAAGCTATATGATATTTTTGTATACCCAATCTAGATTGTATAAATTTTATCCATTTGTCCCAAATAGCAAAAAACTTCTCTTGCGTTTGTTGCTTTAAGAAAGCCGAAATCTTTGCCATTTCCGCCAAATAAGCTACTTTAAAAAACCATTCCTGCAATGTAGGCAAAGATTCCTTCTTCCAATATTGTCCAACTAACAGCCTCGCGGCTGTGATCAAATTTAACATCAATACAACCTCCTTTGTATCACAATCTGTAACAATACCTAACAAAAATAATTGCGGAGTAAATTTTACCCTCCTTCTAAAAATTCTCTGGATATTCCACCATATTTTGATCCAAAATGCTTTTATCTCTCTGCATGACCACCAAATATGATAATAGGAAGCCTCCTTATAACCACATCTCCAACATTTGGGTTGCACGTCAGGGTACATGTAAGACATTTTTTGTGGATCAAGGTGCCATCTATAAAACATTTTATAAAAATTCTCCCTTAAATTCTGTGCTTGAGTAAATTTGACATTTCTCACCCAAATAGTTTCCCAGGTGTCCAATGAAACTGGCTCACCAAAGTTCTGCGCCCATCTAATCATACAATCTTTAATTAGTTCCGTTTCTGAGTCCAATTCAACTAAAACCCCATAAATTCTCTTAATGTGGGTTTGTCTTTGATCCTTCAGTTGCTTAATAAGAATTTCATCTTCTCTAAGAAAACCCACCTTACAATCCATCTTCCATCTATCTAGTAGTTGCCTATATTGGAACCAAGAATAAGTAAAATTTTCTTGTGCTAATTCTTCCCGTGATTTTAATTGCCAGTTTTGTCCATCCCATTTAAGTAACTGTCTATAAGACACCATATCCATTTTAACCCCTCTTTTTATTCCTTCTATCGCTTGCCAAGGTATAGCCCATAATGGTACTTTAAAATCACTTTTATAATATTTTCTCCAAATCCTAAGTAAAGAAATTCTTAAAATATGAGATTTAAAAGCCCAATCTATTTTTTTATTAAATATTAAATAGGCATGCCACCCATAAAGTAAATCCCATCCCTCTAAATAAAGTATCTCAGAATTTGTCAAATTTACCCAGTCACTAATTAATGTTAAAACCACCGCATCATAATATAATTTCAAATTTGGTACCTTGAGTCCACCCCTCTCACGGAAGTCTTGCATAATTTTGAACTTAACCCTTGGTTTTTTCCCTGCCCAAATAAATTTATTGAGACCCTTCTGCCACTCATTTAAATTAATCTCATTTTTCAAAATTGGTAACATTTGAAACAAAAAAAGAAACTTGGGTAGAATATTCATTTTTATCACTGCAATTCTTCCCATAAGGGATAATTGCAGCTTTTCCCAGTTCTTCAAGTCCTTCTGTACCCTGACCCACAACCTTTCATAATTATTTTTAAATAATTTTGCATTAGAAACAGACAGCATCACCCCCAAATATTTTACCTTATTAACAATCTCAAAACCCGTCAAGTTAACCAAAGTCTGCTTCTCCTGGCTCGACATATTTTTAGGTAAAATTTTAGTCTTATTTACATTAATCTTAAGATTAATGAGTAACTCTTTACAAGACCGTCTGACTTCTCAATGTTGGCAGGGTCTCGTCTGTCAGTTCAGTACTAACTACATGCTCAGTATTTTGATGACATTATTTTCCAGTTAGAAGCTGGTCACACTGAAACCAAATTTTGAAAGCATTCTGCAGTAAAGTGTAGATATAGCTCTATTATCTCATGTTCTTTGGATTTTAGTAGTTACAATAAAATGCCATATGTTTTATTACTTTTGAAGAGTTTATATTCAATGATACAATTAAATGCATGCACAGGCAGTTTTGATAGTTTAATGTTTTTCTCATACATGCACATACAACTTGTGATCATCTGCAGCAAAGCACTAGTTTTGACTACTTAAATAACAACTGGTCTATGGACTTCTTGGCTAAATACCGTATATGCCGGTGTATTAGGTGACCCGGTGTATAAGACGACCCCCGTCTTTATAGCCGGGCCGCATTCCTAGAACATCGTCTTATACGCCGGAAACTACCAGTATTTCCGGCGTATAAGACGACTCGGCGTATAAGACGACCCCCGTCTTTGGCGCTGATTTCAGCGCTCGTGGAAGTTGTCTTATACGCCGGCATTTACGGTACTATTTTTATCATCCCCTTATATTCAGATTATAATTTTTCCATGAAATAATTCTTTATTCTTTACTTTACAAAGTTATATTAACCATTGGGAGGCAATATGTGATTGGCTTCATCCTTATTGAGACTTATCAGGTGTATGCCTGATGAGTCCCACTAAGGGTGAAACTAGACATATATTGCATCTTGGTGATCAATACAACTGAAAATACTATACAGGTTATGCACTTTATAAAAACACAGAAATTCCTCCCTCCTCAGCCCAATAGTGGAGGTGAAAGTCATTTAATACTGTACAGGAGAACATGATATAACAACTGAATCTCTCAGAGTTAAAGTGGACTGTATATAATAATTTCTTCCCCCATGTCAAATTATTTACAAATATGTATCTCCTAAATCTGTACTCAGAATCAAGTTTGGAAAGTACAGTATATTATAAGCGTATTTTAAAAAAATGATTTTTACTATTTGCTTAGGCTGTGTTGAATGTAGACCATAGAGTTTTGATAATTCTATAGGAAAATGAGGCCTAATTGAAGATGAGGCCCAACTGAAACTTGTTAGCTATTTTAATAAACATAATATACCTTTTAATGATTAGAACAAATATCTTTGGCTAGGCATGTACGTATCCATACGGGAGAAAAGCCTTATAAATGTGATGAATGTGGAAAAAGTTTTACTGTAAAGTCGACTTTGGACTGTCATGTAAAAACACACACAGGTATGTAAGATCATGAGCACTTCCAGCTTAATTAGATAATCGTGAATAAACATCAGATATATACCGCATTTTCCGGCGTATAAGGCGATCCAGTGTATAAGATGACCCCGACTTCGGTGCCGATTTCCATGTCTAGAAAGTTGTCTTATACGCCGGAAAATACGGTACTGTACCTTGTATTTTAGTCTGGTAATCTGGCAAAGATGCTTGACTTTCTAATGAATTAACAATTTAGCTTTTAATACTTAAGTATACTGTTTGGTTTCCCTCCCTCCCCCCATGTATTTTTTCTTCCACTTAATTGTCTGAAAGCTGGTTAAATGGTTATAGTATAACCAATATATTTGACGTATACTATCTGACTTTGTCTAGTTCAACGCCTAAAAGAATTTTTTTTTTCAAAACTCTGAAACTTAGGAGTAAGTCATGATTTAGGAGGAAGTCCCCTCTAAACAAGTTCTTTATCAAATACTATAAAACATTAATGCAGGTTTTTTAATGTCCAAACAAAATCTAGCAGAAATGTATAAGTGATCAGAAATAATGTATATTTCGCTGTACACTATTTCATTGTTCTCCAGGTCAGAAACTTTTCAGCTGCCATGTATGTAGTAATTCATTTTCTACAAAAGGGAGTTTGAAAGTTCATATGCGCCTACATACTGGAGCAAAGCCTTTTAAGTGTCCTCATTGTGAATTAAGGTTTCGGACTTCTGGACGCAGAAAGACTCACATACAGTGCCATTTTAAATCAGAGGCCAAGAAAGCCAGGAAACCTGGTTCTCGTGCTACAGCTAAAGGTCTACAGCCAGTCAATCTTCTTAATTCATCCACAAATGATCCTAATGTTTTCATCATGAATAATTCGGTGCTGACAGGCCAGTTTGAGCAAAATTTGCTCCAGCAAAGTATCGTTGGTCAGGCTATACTTCCTGCTTCTATGTCAGGTAAACATGGAAGTGTTTCATTCTATTTTCTAGGGGGTTCGGTTTGGGAAAGGTGATGTAGAAATGTTCATGCTGTTCAAAATCAAACTCTTCTATGGCTCCTGTTAATGTTGACAGAGAGACTTTCAAGACAGATGTTGGTAAAGTCACATCAGTTTTGGCTCACTGAACAGGGGCTTCCATAGATATTTAATTGAGTCTCTCCATCTTAAGATTTACAGGTGTGTTTGAAGGTTATTCAGAGAGGACATTTGTTTGTGGGTTTTTTTGCAGGGAGACAGTTGGGTTGTATTAGAAAAAAATACAATTGTTATGATTTCAGGATTTCTGCCTGATTATTGATATCTTGGAAATAAGATATAATAACTAATAAATTGAAGAGAATGGTAAAATATTTTAAAAAATTCAATCGGTTGCATCATAAAATTAGCAGTAAAATGCAGTACTAATTAGTAACAAAATTATTGAAAACCATAAATTCTGGTTGACTTATTATATTTTATGGAATGCTAATTATTTTGGAACAAATAGTTTTAGTCATTTACTGTGTATGGATTTGTGTTGCGTCATTCCCACTGTATGTACACCCGCTTACTTATATTCATTTGTATGTGTAGAATGCACATATTCTCTGATTTCTTTGCTATCAAAATCAATCAGAATTAATCAATTTTACAGCATATAGTATCAGTTTTATTGGTATTATCACTATGCAGTATTGCATATTTATTTAAAAGGAAGATTTGTTATTCAGTAAGGCATTCCTCAGTAAGTGACTTTAGGATTTCAGTTTTAATTATGGTAGTATAGCTTGCTTAATTCACTGATGTAGAAAAGGGATTAATTCATGTTTAATCTTAGTTTTTGTATATAAAACTGAAATATATATAAAATATGGCTGTTTTCTTTGGTAGCTGGAGGTGATTTAACTCTATCCTTGACAGATGGTAGTTTGGCCACCCTTGAAGGAATACAGTTGCAACTTGCTGCCAACTTGGTTGGACAGAATGTTCAAATTTCTGGAATAGATCCTAGTAGCATTAACAACATTACTTTACAGGTGGGTTTATTCTATATTATCCTTCATAAGCTGTATAATAAGTTATACATAGACAAATGCCCATAATCCCTTTTACTCTCCAGATCTTTCATTTAATGACTAAATAATATTTAAGTGCTATTTTTTTGTCCTCTTCCCAAAAGTAATATGGATTTCTAATTCTCTCTAATTACTCAAAAATTTTAACTGCTAAGAGAACGTTATAGGCATCCTTCTAAAAGGCGATTTACCCGTGTGCAGAAGAGTTGAATTGGTGAATGTGAAGAATCACTCACGTTTTCATAAGTAATTGCTGAGAATATTTTTTGCTATCTTTCTGACCCATTATCTCCTATTTTATATTTGAAAATTTTTAGCAGGAGGTGAGGCACTGTGAAAAGAAAGCCCTTGACCTGCAGCTGTACAACATTTTGATTTTCTAAGAAAGTTAATTATGTTCATGTCGCGCTTAGAAGCTTTCTTTTAAATAATACTTGACACTTTGCTTTGAACAAGCCAACTTTAAAACAGTAGTTCTAGAAGGTCTTCAGATGGAATAAGAAGTCTGCTGAGTGCCAATGGATATGGGAAATTTAGATCTTTTAATGCTAAAAAGGAAAATGAAGTGGTTCAGATTCACGAAATATCCTGTGATTTGGCAACTTCTGGCACAATTTGTATTTTATTGGATGATATTCAAAATAAGCCAGTGTAACATTACCACAAAACATTAAGTTATCCAGATCTGTAAGATTGAACAGGTTATTATCCATGACATAAGCCAACATCTTTTACTTGGGTATTATACTCGGATTTAGAAAATAAAAATGGAATATATTTCCTATCGAACTTGTTTCTTTTCAGATTGACCCCAGTCTTTTGCAACAGACTCTTCAACAGGGTAATGTACTGAGCCAGCAGCTAACAGGAGATCCCAGTATGGTGTCTCAGAACTCCTCCCTACAGACAGCAGAAAGTACAGTGTCAGCAGCAAATGTGGTAATACAGCCCTTGTCAGGCTTGTCCTTACAGCCCAATGTTACTTCTTCAGCAAATATGACAATGGGGCCTATGGCTGAGCAAGAATCTGTATTGGCTACAACTACTACAGGTAAATACAGTAGGAAAGCACATTCATCTGGAAGGTCTTTGATTAAAATTATTTAAATTCTTGTTATTTTCCTATGTTATAATCATACCACTATAATCTGATAAAACACATATTTCTATTAACAAAAATTTCTAAAATAGATCAAGATAGGGCCATCTTATCCTCACAGGCCAGAAATTCAACTTCTCTCAGGAATATCTCCCTGAAATCACTTATGATCCTCCTGGCCCATCTCTGAGAGATATTTTTCTATTTTTTGATTGCTTAAATAATTTAAAATATGATTGCTTAATTCTTTTGAAAAAACAAAGATTTGATCTCTCAATAAGGGTGGTTCTACAAATGGTCCCCTGCAGGAATCTAGAAGAAAATTCTTCAGATTAGTCCCAGGAATCACAAACAACCTTCTACTCCTTCAGATCTAACCCAGATAGACCATCTGTTTTTCCACTATTGTGATTTCAATTCTTGGATTATTTCTATGGCATCTATTAATATGTGATATGCATCAAAGCGAGCTCCCTTACATTTTTCAGTTATGTATCCAACCCCATTATAACATTAAATATGTATAATACAAAGCCTGACTACTTTTATTTAGTTTATTTTACTCATGTTCAGGTTCACAGGATCTCTCTCAAGTTATGACTTCACAGGGAATGGTATCAACTGCCAATGGTCAGCATGAGATTACACTGACAATAAATAGTTCTGGTCTGAGTCATGTTTTAACTCATGCTTCTAGTTCAACCACTACAAATTCATCAGGAACCCCTCAAGAGATCACCCTTACTATATCTGGCAAGTATAATTGTGATTCTTCTCAGTTGGCTCTGTTTTAATGAAACAAACTCATTTGCAGGTTTGTCTTAGGCTGAAGATTTAGAGTATTTTTGTTGGGGTTATATTTGGTGGGGTTAAAAATGTAATGTTATAGTAAGTTTTGTACAAGCTCTCCTTGATCTTTAATTAGTACTAATTGAGTATGTATTAGAATTATTATTTTTTTGAAAATTTTGAGGCTTTTGGTGAACAGGAACTGCGCTGCAGTTTGGCAATATACAGTTTATATTGTGAAAGAATTAATAATTATGTACTTTGAACTTGACAAAATTTAGCATACTTGTGTCTCAATTTGTTATACAAGTGAGAATAATTCTGTGCTTTATTTCATTATATAGATATGCTCTCTGTACATACTGATTTTGTCAATTTGTATTAAAATAGGATGCAGTGGACCTTTTAAGTGTAGAGCTTAGTCATGCTTAAACTCTTATTCTGAAGTTTAAAAATAAACTATTCCCTTTTGAAAATGAAAAATTGTTCATTTTAAATAATAAAATGTATAAAGTTTCATGATGGCGCTAATTGCTGAGAGCTTTATTACTGAAAAAGGAAAGTGAAATTTAGATCTGAAGTGGCTAAACAATTCCATTTTCCATTTAGGCCAAGATCTTATTCAACACATTTCCTCTGGCAACAGTGAACTGAATGGAAACCTACGATTGGCAACACCTAATATCACTAATCAATCACCTGCTACTACATTAACTATAAATAATGATCAGTTACTGTCTCAAAACCCAACATTGAATAGTTCTTCAGGTGAGTTTTCATTTTTTTGTCTCAAACTTGCTCCTTTGCACATAGTTACTTAAAACTAGTTTACAATGAACTCAATGGAATTTACTTTTGAAAAGATGTTATAAATTATTAGTTTGAACCGTATGATTATCTTTAGTAGGAAGTAAGTGAGACAGCCATGGTTTGGAGGAATAGGGTCATGGAGAGAATGTGATTTACCTTGACAAGATGCAAAGATGGCACAGTTTACCTTCCCAAGGGGCTTAAGTTCATTCCAAAAATATGCTAGAACTGCCAAACAACAGCTTGCAGTCATGAAAAGCATCACTTTTCACTGTGGTGGGGAGAGTATGTTGTTTTGCATTGTGTCTTCAAACTGATGCTTTGCACAGCTTTTCCTCACACCAAAGTAATCATTTGAATATTTGAATGTCCTTGTAATCTAAATGCCTGGTCACCTTATCTAAATTTCAGTGCACTTTGTGCTTGTTTGCCTGCTAGCTTTAATTTAGGAGTTCAAGGCAACACATATAGCATTCTCTTCTCTTGTTTTTCTCCACAGCAGTCTTTTGAGACAGGTTAAGCTAAAGGTGTGGCACCTTTTGAGGTAGATCAGGTTAGGAAACAAATACCCAAGAAAATATGTTATGGTATACAGGTAGTCCTTGACTTACGACCACAACTGAGCCCCAAATTTATGTTGTTAAGTGAGTTTTGCCCCATTTTACAATCTTAAGTGAATCATTGCAGTTATTAAGTTAGTAATGTTGTTAAGTGAATCTGGCTTCCCCATTGACTTTGCTTGTCAGGAGGTCACAAAAATGACCCCTGGATACTGCAACCATCATAAATATGAACCAGTTGCCAAGCATCTGAATTTTGATCACGTGACCCTGGGGATGCTGCAACCGTTGTAAGTATGAAAAACGGTCATACACCACTTTTTTCAGTGCGTTGTAACTTTGAATGGTCACTAAATGAACTGTTGTAAGTTAAGGACTACCTGTATAAGCTATAATAGCAGAATCTTGAAAACCTGACAGTTTGTCTCTCCCTCCCTCTTATAAAGATAATCATAGTGGACCAGTCTTGAATTTTTCCTCCCTCTCTCCTATGTTTCCAGGCAAAATTGATATTTTTGTAATGACTGACTTTCCCATTACAAATTACACTAGTGCAGCCTTCCTAATCCTGACATTCTAAATCAGATGCATGTTAAGCACATTAGTCAGGAGAAGGAGTACCAAGATATTATACAAAATACAGGTTAATGTCATGTAAGCGCCTGTTAAAATCTCTGTGGTTCCAGCCTATTCTGTTGAATTTGTTTGCTGCATGCAGAATATATGAGGGCAAGCAGACATTAATGAGCATTTATTTTAATTGTTGGGAATACATATTTTTTATAGGTGGTAAGTAGCACAGACCTATTTTGGAGTATGGTACTTCTAGTTGAAGCTGAAATTTAAATTTTGCATGGGTTACAAAATGGCTAAATAATGAAGAATCTAAGAATGTTGTACATCTCTAATTATGGATTGTGATTCTGATTTTGAATTCTTACAATATACTTTTTGTAGAACTTAACACGTCAAACGGAAACCTTCCAGCAACACCACCCCTGTCTCAGCCAGCTCAGAATCTAGTAATGTCATCCCCAGGTGTGGGAGGAGATGGCAGTGTCACATTGACCCTGGCAGATACTCAAAGTATGTTATCTGCTGGTCTTGATGCAGTCACACTTAATATCACTTCACAGGTTTGTATCATTTCTCTGAACTGTTCTATCGTGTTCTTAACATTTCCTAAAGGTATAGAATTTGAAAAAAATATTAACCATTAGGTAAGAAATCCTGCTTGTATAGCAATGAATACCAAACATATTTTTTAAAAGTATGCTATATACCTCACTCTTCATGTGGTTTCGACTTTGTGATATATCTGGTGCTGCATATTTCAAGGTCACTATGTGATTGAATTTTTGCTTATGTTTCCTAAGGGTAAGATGGGACATTCAGGGTTTGCATTCAAACTTCTGTTGTTTCCCCCCCTCTTCTTGTTATTCTCTTTGCTTCCTAAAACTTGCTCCAGATAATATGGAATTCTAAAGATGGCATGAGAACTGTAGGGGGAAGCACAGATTAACAAATATAGCTCCCTTCTTTTCTGCCCAGGAAGCACTGAATTAATGGAGTAGAAACTCTGTTGTGCCCTTTTGTTTGCAGAACAATAGTTTGAATCCAGCTGACCGATAGCTCTCATCAATTACAAAGGACTTTTGTTTTCCCTTCCAGTTTTCCCATTAATTTATCTACATGTAGCATGTCCATAGATTAAATATAAACCCATCCCTTGCAGTAAGAAGAAAATACAGAAGAGAGTTACAACTGTGGGAGATATTTTAAATTTGGAAGTGTGTTAAGGAAGGATATAGAGTGTGATACAAATATGAATATGGATAATACGAATTGGTGCTTCTTTTAGCTGTATGGTTTTATAACAAAGTGTAGCATATAAGTGAGATGGACAGTAAACAAGTCTAATAGTTATAATCGTTCATCAGAATATGTTATATAATACTGCATCTTCATTGCTTTCCTCTTAGGAACCAATTTGAAGTATGTAAAACTGAAATAAATGTTTATTAGTCTTTTATATAGCCTTTTTATGTTTAGTTTTTTTTAAATTATTAACGAGTGACAAATCTCTTGAATTTTGTTAGTTCTACGTATTAACAAATTGATGGTGCCATAAGGGTGATTTGTTGGATAGATTTAGATTTAACACAAAACTTTCATTAATGTGATCATAGGATAATAGTCTATAGCAGGGACCCCCGGTCCATGGACTGGCACTGGTCTTTGTCATGCCAGAAACTGGTCCGCGCAAACAAGCAAAGCCCCATCCGAGGGATGCAGGGAGCACACGAAACCACGCCTCCTCTGGTCCGCGGAAAAATCTTTCTCCATGGCACCAGTCCCTGGTACCCAAAAGGTTGGGGGCCACTGGTCTATAGGCTATCAGTAAATTAATTTTACATTACATATTATTGCATTCAAGGTGAACCCTAACATTTGACAAGTTAAATATTTTAGGGTTATTAATAGATGCTTATGTTACACATTTCACCTGTGTTATCATGGGGACTTCACAAGCAAATGATCTTATCTATTGATAACTTTTAGTTACCTATGCATGGAAAGTTTAAATAATAAATAAGTTAAGTTGCATAGACTTTAACGATGTGAGTTAATTGCACATTTTTCTAAACGTTTGGCAATTTCTTTGCCAGGGTCAACAGTTTCCTGCTTTACTCACAGATTCTACTCTCTCTGGGCAGACCAATTCAAACTCGCAGCAGGTCATACTAGTCAGTCATGCTCCACATTCAGTACCTCCAAACCATGATGAATTAACTTATCAGGTAAGTAGTCTTCATTAGCCTTTCTTGAATGAGAATGCAGTCATTTTGTGTCCTGTATCTGAGGTTGCCATTTATCTTACTCATTTTATTTTATTTTATTAGGGATAGTATCTATGAAAACTTCAGTTTGACAGAGGTTTGCTCTTCCAAAGAGAATTTGAGATGGCACTCTATTAAAAGTAGTATTTGTTATTTTTCTAAATGAGACCTGAAGTGCAGTCCTTTATATAGGGGGGCTGTTGTTCAATCAACCACATAGTGTGTATTGCAATGTTTTCCAGCCTGGTACTCTCCCAATATATTTTAGATATTGTCAATTGCCATAATCCCCTGTCAATGTAACCTCTAGTTAATGGATTCTAAAATTTGAAGTCCAATATATCTAAGTAATTTGTTTGAAGAATCTCACATATGGAAGTGTAGCCTTAGGCTGATATTTTTGTTCACAGCTATCCTAGTAAATTTAATACAGCACATTTTTGCATAGATATACATTATTGGTGTTAGATGCAACTTTTTTTATTTTAAAATTTGATTCTCTTATGTGATTGTTTTATTCTTATTTTATCTTGTTCTTGGTACATGCCCTGGTTGCACCTCATCATCATTGTTATTTAATTCTTCTGATTTTCTCTTACATTACTAATCAGAAACTTACTATGATTATTCTGCTCTTTTGGATTTTTTTTAGCATAGTTTTTCAAATTAATTATAATATTAGTGTTAATGATTGTTGCTTGTAAATTTGATAGCTGAATTAGCTTGTGTCGTCTTTTTCCAATAGCATCCTATAAGATCCCTGGATGAGCAGTAGTGAAAATAACCATTTCCATGTTGTTTGTGTCCAGTTTCTGAAGAATCTTTGTTTGATTGATAGATCCTACATTTTGCATTTTTTAAAGAATTAATTGAATTTAAATGTAAAATGCATTTTGGCATATGCATTGCTATCCTTGACAGATGCCCTGTTAGTGTGCTAACATTGCTTTTGAAATAATTTAATTTAAAGTATCCCTTTAAAATGGGCTTTCTGATGAGTGTAGTATTCTTTAGGAGAAGTCCTCCTGGCCCACCTAGTTAACCTGAAATCCTGGCCAGCAAGCTTTTGCAATGTGTACAATATGTACAATAATACATGATTCAAAATATGACTACTTTTGATATTTTGAACTTAATTACACCAGTACTTTCTTTGGATGATCTTTGCATTGAAACTTTAAAGGAGAGAATAAAGTATTAAAAGTCAGTTCATATTTTTGCAACTTAATATTTATGATTTTGCTGTACTAAGGACTCCCATATATCTCTGTTGATTGCCTTTGCATCCTTTTAAGGAGAATATTATATTCAGATATATAATTTATTAGCGCTATTTGACATAGTTTTCCAGATGTATTGTGCCAAAAAAAGGCTTAATATGACTTAACTCTGCAGTAAAAAGTGATACTATCAATTCATTTAACTTCTCAGCAAGTTCTGCTTTTCTTTCAATACCAGTATCAGCCCCTTTGCCACTATAGCTGATTTCTTATAGCTAACATGCTTTAATAGAGAGTTATGGTATCGCTATGATATATGGTATTTGTTGATTGTTTCTTACTATTCATAAAATCTGTTTCTGAGGGTCACACATAAGGAAATACTCTTGCTCTACTATCTATTCTCTTTCCTGAAAACACTACAAGGTCCCTTCCAGCTCTATTCCTTTTCTCCTCTCCTTTAATTCTTATTCTCAACTAGTCCCATTTGGTTTGTGATTAATTTCTCTGACCACACTAATAATTTTTATGTCCTTGCATGTCTTCCTGTAAACATAAGCTGCAGATAGTTTGCCCTCTTCAATTTCATTGTCTACCACAAAGCTTCCTCTTTGCCCTCTTCAATTTCATTGTCTACCACAAAGCTTCCTCTTTGCTGCCTTTCATAGAATTGTTTTTTATTGCTTCAACAGTAACTAATTATGACACAAGAATGGAAAGTCTTACCTGATGGTTTTTTTTTTTTTCATGGGTAATGTCTCTTTCAATCTTAAGTCAAGGAACTGATGTCTAGATATGTTTTTTTATTTGCTATTTGAAGAATACCACAGTAAAACATTTATGTAGTATTAAGACATACAGACAGGCACACACATACACACATACAGAGTACATATATGTTATCATTCTATATGTAAACTATGTCAAGGGCTGTGGAAATGCTGCTCTAGTGAACATCTGTTGCTGATAGGGCTTAAGCCTAGAGCTTTCAGCCACAGTGCTTGAATTGCCTCTGGTTTTGCTCACAGAGTGGGAGTACTCAGAAAGATGGATTGATGGAGACATAAACGTTAGGAAAATTAATCAGGTAAGAACATTTCTGCATTCAAAGGTTTGCTTACATCTGGAAAGCATTTGTCTTTTTAACTTTTAGTCTTTCTTATCAAATGTGGACAGGGTGACAGACTGATTCCTGGCTAGTAGTAGGTGGGTATTGTTTTCTCAAAAGACTAGTAGGGCAGGTTCAGTTCCCCAATGCCTTCAGAACATGTAGGCAAATTGATGAAACTATGGCTTTATATTGGATATTTTCATAGTAATCCCATCAAGTTTACCTCTGGCATGTTTTCCCTTCCTTTTCCCTGCCCTCACTCCAACCATGGAGAATTTAACAGAATGTACAGAAAATCTTATTTTGAGGAATTAGAAAATGGAATATAAAGACTATAGGTTTCAATCTCCATTATACTAATCCAAATTGTGGTCATAATCATTACAGTATTGACTTATGAGATTTACTTGGTAACTTAGGTTATGCCCAAGTCATCTGCAGCAACTCAAACTATCCAAGTCCACATAACAAATACAGAACTCTGCATATAGAAACACTTTGCCCGGAAATAATAGCTTAATGTAAGCAGAATTGTTCCTGTGTTTCTCTTTACAGTTATAAGCACAACTGCGATTTTAACTTTGGGTCTACATATTCTTTTTTATCCATCCAACAACTTGGCTGAGATAGAAGTTTTGCATTCTTGGTTTATTATTGCACCACAAATCAGCAAACATAGTTTGGAACAAGCCAAGTCTTTGGGATTCAAACAGATATTATCGTAAGACTTATTGCATATCAGGAATAGAAGTTTCTAAACTCCTATAATGGAATGTGGGAAAGATTTTGGGAGAAGGGTGAAAAGATGCTGCCTAGAAAATAGTCAGATAAGAGAGGGCATAGTCCACAGATAGGGAGCGGAGCAAAAGACTTGGAAGGAATCCCCCTAGTTTCTTGAGGAGATGGCAGGAGATTTTACTTTCAGACTTGAAAGATTCGATTAATGTAGCTTTACCATAAAGTAGAATAAGCTTAGCTGGCTGTGTTTCCTGTCTGGCCTATCTGGTAAGGCTGTCATCTCCTTTCTTCAAAAAGAAAAGAGGAAATTAAGTGAAATATACATGAATGTTGGACTATGAGGAGTCCTGGTGGCACAATGGTCAAAGTGCAGTATTTCAGGCTAACTCTGCACACAGCCTGGAGTTTGATCCTAACGAGGCTCGAGGTTGACTCAGCCTCCCATCTTTCTGAAATACCGTATTTTCCGGCATAGAAGACGACTCGGCATATAAGACGACCCCCGACTTCGGAGAAGATTTGCATGGTTTAGAAAGTCGTCTTATACGCCGGAAAATACGGTAGATAAAATGAGGACCCAGGCTGTTGGGGGCATTATGCAAATAATGCTGACATTGTAAACTGCCTAGAGCAGGGATCCCCAACCCCAGGGCTGCAACTTACTACCAAGCCATAGCCTGTTTGAAACCCTACATGGCGAAAAAGAATAAAGAAAAAACAACAAGAACAGTTAAAGCTAAAGGAAAAATTTATGAAATTAGAATCAGAACTACCAATAGATACACAAATGAAAACACTTAAAAAACAAATGGAACTAATAAAACATAAAATAAATCTAGCAGAGGCCGAAAAAATTGGCGGAACAAATCAAAAGGGCCAAACAGAATTTTTTTTGAAAATGCTAATAAACCGGGGAAGTGGTTAGCATACAAAACGAAAAAAGAAACTTGATAAATGAACTACAAGACTCAAAAGGAGATTTACAGTTCAAAAATGATATAATTAAAAAAATAACTAAAGACTTTTATGAGACACTTTACAATATAGAGGAAACTTCTCAAGAAAAAATAAAGCACTATATTAAAAAAGCAGATTTACCAAAAATCCCAGAGAATATACAAAACATTTTAAATGAAAAAATATCAGTGATGGAGATGACAGAGGCTATAAAAAGACAAAAAAATGATAAGACTCCAGGTCCCGACGGATTACTGCAGAGTTTTATAAATGTCTACAAGACACTCTAAGTCCAATAATGAAATAACTATGTAATGAAGTACTTTTAGAGGCTAAAATGCCAAATACATGGACACAGATGATAAGGAGACTGGAGGCTAAAACATACAAGGAATGGTTGCTGGAATTGGGTATGTCTAGTCTAATGAAGAGAAGGACGAGGGGTGACATGATAGCAGTCTTCCAATATCTCAGGGGCTGCCACAAAGAAGAGGGAGTCAAGCTATTCTCCAAAGCGCCTGAAGGTAGGACAATAAGCAACAGATGGAAACTAATCAAGGAGAGAAGCAATCTAGAACTAAGGAGAATCTCCTGACAGAACAATTAACCAGTGGAACAACCTGCCTCCAGAAGCGGTGAATGCTCCAACACTGGAAGTTTTTAAGAAGAGACTGGACAGCTATTTGTCCGAAATAGTGTAGGGTTTCCTGCCTGAGCAGGGGGTTGGACTAGATCACCTCCAAAGTCCCTTCCAACTTTATTATTATTATTATTATTATTATAGAAGCTAACAT
Organism: Crotalus tigris; assembly: GCF_016545835.1. Classification (NCBI taxonomy): domain Eukaryota; kingdom Metazoa; phylum Chordata; class Lepidosauria; order Squamata; family Viperidae; genus Crotalus; species Crotalus tigris. The sequence continues at coordinate 1,779,626 of NW_024096524.1, forward strand.
CACTTTAATACCCAAAGAAACCGGGCTGTGTGAGTGATGGGCAAGCGCGCATGTACGTGCGAAGCTCCACGCCTGCAAACAGAGGGCACTTGAGTAGAGGGCGCTTGTGCTCGCGTATGAAGCTCCATTCCATATAATATAATCATAATTTTATAATAATAATATCAGGAGTGTAGGTTTGATCGGGAAACTGGAAAAAAACACCCTAAAAAAAGTTTATACAGAAGATGAAGAGGCAGTTGCCTGTTATGATTGATAAACTGATCCTGCCTTCCTAGTCCATGTGCGAGGGGTAATTTGACAGCAGAATAATCTCTTGTCATATAATGAAACAGACATTCATGGAGAAATCAGTATCCCTAAGTTGGGGTGAAAAAATATTAAACACCCTTATTCTTTTACCAGGTTACTGATGTGTGATGTGTGATCTGTATCCACATATGTATATACGTATCTTGCAGGAAGTTACTAACAAGATTACTAATCCCTTATTACATGGAAGAATTGGGGTAATACATGTGTCAAAGCTGTATAATAAAATTAAGCGCTTGAGATGTAATTGTATCACATCTGAAAAGGCAATTAAATGTTCTCACAAGTGTTGTATTTGCCATAATTATTTGTCTGTGTATTTTATGTCCCTGTTACAGGTGAGTGAGGTTTCTCCAACTCCGTCAAAAAGTATTCAAATTGAAAAAGAGGCCCGTGTGCATCATTGTTTTGAGTGTAGTCAAACGTTTGCTTCGATCACCATGCTAATGCAGCACAGTAAGGAAGTTCATGGAAAAGAAAGAATCCACATCTGTCATATTTGCAATAAAGCTTTCAAACGAGCCACGCATCTTAAGGTACGAGACAAAATTAAACAGTTTTAATAAAAATTTAAAAAGCTAGCTGGGTGGACTTTGGGCTGATCACTGTCTCAGCTCACAATACCAGGCTTGGGTGACAAGCTGGTTGGACAGTTCCTGTTGCAGCCAATACTGGATTGATCCGAGGGGGAGGGGAAGGACCTTGCACTTGTAGGAAAATACCATGAAGGAAAAAAATAATGGGAACCTGTGATCAATCTTATCTTGCCTCTGAGGTTTAACAGTTGAGCCTGATTATTAGTTGGATAGGAGACTTCCAAGTAACATCAGGATATTTGGGAAAAGTGGGGATTTGAAGGCATCTTCCAGAAGAAGGAAAGAATAAATGGCAACCTTATTGCTGTCAAGAAAACAACATGGACTTGTCAATGGGTGTTACCATGATTTGTAGTAACTTTACCATGGTAGAACTATGCAAAACCTTCTAAGGAGAAGTTTTGCAACATGTTCTATCCAACAGAACAAAATAATTCAACAATATCTGAGATCAGCTTCCAAAGTAGCCGTATGACTTTGCATCACATCTGCATCTGTTTGAACAATTTAAAAATAAGCTCTTTGCATATCACCCTGCCACCCCATGCATAGTGCAGAACACCTTTTTTAAAGGTTTTTCACAACCCTGACACTTAATTCAATTTTGCACTGCCTTCAGGATTCCAGATTTGTTTGATCTTATTGTTGGAATATCCATGCATTACTATCACTCCTTCAGCTCTGTACTTCCATGGTAACTATTAATTGGAGCGAAGCACTTTTTCTAGCAAATGAGCAAACTTCCTTCCAGGTGGCTCATTTTTTTACAGAAAGGATTTTGTTCCTCTTGGCAGTACAGGCAATGCAATTCCATGGCCCTTCATTGATTTTCCTTAAGGAAACCTCTGTGTTTCAGTATTTCATTAAAACCTTGAAAAAGATTTTATGAAGACGAAGTGTTCAAAAGTGTTAACCCAGTTGCTTGTGTGTTCTTGCTTTGCTATTTTATTTAATGTTGCAATCATAAATACCATTATATTTTATTTTATTATGTCACCTTAAACATTATTTTAAGTACAAATTAGCAGGAAATTCCACTTGTTCTCCAGAATGCTAAATCTTACTTTGAAGAAGAAAATAAAATATTTCATTCTGAATCATAGTTTGCTTCAATAAAAATTAGAAACTGTTATTTTTGAATGTAAACGAATAAGCAGTTCTTTATACATCTGGAATCTAGGCACATGTGGTGCTTATCTTTCTAATATATATAGAAATTATAAATAGCAGAATAACAGAGTTGGAAGGGACTAGTCTTCTAGCCCAACCCCCTGCTCAAGCAAGAAACCTTATACCAGGGGTGTCAAACTGCCGGCCTGCGGGCCGGTTTCATCATACCGGAGTCGCACCTGCCCCATTGCCAGCAATGGCGAAAAAGCTCTGATACGTCGCACGACATCACGTGACGTCGCGAGTTTGACATGCCTGCCTTACACCATTTCAGATAGGTTGTCCAATCTTTTCTTAAAAACCTCCAGTCTTAGAGCACCCATAGCTTCTGAAGGCAAGCCATTCTATTGATTAATATTTCCTTAGATTGGTTCTCTCCTTGATTACTTTCCATCTGTTGCTTCTTGTCCTGCCTTCAGTTTTTTGGGGAATAGGTTGACGCCCCCTCTTCTTTGTGGAAGCCCCTTAGATATTGGAGCATTGCTATTATGTCATCCCTAGTCCTTCTTTTAATTAAACTAGTGGTGTCTGTCTGTCTTTGAAGTGTGGCATTCCACGAGCCATTGCACATTTCTTGTCCTTTTGCTCTGAGTTATGTAACATCCCTGGGCCAGAACCGCAAAATGAATAGAGGGTTGTAGAAACTGGAACCAAATTAACAAGCCTCCAAATATATTTCTGTTATTAAACAAATGTGCCAAATGAAATGTATTTTGCCTTTGATTAGGAGCATATGCAAACGCATCAGGATGGACCATCACTGAGTTCCCAAAAGCCAAGAGTATTTAAATGTGATACTTGTGAAAAAGCCTTTGCTAAACCAAGTCAATTGGAAAGACATAGTCGCATCCATACAGGTAACTAAACAGTACTGAGTGATACCCATTGCAGTATTTGAGGTTAGATTCTAACCATTCTGCTAATTATATCTAAATCACCAATGGCGAAGAAGCCTCATTTTTTTTAATACCATGCTATTAATTGAGGCTATTAATATTGAGAAAGCTCACCCTTATTGCAATTCATGACTTATAGACATAACATATCAGACAAAGTATCTAAGGTATCTACTTGGACTGCTGTCCTCTTCATGAAAGACAGTTCTCATCTGTAGGTGGTGCCCTTTAAGATAGAAGGGTCCAGAAGGGTGGAACCGATTCTGACGAGCTGCAGAACCTCTCTTATTTAATTGGATTTTCTCCTCCGTATTCTATGTATCCTGCTTTGATGGCTTCCCATTTTCTCTGCAGTGGGAGAGGATATAACATAAACATTGCACATATGGATATTTGTCTGTCTGAAATTATTTCTATTGTAACTGCAGTGTGCTCAGATCAAATACATTATTTGAAAACAAATGGAGAAAATGCCATGTTGCCTGGGGAGTATGTGTAGTGAAAGAGAAATAAGAGTCTTCAGCCACTTTGTGATATTTGGGGAGGGTCATATTTCTAGGCAAACTTTCAAGTAGAATTGCTGCATCCCCTAAGTATGTTAACATAGGTGGCCCTTAAGAAATTTATTAAAGTGACTTTTGTTTGAATAATACGATGGTTATTTTGCACGAATATAGGCTAAGAAAATCAGCTTCCCATTTTATTGTCCCATAGCAACTTCCAGCATACTGTTGGAACATTTGTGACCAAAAGTCCTAAGCCCATGTGGGTTTGTAATGGGCTAGATCAGTGTTTCCCAAACTTGACAATTTTAAGGCATGTGGACTTCAACTCCCAGAATTCCACAGCCAGCGTTGCTGGCTGTGGAATTCTGGGAGTTGAAGTCCTCATGCCTTAAAATTGTCAAGTTTGGGAAACACTGGGCTAGATGATTGCTTAGTTCACTTGAAGTGAGAAAGATACTTTTCAGGTCACGTTTGAGGAAATGGGAAGTTTAAGGAATCATTGTTGCTATTTACCTTTGTGTCAATTCATCTGTTCTTGTTTCTTTGCTTCTTTACCCAAGGTGAACGGCCCTTTCAGTGTACCTTGTGTGAGAAAGCTTTTAACCAGAAGAGTGCACTGCAAGTTCATATGAAAAAACATACAGGAGAAAGGCCGTACAAATGCGATTACTGTACCATGGGCTTCACCCAGAAAAGCAACATGAAGCTTCATATGAAACGGGCTCATGGCTATTCTGGTAATGTGATATTTGCTATGAGAAAGTTTGACATCTCTCTTTATTTTGTAGCATTATACTGAAAAGACTCAACATTTCTAATTTTCTTGGATTGTACCAAGCACTATAAGAACTGGGCTTTGTGCTCTGGCTCTTAATCTTTAGACTAATGCATGGTAGGGGGTATTAATGTAATTCAGTTGCTTATTGAGCAGAAATGTTTTCAGTTGCGCAGTACAGTTATATTCCAGGCCAGTTATACAGTGGCATAGTTGTTGAGAAGTATTGAGAAATCCTACTTCATATGTGGTTGTTTTAGGGAAAGCTGGAAGGAGAGCCATCATGTACTCTACGCCACGTTTGAAGACCCCTTATCTAACTAATACATAAATTAATTATTTCAGTCCTGTATTTGAATTTGAAGAAGCATTGTGGAACACACTTAAGTTTTCCCATTTTGTGACTGAAAAATAAAATGTAAGGCAAAAATGCAAGCCCCAAGAAGGAAAAAAGGGTGTGATGCATTAGCCATGTCTCCCAGCCAGACTGTCACCTATTCAGACTTCTGCGTTGCAATGCAAAGAAATATTTAGGTACCAAATTCTGCTTGCTTTGGAGAAAACAAGTAGATGAATTTAGATGTTAGTTTAAATTTTTATAAGATAGTTCTCTCATAGGAGATAGAAGGAGAAACTATTGGATTGGGTTGACATGAAGAGGGAAGCCTTTAAAAACACGAAACAGAACTGTAGGAATTGTAATGGAGGTCTGGAAAAATGACTGACAGTTTAAAATGGAGTCAACAGTAGTGGCAGTGATTGCAGTGGTAAAGATAGTTATGAGGTATAGTCTGAAGACCAGAAGAGGATGAAGAGCATTGAGGGATAATAACCAACTAGTCCATAAGGCAGAATAAGATCCTAGGAGATAATAGAAGATGAGAAGATCAAAGCCATCCAGATTAAAGGCACTTGCAGAGCATCTGAGAGAGACTGGGAGAAATTTGGTCATTAGTCTCTATAAATCCTGCTTTAACTCTTGAATGAAGGCAAAGGTAGGTTGGAAAATACAGTGGCACATACAACATGGGTTTAAAGTTGTGGTATATTCTATATTTTTTAGAGTAAAATATAGTTTAGAAAAATGTTCTTGGTACATTTTAATGACAAACGGCAATACTGGCTTATCATCTAAGCCGGCTAGGAGTGAGAAAATATTCAAAATTACATACAATTAACTATGCTTGAGGCTGAGAAAACAAAAGTAGTTTGGTAATCCCTTTATCCCATTCACACATTTATGAGGACATTTATTTGCTAGTAAATTGATTGTTGTTGCTCTTTAAATAAATGTTCAGGGTGTGGGATCCTTGTCTGTTCTATATGCCAGAGTTAAGGGCTATCTACCAAGTAGATATACCAAGACAGGAAGGTACATCATTAAACTGTGCCAAGAACATTTTTCTAAACTCAAGATTTTACTCTAAAGAATATAGAACTTTAAACCAGGAGTCTCCACTACCAGGCCACGTGAAGGGAAGGCCACTGCATGCACACATGTGCGTGCATTCACCCCCCCCCCCACTTGTGTGTGGCAAGCGTCCTGCCGGCGCTAGCGCTACCCTGCCCCCAAGTGTCCCGCTGCCGCTAGCACCACCCCGCCTCAAGCATCCCACCGGTGCTAGTGTCACCCCACCCCCAAGCGTCCTGCCAGTGCTAGCATCGCCCTGCCCCCTGAGCATCCCGCTGGCACTAGTATCGCCCCACCCCTGAGCAGGGCAGTACATGAAACCAAACTCCCTCCGGTCTGCAGAAAAAATGCTCTCCACGGAACTGGTCCCTGGTGCTCAAAAGGTTGGGGACCTTTGCTTTAAACCCATATTGTATGTGCTATTCTATTTTCAAGCCTACCTATGTCTTTATTCAAGAGTTAAGCAAGGGTTTGTAGAGACTGATGACAAAATTTCTCCCTGACATTTTCAGATGCTGTGCAAGTGGCCTTTATTAGGAAGGATTTGATCTTCTCATCTTCTATTATCTTGTGGGAACCTATGGGCCTTCTGGACTAGTTAATTATTATCGCTCAATGTTTTTTGTTCTTTTTTGATCTTAAGGCTATATCTAACAACTGTCTTTAGCATTGCAATTACTACCCAATCCAACTCAAATTTACCAGACCACATTGTACTTATTACAATAAAATGATTTCAACAGCAGTTTAAAATGGAGTTGAAAATAGTGGCTTTTTGATCAATACGTGTATTGGCTATTAGAGATGAAGATGTGAGGCAATCTATTTGCTTTACTTATATATGATAGATTCTGGAGCAAGTAAAGGCTTGCTTTCCCATTTATTCGGGGACCTCTAGGAAGGCCAAGAGTTAATTATCAGGAAAGCATCACTGAGTCAATAAAATGAAATCATAAACTCCCAAACCTGCATGCATCATCTTTTGTATAAATATGATGCATGCAAGTTTAATTTCTAGATTATTCATCTTCAAAGGGGAATAAGTCTGCTTTTCCTTTTGTATAAGTCCTATTATAGGAGTCCTTGGTTAACAACTGTTCATTTGGTGACCTTTTGAAATTATGATGGTGCTAAATGAGTGGTATTTACCACTGATTCTCAAAGTTTTGGCTGTCCCAGCACCCCTGCCGTCACGCGATCAGAATTTGGGTGCTTGGCAATTGTTTCATATTTTTGATAGGTGTGACATCCTGTGGTCATGTGAATATCATTTGGAACCTTCCCTGCCAGCTCACAAGCAAAGTAAATGGGGATGTCAGCAGGGAAGGTTGCTAGTTGCTCCCACCAATTTTCTCCCAAACATCTTTGCTACGGAGTACCAGATCCCAGGGATTTCATGTTAGCACCCTTCCCTTGCCAGCCTGCCCACCCACATCCTCCCTGGCTTGCATGCACTTGTCTCTCACCACAGCACCCTCCCCAGCCCACACAGACTCACACCCTCACCACAGTACCCTCTCCCCATTTGGGGAGCACTCATTGGAGCACCCCACCCCTCTTCCATAGCACTCGCCCTCCTGCCTGCCTGCTTGTGAGCCGTAAGGGACTTGAGATTTCTCACTGGCTTTCCGCTGACTTTTTGAGAAGTCTGTAGGAAGTCGCAAGTTGTGGCCGTATGAGTTCCTTGCCTAATACCCATCATGCTCACTTAACGGCATCAGTAAGGACTGACAAGATTGCCAATGCTTAATGCTATGGTCATGTGATACCACTTTATGACCACCCCATTAGCAATGGGAATTCCAATCCCAATTACTGTTGTTAAGCGAGGACTACCTGTAATGCACAAGAAGGCCGTTTTCTTTTCTAGAGAGTATGTTGACATGAAGTAAAACACTGCATATTTAATTGATGTCACAATAATGTTAAAAACCCAGTGGCTATACTGTAGAAACTTGATTATATTGTTAAGTAGACCTATGATTTGCAATACATCTGGCTTGCTAAAAGAAAAGCAGCCATTCTTCGCTGGTGTACCTCTAAGAGGCATAACAAATAAAAAAATATATGCGGTCTTTTTTCTTTATATTTGTGAAATTTCTTTGGATTTGTATTCATCGTGCAATTTTGATGGCTATATTGTGAATGAATACAGCTGTGGAAACTGCATTAAATGACGAGGTTGGAAAGTAGAACTTATGGATGACAACTTCTCTGTGTTACTTTCTTAATCGCAAAAAGTATTTATGCATATAGAGAGTTCCATTACTTTTGAGGACTGACACATACATTTTAATAGACATAAATTAAATATTGATTTTTCTGAACAAACTACTTGGTTAAAAGAAACGGACATACCACAGACTTGAACTGCATGTAGGTCTCTGTGTCAAAATGATAGCAATAAAGAAAAGTGATGAGCACCCTTTGAAGCTGAATATTCTTTAAATTAAAGCTATGATAGGCATTTACTCAAAACAAGCCTCACTAAGTTCCCTTACTCCCATGCTCTTATATTTCCTTTTTTCAGACCCTCGCTCTTACAAATCATTGCTGTGTAGTCAGTAAAATATCTTTTAGATTTAATTTTCCGCTGTTTGCCTGAAGGCTTTATGCCATCTCTCTTACTGTTCTTTATCTTTTTCTTATGATAGGTGCAGTGCAAGAATCAACCAGTCATCAAGGACAGGAAGGCGAAGACATTAATCGTGCTCTGAATTTGGAAGAAGTTGTTCAAGAATCTTCAAATGAGTGGCAGAGTATGACCAATATTTTTTGATGACTATAAGATGAAAGCTCCAAATGCTTTCAGGACTAGAATTTTTTTTTTTCCTAAAAATAGTCATCTGTGGATTTTTACTATTAAAGCATATTGCAAATAATAAGGATGATATAGCTTTTTAAATATTATGAAACACCTAAATGAATTACTGTCTTTTGTAAGCATATAGAATATTTGAGAAACATCCGATAAACTTTGCTGTATTGTCTACAATCAGTGATCTCAGGTAGATGGAACTTGTTTATCTTTTTCATTCCACCATAAGTGTATTCTCTAAAACAGAAATACACCCAGACCTTGAAATCAGTGAAGAGTGAATCTGAAATAGGCCTTCGGGGTGTTCTGTCAATCATGAGGCTGTCTTGAGTATTTAAAACAAATAAAATCTTATGGATGCTGTAGATCAGTGTTTTTCAACCTTGACAATTTTAAGGCATGTGGACTTCAACTCTCAGAATTCCACAGCCAGCATTGCTGGCTGTGGAATTCTGGGAGTTGAAGTCCACATGCCTTAAAATTGTCAAGGTTGAGAAACACTGCCGTAGATGATGCCTGTTAGCGCAGATAGTACATGATCTAAGGCTGTTTTAGACCATGAATTGGTGTTGCAGATATGTCAGGATGATAGCGCGTATTCATTTTGTTTGATGACTGTTATTATTTCTCAGCTTTAAACTCAGCAATAATTGAAATGAACACTAACAACTGAGATTCCATGAAGTAAATGATAAACACATATATTTTCATATAGATCTTTCAGCAGAAAAACCTTTTGCTGAATAACCATAAAAATATAAGCCATATATTCAAGACGGTGGGACTTAATAAGTCTATATATTCCCTTAAGCAGACCAAATTAGCTGCAGGTTAAGTTACAGCACAGTCATTCTGAAAGATAGCTCCAGATTAGAAGTCCTTGTTACTGTTGTCATCAATTTGTCTTGACAGTTATAAAATGTTTAAAGACTACCTAGGTTTTTTCAGTATTACTCTGAAAGGTCCCATTTGGAAGAGGTATAATCATATCAAAACACCCACATTGGAACAAAGCATATGTTCTGTTTTAGTCATTCCAAAGACAGAAAGATCTTGCTTAATTTTACTTTGAAATTTTAAAATTTCTTTATATGTTATATATATGTGTGTGTGTATATATACAGATATTTAAGCCTCTGTGTGGCTGATGAGTATATTTTGTAAATAATAATTCCAGTTTCAAGAAGTGTTTATAAAGTTTTCAACTTTAGATGAACATTTCAAAATCAGTATTGATTCATTTTAATGTAATGTAGACATGTTATATCTTTATGAAAATATTATTGCTTTTAATTTGTTTCTCGGTTCCAGAAAAAAAAACTATCTGTACATATAATTTATATTTTGTGTATTATAAGACTAGTACTTTCTATTTTCCAAAAAAAAGGAAAAAAATCACTGCTTTTGATAGGACATCTCATAATTTTTTTGTTAACTCTGGACATATGTATATAAGTAATATAGCTGGTGACTTGAAAATAACACTTTTGTTATGTGGAAATATTTAAGTCAAACATGTTGAATAATATTAATTTTTTTCCAAACATGGTTTTCTGTCTGATATGTTATTCCTTTTAGGGGTATGAAGTAGGTATTCTTATTGATGGGAATAATTAGTATGCCTGAATTGATGCATGGCAGATATTTCATGCTATTCTGCTATCTTCACCTTGAATATTTTTTCCATTTCAAAGAGTTTTTTCTACCAGCTTTATTGAAAGTGTTTTGCTTGTTTGCAAATTTTTATGCTCATTGATATCTTTATGTGATTGGAAGAACATAATATCTTTAAGAAAAGAAGAAACAGCATTATGTATACTGTGGATATACATAATCTGTTGCACATCTCCAAAGGCACACAAATTCACATATTTCCATATTTTTTAACTACAACATACGAAGTTAGCTCCATTTGCTATTCTTTTCTGTGGCCTGTTTGAAGTCCTAAGTAAAAGATATGTAGAAATATTATGGAGATTAAGGAAACTGATCTTAAATGTACAATTAATAATAATCTAGTCTAAACCATCAAGTCTACTAATATATTAAATGCATATGCCCCCAACTCCCAGTGATTCACGGCATATATTATAAATGGCAAACCAATGGACCAAATCTACCCTGTCTAGATTATGGAATTTGACTAAAAGACACACCTCTCCATATTTTATTGTCCTCAAAAATCACCTCTACTTTAGCTGCAAGACAGTTAGACTATAATTCTTGAGATGGTTATTTTGAACAGGAAGTAGTTTGAGTCACCATTTTGGACTGAATTACTAAATCAAAATCTTAATGAGAAGTCTACCTCGTTCTTGACAAAAAAGCAAGAATATATTCATTCAGGCAAACAATACTGAGTCTGACAAATAATTCAGAAGATCAGCTGTTGCCACAATTATGTATGCCTTATTGTCACTTGTTTTTCTTTGTTTTGCATACCAAGAGTACCCAGCTGAAAACCTTTAGCACTTAAGAACATAAACAATGCTCTGCTCTATTGAGCCCCTCATCAATTAGTTCAGAAATCTGTTCTCACAATGGCTAACCAAACAGCACAAGGACGCCCACAGCTCTCCCAGGAGATGGCCTTCAGAAGCTGTCACACTGCCATCAAAGCATTGATTCCCATGTCTTCTGTGAATTGTCCAACCCTTTTCTTGAAGCCAGCCCAACTGGTAGCCAGGCCCAATTCTTATACAAGCAGATTCTAAAGTGTAATTATGTATTGTGTGACAAAAAAAAAAATGCTGAACATGCTTCCAGCAAGCTTGCCTTTAGGGCTTTATGAGCAATCCTAGGATAGTGAGCTTTGGGACAATTGGGAAAGCAGTGTGGGAGAAGGGTTCTCTAAGCTCTTCTCCTGAAATATGAGCTTTATAAGAGAAGGCTGAGATGAACTCTTGACATAGACCAGTGGTTCTCAACCTTTTTAATGCTGCGACCCCCAACCGGTCGTAAGTTGAGGACTACTCAACCGGTTGTAAGTCGAGGACTACTCAACTGGTGCAGCACCGTTTGCAGAATGGGACTTTTGGCGGGCTCAGCAGGGCAGAGACAGCCTGGACAATTCCTATTGGCTTTTGAAAGCCAATAGAATTAGACTCTATTCAAGAGAGTCTATTCTATTGGCTTTCAAAAGCCAATAGAATAAAAGGGAGTAGCACAGCTAAGGAAAAGGGGGAAAAAATGGCGGACTGCATTGTTTGGTGACCCCCGTGAAATGGTCGTTTGACCCCAAATGGGGTCCCGATCCACAGGTTGAGAACCACTGACATAGACAGAGGTGAAGAAAAATGATAATTTCATTTCTAAAAATGAAAAGCCGTGTTTCACTATGACAGAGGTCTCCAAACTTGGCAACTTTAAGAGTTGTGGACTTTAGTTCCCAGAATTCCCAGAATGCTGGCTGGGGAATTCTGGGGGTTGAAGTCCACAAGTCTTAAAAAGTTGCCAGGTTTGGAGATCCCTGCCCTATAAAGCTATTTTAAGGGGGAGGGGGTCTGTTTATGCCATTATTTCAAATCTTCATGTCTTTTTATAGTATTGTCCTATAAACCATATAATATATTCTTTTTCCAAGCCGCCTAGAGTTGTGTTGTTCAGTTTGAACAGTCATATATACTCTTTAAATGTTTATGTGAAGGTTAGATACTGCATCTCTGGAAAAGGACAGAAAGTTGTAAAAGAAGATACTGTATAGAGCTCCGGTATTTTTTAATCTAATTTTAAATGTATCTACCTCAGAATTATATGAATTACACAGGAGACTATTTCACAATTTGAGAGAGGGGCCAGTGTTATTCTGGATAATATTTTCTCTCAAACAGAATCAATAACTCATTAAATAAATATTAGATTTAGAGAATGTAAAAGTAAACTCTCAGAAACTCTTTCAGATGAAAGGAATGCTTATTTTCCTTTTATCACATTGTAGTTTAGGTCGATGAAGGAAGCGTGCCTAAACTCATACAGATACTGGTCTGTGATTTGATTATATATATATTATCCTTATGCTTGCCTAATTTTTTATATTCTTTTGTTAGCCTGATTAATTTGCAGCTAATTTATATTTTAGGAAAAAGAAAGGAAAATATTACTTACCTCAGGGAATGTTTTAAGATGAATACCATGCATTTATGAACCTAGGAAACACAAGTCTCAGGGGAAATTTGATAGTATCTACAAAAACTCTAAATACGTCTAATCAGCCAGAGGCTTTGTTGCATTAAGATATTATTTGAATATAAAATAATTGCTCTCTTCTATTATGTTCTATGCAGATTTTTTGGCAAGTTAGGTTAGACTGAGCTCATTGTCAATCAATGTAACTTTTTCCATCTATAAATGTTTTGGGAATTGTTGAGGAAAATATTAGACATTTTCCCACAGTATTAAGCTGTAGGATCTTGCAATTTTTTTTTTACATTTTCCCAAGAGTTAAAAGTGCTAAATTTTAGGACAACAGAATATGGGATAATTTTTTTCTTGTTTTTGAAAATCACTATACCATTATCATTCATTGGACAATTCCACATTATACCTCTGGTTAGAAACAATGTGTATGTTGAAGTCATACTGGACAAATGTTTTTGATTTAATATTCAGCAATTTTGAGCTTTAATTATAGAATGATCAATTGTAGATTGTATCAATTTTGATTGTATTGTGCAAGTTCCTTGTTTTGTTTTGCATTTTCATTTCACCAGTCCTAAAAAGCAAGTAGTTCCCCCCCCCCTAATGTTCTGTCTCTGAAATGCTTTTTTCACCCTGTTCTATGCAAACCACATTTTCCCTGTGCTTTAAGCATCCCAGGCCAGAAATACAATGGATCATCTAATGGCTTTTTGGGCTTTTGAAGTTATAATCCTGTGCTCAAAACTGAGAGATAACATCATACTTTGATCAGATTTGGAGCATAAAGCAAGAATCATCAAGAATCCCAAAGAGCTTTCATTTGTGTAAGGAGAGGCACTTGATCTCTACAGTCTCTTCCCACCTTTAGGATTAATTCCATTTATCCTTCCTTGTTTAGACAATAAAATATATTTTTTTCTAGGTCCACAAACAATGGGTTGGAGAATAGAGGCAAGGATGCTCCACTGTTTCGGTTGAACTTAATTCACTGTTCTTTAAACCCAACCAACCTATTTTCATCATCTTTTAGCAACATTTGCTTAAGTTTAGATGGTTAATTTTCTATCTAGAACAGTGGTTCTCAACCTGTGGGTCGGGACTCCATTTGGGGTCGAACGACCATTTTACGGGGGTCGCCAAACCACACTGTCCACCATTTTTTTCCCTTTTCCCTAGCTGTCCTACTCCCTCTTATTGGTGGCCACACCCACTTGGGGGTCACCACAACATGGGGAACTGTATTATGGGGTCACGGCATTAGAAAGGTTGAGAACCACTGATCTAGAAGGCTATTCCATATCATTATGGTATATTGGCTGGTTGGAGGATATCTTATATCCCTTAACACTAGTTAGTTGGGAATATATTCTGATTTACTTGCTTAATACATTTGCTCACAAATTTTAGACACCATTTTATATTTCTTCTACAAAGAAGGAAGAATTGGATCTTACATTTCTGACTATGAAAAGCCATCATGGTTCCATATTTGAATGCCCTTTAATTAATGTTGCATTATGGACCAGTCCCTAGACTTAATGTGTAGTTTAGTTAAAATTCATATTAAGAAAGCGTAGTCCTGCCAATATGGAAAATTAATGGGTTTCAGAAAACAAAATGTTTCATGTGCAAAAATAGGGACCCATAGAGAGGTAAAAAGTAGATAGAAGCAAAGATGAATAATGCATCTACTTGAAAAGTACAGACTTTGTTTCAGTGTTTTCTTGCTCATAGCAATAATGTGGAATTATTTGCATAGGATAGAAGACGTGTTACTGAATTTATTCAGTGAATAATTCATTCACTATGGTAACTCTTGCCTGTTTAAGAGCGATGATATTCAAATGAAGTTGAATATCAGTTGCTGCTGTCACCATATAATGTACTCATCCGAGTTAGTCTTTGCGAATTCAGAGTAATTGCTCCCCTAAACAGGATCCATTGTATTGTAAATATAATTGTTTTAGGTAGTGTATTAAGGATGTGTTTGGATGGAATAATAGAGTCTTTTATTTCTTCCTAAAAATGTGTCTCATAGAACAAAGAACAATTTGCCCTAATGTATTTAATTTCTGGAGTGGAAAGTTTTTTTTTCTATGGGATACGTTTAAAAAAAATCATCAATTATGTGAGTATTGCCATCTGAAGTATTGTACCCTTGTTTATTGCTTAAGAATAATCTTTCATGAAGTAGTGAAAGAAGACTTAGGGCTTAGGAATTGTGTGCTGTTTCTGGAAATTAACAGTAGGAAGATAAACATTGAAGAGCTTTTTGTTATAGCAGTTCTGTAATGAGCATTTTTTTTTGTTTGATCCATTGATATTCAAATTCTTAAAAAGAATACATTCATTGTTTCTCCCAAGGGCACTTAATTGCAAGGTGCAAATATGGGGGAAGAAAATCAGTGATAAGGGATAAGCTTAAGATTCAGTTCAAAGTGTCTCAGATGCAAGAGAAGTCTGCAACTCTTCAATATAGCCCCCACCTTTCCCAAGAACACCAGAAGTGGTGTTAGATTTACAAACCCTCATATTTAGTATCAGTTCTGAATATAGGTAGTTCTCAACTTTACAACCATTTGTTTAGTGACTGTTTGAAGTTACGGTGGCACTGAAAAGAAAATAATGTATGATGGTTTTTCACACTTCCAACTGTTGCAGCATCCCCCCCCCCGTCCACATGATCAAAATTCAGACGCTTGATAACTGACTCATGTTTGTGACCGTTGCAGTGCCCTGGGGGGGTGTCACGTGATCACCTTTTGTGACCTGCTAACAAGCAAAGTCAAAGGAGAAGTCAGATTCATTTAACAACGGCGTTACTAACTTAACAACTTCAGTGATGGACTTAACAATTGTGGCAAGTAAGGTCATAAAACAGGCAAAACTCATTTAACAGCTGTCTCATTTAGCAACAAATTTGGGGCTCAATTGTAGTCATACGTCCTGGGCTATCTGTACAATATAAAATATGCCTCCTTTATAAGTTCAATGAAATGAAGTATCTTCTCTGACAAAGACAGATGAGAAGAAAACAGTTTAAACTTGCTCTTGTTCCTTAATACATCTCGTACTGTTTTTTTAAAAGGTATATAATCTACATCCAGACTTAGTTCCGAACTTGATACGCTTCGGTTATCTGCTCCGTAACATTGGATGAAATACCTTTAAAAAATTCCTCCAAATGTCATTCAAAGTTGAGTATTTTATTTCTTTTTCAGGAGTTGTTCTCATACACTTTAAAACAATACACTTAAATGAAACTCACTATAACGTTGTGGAGTACACAACGGGATGAGGCTACACATAGAAAAATACACATAGCCAGTAACATTTTGAAAGAAGGTGTAGTAGAGGGATGTATGTATTTGTGTGTAGGTGCATGCTCATGTTTGTTTATCGGGTTTGGTATTTGGTTTTGTTTAGCTTCTGTATTTTTCTACTCTCTCATCTTTCATTGCTGCATATTAAGACTGTTACTTAAAACCTATGGTAGATTAAAGTGAACTATCAGCCACAGTATCTCTGCATGCCAGGTGGCATTAAGTATCAAGAAGTTCTAATATATGTTTTTTGTTTAGCGTAGCTTAAGGTAGATGCCGGCTTGGACCTAAATGTATTCTACAACATATAAGCTCAAACAAAACTTTGCAAGAGTAAAAGAAGGCCACAAGCAACAAAACAAGTTTTATATTTTAAAATAGTGCAATTCAGAAGAGCATTTTTCTTCATGTGGAGGGGCAAGCCCATTTACACATGCTTATATCTTCATATGTGATCTGTTAATATTTACCTCTAGTTATTAGTGCTAGTGTGCATTACCTGCAGTGACAGAGTCTTATCTTATTTGGGTTCACTGCGTGTTTAACTCTGCTGCAGTAACAAGACAACTACAACTACTAACTATGTGTGCAGTTACAATCTGGAACTTCATCACCAAAGGGCTTTCTGGAATTAAAACATAAAACTTTTTAAAAACAATTCGCTGCAAAAAAATTTTTTTTACTTTGCAGCAAGCCCACTCTTTGCATATCTAAGTCTAGGTTTTTGTTCTTTGGGATTATTCCTTATTTCTACCATTGTTAAACTATTCTAATTCAAGTTTATATCTTCATTTCTCTCTCCCAACTACTCTTATTTCCCAATATGTTGGCAGTGACAAGCAATTGGTTACGCACAAGAAGTTGCTTAGAGGTTGTGCAATCTTTCTTCATAACCATTGCTTGGACCCATTGAAACATTCACAACTGCCTTCTCCCACATCACAACATACCTTGTACTCCCAATATAATTTACCTTTCCATGACTGCCTAATCCAGTTAGGAAAAGAAAAACAAAAAGTGTGAGAAATAAGGGATACAGAAAGAGCAAATAAAAATAAGAAATCAAAGCCAAATCAAAACATTGGATAAACAGCCCTTACAACATTCTGCACGTTTTTTTATTATTGTTTGTTTACAGAAAAGATCTCAAAAAGATTCGTTAATGACCGCATTAATTTAGACGGGGTTATATTTTATGTGATTAAAGATTAGTGAAAAAGAAATCTGAAAGGGAATTAATGTTGCGTGTTCCTGAAAAATTAAAGCTTTATATTTCTTGGGGAGCACCTTGAAGAAGAAGGAATAAGATGTGGGGGGGGGAATTTTGTTATTTTTTCCTAAATAATGCTGATCACAAGCTTCCTTACAAGTATGGGAGGCTTTTCTTGTTGACTTTTCAACTATTGGTCAGCATTTGCCAATATAGTTTTGCATATTCCTACTGCGTGCATAACTCAACTGACATTAACAAATAGATTGTGTTGTTGGTTTTTTTATCTAAGGAATTCAGCAATTTGTTATTAATCCTTGGGATAGCTATGTTATGAAGCGGAGAATGTAGCCTTTTAGTGACATCTTAAGTGTTTCAGCGCCTAGGAACAGGGGAGCCAGACCTAGAACCAGGTCGGGAACCGGAGCTTCCCTTTGGAAAGAAGAAAAAAGAAAGACAGGATTAAAATTAACATATACAGCTGAATATACTACAATATACATATTTTGCATACCCAATTCCATTCGACCTGTGATTCAAAATAGCTATCTGGCTCTCAAAGCAAGGACAAACTGGTTGAAGCTTTCTCAAGACTGGCACAACAGAATTAGGATTTAATGCAACAAGATGGCATCTTTATTGTAGTTCAGAAATGGCAGCTGTTACAAACCCTGGATGGCTTACTGAGAAGGCCAAGGATGAAGCAGAGTTTATATTGCTTCAGTTTCAAATTCAACACACGCTTTCTCCATTTTCCTCCCCCCCTAATGGAGTTCTTAGCCTTCCATTTTCCAGACTCATTTGTTAGCATCTATTGTACGTTTGCAATTCTTTGCACTCCTGTTCTGAGTATCAGCTGCCACTAATAGAACAATAGGGATGATATATTGAATAAAGAATGGATAAAGAATAGCAATTAAATTTTGATTTGCAATTTGGCAGTTCTTCTGAGATTATTGAAATAAGATAATAGGTAAACAAATATATTTGATTTAATTAACGTAGATACTCTCTCTAGAAAAACCAGTAAGACTAATTTATTTATTTTTTAAAAAGAGAAATAGCGGTAACTGTAATATTTGCTTAGAATTCCAAGTTTTCAACAAACATTCACAATTATGAGTCAATAGTACTGTAATTTGCAAGAATAGTCCATAGTATCTGTATTTGTAATCCTGATGTATGTTTTACCTGTGTTCACAAAGTTGGGAAAGAGAAATAAATCTGCAAATCTCATATTTTGACAAATTTCCAGCACCAAATAATTCTGTGATTTAGCTTCTTATCCTAGTTAGGTATTGCAGAAACAAAACCTTCGTCCTTCCTCACTTCCTCAAAATATAGGAAAAATCAAAGTGGTTCTCATATTTCCTGAAATCAGTTCATAATTATATTTTGAGTACTTTCACCTTCACTGATACAGGTAGTCCTCGATTTACAACAGTTCATTTAGTGACCGTTCGAAGTACAACGGCATTGTAAAAAGTGACTTATGACCCATTTTTCACACTTACGACCATTGCAGCATCCCCGTGGTTGTGTGATCAAAATTCAGAT
This sequence comes from Crotalus tigris, assembly GCF_016545835.1. NCBI lineage: Eukaryota > Metazoa > Chordata > Lepidosauria > Squamata > Viperidae > Crotalus > Crotalus tigris. The sequence goes on from NW_024096524.1 coordinate 1,798,337, forward strand.
GCTTGGCAAATGACTCATATTTATGATGGTTGCAATGTCCCGGAGTCACGTGATCACCTTTTGTGACTTTCTGACAAAATCAATGGGGAAGCATGATTCACTTAGTAACTGTGTTAACTAACTTAACAACTGCAGTGACTCACTTAACAAAGTGGGCAAGAACGTTAGTAAAATGAGGCAAAACTCATTTAACAAATGGCTCATTTAGCAACGCAAATTTTGGGCTCAGCTGTCGTAAGTCGAGGACTACCTGTAGTTCAGTTTCTTACAGAAGAATCCTTTCAGGATTAACCCTGTCACCTGTCCCTTATTCTTTCTGCACCTCCCCTAGCAGAGCTGCAGAAGGAAGGCAGGAACTAGAAAGGCAGAGAAGATTTAGCTCAGCAGCTAACTATCAGACTGATTTAAAGGATTTGGGTATTAAGGAACCTTGTTTTTTCAATTTTTAAATACATATTTCTGCCTATCTCCTGTTGCTGGGTGTATTTCTTAGATTTCTAAAATTTATGCTTCCATAATTACTTGTTGATTTAGCAAGCACCATACTACCTTATTTCAATAATTCACTGTTCATTTTTAATCTCAAACTACTCAGCCACAACATTATTGCTCAGTTTCATAAATGACAGAGCACTGTAATTATACTTAATGGCTTATTAATTATGTTCCATGAATCACTGATTTCTGTGTTACTGTAGCCCTATTAAATCCATTACTTGTCAAGGAAGCTCAGCTTGAATTTGCTCTGGTTTTAGGAACCAGGGATTGATCTACACACACACACACACACACACACACACACACACACACAGAATATAATAATGGGGACCATTTTAGATAGATAAAATTTATTAGGAGAAAATACTTGTCTAATTCAAACATAAATGAAACTGACTGTCTAGGCTATTCTGGGCTAACTTTTACCAACCCTAAGGAGAATAGTCAACAGTGGAGGTTGTGAGATTCTCAAGGAAAACATGGGGAGGAAAACTTGGCTTACAAAATTAGTAACATTTGTATATTTGTGTGCAGCTGTAAGCAACTGCTGTGAAACCCTTAAAACTGAAAAAAAGGGAAATATTTAAAACTGAAGAAAATAAAAAAATAATAATAAAACCTTTTTAAAAAAGAGAATGGATTATTTTTCCACATGTACTTCAAAGTGAACAGTATTTATTTATTTATTTAAAGATCTAATTCCCAGTAATATGAAGCCAGTGTTCCTTTTTTCGCTCAGAAAAATCTCATAAAATCATAATCTGTGATTTGGATAGATCTTTCCAAAATATCCTGCCTGTATAAGTACAAATGCATAACACTGCCAAAAGCATTGTTGATTTTAAAATTGCTAAAAAGTTGTTATAAATGTTTAATTTTGTATAGTACAGCAAATTGTTATATACTCATTCTTTTTGAGGAGGATTTGGGTGAGAGACAGTGATAGGCCCTAAGCTTTCATGCCTAAGAAGCTGGTATAGAGTTATGGTTCAGATATTGGACTGATATGAAGAGGATCCAAGTTTGAGACTATTCTCATTTTGTCTGCATCTGAAACAAAATTATTAAACTATAAATTTCTAAAGCTCTTTATTTCATTCTATGCATATTAACTCAGAGTTGGGTGCAAACCTCAGTAGTAAATCATGGACCTGACATCACTTTTCCCTATGTCGTGGGATTCCATTGGGTTTTGTTTTGTTACATATACTGTTTATATTGCTCTCTGTCTGGGTGATTCTTTATATTTAGACTGATATTAATAGAGATATTTGCCTTAGTTTAGATTTTTTTTTATGCTGTTATCAGACATCCAAACTATTTTCCTCTTTCCGATCTTTCAGACAATTGCTTAAGACCATTTCCTATATTGCTTAAATAAATGCAATATATATTAGCAATAGATAAGGAATAGTTTCTTATCCCTGCATAATGTTGGTTACTTTTACTGTTCTGAGAATTATTATCTTTACCAGTTTAAACAATTTAGACAGTGTGCCCTGGCCATCATAGCGGTATCCTTTGTGCCCCTTGTGAGCATATTTATGCTCATAGAATTTGCCACTTCCGTATCCAGGTTTGTGAGTTTCGCCACCCTGCGAAAGAGAAAAGCAAAATTACAAATATTCTTTGATTGCCATTAAAATATAGGACTATTCTTCAGAGAAATGAGTACTAAATGATCAAAGGCGGAATTTCAAAAAATATGGCTGCAGGCCTAATCTCATTTATCCTATGGAAGCCATTGACATCTGTGTGAATGTTTATAGCTCTGTGTCATAGATAGCAAGCAGAATGGGGATTTTCTGTAAATAACAAGTGATGAAAGAAAATATCTTAACGATTATTGAGAAAAGAGACATTTGTAGCAGAGATAATGGAAGGTGAATTCAATTCCATTAAAGCTGACATTCTATATATTAAACTTATCTTACTACATGTAGATTCCCATTGCTTGGAAATTGCCTGAGGTGATAATGATCCATAATTATTTATATTACAATTGCTCATTTTTGTATTCATTCTACTAAACAGTAACGGATGAGAGCGGTTAATGATACATTATCAGAAGGAGATGCTGATAGAATAAATGCATTCATCTTTAAAAGAATGAAATCCCTAGAAAATATTGTACTGAATATTATCCAGAAAAACAGAAAAATGGGACATTGTGGAGCAAATACTTACAGATCATGGTTATCCACTTTTGAAAAGCATTATTAAAAATGAAGAAAGATTGTTCAACATAATTGTGTAACTGTCTGAAGAGAACAAGTAATTCAAAGGATTTTTCAAATAGTAATCTACTTTGTAACCAGTTCTTCAAACGAAAACCTCATTTCCAGCATTAATAATATGCAGTCTTACTGACAAACTTATGAAAATTGTCTCAGCCAACACACTACAATTATGTCTTTATTTTTTAAGTGTTTCCTATCAAAGTAATGACTTGCTCAATCTTCCAAGTAGCCACTACATCCAGCAAGTTTTTTATGGTTTCCAACTGTTATTGAGTATAAAAAAAAATCAGTAGGATTATTGTGTAGTTAATCAAAGGCATTTCATTGGGCAGTTAAAAAGCAGTTGCTATTCACTTGTAAGGGTTTGCAGAAGGGTCAGTTCATAATGGACATTGCCAACACTCCATGCTCATGTTCAAAGGCAATCTTATTGTAAATTATTGGTCTGTGATATTCCCTTCTGTTTATATATCTCTTGCACCTCTACAAAATCCAAGGTGTTTTAGCTATATTCTCATAAATTTGCAATAATTTTCATGAGTACCTCATGCCATTTTTGTCAAAGGCAGAATACAGAATATTCTGTTTGGGTGTAAATTATTAGAATGATATAGTTATCTTCCAATATCATTTTATAGCTTGGGACTCTGATGGAGATAACAATAGCACTTAGACTTATACACCGCTTCACAGTGGTCTACAGCACTTTGTGAACAGTTTTCCCCCCAACAATCTGGGTCCTCATTTTACCGAGACTGTTCTAGGCATCTGTTGAATGAAGTAGCTTGGATCTGCTCTCAGCTGGACTCTGGCTATGCAAGTCTTTTGGATTATGATTTCCTAGATAAAAGCTATGGGGGATCTAAATGGGGAAGAACAGCTTTGGCTTAACCTAAGCAAAGTTGAGTGGCTGCAAGCTTTGGGATCCACTAGGTCTGGAGTTCTTCCATCTTTTAGTTGGGTTACAATTTTCCAAATCGATATGCTGCACAATTTAGATGTCTGTTTGGACTCACAGTGCTGCACTGGCTATAAGTTTACAAGTGCCCTTTCTAGCTACAAAACCATTCATTGTAGAGTGCTCAGTTATTTACAGGAGTGCCCATTTCTGATCAGTTCCGACCATCCTGCAAGGTCCAGCAGGATGGACATGTTCTGAGATCCTTTTATGAAACAATGTCATCTAATGGGACCCAAGAAACATATCTGCTCTGTCACCTTTGGAACAATATACCCCACAAGTCCAAGTATCTCCAACCCTTAAAGATCTGTGTTTTTTCCCCCTAGAGCATTGACCCATAGTATTGGTTAAGCTTGTCTTGTAATCATTTTGAGATGTTTGCAGCTTGGTCTCAATTGTGGCATAGCGCTGTGCTGTTGTGGCTTTCTGTTATTACGGTAATTGTTCTATTTATAATTTGTTTAATCTTATGTCAGGAATTGGAACCAGGAATGGATCAGTAAGAATAAAGCAAACAAGCCAAAGTGAAATAAAGGAATAAACAAATATATACTGGAATTCAGCATCAGCTGCAGAAAAGCAAGATAGCAAAGAGATGCCCTTTGGGCCTGGGGAAAACAAAATAATTGCGAAGGGAAGCATGCTTATCACCTACCCAGCTAAATCTGCTGAAGGATAATCCTCTCCCCTGCACATGTAAGAAACAAACAAAGTGACATGATAACCACCACAGACTATAGAGACACGAAGGATGCCAAGAGCTGGTAGAAAAGGATTATTTAAATTGGTCGTGTGGATTAAAATATCTAAATCCAAGATGTTTGGGTTGCAGTTGTGATGTGGGATTTTAGAGGAGTTTACCACATTGCATATTTCAGATGTGCATATAAAACCCATTGTCTAACGTGTACATGATTTTTTACCAAAGAGAGAACATGGGCTTTCCTGTTTGTCTGCATCATAGTTCACGATAAAGCATTTCAAGGTTTTTTGAGGGCCGTGATCCAATGTTATGCATGTGAATACTTTTCATCCACCCACAGTTTCAGTCTCTGATATTTTATTAGGCTTAGTGCCCAGCCTTAGTGCTTAGGAGTGATTCTAATTTCCATTTATCTGGACTTCTTTGCTTGGTCACCAGACTTTGATGGCCCTGGCCGCTGTTTCTTAATGCAAGTCAGCCTGTACTATGAGTTGAAGTCCACAAGTCATAAAAGGGCCAAGTTTGAAGACCCCTGATTAGATCACATTGGGGCTGGGGAGGTTATTGAAATATTTTTAAATAAGGAAACCTGGTTGTCAGTCTTTTCTTTACCACAGGTTTTTTTTTGTGTGTGTGTTAATGTAATATAAAATATTCGCAGCAAGGACTTACTTTTGCCTGAAGAGGAGGAGTTGTTCTGGGTGACACCTGAAAATCAATTTTTAAAAAGAAGAATTTGCAAATATATACTGTATATTTGGAATCCCATCTTCTGTATATTTGTTTGTGTGTGTCTCTCTGTGTGTGGAATTCTATGGTTGTTTTAAGAATTTTCTGTGGCATCCCTTCTCAGCTTGAAAGTTACAAATGGCCAATAGATGGCAGCAAAGGCAAACTTTTTCTTCTCATTGCTGCTATCTAGTGAGTATCTAATTTCCTGCACCTATACTTGGTACCTACCTGCTTTTCCATCCCCCCCCCAACATAATTAGCTAATACTTTGAGATGTTTAGATCTTACTGAAACTGGGGACAGAATGTTGCACTGATTTTTTTTCCATCTAAAGTTTTCATATTTCTGCATGTATTGGGGCTTGTTTAATTTTTAAATTAAATCCTTTTTCCATGCTGGCTGGGGAATTCTGGGAGTTGAAATCCATGTATCTTCAAGTGTCTAAGATTGAGAAACACTGTTATATGCAAATGGTATCAGCATCCAGGAAGAGACTTATCATTACAAATTAAGAAGCCTTTTTAGATAGCCAGGATTCACTGGCAGGTAATGTTGATAAGACATCACTCAGTTCAGCTATTAATATCATTATGGCTTCTTCTTTATCCATAAGTAATCCTGCCGCAAACAGCTGCAGGGAATAATGCTAGCTTATCCTATATTTTGTTTAATATAACGTAACGTATCCTACATCTTGTTTAATGTAACATAACATAATATATTAAACTTTGTTTAATATTTAACATTCTCAGTCTATATAGTGTTTGTTGGAGAATTTCCAATTTTAAAAATTTGGAGGCCTCTGCAAACATTTCTTAAACTTGTTATGTCATTGTCTATTGGGTAGAAATATATATATATGCTTGTAGGGCATACAGAGAGACATGCATACAGACATATATGTGCCATTGGCTAGTTATAATACAGACTAAAGCTCCAGAATTGATAAAGATTGGCGATCAATACCAGTGTTATATGTGTTTTAACTGATACACAATTAGTAGTTCCTTGCTCTTCAACTTTCAAGGCTTTTTGAATGGGATCTCATGGAACTTGCACTTTTCTAGGAAACCACTAAAATCTGCTCAAATTCTTTACAGCGACATCAAACATTTGAAGGGTTATCTGTGGCACAGTTCTGTTCTCTGTAGAACACTTTTGAAGTGCCAAAGCCACAACTCTTTCACCCATTCTGTTAAGTGGGGGATTCTTCTCAGACAGACCCTGTCATTAAAATCAGCTTTATAACACCGTGAGAAATTGGATGTAGGACTTGGCTACCAATTAGTAATTCATGTTCAACTGTTTTTTTTTCATGTTCTTCATCTCAGAAATAGCCAGTAAAATTGGGCTTTTGAATCATGATATTACATATTTTGCTTTAAAGCATGTTGCTAGAGAGAAAAGAACTGAAGACATGTATTGCTTACACCAGGTGTCTTCAAACTTGGCCCTTTTATGATTTGTGGACTTCAACTCCCAGAATTCCTCAGCCAGTGTGTCTGGCTGAGGAATTCTGGGAGTTGAAGACCACAAGTCATAAAAGGGCCAAGTTTGAAGACACCTGGCTTACACCACTCATTCTGTATTCATAGTAAATTTAGTTCATCTCTAAGATATCAGAGGTGATTGCACAATCTCAGTTTAGTTCATCTTCAGGCATTTGAATTTCTGTCTGCACTTTTCCAGAAGTTCAGGGTGGAAATTTATTTCGAGTAACAGCAGCAGCTGTTCGGGAACACTTCCGTCTATATGCCTGCAGGGCTTGGTTTATACAGATGAATATGAGAGATTTACAAATCTCTATACAATTAGAAAACCAGAAATATTCTTAGACTAAAAAAATAAAATAACACTCTTTATAACAAAACTGTCACATAAATTAAAGGCAACTTGACAAGTGAGCCTCAGCACTTAACAGTTGGTTTGTCAGCTTTTTCTCTGGGATTGTCTTTTAGTTGAAATTTATTATTCCAGTTTAGTGGCCAGAATTCCCTCTTCAGATCTAACAATAATAGCCAAGAGCTCCCACAAGGTAGACTAGGTATTATTTTCAACTTGATCTGATATAGAGGGAAAATAAACTACAAATACAAAGATTGTTGAAATCTTATGATTAATCCTGGGCAGTTCATAATCTAATCCTATAAATGATGATTAAATACCAGAAAGTTTGCATAAGGTTGCTGGCTCCAGTACCGTATATGCCGGCGTACAAGGCAACCCGGCGTATAAGACGACCCCCGTCTTTGTCGCCGAGCCGCATTCCTAGAACGTTGTCTTATACGCCGGAAACTACCAGTATTTCCGGCATATAAGACGACTCGGCGTATAAGACGACCCCCGTCTTTGGTGCCGAGTTTAGCGCTTGCGGAAGTCGTCTTATATGCCAGCATATACGGTATATTAACTGAAAGAACTCCCACATACATATAGGTTAAATCCACAGACGGGCACATGAGTGCACACACGTTTGTTTACACATCCCTATCTAAAGGGTTTATTTATTTCACTATAGCAGATGGTTTCCTATATTCCTTTGAATTTGTAGGACTGATCCTCCTACTGAACAGAACAGAGCTGGGTTTAGGGATAAATAGCAATAGCAAGCAATAGCATTTATACTGCTCCATACTGCTTTACAGCACTCTCTAAAGTGTTTACAGGGTCAGCATATTGCCCCCAACAATCTGGGTCCACGTTTTACTGACCCCCCAGAAGGATGAAAGGCTGAGTCAACCTTGAGCCAGTCAGGAACGAACTTCTGGCAGTGGGAATGCAGCATTACCCTGCAGTACTACATTCTAACCACTGTGCCACCACGTCTCTTGGAAATAAAAGATTCCCATACCCATATTTAGCGCTGTGGATCAGGACAATAGCTTTGCAACTCCCGTTTATCAAAACTATGTGGAGCCTGGCAGTTTATGTTTCCTCAGGGCATAAAAGTAGAAATGACTTAGAAGGAAGCAAAACTTACAATGTTCCTGAAGAAGTGGACTACTGGGTTCTCATCCACATAGCGTCCATGCTGAGACCTTGGATGAGGCAGGGAACTTACATGGCTAACTCTGGAGGCATGGTGATAGTCCTGAAACACAGGGTAGGTCATACCTGTAGATCAGCATGTATTCGGAAAGTAATTAAAGTTCCCCTCTTGAAATAAAATCAAGAAAACAACATGGATGTATTCATTAAATCATCACAGAGTTGTATTTGATTTGATAAAAACACAATCTTATTTTTTTTTTTAAAAAAAACCTGAAAGTTGGAGATATATTTCCAATGATTATTACATTTAGATCAGGGAACAGGCTGGCTGGAGAATTCTGGGAGTTGAAGTCCATAAATCTGATTTAGATGCTATTGCTAAGATGCCATAATTAACTTACCTCTTATAGGTCATTTTCTTCTCAAAACTAAGAACATACAATTCTTTATGCTTTAATTCCACAGACAGGAAAGAACTCAGGTAGTACTGTCCATTTGGAAAAGAATAACTCTTCCAGTTTCCAAGAAAAGACTTTTTTTTTTAACTCCTTCAAAAATTTCCCTTGGAGTTCTAGCAACTTGAGATTGTTTGTATGCAGATCAAGTATAGTATATTGTTATTAATTTGCAATCCAAAGCTTCCACATATATCTGTCTATTACTGAATGACAAGGATGTGCAAGGATGTGGAAGATAGCTTCTAGAACTCCTTCCAACTCCTTTAGCAAAATAGCTGTAGGAGGTCTCTGTAGTTTCTTTTATGTAATGGAATTATTTATTTATTTATTAAATTTGTTTGCTGCCCATCTCATCACAGGAAGACTCTGGGCCGCTAACAGTGTTAATAGGTAAGTAATGCCCATGTTGCATTAATGTGTGTCTAACTTTATCTAGAGTTTAATCAACTTATTCAAAGTGAGTATGTATGAATTGCCTCTATGGGTGTCTATGTTTCTGCTCTCCCTTCATGTTGCATCTGCATGCTTCTGTATATACCAGGAACTTGCATAAGTTTCACTGTAAGCCAGGGATGTGCAATTTTAAGACTTGTAGAGGTGGGAGACTCTGGGAGCTGAAGTTCACAAGTCTAGTTGCCAAGGTTGGACGTGCCTGCTCTAAGGGTGTAACAAGGATGGAGCAAGGCAGAGGGAATGTGAGCTGCTACCCAACCTTCTTTCTTGTAGGGATATATTGGGAGATGGGTTTTTTTAATTGCTTTTCTTTGCAGCCCAAGATTGGATCTAGGCCATTTTAAACCCCGAGTTTTCTTTTGTTAGTTTCTGCTGCCACATGAAATTTGTTTTCATTCTCTTCTGTTTCCAGTGAATTATCCTGCTGAGAGACGGCAGAGTCATGAGCCTCTTAACCTAATTAACCTTTCCAACCCTCTGTTGAGTAAGAAAGAATAAAAAAAGAGAGGTCAGATGAGGCTAGCCAAATGGCTTATTTTCCCTGGCTCTTTAATTTCCAAGATAGATACAGAAAGCCATTTAGGAGTTGGTCACCTCTTTAAATTCAGTACAGAAAGTATGTAAACATATGAAGAATAAGTCACCAAGCAGCACTTAATTGTGGGCATGATTGAGTAACATTTAAAATGTGATCGGATGCTTAAGTGCTCTGTATTTTATGCTTGTGATAACTGATGGCTCGTCTCCATTGAAAATTTTAGAAGCAATGCTGGATTAACATGATCCAGAAATAAGCAAAGAACTTAGCAAATCATTATATTTTATTAAAGCAAGCCTTATTCTAAACCTGAATGCCTTTAAGTTGCAAAGACATCTTCTTTAGACATCAGGTTTTAAAACATATGTGGCAAAAATGAAATAAAGTATGAAGTTATAAGAAAATGTTGATGTTAAATCATAATGGGAATGAAATTTAGCATTCACATACACATACTCATACGCCAGCCTTCCGGACATAGTTGGCCATTAACTTATGTTGTGATATCATAAAAAGGGATACAGCCAGTTCTTGTCCTTACTGCAATTTTCTTTTTGGGAGTGGTGAGTTAAGGTTGGTGATAGGAACAGTAACCTCCCAGAGGCATATTTCTCCAATTCTCAGCATTAACACCACCTAAATATTGGAAAGATTGCTTTTGGCTATTTTGGACACAATATCAGTTTCTAGGAACCTGGAGCATGCAGCCCTAGGCCACAGGCAACCTGTAACTGACTTCATAAATCATACCATGAACTATAGATAGGCCATAAGACAAATGGAATCTGCACCAGAATGATGTAGCAAGAAATGCATTGGTTCAGTGTTGCAATTAGTACATTCTCTCTTCCTCCATCTAGTTTTGCAAATCTTCAAGACTGATGTATTATCTTGGCTGCATAAAGATCAGTACTTGGAGAAGTGTGATTATAGGGATCCATATAATTATTCACTTCTAGTGCTACTTGATGTCCTGGATGGCAAATGGAGGGTATGACATGGTGCTCTCCTGAAATAATTTCCCATATTTAAGAATGATTAATAGCCCAGTCTGGAGAGAATTTAAATATGTGCTGTATAGTTTGCATTAAAACTCATTTTTCCTTCTACCTGCCGCCCTATGAAGAATTGTATGTAACTTAACAATTCCCATTGTTGTATATCAGTGGAAGTCCTGATTCTGCTCCCTGTCTTCAGTCTGTATCCCAGAAGACAATAGGCAAAATATGATGCAATATGCAGTAAATAATATATGAAAGAGCGTCTATTTTAGAATATTAATTTCATGAACTTTTCTTGGCTTTCACAAAAATATGCACACACTTACCTTCAGTTCCAGGAAGACCTAAATTAAAATTTGAATATCATGTCTGAATGATTCATCTTTGCTTTTGCTGCTAATTATACCGGCTTGCCATTATAGATCTCAGATGCTCGAAAGAAAGTTCCCCAAGTACTTCAAAATTACACAGCTATATTTTTGTTTTTTATTGTTTATTGAGGTACATAGCTTACTCTTTATGAAAGCTTGTATAATAATTTTCCCATTTTTTAAAGAAAAAAATATGCCTCTGTTAGCATGTAATGCAAATTCCAACACCGATTTGATCTAGTCACTCCTGTAAGGAAAGATTTGTCCCAAAGAGAATAACAGAATAACAGAATTGGAAGGGACCTTGGAGGTCTTCTAGTCCAACCCCCTGCTCAAGTAGGAGACCTTATACCATTTCTGACAAATAGAGTTGGCTAACTTCCCACTGTTTCATGTCAACTGATTATCTGATGGTCTGTTGTCTCTTCTGATGTCATTAAGATGAAATTCTACAGAGCCTCTGTGAAAATGAGGCTTTCTAGATAAATCCTCCTGTGATCCTATTACATTACAATTTTTATACCCATATCCAAAGATGGGGGTAGATAAGCTAACTCTGTTCAAGATAGCACTGTCCTTGGTTGTGTGTGCACTGCAGATTTTTCTTGATGTGGGAAAAAAAGAGGCAGCTTCCAATTTTATTTTATTTTTTTGCTGTGGCTGGACTGTCATAATTGCTTAATACATCCTGAATCATGTGCTGCCACCACACAGATTTGAGCTAACAGGCCAGGATAAAAGATATGTTAGAGACCCATGTTGTGCAAAGATGCCTATTAGTTAAATATTTGGAGACGAAGTAACAAGATTAGCCTGGGGCAAAGACGCAGATTTGAATATTTTGTGAGAGTTCAAAACTGTACAAGCAAAAATAAAATCTGCCTCTCTCAAATACACCTATTGAACTTTAAACACTAGAATTAAATAAAGATGTTTCCTATGCTTTTATTATGCATGGCTGGAGACCCTAACTTTCAGTGCTGCACTTTAATTAAAAGTCGCTCTTCTTCACCCTGCACCAATTATTCTACAGATGGCTTTCTGTGAGCATTGGAGACTCAATGGTTTTTGGCATTTTTTCCCTTCAAATTTCTGAAACTTTTCCTCTCAAGTCACCAGCACAAGTTGGAATAGTTTTTATCAAATCAGCAAATGCAGTTCAATCATATCTACATAGGAAACTAAACCAAATCAGTTGAATGAAAATGCTGAATTATGTAAGAAATGTCTTTTTAAAGTGAATGCCTGTCTTTTCTGAGTGATCGCTGCCAAAGTGAATTCTTTAATGCTGTTATTACCTTGTTTTCAGGAAAGGGAGGGGGAGGGCAGAAGGAAGGAAGGAAGGAAGGAAGGAAGGAAGGAAGGAAGGAAGGAAGGAAGGAAGGAAGGAAGGAAGGAAGGAAAGAAGGAAGAAAGAAAGGAAGGACAAAGACTGGAAATGCAGTAAATGTAGAGCTAAAAGTTTCCTAAATCCTGCCATTCCTGATTTATCCATGGATAGCTAGAGTCAAGAAAGAATTGTTGACAGACTATTACTTAACAATAATTAATTCTCAAGTCACAGTGTTCTCTGGAGAAACAGTTTCTGTTTTTAATTCATTTTAAACATCCCGATCTCCTTTTCTAATAGCCAGTTTTCAACCACCTGCAAGAAAAGAGATATATCCTGATCATCAGTGAAAATGAAACTCAGAGGGCTCTTCTGGCCTTCATACAAACATTATGCCGTGGAAACTCTGGGATGTCTCTCATCCTGAAGGCACCAGGTTGGGGAAAGACTTCAGTAACTGGAAGTTTTCCTATTTACAGAGATACACGTGGCTTCAAGCTGAATGGTGGCCATCTTACCGTCTGTTTGTTTGGTTTTAAAATAAGATTGGCACACTTCCATCTCAGGTGCCTTGATCAAAAAAGTCCTGACTGCCCCCAATTGCCTGGGGAACAGGTTCTGTTGAAACACAGGAGAATGAGCCATCTCCATCTCCAGTTTGTGTAACTAAGCAACAAGAATTACCAAGGCAACCAGGCACTTTCAGGTAGATAAAAGCTAGCAGATAAGAGCTGAGTGGTGGGGTGACTCTGGACTGAAAGCTCTTTCAACATGCCAGTCATCCAATCAAAGTACTGGGGGTGATGGAGAAGAACGGGGCTGTAAAGCTTTGTTGTTGTTTTTCAACCATCTGGCTTCCCCTTTTTCTCTTAAAGAGGATAGGCTACAAAGATTGTTCTTATCCTTGAAGTGGATTCCGACATCAGAAAGCTGTGTGTTCTCCAATACCTTTGTATCTGTATCAAAAGTATAGTTGTTACCTTTTTGTTTTTTTGGGAAGCACAACCAGCTCAGTTCTCTTGCTACCTGAAATCTTAGTTTTATTTCAATCGAAATTGAGATGTTTAATGGATTTATGTATTAGTTTTATGATGTATGCCCCAGAGTCACTATATGAGAGAGTTAGATATACGTGAGAAATACATTGAAATAATAAAATTGCTCATTTCCTTCTTAACTAATGCCAAAGTGGGTTTTTGCTGTTGTGGTTAAAATGAAGATCTATCAATGATATGTTTGCAAGAACAAATGAAGCATGATTATTGGGACCTTGGATACTCATTGAGAAGACAGTATTTCAACAGTATTTCAACTGGTGCAGCTTTTCTTAATCAAGTATATAAACTGCAGCTATGTAAGTAATTTCTCTCCAATACCGATGACACTAATGTAACTGCCAAGGGTCCTTTACCTAGTCAACTAAAACTACAAGGGAATCCAGCGCTGCTTTCTTGTCAAATCCTACTAAAAGAACAGGACTTTAAAAAAAAATCAGTGCTAGATGAAAGACATTCTGAGAACAAAAAAAAAAAAAAAAAAAAAATGACAAGAAATGTCATTTTAAAAAGTAAGAATTTAAGACACAAATACTGGACTACCATTTAGAAAGGACTACTTATAGGTTGCATAAACTACAATCTAATTTCCATCCTATCTTCCAAGCTGACAGGAAAAAAATAGCATTTCTAATCCCAAACTCTGGAAACTATTGGTTGGAGAAGACTATATTTAAACCCTTTCTTGTCACTGTATTCTTTATCTCATTCTAGTACCTGCATCTGGGAAATATAATACTTACCGTATATTGCATCTGAACAGAAACAGGTAACTCTAAGGGGAAAGATAGCATGAAAAAAAAAACCTGCTGGGGTAGTTTCTTTGAAAATCTGCTTTGCTCCATTAACAGAAGATCCCAGAAGTACCAAAGCAATTGCATTATTAGTAAGGCTCTTTATCTGGGCAGTACATTATATACCAAAGTATTGAGAAATTCATCTCACTCTGCTCAGGAAGAACTCCAGAATGACAATTGTAGTTTCATTATTATAATTTCGGCTAGAGTTTTTGAAATGGGCTTATTTAAGTCTTCTACAAGTAAAAAATATGATTTTCACCACAGGTTATGATGATTTTGTAAATAATTATAGAGTTGCAGCCTGGCCTTATTTCTTTTCATATGCAATGTTTGCCTGCTGTTCTCCCGCAAACGGCACTGAACCAGATAGTTGCATATGCCTAGCAGTCTATTTCAGTGAAATTTTACATTTCGTCTTTTTCTAAAAATGTATTTAATGGTGAATAGACATGCAGATACACAGACAGACAGACACATACACACCCTACATCACCAACACAAATGGTAGTGATTATACAGTGAAGAAAGAAAACCTTAAAGTGTAATTAAAATAATTATTAAAATAAAGTAGATATGATAAAAGCAAGAAAAAAGTTGCAGGTAAAAAATATTTTATATTTATGTATACATAAATATAAAATAAAATTTACCTTTATTAGATCCACAATGAAAACTGTATAGCAAAGATTTTTGGTGAACATTTGAAAATCTGGCAAATAATTTCAGTACAAGGTTTTGCAGACTAATAGTAAATGTATTTGCCTTTAAGTTATGAAGAAGATATTATTGTTTTCGTTTGTTATATTGTAGCATACATTTTTTATCATTCATTGAATAAGAAATAAAACTGAAAGAAAAAAAATAGATAAAATTTGTATTATTTAAAAATAACCCTATTTTTTTGGGGGGGGGCACTATGTATTCAACCCTGGGTTTCCTGCGCTTTCAAATGTGATAAAATTAAAAAAAATGTAATACTCTTGATTAAATTGAATATTAAATTAAAATACATTTAATCTTCCAAGTATCCTAAGAAATAGGATAGGTTGGTAAATAAGTCCTGTTTGAGCACAGACAATTTCAAATTATTTCTGTCTTATGGCCACATTTTATGTCCAGGAAATAATTCTTATAATTTCCTTTTTTACTTTGAAGAATGTAGTCCTTCCTGTTATCTTCTGGACTTAGAAATAATATGATTTTTAAAGAGCTATCAAAGTTCTGAAAGCCACTGAAATAAAATTAGTTCTGTGAAAGAATGCTAAAATATCCCGTAATGAAAAACTATTGTTTCAGAAGGTTTTTCTGATAATACTTCTCTCAATATTTAGTCAAACTAGAAAAGATTACTGAATTTGGGCTGCAGAAGCCTGACTAGCCGACAGTAACGATGTACAGTCATTGTGAACCTTTGCTACCATCTAATGATTATTCATTGTTTTACAATATTTAATAGCTCTTATATTATAATAATTGGACTGTACATACTTTGATAGAGTACACTTAGTATACTAGATATACTAAATATACTTAAGATATACTTAGTACACTTAGAGAATACTTAGAAGAGACTGTGGCTGTGCCTCTTTTGAGTCATTTGGAGACATGAATCACCGAATATTATCTGTTATCTGCATTATTCTAGGGCATTATCATTTCCCTTTTTATTAGGCATTATATGGAACAATACTTTTGTGTACATGTCTGAAAGAAATTATTCTTTCCAGAATTAACTTCCAGTTTCTAATTTAATATAGCCAACATTTATTTATCTTTCAGATCAATTTATTTAATTGATCTTTCAGCCCAAAAATGCTGCTGAAGAAAACTAGCATTTATCTAGCAAAAGAAAGTTATGCTAGCTTAAATGTTTCATTCCTGAGAAGGTCAGATTGGGTTATTGGAAACATGTCTTAGGTGTACCCAAACTGGAATATTGAAAACCCTTCTTCTATTTCTGTTTGAAATTTACTTCTGTTCCAGAATGCAATTTCAAGATTGTAGGTTTCAGGCCAGATTATATATTATTCTACAAGGGCTGCAATTGCTACCCATTTCTTCCTGGGTATAAATCAAAGTATTTGTTCAAGATTCCCCAGGAGCCCCCTCTAGTCAGTCTTGATGGAGAGATCTTTCTGGATGTATTTTTATGTGTTGAGATAAGAAAAGAGGCCTTCTCAGTGGCTGAAACTAAACTTGCTATTTCATAACTGGGAGTGATATTCTTCTATGTAGTATTTCAGACACGGGCAAAGATATCCTTTTATAAGCAAGCAGTTTCTCCCCTGGTAACCTGAATGTTAGTAGAAGCCATCTTATTCCTCTGCTAGATTTACAATTCTTTTTTTTTTAATTGAAAAGTTTTATTGACAATTAACAAAAAAAAAATTAAACCCACAACCCCCCCTCCAACCCCCCCACTTCCCAGAGCCGAGTACAGGGTTATTACAAACATATTAAACAAAATCTAATTAAATTTAACAAATTATAGAATAACTAAATTGATACTTAACCCTTAACTCCCTTTAAACCTCAATATCATAATATTATAAACAAATCCATTTAAAAACAATTATTATAAAGAACCATAATAACAGTAAATAAACTAAATAATTTCCATTATAAAATGCTTACTAATAATCATTATTTAAAATTTAATCATAGAATAAATGGAACTTTTTAGTTCCATATTTAATCTTAGATTTACAATTCTTATTACATACTTTTCTAAGTGTGCTTGTTTTGACTTTCGAATATTTTAAATGTGGCGGTGGTTTAACTGCTGTAAGTTATCCTAAGTAATTTGTGTACATAGAAAACAAACAAACAAACAAAAATAAAATAAGTGGACCCTGCCATGAAGAAGAAAATATAAAAAACAGTGTTTTTATAAGTACATTGACAATGGAAGAGTGCTCTTGAATTTAATATATTTGTCTGCTGTTGGAAAGGCAATGGGGAAAGAGCAAATTTGCCTCATGGGTAAGAAGTTCCAAATGCTAGGAGTAGCTACTGAGAAGGCCCTGGATTTTCACCAAGACTGTCTCCAACGGTGATAAGTTTGAGAGAAACGCTTCTTCCAAAATTCCTGTATGGGACAATTCAGTTTCTTCAGATGCACTACCTATATAGTTATGATTTGCATAACTAGTTTCTAAATATCTGCCTGGAAACAGAACTGTTAAATACTACATGGTCATTATAATGGATCCTGTTCAGACATTCAATTGAACATTTCTACCTCAGATGAAGTTTTCAACCACTTTTCCAAGTTAACTTCAACTCAATGATCATATACAGGAAGTCCTTGACTTATGACCACAATTGAACCCAAAATTTCTGTTGCCGGGCAAGACAGCTGTTGACTGAGTTTAGCCCCATTTTACGATCTTTCTTGTCACAGTTGTTAAGTGAATCATTGCAGTTGTTAACTCAGTGATACGGTTGTTAAGTGAATCGGGCTTCCCCACTTACTTGGCTTGTCAGAAGTGATCACATTACCCCACGACACTGCAACGTCATACATACATGCCAGTTGGCAAGTGTCCAAGTTTTGATCGTGTGGCCATTGTGTGGAAGCTGCAACCGTCGTAGGTGTGAAAAATGGTCATAAGTCCTTTTTTCCAGTGAAGCTGTGATTTCAAATTGTTGTTAGATGAGGATTACCTGAGGTCAGAAACTACTTGCATATGCTACCTTCACCCATTGACATCATTGAGGAAGATTATATTTCCTGGTTCTCTTTCTAACATGCACATTAAAGGGGACAGATTTAAACTAGCTATGGGCCATTTCTATTAACAATTTTCAGCTGCAGCCAATACACACTCATTCACTGGCATTATTCATTGCTTCTTGTCCTGCCGTCTGGTGCTTTTACGTATGAAGTTTGCTTCTCTGTTGGATGCATTTTCAGAAGTAATGTTTAGTTCACATTGTGCAAAACTGAATAGGACTTAATGAGTACGTTGCATTTATCAGTGCTAATTGCAACAGTTCTTACCAGAGTCAGGTTGTATGAATATATAAATGATATAGGTAAGAGGATGACTTTCTTCTGAGGCATGTTGGGAATATTTTGTTTGCTTTGCATTATTATTTTTTCTTCCTAAAAGGGTAAACACTATTTAGTATTTAGTAGAAACATATATTTATGCATTTATTTAACATATTTATATGCTGCCTCAATAAGAAAACTGGGAAGCTCCTATTAAAAATACAATGTAAAAACTACCTCATATAAAAAAAATGCAACACAACAAATATAAAAAAATAGATGGCCACAATAGCTCAGATCAGAAAAAGGCTTAAAACAGAACCTCGCTCTTTAGAAATATATGGAAAACTGGCAAAGAGTGAGTCAGCCAATTTGCTCCAAAGAGGGTAATCTACCACATTGACACTGCAATCAATCAATCAATCAATCAATCAATCAATCAGTCAATCAATCTGTCGGTCAGTCAATCAATCAATCAATTAGTCAGTCAATCAAGCAATAAAGCAATCCTCCCTTGCCTCACACTTTGAACCTCCCCAAAGTGTGGGAGTAGGAGTGGTTTCTCCCTGCTACATCTAATCATCATCTAGATCTGGGTTGGGCCAATTGGCTAGAAAGACAATCCTAAAGAGATCCAAGTGCCAAGCAATGGATTAAAGCAGTTGTCTAAATTAGACCAGAAAACAATTGGCAACTAAAGCAGGTTCCATAAAAAATGGAATTTTGTGCTGTCAAATTTGGGTAAGTATTTCTTCACATCTACAACAGAAAGTCCCATAAACAGAAAAAGGTGAATTTAGATCTTATAGAACATTCAGCGTCTATGTCAAGAGAATCGGAGGCAGAACCACTGTGTACAAAATATGCTGTATTCCCATATATTTGCTTGGAATTATTACAAAACATTAAAAATGCACAACTTAAACAATTGGCCACATACAAATAACTTTTGGGGATGAGCTTTTTTCATATGGTAATGTGCAAATTTTTGATAACAAAATATACATTTTAATTCTGAACCTATAATGTTATTGCAGACTTCCAGATCTACTAAGAACCACTGGAGAATGCTGGCCTGTATGTAAAAGCCATGTCTATAGTATTCTTCTACATATGGGCAGTTATTAGTCAAATTCATCATATATTTGGGATTGTGCTGAGTGTTCTTGTGTTCTTCTTTACTGTTGATTGGATATCTTGATTTTTGGTTTCAGAAAGCAAAAAAAATTGGAATTTGTCATACAATTTGCCTAAATGACAATATCCAACCAGTGCTTCCAAAAATACAATAATGGTTACTATCCTGAGTGGTTTTAATTTGAGAGAGGATAAAGCTAATCACTTTGGCTATATAACCAAACCAGTAGCAATGTACTTTGCTCTAACAGTTGCTGAGCAACAGCAACAGGAAAGCACGACTACATTCCTATTCTGATACACTGTACTCACATCCTACTCATGTCCTACTCCTGGATTTTGTATTGGTGTCTGGAAAACATTTCAACAATCGTTCAGAGGTCTATATCAATATTAGCAGATTCCAAATGAGCTTGTGGATAAGCAAAGAGATGCTTGATTCATAACGTCAATTGATATGACTTTCTCTTAAAAAGTGGCATTTTTACTTTTTAATATTTTTTGAAATATGACCTGAGGGAGTAGAGTTTTCATTTGTGTATATTCAATACTTCCCTATTATGAATTCTATCATCTTATGCTGCAGGACATTTGAATCTCCAGATGCAACTCAGAAAGGGAATCTTAATGAAAGATAGTGTTTTTTACAGAAATATTTTTTCTTACACCATAGTTCGTACGTTTCTTTAGAGAATTTCTTGCTTGTTAGTTAATTAAAAAAATAAGGATATAGATGGCATATGACACCAGTTTGCTTAGCGAAAACGTTTAAAAATGTTTCAGATACTTGCTGGAAATGTAAACAACAGCCAGGCACTTATTACCATGCCTGGTGGACATGCCCTATCGCTAAGAAATATCGGTCTAAGATTCATAGATGGTTGGAAAAGATGATGAAACTACAAATAGAATTTAAACCAGAATTGTTTTTGTTAGGAATGTTAAGACCTAATTATGGTAAAGAGAATGACTATTTGATATTGCATGTTTTAACTGCTGCAAGGATAATATTTGCCCAATTTTGGAAAAATGAGAATCTACCATCTGACCAGATTATTATCACCAAAATTCTAGAGTGTGCAGAAATGGATAGACTAACATTAGAAATGAAAGAAAAAGATGATTCAATTTATTTTAGAACTTGGGAAAATATTTTATCAATGGTTAGAGACACGTTAGAACTTCAAGGATTTAATATTTTAGACTAGATGACTGATTTTTAATCGAGTTCTAACTAACATTTTGATGATACAATTACTTTTCCTGATTTACTGATTTTTATTTGTTACTTTTGATTGTTAGGATTTATTTTTTTATTTTATTTCTTTTTGTGTGTATGATTTTATTAGTAGTGTTTACTTAATAGATTAACGTATTTGTTTACTAATTATTTTTAATATGTTACAGTTTAAGCTTTGTTAAAAATGGTTGAATATGATACTTACTCATTATTATGAACCGGACAGTTGCTTGTTTGTTGAAATATGTGATTGTACCTATCCTTATTTTACCCTAATACCCTTTTTCCCTCCCCTCCCCCTTTCCTTTTTACCCTTCCCTTTACCATACCTGTATTTTTCCTATTTTTCCTTACCTATATAAATTTAATAAACTTTTGTTAAAAAAAAAAAGGATTAATTCTCATGCTTGCTTGGAGAGTTAGAGAGTTGGCTGCCAGAAGTAAAGCATTTCATGTGGGAGGGAAATTATATATATTTTTACCTTTTTTCTTGATATCGAAACATTGAACTTCAACCAATACGACTGCAGAATCCTCTTTTGTTTTTGTCCAAGGATTCAATTCTTCAGATTTAATCTTTAAAGATTGCATATTGAGAGTGGGGTACTTGCCAATTAAAAGCAGACAAGGTTATTTTTTCTATTTTTTTAACCTCATTTCTTCTAATCACTAACTCCAACAAAGGGCAGGGGTCTGAATTGATCTGAATATTAGATCAAGACCATAAGAAATCCAATCAAAATCTTAGGATTGTCACTCTGCTGCAAAAATCAGATCTGCAAAACTAAGGATGTCATTTCACCAACTCTGTACATTTTAGAAGACCAGATGATGATTTTCAGTTGGGTTTGAATGGTAATATGTGTAGTTAAGAACACAATTTATGGCTATAGTGGGAGAAAAGAGTGGTTTCCATAGAGAACACTATAGCAAAATCCAATAAGAGGCAAGCACATTTTGTAGCAATCTCTGAAGACTGAATTATTACATGCCAGCAAAGTGTACATTCTGAGGTTCTTTTATTTATTTAATTGAGCAGAACTGTAGATCCCTTTAGCACGATCCATTTTATTTGAAGCTTGTTACAGTTATCTATTTTACATTTTGGAGTTCTTCTCACCTCAAATCAGCTATCTTTCAAAGCCTACAGTTCTTTATTTCGATCAATAGAATACAGTATGAAAATATATGACAATGAACATAAGATGTTAATGTATTAACAGAATGTATTAACTACTTCATACAACATTTTGCAGTGGGAAAGGTATTTAAGAAGCCCTTTACCAATGCTTACAAAGATCAAATATTGAAACAAAATCATGTTAATCACAGACTCTGGAAAGCTAGTACCATTGATTATATATTTTACAATGCTACAATTTATATCTCAGTTGCACAAAATCTACACGGGTTTTATAGACACAACAACGTTTTGAAAGAAGAAAAAGTCACAGTACATCATTTCTGTCAGAAAGTATATACATACTGAAAGTATATACATATCGATGTGGCTAATTTCTCCAAATATGTTGCACTGAAAGTACAGTCTATTGTAGGTATTACTATTAAAACTGAAACAAGTCTGAGGGCTTTGCTTCATTACATTTTGCTTTTCACTTTGAGTGGTCTGTGATGAAATAAGAAGTCCCTGATGAACCACAACTTCTGACATCAATGGAATTGTTGAACCAATAAATTACAGTTACAAGATTCATAACAATTAAACAAATTGAAACTATAATGTGCGATCTTAGTTTCTTCTGAATACCTCAGATAGAAACACAAAGATTCTCTGGTTTATTCAAGGCTTGTTGCAAAAAGAGGAGTAAAGGGCAAAGGGTATTTACAAAAGAACAATGAATATTGCAGCTTAATAAATCAAGATATGATCCTCTGAATGTGACATATCATTCAATTCATATTAATAATGATCTAACATATGTTCTGAGAAAAAAAAACCAAGCTTTTTATTCTTGAAATATTCCTGTTCAGTTTCTTATTGACTGAATGTGATTACCTGAAGCATAACCATAAACTAGTTCAATTGATTTTACATATACCTATTTTTGAGAATTTAACTATATAAAATATTTAGACACTACATTAAATAGAAAATGTGTCTGTAATGTCATTAAGTCTAAAAAATTCCACTATGTTTCCACCAATGCATAGCTCCTGAGCGGTAATATAGTTGCTAAGCTGAAACAGTTTAGATGCTGACATTTCATTGAAATCTGGATTGACAAAGCCATTCTAGAGTGCAGTCTAAATGGTCCTATACTGTGTTTACAAAGGAACTGGGGCCACATAGAAAAATCCAGTTAACAAAATAAAACTGAGTCTCTCAGTTTTTACTGAAGTGCCTTAAACACTACACCAAACTAGCTCTCAGTAAGTTATTTAGAGGCTATATTGATAACTAGGTCAATGAAAGATCTTAAAGTTCATGCCACAAAGGGGTTCAGAGACCACAATTCCATTCTCCACAGCTAACTCATAGAAATCTTTAGGACAATCTGGTAATAATTATGGGCTTGAAATGACAAACTAATTTGAAACAGTTAATAAAATAATAATCTTAGTAAGAAGGTATCAGAAGGTAATACTTTGAAGTTAAGAAATCATTTTATGTTTTATCAGGAAAACAGAATCATTTTCAAATGGCCCAAGCATCTAATCTACGGTAGCTTTCTAAAATCATCCATTGAACTGACTCTTTGATATGATAATGTATGATTCACTTCAGTGAATCCTGGTGAATGCTTGCTTAAATGTCTGGAAACACCATGTTTGGCACTACATGCATCAATATTTTTTTTCTACTATATTCTATAAAAATGTTATTGTTTGGAATTAGAGGTTTTGAAACTAAGCAGGCTTATATAATAATAAAAAATCTATCTGTGCTGGACTATAGAAACATGAATAATGGAGGAATGTATTGTGAAAGGCTGAGTTTGTAGAAATGGCTAAATTGTTTAATTAAGGAGACAACTGCACTGCATTTATAAAAGACTTTATAGTGGTTTTACTAAAAATGAACTGCTGATTTCAGGTTGTATTGATTAAAAAAGTTAATTTATGTGGAGAAAGGAACTATGATATGCAATATGGGAAGGTGGAGGTTGATAATTGCTATGCTTGCAATTGCTGCAAGGAAAATCAGACATGGCTTCTTTATCTTTTTCCATTTTTGCTAATTTTCACTTTTTCTTTTATCCTCTTATAATCTGTTTCTTTTTCTATTTATTTTATGTTTCTGTGGTTTTTAAAATCTTTGTAAGATATTCTTTTAATAACCCTCCCCTCTGTGTCAGCTGGATATTCATTTTAAATTGTCTAAACCATTTGGTTGGAGGTTGCCATCCATGATACGAATAACCAGCTTGGACAAACTGCTCTTTCTTAATGCGACTAGGGTGAAAAGCATCTTTGGGGAAGCACCTATCCTTTGCCATTCCATTCCTGGGGTTTCTTCGGAAATGCGGTTGTTAATGTTGCAGTTGCTTGTTATTTATTAAAAACCAGGTCATAAAGGAGATTTGGGGCCAACTTGTATGACAGCCAGACCAACGGTTTGAAACCTCAAATTTGTTCTCTATTAACTGTAATTTCCTTCTCTCACTATGCATATATTTAAGATGATATATAGGCGATTTGTGTCCTGCCACAAAGGAGTCTATAGTTATATATTCATTTTCGTGCTTTTTATTATTTCCTATCCCTTCCTTTCATGCTTCTTAAATAACAAGGTAGCAGAGAATCTGCATCCTGCAGCGATGAAGAAGAGGTAGAAACAAAGTAAGTATTCTTCAGGCTTTCCTCCATCCTACTCTCTTTAAACAAAGCATATTATTATTCAAACATGTTTTTTCATCCCTGGATATTAATAAGAAAATGTCTCTCTGCAAAGAATTTATAATGCTCTTTCACTGAATGTCAGCAGCTTCTCTAGACAAAAGGGCTGCTGTGTTTGCTACATTCCAACGTTCACTGATGTGGGCAGAGCAGTTATATAAACTAAGACTGCATTGCTTGGGAAGAGATTTAGTATATTCCTCTAACCATCATCCTAACTTACTTTGAACTCTGGGAATCCTTTCCAACTGACTTTAGATGACGTTTCTGATAGCTCAACAAGCTCTTCCTGACTTATAACTTTATAAATCCAAAATACTTTTCATGTAAAGAGGACCTGAAGTTTTACAAAGGTATATAGTCATAATTTTAGTCTAACACATGTTCCATTTGAAGAGAGATCTGTGAGTGTCATGCTATGTGGGAATGACCTTGGGTGTCAGGTCGAAGAACGAATAGCGAAGATGCAGCTGTACCCACAAAAGGAACTGATGCATAGTAAACACCTCAGAGGGACCCTCCTTAGCTTCTTGGACTGTAAAAGTGAGGGGGACATATGTACTTTCCAACATGCAAGATTCTCTTAATGTAACTTTACAATAAAGATGGAATTTATACTCATGAGTGTTTTTCTTGTCTGAATTACTTCTCAGGATTGACAGTGAGTTTGTTCCCTCATGATTCTGATTGCTCAGAACATTTCTTCTTTGAATACAAGATGCAGTACAAGGGCATCAAGATTTCATTTTCAAAATGCTTTCAAAATATACAGTGCTTGTTTGTGTTAACTATTTATATATAATAATTAGACACATTTAATAGGAGAGATACAGTGTATTTCCAGCTGTTCTGACATAGTTACGGATAAATCCTTTTCTGCCACTCACAGAAGTCAAGAAAGTCTAGGACAGTGGTTCTCAACCTTTCTAATGCCGTGACCCCATAATACAGTTCCCCATGTTCTGGTGACCCCCAACCACTTATACATCATCAGGTGCCAGGGGTGTGGCCAAAGGGGAAAAAATGGCGGACAGCCTTGTTTGGCGACCCCCGTGAAATGGTCGTTCGACCCCAAATGGGGTCCCGACCCACAGGTTGAGAACCACTGGTCTAGGATGATACTAATACTATGTTTTCCTAAAAGCATAAACATGCACATATAGTATTTACAGAAGTTTATAGCACTTACTGAATTAACTTCCAGCATTGAATTTCTCTTGGAATGGATTCCTAGGATAATTTTTCATTACCAGCATTATTATTTCAGAGAATAACACTGTTGCACAGTGGCATAGCCATTTGTTACTGATTTTGTCTCATTGACAGTCCAGCATTTAAAAGCAGATGGTCTGTTCTAGCTAGACAATATTTGGAACTGTTTATAGCTTTTTAGTTTCTGTCCCTGAGGCACTGAGCTTTAGATTGTGACAACTGAAATGCATCAATGAAGGCAATGGAAACTGACAACAGCGAGCTATCAATCAACCATGCAAAACAATCATATGTATCATACAAAACTATTTTTGTCTATATACAAATCCACTATACAAGGTAAACAGCAGTTATTGCTCAATACAGAGCCATCTACAGCTTGAAATAGATTTAACTCCTTACCACTAAGTGCTTGAAATGAAACTTA
Source organism: Crotalus tigris (assembly GCF_016545835.1). Lineage (NCBI taxonomy): Eukaryota > Metazoa > Chordata > Lepidosauria > Squamata > Viperidae > Crotalus > Crotalus tigris. The sequence goes on from NW_024096524.1 coordinate 1,824,339, forward strand.
ATGAACGATGGTGTCAAAAAATCGTGACTGCCTCATTATCATAATGTTCTTTCATTGATCATAAATAGGTAATTTTACAGGCATGCCATATTGGTCAGTTTTGCCACTTAAAAACATTTCTGTACATACAACAGGGGCCACTGAACAGCCCGAGCAACACTGTAATAATATACAGGGTTTCAGAATTCCTCAGAAAAAGGAGAGATTTTTAACTACCACTTGATTGTTCTCGCAGCTATTTTCTTGCTCTCCTCTTTCAAGGCTGTCCAATATATAATGTGAGTCCCCTTTACAAGAGCTGGACTGTGAAGCAATTCAACATCCTATTAAAAAAGAGAGTTATAGCACCCAAGCTCCTAGTTCCGGCTGCCAAGTAACACAATATAAATAATTGCTCGTAGAAATAGTACCTTCAATAGTGTGCTAAATTTCATACTCTCCAATCACAGTTGAAGTATTTAGAACTGAGATGCACTAAAATATCTTAAGGCTTCCCTATTCCTCCTCAAATAAGATTTGAAACAGAAGCAAAGCAACAACATATAAAACCACAATTGAATTGTATCTTATGGACAGTAAGTATAAAACTTCATTGAGGAAATCAATGGTTGAGCACATAAATAGATATAGCTCACTAGTGGCAGAGAAAAGATACTTTTTGCCTAAAGATATAGAATGAAACACAATACATCAACATGGTTTTTCTTACAGCAATATAAGAAACTGCCTTGCTGCTCCACAGACTGCTGAGCCATCAGCAAACCCAACACTGTCCACACTAACTGGCATTGCTTGTTTGGGTTAAGGAATGCTTTCCAGTTTGATCAAGACTGGACTTAGAGCTTTTTCCATACAAATGATGTGTTCTACACTTTGCAGGCCCCCTAGCATTGTTACCTACGCTGCAAAGAATACATCCAACCAGAAAGACATTTAAATAGTAATTAGAGCCAGAAAAAAATATTACAGTGATGTACAACATTAAAAGATGAAACAACAGATGAAACAAATGTTTTTCTTATATCTCAGCACCTTCCTTTTGCTTTCTCTTTATTCTCAGTAAGAAACACATTTCTATTGTTTATATAGGGGCATGAGATTTGCTTCTGCCATCCCCGCTCAAAAGTAAGAAAAGTCACTTCTGATGTTCAACCTCAAAACTGATGTGAATCAAAATTTCTGTTAAATACACTTAATACAGACATGATCTAATCTTGCCATGCTTTTCATTCTGTTTGATGAAAAAGAGAATACTAGGCTTTTAACTGGATTTCACATTGGTCTGCATTACAATAGTCTTCTAACGCTGCCTAATGCCGTGGAATTGCCCACATGAACAACAACAACAACAAAAAAAATCAGACATTAAACTAATACACTTTAAATCAAAGTCACTGCATAGAAAGATATCATAGATGTATTGCACCAAATTGCAAACATTCTAGGATGCCTCTCCAGGTTTTCAGAAATTCTGCAAGCAATGTCATAGGAGGAAAAAAAAAATCAACAGCAGACTATCATCTTTCTCAATATACATAGGGTGAGTTTTACAACAAGTGAACAAGAAAGATCCTGACTTCTGGCAAATCCTGACAACCAAAACTGAGACATCCAGTTAGAAGATTAAGGACAAGAGAACGTTCCAGTCAATTCAAAGTTGCTATTATATTTTTTGTAGGGATATTTTCTAGTACACTATTTTAAATATTGGACTAATAGCCCACATTGCATTACAACTTGATAGATATCATCCTTTGGCTAAGCCAATTCTTGCTCTTTGGAGATTATTCAGTTCTTGTGATTTTTCTCCCACCCTCCTTCTTAGATTTCTTGCTGCTAATCTGTTCTCCTTTCCTCTGAGCTCACCTTGCCCCGCCTTGGATAATGCTTGTCACCGCCAAAGAATCTGCCCAATGAATCAAGTAGACTTGGTTCCCTGTATCTTCGTGGTGATCCATGTCTAGCATGGTCTATGGTACTTGCAGTTGCAAGTTTGGAACCATGCCGGAAAGAGGAGCGTTTTTGTGAAGCCATCAAATCCGAATTCTCAGAAGCTGCTACTGCACTGTCTTCCTGAATGGTCTGCAGCTCATCTGATTCAGAGGGCCGATCTTTGAAGGTGTTGTCTTCTCTGCCTGGGGCATCTCGGGAAAAGAGGCGGACCAAATGGGGGCGACCAGTTGTGTCAGCTGGGTTGGCTTCCTTCCAGGCATTCTTTGGATCTGCTGTGCCCTTGGAGTCTGTCACCGCTCTGCCCTTAGTGGAGGTCCCATTGTTCTGGTTCACATCTGCCTCTCCTGCAAACAACAAGGATGAGATATGAATACAGGCCTGTGAAAAACAGAATGCTAGAACAATACTGCTTTCTTCCCCTTGCCTTGAGCTAGCTGCTTCACACAAAAACTATAGATTATATGCAACTGCAACAGATCTGCCTTTTACTGAACCAAAGACATACATATATATTAATTCTAGCAAAACTTATAAATCACAAGTTGGAGTGTATCTCTTTATTCACTTGCAGTCAGCATTGTAAAGACAACGTTCCTTAAGTGATTGTTAAGGTAAACTTTTACAAGAAATGGCTAATGATTCATACTTTAAAACTTAAGATGAATCACATTTAAATGTTATATTTTTTTATTAAATTTCAAGGTTTTATGCTTTTACAAGATCCCATAGAGTTTCCTGCCCATTACCCAAATGCCAAATTTCCTGATGTGATTGATTTCCACCAATATTATCACAGGGTACAAACTAATACATGCCATTTCTTTAAATAATGATAAAGCAAATATTGGTCCTTCTGTCACTTTTATCCATGTTCCATTTTTTCTGACAGTCTCATGTTCTTTTTCAGTTTGTTATAAATAAGTAATGGAGCCTGACTGATGAACATTTGTGAGAACCCTCATCATTGCAGAAAGCATTTCAAGTTATTAATACCTGGCCTGTGGCAATAAATTATATTAACATTCTAAATGTACAATATAACATTTCCTTATGATTTCACAAGGTGTTCCTCATTTGGAACTGATAGACTGCTGCCCTATTTGCAGTCGTGACAACATCCAATCAAGATAGCAGTGGCCTTTTAACAATTCTGATTGTCACTCATATTTTAAGGAGCAACACTTTGCTCAATAATAGCTGCCAATTTTAATTGCATGAAATATGGCATTAAAATTAGTTTTGCTTCATCACGACAGCTCTAATTAACGCTTTGGAACCAAATGCCATGTTCATTAATAATATTTCTGCCACCTTAATTTCAGCTACTTTTTTGCTGACTCTAAATGTATAAAATTACAATGGATACGTTAATTAATTGTAACTGAGCATAAATTTTGTTATACAGAAACTTTAAGGCTGAATTAAAAATCAGATATGAATACCTGCAGGCAGATTCTATGAAAAAATATAATTTTATTTGTTAATGCTAACCAAATTCTATACCATAATACACATTCATTATATGAAGGAAAGAAAAAGAACAATGAAGATATTGTGTCTAATTAAATGCATTAACAAAACACCAGAGCATCTGCATGCTAATATTTTTACTACAGTTGTGCTTTTGTAAGTGAATGCATTTAATTCTGGACAACAATGGAGGACATTTGTGCCACAAAAGGAGCTTCTCTCAGTCCCAGCAAGAGCATCTTACACCGTTCTTTAGTAAAGAAAATATACACTGACAGTTTTTATTCTCCTATTCTTTGTGATGGGTGCATAATTGGTAGGATATAGCATAGCATAACTGTAGATATATTTACTGAAAAATGTAAGGTTCTCGTTTGCAAATGAAACTAAAATGGTATTCTAAAAATAATTTTGTACAGCCCGATACACAAGAGGTGGGCAGAATAATCCAAAGGACTGCAGTTAGCCAACCAATATTTTCCTTGTCATGAACTGCCATACAGCCAAGCAACAAACAATTGTCAGTACAGGATTAATTATGAGGGAAAAAGACTTTAGACAGTGATGACAAGATGCTAACCACACAAAAATACCCCTTGGCACCGTGCATATGGGTGCCTCTCTTGAGGCTTGGAGTTAGTCCCACCAACTTCTTTTTAAAGATACTTTATTATAAGAATTAATAATTAAATAGGAAGCCAGCTTTCTCTAAAGCAAAGTAGGAGCCTCCAGCATAATCTCTTATGAGACATTCTGATGAAATAAGAATGGTAGGCTCAAACCAAGTTTAATGCTTTGTTTGCAAATATGCCCAAATGACCAGATAAAATATGAAGTAAGCTGGGTGGTCAAGATATCCTAGAGCAGTGTTTCTCAACCTTGACAATTTTAAGGCATGTGGACAATTTTAAGGCATTGCTGGCTGTGGAATTCTGGGAGTTGAAGTCCACATGCCTTAAAATTGTCAAGGTTGAGAAACATTGTCCTAGAGGATACCTGAGTCTTTTCTGCATGGCAATACCCACAACATGATCTCAAAATTCCAAATATGCCCACCAGCTCAATAGAGTTGTATTCAAACAGAGCAATACAACTTAGTTTTTCTATGGATCAGGTGCCTATTAAAATTGATCAGCTCCGAATACGCAGGGTAAGAGAAGGCGTAGGACTGAAGTTGCTGATAAGTTAATCAATAATCCATATCAGTTCTCATGGAAAAATATATTTGAAGTATACACATAATTTAATATAGTAGCATAAGGACAGTCCTGCTACCTCAGGGCATGGCCTATCTTAGTCTAACGTTTTAGATGACTTACCTTGTCAGTAGTTGACCCTGCTCTTTGGAACATTTTGCCTTCAGACTTAAGAAAAATCTCCAATCCTCTTGAGTTTTAGATGATCTTCAAAACATACTTATTCTTCATAGCTCTGAAGCTCCTAGGCTGCCTTGGATTGCCAACGGTTTTTGATTGTATTTCTATTGATTGGTACTATATAGTGCTATCAGCTCTTTAAGAAAAGCCAGGCAGGGAACTGACAACTCAAGGACTACCTGAGCCTGATTTATTTTTATAGCGTACATTAAGAGACTCTTGAAAGCATGCCTGAATCTATGTTTCTTCATCTTCTTGTAATAAACAGAACCAAGGTAGAGTTTCTTCTTTCTCAGGACTGAATTGTTATTTACTTAACAGTTCTTATCTTTCTCCTGTTCAAGAACATCTCTGTAAAATGGAGGGTTATGGGTAAGTGTACAACTAGGCAAATATATGCTATTGTCAGAGTGACCCATCAGATGCCTCTTGAGTGCTTCCCAGAAAAAAACAGAGACACAGCTCTCTTCCCTTGCCGTTCCCCTACAACTGGTATAGGGAGGCACGCTCCAGATGATTTGCATAAAGCTTATAAAACGAGATTTAAATTTTCCTCCTGAATTCAAGATTAGTCTGTCCATAGGAGCAATGATTACATCCAAGATCAATCTACGAATACAGACTTTACATTTCTGATGTTAACAAGAACACGTTCCACTGAATTGCTTTCGGTGTGGGTATCTGCTGTCTCCCTTGCATTTATTTGTAGTGCTATTTCAAGTTTCATTACAAGCAAATACATGGCATGGAAAAAGCATTCAGGAAAAATAAATTACTATCTGTCAAGTGTGGCTTAAAGATCTGGAAGAAAACTTCTGGCTCTTCACAGATTTTTTCACACAGTGGGGGAAATATGAACTCCTGCTGATTCTCCGAGATGAGATAGAAAAAATAGCCCTAAAGCAAGAATCTGTAGCGTACACCTAATGTTCAGCACGTCTTTGTTTCCTAACTAGTTCTGGCTTGGATGCAGGTTATTTAGAGCATGGTGTGGGGAGGGAAGGAGCAGAAAACAAAAGACTGTGGTTATAGGTGGTGGGATTTGCTATGGCAGTAATTTGGAATGTATGAAAAGCATGTGGCAGCCATCCATATCACCCCACAGGGGCCTTAAACAAATACACACATACTCTGAATCCAAGACTTTTCAACAAGGAAGTTCTATTAAAACACCCACAGATTTCAAGTAAATGTAATCTTTTGTGTTTCTGGAACATGTAGGGTTTTTTTTTAAATTAATTCTAGCATTTCATAGCAGAGTTCATAAACAGTGCAATGGTAATATGTATTTTCTGGGATCCTTTACCTGTAGGAGTTTGTCTCCTACTTTTCAGAAGAAAAAATAAAACTTTCTTCTGTAAGATATGCTCCAACCAAGGAATGCCGCTTCATTTTGAAATTGATATTAAATAACGTAAATTGACAATCTTATGTATGGCAGAAACCCTCAGACTGGCAACTCAGTTTGTGACAGTAAACTACACAGTGTGCTGCTGATACCTGTGGTTTACTCTTTTTTAGGCGATTAAGAGAATTTCAGAATTAAGGAGTTATCTCCCAAGCTTCCCATTTTTACTCCACTGAATGTCTTAGGGCAGGTGTAGGCAACCTTGGCTCTTTTATGACTCGTGGACTTCAACTCCCAGAATTCCTGAGATAGCATGGCTGGCTCAGGAATTCTGGGAGTTGAAGTCCACAAGTCATAAAAGAGCCAAGGTTGCCTATACCTGTCTTAGGGTTTCATGAGAACTTGAAATCTTTTTGGAAGTAAACTTATCAGAAAACTTTGAAGCATTCTCCTGACAAGAACGGGAAGACATAATTTTTTTTTAACTAGATACTATGATTTAGATATGGAATTTATCAGTTGGAAAGTAGAATGAAAAATATTTAATATAAATAAAGAACAAAGTCCTGCCAATTATGTTATTTTCTTTCTAAAACTGGTTTTAGGATGGGGATGCAACTTAGTAATTTGATATATGTTAACTGAAATTCCTATTTCAATATTAATATTTACCTTTTCAGATGTTAAAACCTTGTTTTTATTGCGCGGTTGTTTCAAACGTGTGCTGGAGATTTGCTAAACTCTCTTTTTCCTTTGAAGAATGTAATTTCTTTTAAAAAGTTCTATTAAGCAGACAGAATATGATTATTTGCTGCTGTTAGTCTTTATAGTTGCTGTACTAATATTTTATACATTTACTATAATGGTTTTCATTATGTATAATTAGGAATTGCTGGGTTGTTTCTAATTTTTCCTCACAAAAAATAAAATAAGATGGATAAAAGTAGTAGCAATAGTAGTAGCAGTAGTAATAAGAACTGCAATATATAACTGCATTAAATTTTAATATGTATGGTAAGTCTTTAAAATAAACACTGATTTTAAAAAAATATGGTACTGAAACAACTAAAGTATATTAAAAGTGGTGCAAAGATGTAAGTTGTAGAAGGTAGTTAATACATTTCTTTAATCGTTAAAAAAATTCTAACTTTAGAAATAAATCATTGATTTTTTCTAAAAAATGTCATTTTTTGCACATGAAAATGAGTGCAAGGCAGAAAACTGAGAATTTGAAATATGAAATGAAATATCCAAGGCAAAAAAACCTGAGAATTTCTGCCAGTTGGATGTATCATAACGTGGCCTCAAAAGAACCTTCAAATTTATTTTGAAAATTGACAAGAATATTGTTCTGCCAAAAATCTATTTGGAGCCATCTGAGAGATATAGGTAGTCCTCAACTTACAGTGACAATTGAATTTCTACTGCTAAGTGAAGCAGTAGTAAAGCAAGATATTACTGCATCGCTTAGTGACCGCAATCCAAAAACAGGAATGGTTAAGTGATGGGAGTCCTAGATAAGAAGTACAGAGGCTAAGGGAGGCCCAGAGATCCCAATGTAAGACATGCATGAGTTGGGGGGTATGTGCTATAATGCAACTCAAAGCCGTAGCTACTGTGGAAGTCTCAGCTGCCCCAGTCCAGCATGTTGTACAAAGCCGCCACACCTTGGGAAGCCTCAGTTGCCTTATCTGGTCCAGCAGTGTCTCCCTATTTCTCTCATCCCCTGATCTATGCCCTTCTGGGCACCCTGTACAATGACAGTCATCATCAGCAGTGCCGGGGCTGGATCTAAAGTAGAGGCCTAGGGCCTTCAGCAGTTTCAGCCAGCTGCCACTGATAAATGCCACTTCCATCTCTCCACTGTGACCAGCCATTGCAGCACCATTGTGAAAGGCCCCAGTTGCCCCCCCCCACTAACATGAGCCCCATTGTTGCTGACAAGCATGCATGGCCTCCGTGAGGTAATGGCTGACTGCACCAGGCCGTTTTTCTGAGGCCTTCTTGGGCCATTCTCCAAGCCTTTTGCCTCGTTCCTTTTCCAAATTGCATTCCCCATTCTTTTGATCCTTTGTAAACCTTCTGGTTCTCTCCAAGACTTGTGAGAAAGGGGTGCGCTATTTGGAGAAGAAATGAAGACTGCGATTTGGAGAAAGAGGTCTACCAAAACACTGTGACCAAAGGGCTTTTGTCATTCTCCAAATAACAAGCCCCTTTTTGTGAGTGTGGTATTTGAGATAGTATTTCTCAGTGGCAGTGGTGGGGCTGGGGCTGAAGTCGGGGTCTCGGGATGGGGTTGAGGCTACTGAAGGCCCTGGGCCTTTTTAGCAAGTGGGCTGCCATGTGACCAAATTTTGATCACATGACTGCAGGGGCACTGCAGGGGCTCTGCAACAGCCATAATTTTTCAGGTCTGGATTGTAAATCCCATTTTTAAGCACCACTGTAATATCAAATGGTTGCTGAACAAATGGTCATAAGTCAAAGTCCGTCTATAGTTTCTCTCGCACATACCATATAAACAGACATATATAGATAACTAAACATTAGCAGGGTATCTGTCTGCTCTGTTTGGAAGTTAATTACAAATAAAAAAAGCTAGCATTAATATTTTTTGTCATTAAATTGTTGCATAGTTTCACTCATTTTCCTCCTCTTCTGGAAATATATTAAGGTCTGACAAAGGATGCTTTCCTCAGGTTCAAAAGTACAGGCAGCCCTCAACGTATGGACACACCCGAGCCCAAAATTTCAGTTGCTAAGCAAGACATTTGCTAAGTGAGTTTTGCCCGATTTTATGACCTTTCTTGCCATAGTTGTTAAGTGAATCACTGTGGTTGTTAAGTTAGAACCATGGTTGTTATGCGAATCTGTCTTCCCCATTGACTTTTGCTTGCCACAACCTTGCTAAAAGTGATCACAGGACCCAGGGACGCTGCAACCATTTTAAATATATGCCAATTGCCAAGCATTTGGACCATGTGACCATGCTGCAATGGTCATAAGTGTGAAAAATGGTCATAAGTCACTTTTTCAGTGTTGTTGTAACTTCGAACGGTCACTAATTGTTTGCAAGTCGACAACTACTTATATAATGTGGGTGAAAATAGAAAAATCATGTTACAGCATGGTGGTGAATTTGGAAGTATGATTGGCTTTTTTATATTGACATATTACACCCCAAATTAGGCTCTGAAACAGAAGCTATAGTTTAATTCCTGTATACAAACCAGGATCCCTGATCAGAATCTGATCTTGGAGGGAAGTGCTGAATCCAGGAGCGCAAAAGAAATATAGAAGAATAAGGAAGGAAAATGAAGATACAAAGGTCATTTCTGGGTTAAGTTATGCCATTTAAAATTAATACCAGAATAAATTTAGTGAGTTATATTATTTGTCCCATTTAGCTAAAGGCAGCTACAATGTGCAACGTTAGAAATTTAACATCTAAAATGTTTAAATTTGTTAACAATCACCTTCCAGGTTTTCTTGTAAATTGACCAACTATTGCAGTATGTGGGGAATGATCTCTATACAATGGACAATATAACAAATAATGAACAATGTCTTGTACGCAACGCAAACATATGCACAAAGGCGTTCTTCCAAAGGAATGTTAGAATACTGTCTTGTTAAAGGAAAGAGAAGGCATGGATTGAAAACTGAATTTGGTAAAAGCACACTGAAGTTCCAGAAACTGGGAATAGCTGGCTTCACAATGTTCCATCTTTACTGAAAAAAATTAAAAAAAGATAAATGAGAACCCCAAACTATAGACTCTTTTTACCTGCATCACAATCACAATCTAATTCTTCAGGGCATAGTGAGAACCATTTGCCAGTGAAGAACTGCAGCTGTAAAAGGGTGAACTCAGAATCTCTTCCTCAAACATTTATTCTGAGCAGTTTCTAAACTTTAATAACAAAATGAAACAATTGCCTTCTTATCTATTATGATAAAAAACTAAGAAAAACATGTACATGGATAATATGCTTACAAAATCAGCATACAGGATAAATTTCCTTGAAAGATTTATTTCAAAATTTCACTCTAGATAATTAAAAGTACAAAAAATAGCTATCTAGCAATCATTCAAATTTGGAGCCCTTTCTTCAGCTACAATCATTCTGATTTTGGAGTAAGAAATCTTTACAGAAAGTACTAAACTGGTTGATACTCCTAAGAGTCCCCTCTTGTATTAGGATATTTCTACCAGTTCATTACCACACAATAAACTACCAGCTTGCTCTGCCAGGTGTTTGAAGGAAAAACAAATGCAACAGTCCCTTACCAACCATTGTGTTGACATACACCTTAGAACAGGTCCCAAAGGTGCTTTTTCAAAAGACAACTGAACTTTCTTTGCTTTTCCTTGAAGATGTTTCACTTCTCATCCAAGAAGCTTTTTCAATTCTGACCTCAGAACTGAAGACGCTTCTTGGATAAGAAGCGAACTCTTCTTTACTCTTCATCCACTTGTATCATTACCATGGATCCTAATATACAACATAGCTAAAGAACTTACAAAAAAGCTTGGATATGTCATCCAGTTTAATCACAGGGGAATGAATATCAGCTCCGCACTACAGTGAATAGTGAATGAATCTAAGAAAATGGATGTGTCACATTCTTTCTTATAGATAAAATCTGATTATCTTTGTCACTACATCCAGAGGAAATCCAGATATTCCCCACATTACTGGGAAAAATGTTACCCATCCATATTGAATCTGGAGGCTACCCAGAGGATGTGGGATTGCATATTACTGAATGTTCTCTGATGAAACCAAGAACCATTCTTGAGCCATCTGCCATTAATAAGCACCTTCTAGTTAAAATCATTCTTTCAATCTATACTATAATAAAAAATAGAAAAAGAAGATCTAGCTCTTGTTCCAAAAGCTAACTCTGCTTATTTACTGTGCCTCAAGGCTAAGATATAAAACAAAGGGCAATAAAGCTGAATTTTACAAAGATGACATTGTGTTACCAATTACATGGATTAGAGATGGGTAGCTATTACATGGGTAGAGCTTTCCAAACCAGCTTTCTGCCAATGCTATTTAGTTTATTGAATGTCACAATTGTAGTGTCACCTTTACTTTTCTCCCCTCCCCCCTCATTTTAACCAACTAAGTGATATTCTTTGTAGGCAACCCAGTGGACTTTTTCATCAGCTGGAACCTCTTTCTTTGTCTCCTAATTGTCTCTCAGTATGCAATAACTTTTGTGATTGAATCCAGGACCCACGATGATGATGATGATGTTATCCATTCAGTCACGTCAATTCCTGGTGATTCTATGGGCCAGGTATCCATGTCTTGTGACCCTGCACTACTTTTTTGAATTGTTCTATGCTCTGGTTGGTGTCAGCTTTGATGGTGTCCAGCCACCAAGTTCTTTTGGTGGCCTGGTTTCCTTTTACTGCTAATTCTTCCAAACATAACTGTTTTTTCCAGTGAGTTCCCCCACATGACATGGCCAAAATAAGTGAGACATAGTTTCTTGATTTTGCCTTCTAGTGACATGTCCGGTGTTATGCGCTCCAGTACTTGTTTGTTAGTTAGTTTTCTGTCCAAGGACCAGGACAACAAAAAGGCCATTTTGTTGTGCCTGCAATTCCCACTATCTCCTTTACTGATTTTTTTTTGCTTGACTTCTGAGATCATATTACGGTATATAGCTGCTGCAAGCGGATGTTCTCAAGAAAAGAAGGACCTTGCTAAACAAGCTGGGATGAATTACAAAGGCAAGGAAATAGGCAATAAAATCACTGGGGCTGAGAAAATTACAGGTCTATCTGAATAGACAAAACTGGTAAATAAAAATAAAGCAAAACAGCAAGGGGTATTAAAAAAAATACCCTAAAAATCATAGATAAACAAATGGAATAAACTGTGTAGCAATTTATGTTACATAAATGGTATTCAGGATGCTGCTTATAAACACTCTGTGCTTAGAGCTCAAAGCATTGTTAGAGACCCCATACACCTACTTTACACTCCGTTCTCTAGGAGGAGATTTCAAAGTATTTCTAGCAGGACTACCCAATTCTGTAATAGCTTTGTTCCCTATGCCATCTCTCTGGTAAATTCGTAAGATTCGTTGTTGTTTTTTGCTATGCACATGAATACATAATCCAAACTAGACTGTGTTGTTTCTGTGTGTCATATAATATACGTGGGTATATGCATAATTCTGTATTTATTTATTTATTTTTGTCATATTTATGTAGTGTATATTGACCCTTTGAGAGCTGTATGCAACAAAATTTCATTTTAATGTATGCCGATTAATATACATTCAAAGTGACAATAAAGTTATTCTATTCTATTCTATTCTATTCTATTCTATTCTATTCTATTCTATTCTATTCTATTCTAGTCTATTCTATTCTATTCTTTGTAGCAGATTCCATATTAAATCTGCCATACCAAACTGGAACTAACAAAAAAAAAGTTTAAAAAGGAATACAACTGTGAGGGTTTAAAAGTAACCTAGCACATAACAAAATGTCACATTTTAATTTATTTTTTCTGAGGGTTACTGAGACGTATCATCAAAAGGAATATAAATTCAGTACACCATGCAGTAGGAATAAAAGTAGAGCACTTTGACTTCTATTATTCCCCTCAAATACACACTTAGAACTTTCTCAGACTTTTTATGTATAATTTATGGAATTTTACATAAAAAGAACACAGAGGCTTTTTCACATTCTGCACAGAGCTGAAGAATTATTCTCCCCAGAGGTTTATCAATGCTTAACCTGAATAGCTTCTAGAAAAGCTGCAGAACTTTTCATTTCTGGCCTGTCACTCAACAGGGTTACACAGGTGTGTGGGATAATTATAATTTAATAGAATGGTTTGATGTCATTACATTTAACAACAACAGAATGGAGAATGCCAATGCAGAAGATTTTATCATTTTAAAATGCAGGTATTTGGATCTTCTATTATCCCTTCATTTGACCCATTACCCTTTAAAATTTTATTTTTTTAATGACAGGAAACCTTTAAAACGATTGAAAGCTAGTTATCAAAATATACTTGTTTATTTATATGATTTATACTTGTCCTTTCTACTTCAACAAATATTCAAAATAGTCATACTTATGTCATCTTAAGAGCTAGAGTCTTTCATTTTTATAAAGACAGAGAGAAAAATTAGAAGTAACATTTACAAAAATTCAGTGAGCTCTGTTTCAGTTGTTTTTGTAACATTCAACTCTCAGAAACTCTTTTATTCAAATGCAGTATTCATCAACAAGGAAAATGAGAGTGAGTTTAAAATGACACCTCTTCCCCAGTCTGGAATAACAGAGGGAAAAGAAGAGTAAAAAGAAAACGACATATAAAGATAAATAAAAATCCATTGCTATGTCAAGCTTTCCCACACAATCATTGCCCATTCTCATTTTAGAAGAAACCAGGAGCAGGAGGAGGAGGAGGAAGAGGAGGAAGAAAAAAAATGGGAAGAGTGGAAGATTAAGGAGAACAAAGATAATTGCACTGGAAAGAGAATGAAAAGGGCTTATAAAGCAGAATAGAAGGAAAAACAAGGAGAACAGATAACTGAACAACAACAGAATGAAAAATTCTATTTAGATACTACCTAAAACTCCCTTTTATGACCCTGTAATCCCTTAATTCGGGATAGAGTCAGGATGACTGGATGGAGCTGAGTGTTTACTGGTCAGAAGCCCTTCCTGACACCACGTGTTTACTACCTAAAGATACTACTTAAAGGGTTAAAAATCATCAGGCAAGCAAGGCTGATCCCAGCCCTTTCAAGTGATACCTGCAAGATGTGCAGCAATTTGCATGTTTTGCCCATTCACTTGCTTTGAACATATATTCTGTTAATTTCAACAAAAAAAGATGAACCTCTGCTCTCAGATTAGCAAGTAATTATTGCAGGGGGTGGAAGGTGGGGGAATATAATTTGCTACTGTGGAAATGCCATATTGAATACGCTCTGCATATCTATCACAGAAACCATACACAGATATAACTCAAGCCACCTGCTTGGTACTTTGGGGCTACGGGCCAGGTTTGTTTACTCAGCATGCGCCTATGTAGTGCTTGGGAAGACTGCTAATGATGTGGAAACGGCCCATCAAGGAAATTTGTTTGGCATTTCCGATCATCCAATTGAAAAAAAAAAAAAACATTGGCAAACTTCCCTGGAAGCCAGTTTTGGGAAGCCAGTGTTCAGAGGAAATGTTGCCATTTGACAAGGACATAGAAAAATCTGTCTTAAATAACGGAGAGGGAGATAATTTATAACTGCATATTTGTACCCATATTATGGTAAATGTCTCTTTTATGATTTCAAGCCTGAATAAATACTTGAGCTTGTCAAAGGGAATAAAACCAGCTGAGATAAAATTGCCCTTGGCAGAGCCTTGCAGAATTCCTATTATGTCCTCCAGCATGTCCCCAAATACTCCTTTGGCTGCAGCACAAGGAGCACAGCGCCACAGCACACAGCTCCTTCTGGGTACTATTGACTATTGTATGGGGGAAAGGGCAGGCTGATTTGCCACTGGGCCTTCGCTGGCTTTTCAAAATGTCTTTGTTTGTCAACTGCATAATCAGCCGTGGCCATAAAGATTGGAGACGCACTTGGTTACTACCCCACCCCCATCATTACATTCAATTAAAATAAACTTTAAAAAGATTAGTGACAATCCTTCATAAAGGAATGTTTTAGAAACACCCTCGTCTCAGACCTGAAAATATAAAATCAGCTTTGCTCTCTGAATGCAGTGCTTCCGATTTAGTTCTGAACAGAGGCTGCACAGCAGGCAGGAACACATGGGTTGCATCTTTCTGCAACTCTTTAAAGCAGCTGCAATCCTCAAAAAAAAAAATAAAAAAAAATAAAAAAAATAAAAAAGGGTGTGTGTGTGTGTGTATGCTGTTCCTGCTAAAAGAGCCAGGATAATTCTCCTATGTGCTCCCAAGCATCTGTTGGCAATTCTGAAGGACTGGGCAGCTCTGTTGAAAAAAAGCACTAAAAGTCAATGGGTACAAGAGCCATTTCAGAATATGTGAATTTCAGAGCTGCTTACTAAATTGCAGCTGAGCGCTGTTTTCTTGCAGTTTCTCTTTCCTTCTCTGAACCCCCCCCTTTTTTTGCCTTTTCTGATTACAATGTATATCTTTTCCCTTTTAGGATCTACTCCTTAGGGTCTCTATTTGCTTACTGAGGATGGCTCATCCTTTTAGGCTATGAAATGTACTCAGTCCCCGCTAAAAGGAGGTCAAGGAAACAGGGATAGGTCTGAAGTTTGGGAGCAAGATGATACCAGCTATACAAAAGACTTTTGGGAGGATGAACTATCTACACTTTCACTGGTACAAATGCTCTTCCTTTCTGAATCACTTTCTTTTCCTTCTCTAAGCTGTTCTGCCAGCATTTTGCCAAATTAGGCATCAGAACAACATATCTGATAACAATCAGAGATTCTGCTGCTAAGTGATACTGGGCACAGTCCTATAGCTACTTGCCTGAGAATAAGCCTAACTATGCAGTGATATTTATATTCAGGTTAAAAAAATGAATCCTATTAGAGGATGTCAGTTTTAACTGCTATCAAAATTTATTATCATAATTTCAGCTAAGTCTCTTAGTATATTGCAATATGAACTGGAGATAATGAATTTGCAGACACCTCAGGGAATTCCTAAAATTTGCAGAAATGTACCTCAAAAATAAAGTTGTTAAAGCACACAAGCATCCAACGATTGATTGTAATTTATGTTTAAATTATAATTAAACTGAAACACTTTGCTGATTAGATAGGTCAAGTCCATAAGACTGCCATGGCTAATTTTTTTCTGCTGAGTCTCTTAGTTCTCATGAATTTGCATTTTGAGTTATTTTAATATTTAACAGAAAATGTATACAATGAGTAACACCTCTGCAGCACTTATGCAGGCTCTTCTAGAGTCTAGAAGCACAATATTTTCATGGGTTTGTAATGCAAAAAAATAACACTTACAATATGTCAGCTCAAGCAGTTGCTAAAATATTGTCTCTGTGACGATTTCCCACTGAGCCCATTCCCTATGGTTCACATTCCCACTGCACTCTTAGATTCCTCTAAGATTTTTTAATTTTCCAAGGTTCATTTGGAAGCTTTCTTCTCACCCACAAACAATACTCCCAAGGGGTCTATGACAATTCACTATAGCCAAGTCGCCACAGTCAACTCACTACGGCCAACTTGTCACTGCAGGACAAGCGTTACACTAATATCAAAGAAATGGTGGAATAGAATCATTAAAGAAAAGATGCAAAAGGAGGGAAAGAATGAAATGTAAATGACAAAAAATATAATATTTTTTTAAATTTAAGTAATCAAATTGAATTGTTAAATTGTCCCATGGCGAGTTGGCCTCAGTGTGTTGGCTGCGGTGAGTTGTTCCATCCAACTCCCAAGTTCACACTAAGCATAAGAGTCATTACCACAAATCCCTTTTTTTGCAATTTCCAAAGGCCATCGGCATGCCTTAACATTTTGTTGTAATCTTGCCTGTTTTATTTTAAATAATTTTATAACAATGCATGCTTGCTGAATTGCACTATTTTAAATCAGACTTTGGAACAATATTTTGACAGAATAACTTTATTGGCTACTCATTTGGTCTAGTTATCTCTCTATCTCGGTTGATATAATGTTTAAGGTGCTAGACTAGAAACTGGTGGACTGAGTTCTAGTTCTCTCTTGGGCACAAAATCCAAACGCATGACTTTGGGTTAGATATTCTCTCTTAGCCCAATCTACCTTAACAGGGTTGTTTTTAATGAGAAAATAAGAATCAGGAGCATTATGTATACCTCTTTGCACTATATAATGTTGGAAGTAAGTCTTCATCTTGGTTCATCCAAGCCGGGAATAAATAAGCAACATGGCAACTGCTTTGGGAAGATGGTTACAGTTTATTGAAGAAGCAGAAAGATGGTTCTTGCAGGAAAGAGCAGAGGAGAGAAGGGCTGAGCACATGGGCAGTAGGTTTTTATACCCTCTCTTGGGGATAGAGAGATTTGAGGGCAGGTTTCTGCTTTTCAAAAAATGCTTTTAAAAATCCTTTTGGAGAAAAATATATTTTCCTGCCCTTTTAATATTTCCTTCTCTGGGAGGCTCTGACTTCCCACAATAGATTAAAGGCAAGGTAGAAATCATACAAATCTTATCTATTTGTACTTTCCTCACCATTTTTTTTTTTGCACTTGAGTCCTAAATGTGCCTTCATGTTTTATGAAGAACAATGGTGGCTAATGGTATATATACTGTAACAGCAGCAGTGATCGATGGGAACTTAACACAATATCAGCTTTTCAGACTGAACGTTCTGGAGTGAAAAGCTGCATGCACAGTACAAAGCTTTGTACCAGTTAGTGGGTGTTACTGCTATTTAAAACCCATTTTGCAACAAAAAAGGCAGTTAGCTTTTCAAATATGTATAGTATTCTTCAGTATAACATTGTGCAGAAAAGGCAAGCAGAAAAAGATGTGGGCTTTCCAAGAACAAAATTATAGGAATGATAAGAAAGATGCAACTTCTGATGTTTCAGCACTTGAGGGGAGAAAAAAAAACCCCATTGTGAATACTATTAACTTTAATGCCTCTTTTTGCCATTTATTTGAAATAACTGTGACTCAATATAACAGAATAATATTAAACAGAGAAATAGTTCCAGTCAGGTGCTTATAACAATTGGTTAAACAACAATAAACTCTTTTCCGTATCTATCAATGTGTTAAATTATTACTGTTAACTTTTTGTGACAATAACCAAATGATTTTATCATATAGTCAGGCAGTCTGGTGCCTTCAGATGTTAATGGACATTTTAGTTCCATTACAAAGAAAAAATATCTGCTAGAACTCCACATGGCATTAGGAAGGGCATCTGGCCAGTAAATGCTCAGCTCCATCCAGTCATCCTGACTCTACACTGAATTAAGGGATCACAGGGTCATTAAAGAGAGAGGGTTTTTTTTTAGTGGCAGCCTGAAAATGGCAAAGGACAGTAGGAAAATGTTTCCAAAATTTCTGAAGGATCAAATCGATTGTCTATATAAGACTTCTTATCATGGAGAAATGGCACAGGGTAGTCCCTTCAAACCCACCCAGGAATTTATATATGCAGAGTAGTATTTCATATACTTTTATTTATATAATGCCTTCTTATATATGTGAGATACATTTTCCCATAATTGCTAAGTTAATTTTGCGATGATTAGTGGCTTTTAACATTTTTTAATATCAGGAAAACAAACATGATTTGCTCCTTTAGAAGGCCAGACCTGCTGTAAATACCAAAAATACCAGTACTTTGGCTGTGACATACTAAACTACAAGAAAGGATTAATGAGGGTGCCTACCACTATTTTATATTTATTTCACTAACACTGTATCTTTTTGTACAACAAATCAAGGATAGGCACATAGTGCGTTCTCCTTCTACTTGTTTCCATAATAGCAACTCTAAGAGGTAGACTGAGCTGAAGAACAGCAATTGACCCAAAGTCATCCAGAGTGTTGAGGGTAGATTAGAAACTAGGTCTGTTCACTTATAATTCAATACTTTGGCCACCACACTACATTGGCTCTCATACTATTTCACTGTGTGCAGTTTGTTATCCAGAACTGAAGGCTTAGTATTAGAGCCAACAGTCATTGAAACTGGAATTTGAAACCATGGTCAGATTACCTTGCCTTGTGGCTAGTTTCAGCCACCCAACATTTCTTGAGAATAGGAACAGGAACAACCCACCCACTGCCAGGTAGCTGCAATTGCACAACTTGCTAGTATTTTGAACCTCTGCTTCAAATGTACTGTTTTCCATTATGACCCATCTTAACCTCTTCCAAACGGTTGGTCTATTAGTCTTCTTTCCAGTGTATGACACCCCCCCCCCGCCTTCTAGCAGCTTGTCAGTACTTTGAATGACCATTTCATCCTGGCTGCTATTATCAGCTTCCTTTTTCCCCCTTCCAGTTGATCCCACCATGCTCATAAATAATCACTATTAAGTCCACTTGTTTTCCTCACCTTCTGCCATACTCACTTTTATCTACCTCAATGGGCACCCTTTTGGTTTCCGAACAGGCTAGATGAAACATACTGTCCTTTCTTTCCCATCCCATGTCTGTTGGGCTGCAATAATCCCATTTCTTTTTGTTTTGTTTAAATGTTTAAATTGCAACACAGGCATGTTGTAACAAAGCTAAGAGGTGCATGCTACTTTGCTTCAATGAAGCTGAACCATCATTCCTTTTGTTATAATGTTTCTATGGCGCCATAGTGGAATGAAGGAACAATGTGTTCTCTTTTCTTTAAAGTTTGTATTATTGAAGCAAGAACGATACAATAAGGAGGTAAAATAGTCTCTTCAATTCTGAAGTTCAGAACTGAAGAGGTTTCTTGGATGAGAAGCGAAACGTCTTCTAAGAAAACCAAGTCCACGTGCCTTTTGAAAAAGCACCTTTGGAACAACCATGACCTGGATGACTGAGAATCTCGATAGACATGTATTACAATTAAAATCTTAAAACATTTTAAAACAGTAAAAATGGTAAAACGATTAAAGCAATTTAAAAAACCATTAAAACTTCTAATGCAAACACATATAAGACATCTGGCCTGTTAACAGTATAGCTAGGAGGCTGGGGCCCTTGGTGCATGGAGCACCCCAGGCTCAGGAGCGTAGCCAGGTCTTTAAAGTTTTACAGAAGTCGAACAGAGTTGGGGCCATTCTAATCTTCTGAAGGGAAGATGATCCACAGAGCAGGGGCTGCTGCAAAAAAAGTTTCCCTTCTATTAGAGCAGGGGTGTCAAACTGCCTCCCCACGGGCCAGATGCCTCATGCCGAAACCGCGCCCACCCCATTGCCGTCAATGGAAAAAAAAATCACGATACGTCACGACACGTCGTGTGATGTCGTGAGTTTGACACCCTTGTATTAGAGTTTCAATGGACATATTAACAATTATCTCCAGCAATATGTAATTACACTCAAATAACAGTATGCAGAGAATTATGTTAAAGCAGCGGTTCTCAACCTATGGGTCGCGACCCCATTTGGGGTCGATTGACCCTTTTACGGTGGTCGCCAAACAATGTGATCTGCCATTCCCCCCCTCAGGGGGCGCCGCCGCGCATGCGCGCCGCACATGGGGGTGCCGTGGCGCATGTGTGCCACGCATGCGTGCCGTGGCGCATGTGTGCCGCGCATGGGGGGGCCACGGCGCATGGGGGCAGTCCCCCGCATGCGCAGCACGTTTGTGTGACGGGGGTCGCCGTCACACAAACGTTGAGAAACGCTGTGTTAAAGCATAGTATGGCCTTAATCCACTTGGATTTAGTCTGGGGCAACATTATTTAATGTTCAGCAAACCATCAATTAAGAAGACTTTAAGTTCAACTGACCTGCAGCAGTGTTCAGTACTAGTCTAACAGAATCCTCCCACTTTTTTTCTGTTCTTGGCAACATTGAAATACGGCTTGAACTCAAAGGCCAAGGATGGGCAATTTGTAACAATGAAACTTAGCCCCTGGCATATGTTTGAACAGCCTCAGCCAATAACTAATCTTGGGCTTACGGCAAGAGTGATCTATTTCTTCTTGGACTGTTTGCTGGGCAGAGTGTTGGGGGAAAAGGTTAATGGGAAGAGAGGGAGGATTTTTAGCTTCTACAGTATTAATCATGAGCCTCAGCCCTGACCCCTGGAGCTATAAAGCTGCCAGCATATTATCTCTGAGCAAATGGAGACTTTTCCACCAAAAGCAATGTTTAAACACTGAGTGTAGTATAGAAAGCCAGCTTGCTGTAGTGGTTAAGATGTGGCCCTAGAAATTAGGAGTGTGAGTTCTAGTCCTGCCTTAGGTATGAAAGCCAGCTGGGTGACTTTGGGCCAGTCATTCTCTCTCAGCCCAATCCACCTCACAGGGTTGTTGTTGTAGGAAAAATAGGAGGAGGAAGGAGTATTAGATATGTTCATCACCACGAGTTACTTATAAAGTAATAAAAATCAAATCAATCTATCAATAAATACAACATAGCTGCATGTTATCTTGTTTTAACTTTTGATTGGGATCTGCTCAGAGTTGGTTAAATGATGGGTGACTGTATACATTTTTGCTCCCAGTTCTTCAGTCTCTAATCCTGCCTTTTGCCCAAGGAGTAGTGACTTTGTAGTTCCTACTATTACCATTTATCTTTAGGAGGCACCTTACCTGATATGTGATTACATATGGAGAGAAATGGGCCTTCAACACCATGCTGCCTTATTGGACTACTTATTAACTACTGAAATAATTGCCATAGGGCAATATACTGTATCTGATTTCTTTCCTGTTAGGAGACAACTAATGGGAATAAAGAAAAGTAAACATGATAAATAGGAAACAGTGTTGTAGCAAACTCTTTCTGAACAAATTGATAGTCTCGCACTGCAATGAACTAAGGACAAACATTAATTTTGCAGCTACTAAGATTGTTGGATGAGCAGACACAAAAACCAGAGAAGTGATTGAAGCCTGGGTAACAATCCCCTCGTCAATCAACAGCCACCAGCCTATCAAGTACTTAGAAGGCAAGGCTGGGCAATATAAGCAAACAACAGCTAACGACTTAAAAGCCAGCCATCAACACACCCCAATCAATATCTAAAAATCCAAATACAACAGGCACTATAGATACCACACACAGAATACCACACACTCTGCTAGAGAGAAGTTCCCTGATGATGGGATCCAGCATGAAACCTCTAGTCCTGGTGACCAACCCAAACTGGATCCTGCAAACTCTTTTTAGTTTAGTAATAGTAGTAAAGTTGGAAGGGACCTTGGAGGTCATCTAGTCCAACCCCCTGCTCAGGCAGGAAACCCTACACCATGTCGGACAAATGGCTGTCCAGTCTCTTCTTAAAAACTTCCAGTGTTGGAGCATTTACTGCTTCTGGAGGCAGCTGTTCCACTGATTAATTGTTCTCACTGTCAGGAAGTTTCTCCTTAGTTCTAGGTTGCTTCTCTCCTTGATTAGTTTCCACCCGTTGCTTCTTGTCCTGCCTTCAGGTGCTTTGGAAAATAGCTTGATTCCCTCTTCTTTATGGCAGCCCCTGAGATATTGGAATACTGCTATCATGTCCCCCCTCGTCCTTCTCTTCGTTAAACTAGACATACCCAATTCTAGCAACCGTTCCTTATATGTTTTAGCCTCCAGACCCCTAATCATCTTTGTTGCTCTTCTCTGTACTCTTTCAAATAGTTTCAGATACTGAAACGGAATAAACAATAATAACAAAGACAGACTGCAGAGCCATTCCAGTCAGGGGATCCAGCAACTCCAATTTATATAATAAGAAAAAGCTCCTACAGAATAGATGTAAGTAAATGCAGGATAAGAATTCAGTGAGGACACATGATAATGCTGATCTGCTATCAATAAAAGAAAAATTGCTTTAAAGACATAAATAACAGGTTGCCTGGAGAACTGATTCAAATTGACAGCAAAACAACACGTCCTTCCTTCCATTGTGTGAAGAATAAAAAAGACTGAACCTAGTGGAAATGAAGATTAATCTCAACAGTTTCTAATTTGACCATTTATCTATTTCTACCCAAGTAACACACTCTTCTATCAAATGTTCTTTTTGATTCAATTTAACTGGACTTCATTTTACTTTCTGGAAGTCTCAAACTTTAATCTAGAACTGGTGAATTATCCCATCATTCTCCTTCTTTCCACATTTTCATGTTTAACTTCTTTCCCACAAAGGACTGCCAAATGAAGAAAGCCTCCGGGGTAAATAAGTATTTTCTTGTGTGCTGAAGCCAACATTTTTCTCATAGAAAAAAAAATGATTCAAAATCTGTCATGTTTGAGAGGTTGATAGAAGGTGGTGTTAATATGGTGAAAAAGGTATTTTAACAACACACACATAATCACATCCACATTAATTAGTAGGCTGCCATTTTGGCGGGAACACACTGACTTTTGGGGAAATATTTGTGTGAAAAGTTTTCATAAACCTCTATATATTTAAGTAACCAAGCAATTTTCTTCATCAGAAATATCAACTAGTTTGAACTGCAATTTTGTAAACACAGAATTATAATAGTTTGCCATTATAATAGAAAGGAGTACCTTATTATCCATCAGATTTATCATTACAAGAATCCTCAAGAACATATTACCTAAAACACTAAATGTACACTTTTCATTTATTTATTAACTTGTTCTATTTCTGGCTATCAGATTTAAAATCAAGACAGTGACATTATCAATAAATAATTAACAGGCAGATATAATTAACTGTGAAACACCTGTACATAAAACAATGCATGTTAAGCACAAGCTAATAAGGAGGCTAGGTCTCTTAATTCTGCAAGGAATGGTGGGTAGCAACAAAGAAAACTCAATGCTCTGTGTTCACCAGAGTTATGAAACCCTAAGTGAACCTTCTCAGATGAGCATGGAGGCTTATACAGAAAGAGATTTATCTCAAGTGACCTGGATCTAAACTCTGTACAGCTTTAATAGTAATAATTAGAACTTTGTATTTTGCCTAAAAAAAAAAAAAAAACTATTGGCAGCCAGTGCAGTGTGTTCAATATAGGTCTCTCCTCATTAGTAATGACCAAGTTGGTTGCTGAGTTTTGTATTAACTGAAGTCTCCAGGCTACATAAAAAGACAATTCCTTGTACAGTGCAGACTATAGTCTATCACATGACTGCTATGAATTCTTAAGCCACACCAGACAAAATGTGAATATTCAAATCTCACAGCACATAAGCCCAAGAGCTTTTAATGCCAATTCTGAGACAAGTTGAGACTGGCTCTCTTGAGATTCTCACATTGCTTGTGTTAAGTCTGCTGCTTTAGAAATTCCTATAGTGTTAATTTTCTATAGCCCTGGAACATATTTATAAGAAAAAGACATACATCTTAGAAATAAATAAGCATTAAAATAAACAATCATGTCTTATACAGTATAAGCATGCTGTGCACTTGAAGTCTGAAAGTTACTGAATTATGTATTTGTGTTACATAATTTCTCATGATAAAAGGTCTATTGGCAGAATATGATAAAATCTAGTAGAACTTCTACTGTCAAAAATAACACACTTTCCACCCAAGTCAGCATTCCTGTCAAAGAAAAAAAGTGCTAGGAATCTTGACCCTACAGAAAGGGGAACATGAAATTACAGCAATGCAACTTGCTAGTATTAGCAAAGTTATATTAACCCCCAACTGCTGTTGCAACATATAATTTGAATTTAGTTTTGTATAGCTGCCATGACTAAATTGCCAGTTGAAAACACTACACTTGATTATGATTATACCTTATAATTTGTAGCATAATTGACAAAAAAAGTTGATAACATTAATCATAAATTATAGAAGCTGAATTCCTTTCTCCTAATTTGCTGTAAGGTATAGAATAGTTGGACCAAGGATATTGATATTCGGCATACATTTTCAAATGCAGTTTGAATTATGTCAAGTAAAAAACCTTTCATATATGCAAAGATAGACTTTGAGGCGGAACTAAATAGGATTAAGAGCAGGCTTTTCCCAATTGTACACTTGATTGCTGATTGATTAGGACTGACTTAACACTGCAGTTCAGGAATCCATAGCTTCCTTTGGTTTGAGGGCTGGAGCAGGTTTTGAATGGCAGAAAGAACATGGCTCTGCACAAATGGGCATGATCAGAACCTCTTTTAGGAGGGAGATTTTTGTATATTAAAGGGGAAATAGGGTTCCTAAAATTACAATCCTAACTTTAGACAATCAGGACAGAGCTGGAAGGGATCTTGGAGATCTTCTAGTCCACCCCCTGCTCAAGCAGGAGATCCTATATCCTAGACATGTCAAACACAAAGCCCGGGGGCTGGATGCAGCCCACGAAGTGGTTTCATGTGGCCCGCAAAGCCATCCTGGAAACAGTGAGGGAATGGCCTACTGCCTTGGTCCTGGCCCAGGCTGGCCGGCCAGGAGCCAATGTACAATTTTGTGGTGGCCATCTACGCTGAAACTCATTCAGTCTCCCTCTGACTTTGCCCTGGTACCCATCATGAACAATCTGGCTAAGGAGAGCAAGCACAGCAGCAGCAGCCTTGAGGAGGAGGTAAGTGTAGCTGGGCGCCTCCTTGGGGAAGTGGGGCTGGGCTAGGTGCCACAGGTGCTCGAGGGCCAGGCTGGGCATTTGACCTCTGCTGCCCAGGGCTCCAGGCAGCCTGCACCACCATCCAGCCCCCCCATGGCCTGAGAGGAACAGTGAGGCTCCTCCAGTGGACCATGCCTTGGCACTTGCCCTGTTCCCACCCCCTTCTGCCAGAGATCCTCAGATCTGTCCCATTCCTGCCCAGGCCCCAACAGGCATCCTTGACATGAACGATGTAAAGCTGGCCCCGCCCACCCAGTAGCCCACACCTACTCCCTCCATGCCCACCCAGTAGGCCATACCCACCCTGGCCACACCCACCCGGCCCACCTGGCCCCCCAAGGGCAACTGCAATGCTGATGCGGCCCTCAATGAAATTGAGTTTGACGCCCCTGCTATACCCTTTCAGATAGTTGGCTGTCCAGTCTTTTCTTAAAAATCTCCAGTGATGAAGCACCCACAGCATCTGAAGGCAAGCTGATCCACTGCTTAATTGTCCTCTCTGTTAGGAAGTTTCTCCTTAGTTCTAGGTTGCTTTTCTCCTTGATTAGTTTCCATCCATTGTTTCTTGTCTTGCCTTCTGGTGCTTTGGAAAATAAACTTTATTTAGTTTGACTCTAAAACGTCTCCCAATTCCCCCAAATAATATAAAAAAATGTATAAAATGTAAGTACCAACCACTATAAGGTTGGTACCTATTGTACAATCTCTTGTGCTGGATTTAATTTCCTTGTTTTAAGCCTTCCTATATAGACAATCAATATACTCTTTTTACAGTAGTGATTATTAAAAAATTGTCTGGAGATGTTCTGAAGCAAATCACACCTTGATGTTAGACAATCTTAACCAATTTCTTATTTTCTAATTAATTTGCAAATGCTAAATCACATGCTAACTAAAATGAGCAATGAGATGGGAAACTTCTGGGACAGCAGATTCAGATTTATTCCAATCAAATAATGACATAACTTCCAGATCATTACACTTGAACTTGTCCTCCTCAACAATAACAATAACAAAAGGTAGCAATTTATATTCTACAGAATATGTGCTCACCTATTGCACTAGAAGAATAAGTGGATTGTATAATGCACAAATATTGTCAAAGATAGAATAGGTAGGAAATCTTAATATAAATTTGTTCCTGAGGCATTCATTTAAATTGCACCAGTGAACAGGATACCAATGGTGAAGGTTTACGTCAAAACTATAACTTAAAAGAACTCACCTTTAGAGCCATTAAATCTAGTAAAATAAAACAGTAATGTGAAATAACTAAACAATTCAGTTATATGCAGTAGAGATTTAGGATGCCAATGCTCACTATTATATAGAACATAAGAGCTATTTAGAGAAAGTATTCTAGGCAACAATTTGTGGGTTTAGTTAATAATCAAGAATTCACCAGTTTATCTTTTAAGGAAACAAATTAGAGTGCCTGAATTAAATACGAGTATAACAGCCAACCAAGTTCGTTAATCAAACTTCCTACATTCATTACCTAGTTTAGGTAATGAAATGTCTGCAAGAAAACAAACAAGCTCAGGCAGCACCAAGGATCCCTCAAGAACAAACTGCCTGTCTCATTTATTCCAACTAATAGTTCTCATGGAAACACTCTGGAAAGTTTTGCTACCTTAAACATTGCAAAAGGTCTGGGGTACTAGGAATACTATACAAGCAAATACTATTTTTGAACTGTGTGTGCTGTGGTAGAAAATTAGAAGAAATGTAATTTAACAGTTCCTACTTTTATCAGTTCTTGAGAGGAAGGTGCTTAAGGTGAACATATCTTTTTAAGAAACCTATTTTCATTTATTGAAGCAACCTCCATTATTGGCATTTCTGTAATTCCTTGTTGAAGAAGTACTAAAAGTGTTATGCAATTCTTTGATTTTTATTCAAAGTCCAGTACAAATTATGAACAAGGTTTTGTTTGATCTTATTCACAATAGGGGAAATATTGAGACCTGTGTAATGAATAGAGCTTTTATTTCATTGCTTTCTCTAATTCCAGCAGTTAAAAATGTGGAACGACCAGTGCTGCAGCAAATGAGAATCTTATAACCTCCTTAACAATTTGCCATTTAGCATTGTTGACTGATCTTGAAGTTATATTAAGAGTAACATAATCTGCCTGCAATATGTAAAAACAACAACAATTCCCTTTATTTTTTGTTGAGCTAATGATAAAATACAATATATTAAGGTAACATTTCAGAAACATTTTGGACTTTGTGTATCAGACTTTTAAGCAATATTTTTTTTCTTCACTTCAGAGACAGCATTTGATGACATAATTATTTGATAAACATATATTTTTTTAGTCCCTCAATTTTTCTCTTATTTCAATGTCCCAAAAGTTGCTTAAATCTCTATTTATTATCCTTGGGTGGATTTCAGCATAGTAGCTGGGGAATTCTGGAGTTAAAGTCTATCCATCTCAAAGTTGCCAAGGTTGAGAAATACTGGCTTAAAACTACAAAAAGGCAAATAAAATTCTCTGGATAATTTTTAATAGCTTATTCTCAACTCAGCTATGGTACTATAAATGAATAAGAATGGAAAGAAGCTTGAAAGTTAACGAAAGAAAGAAATAATACATTTAGATACCGACAAAGATTTAACAATTCTCATCATTTTCATTTAACAGCAATTGCTTCTTTTTTTTTTTAACCACAACTGAAAAATCAATGGGGACAGGAACACAGCAGCACACTTCACTAAACCTGCTATGTTTACCTGCCCTAATTCCAATTAGGTTAAAAAACTCACCAAATCAGGAAATATTATGATGTCACTAGAGAATATCTGTTCCTTTTATCATTGTCTCCCACTGTCCAAATAATAATTATAGAACAGAGTAAGCTGTTCATCTTCATGATGAATATTTCTCTCTCTCTCTACACACACACACACACACACACACACACACACACACACACACACACACACTCTAAAATAAGAAGAATAAACTTTTGGTTGTAATCTGTGTAAAGTAGCTTTGAAACAGCTAAAAATGTTATTCCCTTTTTTTTGGCTTCAATATTATCTTCTGAAAGCTACACAATATCCTGAAGAATATTTTCAAATATTGGTCATCAGACTTTAAGCACAAAGATATCAGAATGGATTCACAATCAGGTGACCAGAGACTATATTCTGTGAATAAGGGCTGAAGGATTTTCATACTGGATTGGAGACTAAAACATACGAAGAATGGTTGCAGGAATTGGGTATGTCTAATTTAATGAAAAGAAGGATTAGGGTTGACACGATAGCAGTGTTTCAATATCTAAGGGGTTGCCACAGAGAAGAGGGGGTCAAGCTATTCTCCCAAAAAACTGAAGGCAGGACAAGAAGCAATGGATGGAAACTAATCAATCAGAGAACCAACCTAGAACTAAGGAGAAATTTCCTGACAGCTAAAATAATTAATCAGTGGAACGACTTGCCTCCAGAAGTTAAGAGTACTCCAAGACTGGAGGTTTTAAAGAACAATTTGTCTGAAATGGTATAGGTTTTCTGCTTGAACAGGAGGTTGGACTAGAAGACCTCCAAGATCCCTTCCAACTCTGTTATTTTGTTATATTTAGCAGTGAGAAAACGACCACTAAAGGGGGACTCAAATATTTGAAACCTGAATTTCAGGTTATAAGAAGGGATTGACTGGGCTCTGCCATCTTAACCTAACCACGTGTGAATCACCAATAAAGTATTTGAAATGTTACATAAAATGTAATATTAAAATATAAGGTTAGAAATATCTACAACCAAGATTAGTCCAATGTATTATTACAGTATAATATATAACATTCCATGTTGGAATCCATTTACCAGATGCATGAATTGTTATCATTATTTGTACCTGATTCGAGTTCTGAAATAGATCCTAACTCCAATTCATTCTACAATGAATGATGTAGAGCTGGCCACGCCTACCCAGTAGGCCACACTCACTCAATCCACACCCACCCAGTAGGCTGCAACCACCCTGGCCACACCCACCCAGCCCCCTAAGGGCAACCACAATGCTGATGCGGCCCTCAATGAAATTGAGTTTGACACCCCTGCTTTAAAACGATATGATTGATACTTTATATTTACTAACAAAATGGCAGGCAGGCAGCAGGTAAAATGTTACACTGCTGTGAGCCCTAACATAGTGTGATGCATGAAGTCAGACTTTTTTTTTCAACCACAATCTCTTATGGCACCCCTAGTAAGCTTTCATGGAACCCCAGTTGAGATAGGT
The DNA here is from genome assembly GCF_016545835.1 of Crotalus tigris. Lineage (NCBI taxonomy): Eukaryota > Metazoa > Chordata > Lepidosauria > Squamata > Viperidae > Crotalus > Crotalus tigris. The sequence continues at coordinate 1,853,934 of NW_024096524.1, forward strand.
TGCCTTAAAACAATGGTATTGGAAGGCTAAAATATTCTCTTAGCTTCAAAGTTACACTTCTGCATGTAGGTATTTATGGTTTAAGTATATTGGTTGTTGAGTAGTATTTGAGTAGAATTTCTCTATTTTGTACTCAGTTGTAGTTTCCAGTCCAAATTATGAACCATCAAAAAGAGGATTCATTCTATTAGCAAATGCTCCATATAAGATAACTATTGATGCTACCATTTCTGACAACCTATTAATAATCACGTATTATCTTGATATATGAGTAGCAACAAAACTAATATTAAATGTATTGCAGACACAGTAGCATTCCCCATCATGATGACTCATTTTTATCTAGAGGCAGACAAGACTATGAATTTTAAATTACAGGCTAAATTTAGTACAGTTACTGTTTAACTGTATTTATCATTTAATTCTCTCTTGCATTGTAATTCATCTTAAGGCTTTGACAGAATTTACCTACAATATTATATCTCTTGGCTTGGCTTATATCACTATAGCAGTGCCATTTAACATATTCATTCACACACTAGCAATCTTCTGTATATTATAAAGCATCACAAAGTTGTTAGAATTGAAACAGCTAGGTCTATACATGTGAAATACGTATGCATATTTCTCCATCCAAACAGAGGTGAGTAGGCTAGTTGGTGTTAAATACTTGATGATGGTATTCAGTAACTAGTATATGCACAAGACTATGGTCTTGGTTAACAGAAATGGCTGCTAATATATTAAACTGCTGATTGCACAATGCCCTTGGATTAATGCCAGTCAAAAATTATAAGGGATATTATACAGAGTTTCATCTTTTGAAGACTTTTCAAAATATGGAAAGTATGTAGCAATATCAATACATGCATTAAACCACAAATCATGAAAAGTGATTTACACATGGGTATGATCCTGTCTCCAATAGAGGCCCTTCAGTTGGGAAAATGTTGCCCGTTGGTGTTTGCTCTCCTTAAGAAATCTGTGCAGTTCAGAGGAGACTGAAATCCATTTATTTTTTTACATTAGCCTGCAACCATTCCACCATGAGCATACTCAAGAAAATAATAAATATATTGGCCATCAACAGTTCCTTGCTGCTGCACTGCTGCTGCTGTGTATTGGAAGGCAACAGCCAGCTGATCGTGTGCCCTATAAGACAACATTTTAGGACTCAAGAGACAATTCATGTTTTCACTATGTGTTATATACTTCCATCGTCAAGTGTTTAAGAGAGATCAAAACAATTCAGCAAATACTTCACTTCTCAAATTCTTCAGGGATTAAGTAAATTAAAAATGCATTTCATTTTATAAAATTGATTCTGTCAACAACCACTAGGTTCTCTTGATGATTTACAATAATAATAATCACATTTATTATATGGATGGGGTATCTATCCTAGTCCACAATAGGATATGTATTCTTTTCCTTTGCTATTCAGCCCAGCATGTCATAACCCAATAACAGCATACTATATCCATCTGTAGTTGGGCTTAGAAGCTTGGCCTGATTCTTTTTGTAGATATGAATGCAAGTTTGATTAACGCTACATTTCCATTTCCATGTTTGCAATAAACTGTTTCTTATGCAAATATAGTCACCCTACATTGACTTAGCACTGTTTGAGTAATGGTGTATGGCTCCATTTAAATCATTTGATTAAGCTATTATTGGATCTTTCTTTTTTTTTTTATTGAAAATTTTAAATTTTACAAAACAATACAGTTCCCTTCCCCAAGCCCCCCCAACCCTCCCATACCCTCCCCCGACCTTCCCAGAGCTGAATACAGGCTTAATTAAAAATTTTTCAAAAAATCTTAAAACAGATATAAACCATTAACAAATCTAAATACATTAATTAAACAAGTTGTGAAATAGTTAACAATAATATATGTATAAAAAGACAAAAATACAAGGAAATACAAGAAAATAGGAAGAAAGAAAAAAGTAAAAAGTAAAAAGAAAAAAAAGAAAAAAAGGAAAGTCTATAAAATATCTTAAATTTTAAATATAAGTTATTGAAAAGCTAAATAATATTTTTTTATATCCAACTTATATTGTATAAAGTCTATCCATTTTTTCCATACCAAAAAATACTTCTCTTGCGATTGGTCTTTCAAGAAAGCCGAAATCTTTGCCATTTCCGCAAAATAAGAAACTTTAAAAAACCACTCTTGCAAGGTAGGCAAAGATTCCTTCTTCCAACATTGCCCTACTAACAACCTTGCCGCTGTAATTAAATTTAACATCAATATAGTCTCTTTAGTATCACAATCAGAAACAATACCTAACAAAAACAATTGTGGGGTAAATTTTACCCTTCTTCTAAAAATTCTTTGGATATTCCACCATATCTTAATCCAAAAAACTTTTATATTTTTACATGACCACCAGATATGATAATAAGTAGCATCCGAACATCCACATCTCCAACATTTAGGCTGTAAGTCAGGATACATACGAGACATTTTTTGTGGATCAAGGTGCCATCTATAAAACATTTTGTAAAAATTTTCCCTTAAATTTTGGGCTTGTGTAAATTTAACATTCCTCACCCAAATAATTTCCCAGGTATCTAATAGAACCGGTTCATCAAAATTTTGTGCCCATTTAACCATACATTCTTTAACTAATTCTGCTTCTGAATCCAGTTCTACTAACACCCCATAGATTCTCTTAATATGGGTTCGTCTTTGATCTTTTATTTGTTTTAATAAATTCTCATCTTCTCTAAGCAAACCCACGTTACGATCTATCTTCCACCTCTCCACTATTTGTCTATAATGAAACCATGAATAAATAATATTTTTTTGTATTAAATCTTCCAAAGATTTTAATTGCCAGTTTTTACCTTCCCATCTAAGTAATTGTACATAAGAAACGCTATCCATCTTGACTCCTCTCCTTATCCCTTCTATCGCATGCCCCGGTATAGCCCATAGTGGAATTTTAAAATCACTTCTATAATATTTCCTCCAAACCCGAAGTAAAGAAATCCTTATAATATGAGATTTAAAGACCCTATCAACCTTTTTATTAAAAATTAGATAGGCATGCCATCCAAAAAGTAAATCCCAACCCTCCAAGAGGAGTATTTCTACATTTGTTAAATTAACCCAATCACTTATTAATGTTAAAACCACAGCATCATAATACAATTTCAAATTCGGTACCTTGAGTCCACCTCTCTCACGAATATCTTGTATAATTTTAAGTTTTACTCTTGGTTTTTTCCCTGCCCAGATAAATTTGTTAATACCTTTCTGCCATTCATTTAAATTAACCTCATTCTTTAAAATAGGTATCATTTGAAATAAAAAAAGAAACTTTGGCAAAACATTCATTTTAATCGCCTCAATTCTTCCCAAAAGAGATAACTGCAACTTCTCCCAATTTTCCAAATCTCTTTGTATATTGACCCACAGCCTTTCATAATTATTTTTGTACAATTTTGCATTAGAAACAGATAAAATAACCCCCAAATATTTTACCTTGTTGACAACCTCAAAATCTGTCAACTTAACCAAGATCTGCTTATCCAAGCTAGTCATATTTTTGGGCAATATTTTAGTCTTATTGTTATTAATTTTAAAACCCGAAACCTGTCCATACTGATGTATCAATTGTAATAACTCTATTACAGAATAAGTAGGTTGAGATAAGGTAACCACCAAGTCATCTGCGAAAGCCCTTAATTTATATTCTTTTTTATTAACTTCTATTCCTTTTATTTGCTGTGATTCTCGAATTTTAATCAGCAATATTTCCAAGGTTAAAACAAACAGCAATGGTGACAATGGACAACCCTGTCTAGTCTCCTTCTCAATTGGAAACACCTCTGACAAACCCCCATTAACTATAAGTTGTGCCGTTTGCTTTTGATAAATAACACCAAGATCTTTCTGTCTTGCTGATAGCTCACGTTCTTCTGGAAGTCTTGCCAAGCAGGCATCACACAAGGAAAAAACAAAAAGTTGTTGTTGCAGTTGAATGGAAACACTGCCATCTACATCACTGATATGACAAATGGAGTTAGCATTTCAGGGATGCTCTGCTAGTACATGGGCAGCATGGCGGATGCTGCCCAGTGAAAGGGTATTGAGAGTTCATTCTGCATAGTGTGGGAGCCATTGCTCCTTCCATTCTCCTCTGGTTACTTCATAAAATCAAGCAGGAGAAGCCCATGAGGGAAGTATATTATTACTTTTTTCTGTTGTTTTGCAAGTACATTGAGTGCTTCTGTACCGGAGACAAATTCTTTGTGTGTCTAATCACACATGGTCAATTAATCTCTTCTCTTCTCTTCTCTTCTCTTCTCTTCTCTTCTCTTCTCTTCTCTTCTCTTCTCTTCTCTTCTCTTCTCTTCTCTTCTCCTCTTTCACTCCACTCCACCTATTCTACTCTACCCTACTTTACTCAGCACTGGCTTTCCTGGATCTTGTAGGAGAGGTGGCATGGAAGGGAAGGGGGATGTTCTTCCTCCAGAATTTCCCCATCTTTCTCTGTGCTGAACAATGTAATGATTCTCATGCTTCTAAAGGCAATGCCAGAAACTAACAGGAAGTACTTCAAATTTCCAAAAAATGAATTATACATAACCCTTGTGGTTTATGTGCGATGATGAGCAACAGGTAATAAATCAAACTAAGAAGATAGCAAGTTAGCATTGTTTTATCTACATCACACAGAATTACAGAAGGCATACCGGAAGGCTAAGGATTTTTATTTAGCTGATGTTTTTCAGCAGATAAAAAGGCCATTGCACCACAGCACAGCATATTTGATGTACGAAGAATCCAGGTTTAGTAGATACAAACTTAATCAACACAGTGATATAATCTTCTTGCACTGGGATTAAGCAAAATGATTTTGATATCTTGCCAAGGATGCAGGAGACTTTGATGAAGCCTATTTGAGGATCTCTCTGAATCATCTTATCAGTAATAGACAACAAACTGTACTGAACAGTGTGTACCAAGATGTTAAGTTTCTCCCCAGATGCAGGATTTTAATTAAAGTATACTTTGTTTGCAACTAATTCTGTGTATTCACATATTTCTCAGGGCCCTGTGAGAATTAGAGTCAACCATGTTGGGACCAGTTCAAAGACCACATTAAATCTTGAATTTACAAAGGGCAGAGAACTGAAACCATGAAGACTTTCTGCTAATGTCTTAGGAACTTGGGATAACTTTTACACAGTTAAAAGAATAGCATTTTATTGTAAGTTTGATTTTGCCTGATAACCCATCCGAAACAATTATTTAAGGAGTTGGATAAAGAAACCTCTGAAAAAAAATTAAAAAGGAGAATGGACAGGTCTCTGACTATATCTGATATAAGGCAGTTTCTTAGGTTTCTATAGGGAGAAAGTCCAATAGATAAAAACTTTGTAAACATAATACAAAATAAAATGCTTTTTTTTTCTGCCTTAGCTAATGTGGACTTGGAACACAGAAAATATTTCATCCTGGAAATGAATTTTGAAAATAAGCCAAGTAAACAGTCAATTCATATAAAAGCAGATGTAATTATACAGTGAATGGCTTGAATCTTCTTACAATAAATAGGGTTGACTAGGTATAAACAGAGCAGCTGGTACAATGTTTTCTTACTAAAATGAAAATCAGTTTACTTATATAAAAATTCACAAATTGCTACTTTTGTTTTGATGTTTTGGCTTCAACATCAAAACAAACTGAAACAAACAAAACAATTTAAAGTTATTGGGACAAAATAAATCTTTAAGTGATATTTCTAGGAAAAATCATATACTTTCAGATTAGTTTTAGACATTAAATGAAAATGAAGGTGACTATGTGAGTACTAATCCACCTCAGCAGGAATGGAAAACTACAATTGGAAACATACGAAGCAAACAGCTTTTTCATTTTCTGCTTTTTAAAAAACTGCATCTATGGTTGTCTACCAAACTATATGAACTAATGTAGAAGTAACAGCAATTTAAATCAATGGAAGCCTGGTTATTTAAATGTTTGCATAAAATTACAACCCATTCTGACTTGTTAGGTACTATAATGGTAAGCTTTATAACGTAGGCTACTATAGGGTGAAAGTTCGTTCTCCGAGCTTGTGGGTTGGTTTCCGAATGTTTCATTATCAGGCTAGGTAACGTCTTCAGTGGTGTTTAATTACCACCCACCACACTCATGAGTTCATCGAAGCTTGGCACTCTACAAGCAATTCCGTCAACAGACATATTGACCTACAATAGGGGTTTCCAACCAGGGGTGCGAGACTTGAGTTTAGAAGTTTCAAAATTATAGTGTATATGCATAATTTGTTGCCGTTATTTCAAACTTTTGTAAGGGGTGTGAGAATATATCAGAAGCGTTCTAGGGGTGCAGGATACAGAAAAGATTGGGAACCACTGATCTACAACAGCCTATGAACCCCTCAGAATCCAAATCAATCGCACAGCCAACCGAAGATAGCACCAACCCTCAACCAACCCACACAAGCCCCCCCCCAGCAGCTCACCTTCCAACGATCCCGACTTGATGTAATCACCCCATCATAAGACCCATCACCAGCCTCTCATTGATGCCTCACACCTTCCAATGACCCTGACCTGAAGTAACCTCATCAAATACCCATCACAAGCCTCTCTCTGATGATTCACACCTAACCCACCACAAGAACCTCACTTGACACACCCGCACCCGAAGCCCTTATAAACAGTAGAGCGCTGACACAGACATCCCCTAAACACCACTGAAGATGTTACCTAGCCTAGTAATGAAACATTTGGAAACCAACCCACAAACTTCACCCTCATGCTACACCCAAGCTACAGCTATTCACCACTATTGCATAGGCTACTATGTAGTTGTATAACTTTTCTACTTAACAAGGATAAGCCAAATCAAGCACAATGGCATTTACTGCTAATGACAGCGCTGTGAATTAGTTTTATTCTGCTCGATGCAATATCCTTTTCAGTTATAGTCTAACTCAGGAGTAGGCAACCTTGGCTCTTTTATGACTTGTGGACTTCAACTCCCAGAATTCCTGAGCCAACATGGCTCAACATGGAAACTTCTCCCATTCCCCTCAGCATGGCTGGCTCAGGAATTCTGGGAGTTGAAGTCCAAGAGTCATAAAAGAGCCAAGGTTGCCTATCCCTGGTCTAGCCAAATCCTTCATTTTTAAAAATGTAAAGCAGTTCTGGCAAAGGTTGGTCAACCATAGCTTTTAGCATCCTCAACTCTACCAATATGAGGATTGAGAGTTCAAGAGAATCTGAAGGGCTACAGGTTCCTTACCTCGTAAGATTTTATAAATATCTGAATCAGTAACATTAAAGGTGGAAGACAGAGTATCAGAGGGACAAAACTTGCAATGCAAGCTGTGGCCTCTTCAATTGGCATTGTCATGCCATACACATGTCCCAAAGGATAAAGCTTGAAGTGTGACACTCAATTCAATTCAATATGCAATAGGATCCTGCGGACGCTGCTGATCTAAAAATTAAATTTGTGAGCAACCTTTTCACTGTTTTTTTTTAAATCTTGCTGCATCTGAAAATTTTTTTCTTAAATTGACATTCTCCATCTCACAGATATTTTTCATTCTTTCCAACCTTATAGAATATTGAAAAGAAATTACACAAACTGTGTTTGATAGCCAGCAGGTTAATAAGCTGAGGACAGAACAGAACAACACCAGATCTCATATCATGAAAAAAAGAGGGCAAAATGAATTTAAAAATGGCCTGGATTCAGCTTAAGAGACAACTATTCCAGAAAAAAATCCCTCCCCATTAGAATTCCTTGTTGCTGATCATTTCATTCCAAGATCCCTCCCTCTTTTCTCTTGGACATGTGACCAAGAGTGGTGCAGATGCAACTCATCCTACGCTTGCTGGTGCTCACTTGCAGACAAACTCCTACATGGGCAAGTTATTTCATCACACACAAGTTATTTCATCACACAGAAGAAAATAAAGGTGACGTCCATGGCCACTCTGGTCAAGGGATTGGGAAAAAGAAATTAAATTCCCATCCTCTGCATGTCATTCTGGAATGTTTGAAACAAATTCCGTACAGATGTTTGGATCTAGTTCATCCTCAGAATTCACTGGTTAGAGCCTGAAAAAGCACTAGTTCTAAGGATGGAGAGAACACACATCCAGAAAAATGAAATAACTGTCTTTGGGAGGGGCAGTGACTCAGAATGCTGCTGACTCTTCTAGTCTCAATCCACCTCTCTCCTGATGAAACATCCCAGAGGGAAGAATTTCAGAAGTTTGTTTGTTTGTTTATTTATTTATTTATTTATGAAACTTATATACCGTATATGCCGCCGTATTAGGCGACCCGGCGTATAAGACGACCCCCGTCTTTATAGCCGGGCCGCATTCCTAGAACGTCGTCTTATACGCCGGAAACTACCAGTATTTCCGGCGTATAAGATGACTCGGCGTATAAGACGACCCCCGTCTTTGGCGCCGATTTCAGCGCTTGCGGAAGTCGTCTTATACGCCGGCATTTACGGTACCGCTTTAAGTGCGAGCACTCTCTAAGCGGTGTACACCAGTAAGCAATGTATATATATATTTACATTGCCCCCAACAACAATCTGGGTCCTCATTTTACCTACCCCGGAAGGATGGAAGGCTGAGTCAACCTTGAGCCGGTGAGATTTGAACCGCTGACCTGCTGTACTCTAACTGCTGCGCCACCTCGGTTGTGATCTGCATGCCAACTTCCCCTTTTTCTTTTGGACAGAAGAAGCTCTTTAAAAATATACATTTTTTTCCAAGCCAAGAAGATTAATTAGGGTTAGAGTTCACTGTCAAAAACTGCATTCTCAACGTGGAAAAATATTTTATTTAAGTGGAATTTTAATATTTAATTTAGTAAAAGTAATGTAATTATTTCTCATTCATTTTAATTCCGACAACTTAATAATTATAACCTGGAAAGCCACAATACTAAAAAAAAAAAAAAAAAGCCCACTGAACCGCCTAAAGGAGAAGTGTATTATTTTGAAATAAGTAACTAAATTGTTCTGAGCTAATTGTATCAAACACAACCAAGATGTATGGAGATATCTGGAAACTGGAAAGCCTCCTTTAAGAGCTTGAAAAGTTCAAGAAATCTTTATAGGCCATTTGACAGGCAGTTACGACTGATAATGACAAATACATTTCTTAAGTTGCTCTCATTGGTAATTGATTTGGAAGCAGCATCTAGTAATTGTTTTATGGCTGGAATTATTACATATTTGTAATTGCTTTAGATTTGTAAAGCCTCCCAGAATTGTCTGGAATAGGATGGCCCACAAACTCAGTAAGCAAACAAATTTTCCCAAGTATAAAATATAACAATACACTTATATTTGAAACAAGTTATCCCTAGAAAATGGTTGGAAAATTCTGCCCTGATCCAAGAAAAAGATGCCAAAAGAAAATCATTTGACTGTATCCCCAAACTAAGCCAGTTTGGGAAGAGAGCAATATCTGATCTTTCTTACTACAGTATAATGGGTCTTTATATATACCCTGTTGAGCTGTGCATTCAGAAAGAAAACCCGATAAATCAAGCATTTCATTGAAGTTGTAAAAAAGACAAGAGCAGCATCAAGAAGGGACTGGAGTGAGAAACTTATCTGAATGTCTCTGAAATAAAGAAGAGTATTATCAAGGATCCACAGGGATTTGCCGTCTTGTCACCACCAGGGTATTTCTACACAAGTGCTAGTGTATGAAGCTGTAAATACTAGTTCCTTTCAATTCTCTTTTCTATCATTTCATTAAAACAACAAATAAAAAATAAAGAACCCAATAACAATCTGGAACTAATTTTTACTATATTGATTGACTGATTATATGCCACCAAGTCATTTTCTACTGCTAGCAACTACATGCAGTAGATAGATGTTTTTCCATGATGATCTATCCTCAATTTAGTGTTTCAGGTCTTCCAAATATCCACGTATCACCATGGTAACTGAGTCCTTACTGCTGGTCGTCCTCTTTTCAATTTTTACAATTTGCCTTCTAAACAAAATCCTTAAGGAGATGCTATGTAATGGTTTGTTAATAAGCCTAGATATTATTTCAAAATAATTCTTCTCCCTAGATGTAGTTCTACTGAAATGATAAGAATTCTGCTTGACCAGTCACTGGCTGAGCCATTTAAGAAAACCCTCCATGAACTAACCATGCTTGTATCCAAAGATTTCATCACTTTCTATACAAATGATTACCTACATTGTTTTAACTACAACGGCAGTATTTTCATTTGATCAAGAGCAGTGTTTTTCAACCTTGGCAATTTTAAGACATGTGGGCTTCAATTCCCCTCAACTTCAAGTCAGGAAATTCTGGGAGCTGAAGTCTACGTATCTTCAAATTGCCAAGGTTGACCTAGAAATTCAGAGAAATGTTTTGTGGCTTTTGAAGTATCTTCTGAAAAAATGCCCCCTTGGCTTAAAAGGGAACTATAGTAAGGTACAGTCTTCATCTAGGTTCAGAATACTATGCCAAAGTATTTTTTTTATCATTCTCTAAAAACATTTCTCTGAAATTCAGCAGTGTGCCAAAAAAGCCAATGCAGTCCTAGGCCACATTAACAGAGGGATAGAATCAAGATTACATGAAATTTTAGTACTGCTTTATAATACCTCAGGAAGACCACACTTGGAATATTGCATCCAGTTTTTGTCACCACCATATAAAATAAAGATGTTGAGACTCTAGAATAGTGTTTATCAATCTTGACAATTTTAAGGCATGTGGACTTCAACTCCCAGAATTCCACAGCCAGCATTGCTGGCTGTGGAATTCTGGGAGTTGAAGTCCACATGCCTTAAAATTGTCAAGGTTGAGAAACACTGCTCTAGAAAGAGTACAGAGAAGAGCAACAAAGATGATTAGGGAACTGGAGGCTAAAAGATATGCAGAACAGTTACAGGAATTGATTACATCTAGTCAAGTGAAAAGAAAGACTAAGGGTGGCAAGATCGCAGTTTTCCAATATCTCAGGGGCTGCCACAAAGAAGAGGGAGTCAACCTATTCCCCAAACTACCTGAAGGCAGAAGAAGAAGCAATGGATGGAAACTAATTAAACAGAGAGAACAACCTAGAAATAAGAAGAAATTTCTGGACAGTTGAACAATTAATCAGTGGAATAGCTTGCCATCAGAAGTGGTGGGTGCCACATCACTGGAGGTTTTTAAGAAGCGATTGTACAACCACTTGTCTGAAATTATGTGCTTGAGCAGGAGGTTGGACTAGAAGACCTCCAAGGTCTCTTCCAACTCTGTTATTCTATAAAAGGCTATACTGAACAGAATGGTCTTCATGTTTTGCATTGTCAATAATCTGCTGAAATTCTTTTTTTTTTGGGGGGGGGGGTAGATAGTTTTATCACTATTTTTCTATAAAGTTGCCATTTTGCCATTTCCTGCTTGGTTATATGCATGTTCAAGATGTGGATAGGAAATAGACATCACAATGTAAACCTCTAGTGCAGTGTTTCTCAACCTTGACAATTTTAAGGCATGTGGACTTCAACTCCCAGAATTCCACAGCCAGCAATGCTGGCTGTGGAATTCTGGGAGTTGAAGTCCACATGCTTTAAAATTGTCAAGGTTGAGAAACACTGCTCTAGTGCATCCTAAAATAATTTGTGTGACATCCCTCCCCCCCCATGTCACTTGAACTGATTGAACTGATGTCACTTGAACTATGATTGAACAAGTGATAAATGTACCACTTACTTTTAATAATGAAACACTGACCAATAGTTCACAAGACATCTTAACATTTTCTGGCACTTATTATCGCTGCTGTGTTTTGCACAAGCAGAGAGCAGTAAAACCTGGAACAAGTTTTGACTATCTTCCCAATATCTATGTACTGTAAGGCTGATCATGTTGAAAAATAATTAATAACTCCTCTCTAAGTTACTTGTGACCCTGGGGATCCTTAACTGTAACTTCTGGGAATTCTGCTATTTCCAATTATTATTGTTAAGCTTTTAAAGCATCTTGGTTGATAGGAAGATGTTTTAAACCACAGCTTGCTTTGTCTCTCCTGTTTATAGGAGGAGATAGGATCTGTGATGCTGTATGAGGATTTACTTTTGAAAACACACACATACACAAGAGATTCACAATGAATGAACTACCTAAATTTAATTTTAAACATCACTGTTAATAAAATGAATGGATAATAATCACATTTACTGTACCAATGGTGAAGAGGCAATTTAGATTCAATCTCACCAATAATACCACTGAATTCAGAGTTTTGTTCATATATCAGGATGTAATGGTCAGATGTTGCTTCTTTTTTTAGATGGTGATGTTCTTCAAAATGTGCTAAGACAACCCAGCTCCAATTGGGAGCTATTTGACATGCTGAGCGAAGTCTTGGATATTCATCATGCTGGGTTTTGCCCTGAACGTACAGTTGCACAAAGTATAGCACAGTGAAGATGTTTTCTACTTGAGAAGAGTACAAGCTAGACAACTTCCTTTGTTCTCATTAACAGATGCTTTCTGGAGCCTGAGTGTAAGGTCTGTCATTCATTTCCCTCCCAATCTACTGCAGTGCCTTTTTTCTCAGCTGAAATCCTCATAATTAGGTATCAAGTGTAAAGGATCTCAAGTTTGTGTAATTAATTATTTAAGATCTCTGTGACAGCAGATAGGATCCAAGCTGTATGAGAATGTTTTCACTTTTATTTTAGAGCTCACATCAGTCACAGGAATGGGCTTAACTCCATCTGTTTTGGGTGGAATGAAAGATTTTTGTTTTGTTTTTGTGCCTAGATATAGGTGCGTATTGTTAGCTGGAATGGAATAGGAAGCATTACACTGAAAACTATGCATAACAAATCCGAAATCAGAAAATCTTCCCGGTTTTGAAAAAGAAATTGATGGAATGAACTCCATGGATTGCCTAATAGTACTGGACTTTATAAGAGTCAGATGAACTGCAAAATGGGGAGTGAAATATTTAGATATTTCCATAAATCACTGAAGAAATTATAGACCTACATTTGTAACCTGAAAGCCTTTTTGGAAGATTGAGATGAGGTGTTAACCACTGCAACAGGAAAATAAAAGGGTTTGGATTTTGCAACTTACAGATGTTAATGAGATAAAATTCTGTTTCCTATTATTCAATTTCCCATTCTTTCACTAATCAGGAGTGGTTCCTAACCTTCTAAAGAAGCTTTTCAGGTGGAAATATGGAAAAAACATTCCTTCATTCAAAATTTCTTTCTTTCAGATGATATATTTTAAGTTCTATATAATTCCCTTGAATGTTAAGTTTTAATATTTGGGAGAGGTCCTCTGAGCAAAATTCTATTTTCTTCACAGAAATAGCTTCATTTTATGGAAGAAAATATTAAGTACCAAGCTATGAGAAAAATTAGGGATTCCCACATGCATCTGTACACCCATACATACACAAAACATTAGTTTACAAATGAATATTTATTTAAATTTGATTAGCTGATTGGTAAACTAATCAATTCTTCATCACTCACACACTGTGAATTTTGTAACTTTTTTCTCTCCAATTTGTATGTTTTGTAAAAAATAAATATTATTAGTACTAGTAATAAGAGTAAAATGAGTAAGCACTGCACAGCCAAAGCTAAATCATTATACACAATTATTTCAATGAATTCAATGGGACTTTCTCGCAAGTAAATATATTCAACTCTACTGTATTTTTCATAACAATTATTATATATTTAGACAATGTGTGCAATAGTACCATTAAAATTTGTAAAATGAATAAAAACAGAGAAGGATTGTCCTGTGAGCATGACACAATCTGGCAACAGCCCCTCTCTGCTCTCCAACCAGAATGAGCTTTGTGTCAGTCTGTCACCACTTGGCATTAATGCTGCGGCTTGTTTTCAAGGAACAATTATGTTTCTAATTGACAATAGAAGCTGCCCAGCAAGTAGATTGCCATGAACTGCAATAACCTCACTGCCAGCATCCACTGCACAGCAAGTCCATCAAGCTTGCCAATTAGGCTACCCAGGTAAATTGTCTTGTTCTCACTCCCTTTCATTTGTGCTCCCTTGTCTCATCTTGCGGATCATTGCCCGAGAATGTACTGAATGCATAATGCACATGATATGCTTCAAAACTCAGCATGTACTAATACTACATAAAATAACTTCAATTAATTTTTCACCATTGGTGTTGCAGTGCTTACTTTTTAAATTCTAAATCAGGGGTCTTCAAACTTGGCCCTTTTATGACTTGCAGACTTCAACTCCCAGAATTCCTCAGCCAGCAGGCCAAGTTTGAAGACCACTGTTCTAAATCTATATACATTTACAAAAATTCTACTTTTTGAAAAAAGTGTCTTCTAAAAAAACCCCCCACAGGATATAAAACTAGGAACACCTCAGTAAATTAGGTAGGTCTAATGTATAGCACTATAGTAGAGCATTGAGATGTCATTGATTGAGCTTGCTGATGAACATTGGAGGGTTGAGGATGGGGGTGGTGCAGCTGTCCTGGCTCTTTTGGATCTCTCAATCGCTTTCAATATCAGTATCCTTTTCGACCAGCTTCAGGGGCTGGTAATGGGAAATGATTTTGGATGGTTCCTGTCCTTTCTCCATGGCAGGATTCAATTGGTGTTGGAGGATGAGGAGAGATCAAGTCCTAGGCTTCTGCAGTGTGGGATGCTTCATTGTGAGGTCTCTCCTCTTTTCTCCTTAACATCTACATGAATCTGGGTTATGCCATTTGATGGCATGTGGTACAGCATCCTCAGTATGCTGAAGATATCCAGCTATACATCTCTACCCCTGGCCAGGCAAGTGATGTTGATGTGATCCTTCCAAGTGCCTGGAGGCTATAAAGGTCTGGATGGGGATGAACTGAGTTTGGCTCAAAATATATAAAGTGACTTCTCCCTCATCACAAAGAAGTACAAACAATTTTAGTAACTTATCACCTTCTCTTAAAATACAACAAATGACATCTTATTCCTTTATCTGATCTCTTACTGACAAACAAATCCCTGCTCACAAAATTCTTCAAAGCCTTAACATGCCTTTTGGGTAAATCCAATATAGATAACAAACTGGTTTGATATTGATATATACCTTTAAATTATTAAGACTTCAGCCACTTTCTTTTGTATGTCCAGCATAACATATTTTTCCATGCCATTCTTGTAGCCTATCATTTTTAAATCCATTTTCAAATCAGTCTCAATCATGTAAGATAATATTTGTTTCTGTTCCACAGCATCTTTTAAACATAGAGGCAGATACTCTTAAAATTAACTTCTACATCCATTGTTCAAATATATGCTTCATTATACACAATCTTAAACATTTTTGCTTCATTCTGTATTAGTAAATTGACTTTGGCTGTTCTTCTCCTTTAATTGTAATCTTTAGTTCCTTTTAGTTCCCTCGTATCCAATTTTTAAAGTCAGGGTTTTTTTTTTTAAGAATTAAGGGATTCTTTATAATTAATTCCAAATACTATTGGAATTATTTTTTTCTCTTATTTCTTTCTCTTTCGTATACACCCACACACAAACTTTATTTCTTAGCAAGAAATCAATAGGTGAAATTTTGTCATCCAATGCTTGATTCATTCACTTAATAAGTGATACTGTACTTGCCTCATCAAAACAGAGGCCCTGGTGGTAGACTTCATTTACCTAACTTAATTATTAAACCTATATTGTGGTAGAAGAATTCTAAATTAGTGCAGATCAAATGTGGTAGAGGTAAATGAAGTTAGCTTTCGATTCTGGTTTGCTTGGAAGCAACTGATCCCAACTTCTAATTCAAAACAATTATAATGAAGAGTTATGCTTAAATACAGAGCTTTTCACTATAATTTGCATAATGAGTGTGCATTGTGATTTGTTCATCTGTCTGAACACTGAGAGAGCAACAAAGAAGCATCAGCAAAACTCTGCAGCCACATTGTTCCCATATATTGTCCATTTTGGGTAGAGCTTGGCAAAATGTCCTTTTTCTATGAGAAATGTTGCAACAGCAGGAGGTGAAGCATTGAATCTTTGCCTTAATCTGTGAGGCTTCATTCATTCAACATTTCCTAAGATATGACTATGTACTGTATATACTGTTTGGGGAAAATAGAATAGGCTAGAGGAAGAAGGATGCCACTATATTTAAAGTCTTTCCAACGATTAAAAATAATCCTTTTTATAAAATGCTCAGTATTTGCATGACTTTAGAAATGTTACTTAATTATTTGAAACAAAAGCAAAATGAAAAAAATAGCCTTATCTGTCTTTGAATTTTTAATAACATCTTGATTATATTAAGAAGACTCTCATCGAGCTAAAATCAAGCACTCACAAGGACATTTGAATCACCATTTCAACTTTAATTCACAGAATGTATGATTTTAATAAATATTTTCAACTCCTAAGAAAAGATGATATACTATTTCAAGATAATAAATTTGGGGTCACCAGAGATCAATTCATATCAACTCAGCTCCCTGTATCAAAAATTATTATCCAGTATTTAGACATCTCTCCCTTTGTCAAGGATTCAATGTGTAGCATCAAGCCTGCTCATGTTCCTGCTGACTACATAACTTCAACAGGGGAAGATAAGGCAAACAGCAAAATAATAGCAAAAATCTTTCTTTTTTTTCTTTCCAATTAACAGCCATGAGTTTTTTTTCCCTTCAAACACACTCAATAACTTTAAGAAACTTAGTGTTATAGTATAATGGATTAAATGGGCTAATCACTAGCTCAGCAAAGTCTCTCAGAATTTCTGCAAGAATAAATTGGGAAAGGGGATAATTTTGAACCTTGTAGCTCCTAAAAGATTTGAAACTCAAATACTTTGGCCACCTAATGAGAAGGAAGGACTCACTGGAGAAGGGCCTAATGCTGGGAAAGATTGAGGGCAATAGAAGAAGGGGATGACAGAGAATGAGATGGCTGTAT
Organism: Crotalus tigris; assembly: GCF_016545835.1. Taxonomy (NCBI): domain Eukaryota; kingdom Metazoa; phylum Chordata; class Lepidosauria; order Squamata; family Viperidae; genus Crotalus; species Crotalus tigris. The sequence goes on from NW_024096524.1 coordinate 1,870,901, forward strand.
GGAGTCACTGAAGCAGTAGGTGTGAACTTAAATGGACTCCAGAAGATGGTAGAGGACAGGAAGACCTGGAGGAACATTGTCCATGGGGTCGCGATGGGTCGGACACGACTTCGCAATTAACAACAACAAAAGCTCCTAAAAGATAGGCAGAATAAAAACATACCCAAAGTAGGAACTGAGAAAACAATTATTATATAATAAAAGCAGTTACCTCCAAACATAGCTTGCCTAATATCCCAGTTCTTATGTGGCAGGGATTCTCTGTTCTCTGGGCTATAAAAAAAATCAAGAGCTTAATTCTTTTAAAAAATTTGGAAGCTGAAAAAAGTGTTACCAGCTTTCTGATTTTTTGCTGCCATGGGCTAACCCAGCTCTCCTACTATTACATTTGCCCTCAGGGTTATCAGTCTTTCATAACAAAAATATCCCAGGCAAGATGAAATTCCTTTAGTAGAAAACCTTTCATGTAGAGCAGTGTTTCCCAAACTTGACAATTTTAAGGCATGTGGACTTCAACTCCCAGAATTCCACAGCCAGCAATGCTGGCTGTGGAATTCTGGGAGTTGAAGTCCACATGCCTTAAAATTGTCAAGTTTGGGAAACACTGATGTAGAGAAAAGCTGATAACACAGATAGGTTATCACATTTTGTTTCTGCAAATGTTAAATGTTATCATGCAAATAAATGTTAAACTGCTAAAACTTTATAAATGTTTTGATTTGCCTAGTCAGCAAGATAGGTATCTACTAAAACATGACTTTAGTGTGGAGTGATACATATTCCCCTCAGAGTAAATTCCATCAATTTTCATGTGGGAGTTACGGTATTTTAAACAAGCAAGCGACTGGACACACACAAGTGATCTTGAGAAAATGTAAACATAGATCTCCCCCTTCTGACTAGTTCCTGACTTACTCTTCATTAACACAGCTCAGTCGCTTCCTAAAAAAACCCCAAACCTTCTTTATTTACATGGATAGCATCTAATGGTTTCTCTAATTTTCAAATAATAACTGTACCTCAAATGGTGGAATATTTTAGCTTTCTTTATTTTATTTAGCCAATTAGAAATGTATTTTATTTCCAAATATATATTCCAAACAATCAAGTAAAATACTTGGATTGGACTTTGGTCAGAAACCTAAATGAAAAGCTTGAACAAAACTTTTTTTTAAATAAACGTATCCCAGACTGGAACTAAATAATCGCCATTCACTTGCCAGAATTGTCTCATCCGCGCTATATCTTCTCCTTTTTTCTTTTTCTTTTTTAAATCCCAGGCACCTTTCCTAATCTGGTGCACTTGTGGTACTAGAACTTCCAAAACCTCTAAGGAATATATCTAATGATTGACGTTTATGGGACTAATTGCTGATAGGCTCCATATCAAGAAGTACCAATCTCATGATACGAAATATGTGCCCCAATTTTTCACCAATAATTTCTCCTGATTCCTGCTTGTTTTTATTGTTTTGGTTGTTTTGGAATAACAGTACATGCTAAAGCATCTAATAAATTGACCCCATGCTGGAAGGCCTGATTAAACAAAATTGAGCAGATTTTTTTTTCTCAGAATAGTCTTTCCTGTTTAATTCCATTTATACAAAGCAGGGATGACCTTCATAATTCCCTCAAGAGTTGTTAGGGTTTAACTACTAATTTCTGATTTACTGACTGGATCCAGAACATTAGAGATACAACATTTTCATTGATTGGAGAAAGCAGCAATTCTTCTCTTCAAAAGAGGCTGACTGTTAATTATTTTCCACACTCTGTAACATTGAAGAGATGTGATGAGATTAAGAAGTAAGAAGAGAGCGAATGGGAGTAGGAATGAGATTCCATAGGAACATCTAAGCAGGAGGCCCAGAAGATCTGCCTTGAGCCATTTTCTCTATAGTGAATCTGTGATGAAGTCCAAGGTCTTATTCAAGGAAGTGCCACATAATTAATTTAACTAAGTTCTGTCTGTTGTCTCCCTTTATTTCTTCTATATATACTTTATTTTCAACTTTGTCAATAAACTCCTTATTGTATCTAGCAGTTTGGCTTGGTTGGATTTATAAGTCAATATCTTGTGTTCTTTTAGGCCTTGGGCCATGGTGGTTGGAGCAGCTTGCTGGATATTGGGGGTATACATTCTGTGTGCCCTGCCAGATTTGACATCTTATACTATTTCCTCTTTTCTAGTGGTTCTTGCTTTGTTTGGTTTTATTCATGTCTTAGTTTTTAATTCTGTTCATTGTATTGTGAGCTGTACGGAGTTATCCTGTATTTGAGCAGTGCTACATCAAATGAAATAAATAATGAATTACAATTTCCTAACTACTCCTTGTATCTCAGAATTACCATTAGTTTTGTTAAAGTAGAAATACCAAATATTTATTTTTTGTTTTCTTACAGCTGAACGGAGAACTCATTGACAGAAAGAACAAGAACATCCCAAACAGGCTAGGTGGTTCAGAAGAGTTGTTATTTTACAGAAGACCCTCATAATATTTCACAACAAGTCAGAATAAATTACTGTATTTTGGTTTCATTCCATTTTGAAAATATGGAAAATTGTGGAACAGTTGATCATCGGCTTAACTTGGTTTAAAACAAAATAAAGAAAAAAAAATCCATGACAAATCAGAAGCAAGCAGAGAACATCCTATCCATAGCCATGATGCAACCCTACATTGTAAAATAACCTTGCCACTGTGTGGGCTTCAAAAGATTACCCATTCCTAGTTTGAGCTGAGTTTTTTTTAAAGATAAGATAACCTTTATTGTCATTTTTTACTGTGAACACACTGGCACACATTAAAAATAAAATTTGGTTGCCTGCTCTCAAAACAAAATATATATCTACCCATATACATACATAATAGTTGTATACACATATTATATACATACATATATACCTAAACTTGAGAGTTCACAAGGTTGATACTATATGGAATAGAACTGTGACTGAATCTAGATGTTCTGCTTTGGATACCACAAAGCTCTTCCCAAAAGGTAACAAGGAAAAGAAGGTCATGAAGAGGATGTGTAGCATCCCAGACAATCCTGCCGGACCCTGCTCAAGCATTGCTTATATGCTATGTCCTGCATAGAAGGAAGTGAACTACCAATAATCTTTTCTGCCATCCTCACCACTCTCTGTATTGCCTTCCAGTATGAAGCAGTTATGCTTCCAAACCAGACAATAATGCCATATGACAGGATGTTCTTGATTGTCCCTGTATAGAAAATGGTAAGGACAGTGACGCAGAAAATGCAGGTGCTGCTATGCCCACTTCACAAGAGTCTCACTGTTGAGTGACCAAGCTAGCCTACTCATTAGCTGCATACTCAGAAATTTGATGCTGCTAACCACCTCTACAAGTGAATCATTAATACATAGAGGTGTGTGGCTGTGCCTGCCTTTTCTGAAATTGACAATGATCTCTTTAGTTTTCCTTACGTTTAAGATGAGGCTGCTTTTATCAAACCAGTTCACCAAGCCCTCTACCTCCTTGCAGTAAGCACCCTCATTGTCATCCTGAATAAGGCCCACAACTGTTGTAACATCTGCATACTTCACAATATGGTTGGTGGCAAATCTTTCATAACAGTCATGGGTCAACAGGATGAACAACAGCAGACTTAGGACACAGCCCTGAAGAGAACCTGTGCTCAAGAAAATGGTGTTAGAAATATTAATTCCAATTTGCACATACTGGGGCCTATTAATAAGAAAAATCAAGAATTCAATTGCACAAAGGAGTATTAAAACCTAAAAGGCCCAGTGTCTACTGGATGCTGAGGAATGATTGTATTTAACGGCAAATTGAAGTCAACAAACAGCATTCACAGATGAGTATTTCTTTCCTCTAAGTGAGTCAAGTTCAAGTGGAGAACAGAAGAAATAGCACCCTCTGTAGAGCGATTTGTACAGAAGGGAGTCAAATGTTGGAGGGAGGTTGGATACAATAATATCTTTTATCAGCCTCTAAAAACTTTTCATAATAATAGATGTAAGTGCAACCGGATGGTAATCATTAAGACCTGTAATTGTAGATTTTTTTGGCACTGCCAAAATAATGGCAGTCTTAAAACACGATGGGACCCATTGCCTGTGCAATGAAAGATTGAAAATATCTGTAAGAACACAAGCCAACTTGTCTGCACATAACCTAAGAACATGCCCAGGATATTATCTGGGCCTTCTGCTTTCCAAATATTAACTTTCCACAATGTTCTCCAGACAGAGGTGACATCAAAGCTAAGAACTTGCTCATCAAGATGGGGCACAGCTTTCCTTGCAGGGGTGCTATTTGATGCCTCAAATCTTCCCCAAAATGTGTTCAGCTCATTTAAAAAGTCTGTGTCACCCTTACAATACCATTGAGACACCTTATAGTTTGTAATGACCTGGAGGCCTTACCACATATGCCTGGTATTTGTCAGGTCATGAAAAAAGTTCTGAACTTTCTGACAATGGGCTTGGCGTTGCTCTTTTTATGGCACTTTTCAAATTGGTTCTGGCTGTCCCAAGTGCCAGCATATTGCTGGATTTAAAAGCCACATTCCGTGCTTTCAACATTTTGTGAACCTCATATGTCATCCATGTTTTTTTCATTAGCCCTCACAACAATATTTTTAAGGACACAGACATCCTCAATGCACTGTTGAATATATGCAGACACAGTGATGGCATACTCCTCCACATTTATATGTTAGTATGTAGGTCTTGTAAAAGTGATATCCTAATTCGGAGATCCCCAACCTGTGGGCCATGGCACACTACTGAGCCATGGTCTAATTGCCACCAGGCTGCGTGAGTGACCGAATGAACATCATTGCAAGCGCTTGTGGTTCCACTTGCACGAGTCTCATTGTAGGCACTCGTGGCCCCACTCATGCGAGCCTTGCAGGTGCTTACAGTCCCACCTGCGCAAGCATTGTCACAGGTGTTTGCAGTCCCACTTGCATGTCACCATGGGTGCTCACGTGAGGACACGCACATACACATGCACTTGTGCCTCCCCCAAAATCATCCGCCTTTCGCTCCACCACTCTGGGCTGCCAACCCGGAAAGTTTGGGGAACTCTGGAAGATGTGAACTTGCCATGTTTTGTAAATCTCCACCAAGAGATTTTATTTAACTTGCAACAGGATCTCAGGTTTATTATACCAAATGATTTTTTGGGTGTGAAAAATAATTAGGAGACTTACCAAAAACTTCATTGTCTTCTGAAGGCTCCTGGGTTAACGGGATTGCTTTGGAGCTATCCTTATGTTCAGCTTCCTGAGCATTTTCATTAGTATTCTGAAAAGATATATTGTAGTGATGTTAAAAAGATATTCATAAGAAAAACTGGCTACTTAGCAAATCAGGATTGTGCAAACTTTTTCAGGTGATGGCTCTGTTTGGCCTTTTCTGATATGTTTGGACCACATTTCAAAAACTGGAAGAGCCAGGAAAATACATTAAATTATAACAGAATTAATGCTTATTCAGCTAACTGGATACTAGAGCTGCATAAATGGGACTCTCTCTCCCTCCCGTGATATGTATTAAACCCATGTTTAAACATAGCTATCTAACTGCTGTTCAGGTTGTGGGTTTGCATAATGATATTGGAATCTCCACCCTTGTTAGTCAAGCTGCTCCAGCTTTCAAGCTAAATTACCTCACAGCCTTTATGGTTAAAAAGTGAGTCTGGTCTGAAAGACGGTTCAAGAATGTTTGTGCTCTGGTTAGATTGGGGTGGGGGGGTTGATTGCAATCAGATGAAGGTGATAACCCTAAATAAAAGAATATTGACGCTTTTGCTCTTGTCTTAGGCAATATTTATTATCCACTAAGAAGGATATCAAGGTTCAAGTTTAATCTTTGATCCCAAGTAAGTTTGAGATGAAAATTTTTGCATTACTTCTCTCCAAGGGGAGTAATAAGCATAATCTTCCTTAGGCATTCAGCTTCAATTTGGACAGAGAATGGGATGCAAATGCCCATCTTAGTCTTTCCTCTCCCTGATTTTCATGATTCAGCTGAAGAAGGTTTGCATGAACTTCAGTGTAGACTTCCATGTGAGCTGGGACACAGCTATAAGATTGATACTATCAAATTATTACAAATATATGTAGGGAAGAGGCTTTTTTTGCTTTTTTTTTTGCTTTTAAGGTGTTGAACAAAGGCATAACTATTCACAAGTTCTTGAATATTTCTTTATCCCATTGTGAACTGGAACTGGCCCCCACTAAGGGGCAGCATGACTCAGCAGTTAGCATGTAGGTCTTTTAGAAGTGATACTCTAATTCAATCTGCTTTGCAATATTACATTCTATCACTGATAAGCCAATATGAATACACTCTAACAGGCATGTTCAGTAGCTCTCAGAGAACTTGATGAAGCAGATTTTAAGACCAAATCTTCCTCTGTATCAGTGGTTCTCAACCTTTTTAATGCCGCGACCCCCAACCGGTCGTAAGTTGAGGACTACTCAACCGGTTGTAAGTTGAGGACTACTCAACTGATGCAGCACTGTTTGCAGAATGGGACTTTTGGTGGGCTCAGCAGGGCAGAGACAGCCTGGACAATTCCTATTGGCTTTTGAAAGCCAATAGAATTAGATTCTATTCAAGAGAGAGACTGCGTTGTTTGGCGACCCCCTGAAATGGTTGTTTGACACCAAATGGGGTTCCGACCCACAGCTTGAGAACCACTGCTCTGTATAGTTAAAACTGTCTCACCTCATTTTGTCTTCATTGTACTTTACTTTTCCAACTTTTTTTAAAAAGCAAAGAGTGTCATTTCTTAAACAGTGCCAATAAAAAGCATGCACTCAAAGAACATTATTTGACAAGTTATAATGTTTTAAAGATTTTTTTTTAAATCAACTCCTAGATTAAAAAATTTAGAACCATGTTAGTGGCAAAATAACTAGTAAGAGTGATTCAGATTTGACCCAATGCAATGTATGTAAGGACTGTTGATGGGTTATTTCTCTTAAAAGTGTTTTAAATAATCAGATGTTTTCTTTGCAATTTTAAAAGAGATGGACTGAACTAGGTGATATTTGTGAGTTCATTATTTTCTGAGAGATGGGAAAAGGTGATGGCATAAGGCAAACAAATCCCAAGAAGTCATAAGGTATTGGTTCACATATCACATTAAAAAATAATTACACATTATTGCTTAGCTGTGGATAACCTCTTGGTCTTGGATGCTTTGTGCACTGTATCTGTGCAAGCCACAGACATCCTGAGATAAATTCCATGCCGACTGCCATTCATCACTGAATAACCATTGAAAAGTAGAATGGAGTTGAACCAAATTCTGTTGCTTATTTAATACTGATATATCTTTACCTGCATTGTATCACTTAACAGATAAAAAGTCAAAATAGCCCCAATTCCATACTAAGACCACACCAAATTACCCAAAAATATACAACATTCTAAACACTTTCAAGTGTCCAAATGCTAACCAGTAGTTAAAATTCAAGGAGCGATAACAGGGTGTATGTGTGCATGTGATTTGAGACTGGTGATTCACCAACGTTTGCACCGTTAGAACCATTAACAAATTATGTCAGCTATGGAAAGGATGCTATGTTTCATCAAGGCTGATGAAAAGAAAAGCAACCATTTAATTTCCAAGTTTTGGAAATGCAACATATAGCTATTAAAGTTAAAACTTTAAAACTCCTTCATTAGTGATATTTTCTGATTGTATGATGTGTGGAAAACAAAAAAAGATACAAATGGACTGTTTATATTAATAATCTTCTGGCTTTCTAAAGACAAAGTGGAGCTATTTAATTGAATACATTATATGTAAGATTGTGCCGCTGACAGGCAATTTTGATGTGCTTCATTCTGCATTTCAATTCAGTCCCTGATTTGCAATAAATTGGGATGCTCATTATAGGCATATTAGATGGACTGGAGTTGGGCAGACACTTTGAATGTTTTCAGCTATGGAGAATGAATTGAACAGAACTTTAATCCAGATGTTTAATTTTCTTTATTAATGCCCTAAGATGTACTACATGCCACTGCTTGTAATTAATGAAAAGAGCAAGAAAATAATATTCACTTCATACTCACTCAGTGGGCTGGAGAGGCTCCTGACAAGCTTATGGTTCATTTTAATGAGAGTCTTAAATATCATCACAATGAGATCTCCACTAAAATTTAATTAACATGGTTTTTATTCTAATCCAAATTAAATTGGAAATTGATTCCCATAAATTGAAGATACTCCAACAGTTAGTTTAGGAATATTTCCAAATTTGATCATGTGTTGGCCATGTGCAAAAGTCAGTTCAGCATACCACTATATATTAAATAAGAAAGCCAAAATACAGACATAACTTTTTATAAGAGTCAATCAAAGAGCTAATGTCTATCTAAACAAATATGGAATAAAACTATGCAGGCCAGAAGATAGAAAAGTTACATACTCAAAGCAAAAAAGGCAATGCAAGAGAATGTACAAATGAGCAAACTCCTGAACTAATTCCCACACCAGCAAAGTTTAGCTTAAGATTTCACAAATGCAGTTAGCCTCAAATGCAAAATAAGTTCTCCCTACAACTATATTACCATCAGTACTGTCATTATATTTCAATTTACCCTTTGAAAGAAGAGCAGAAACCAAAGCTTTTGAGTGGAACTTTCTTCTTTTTCTCTCCTCCAGTTCTCTATAGCTCTACATTTACATACCATTCAAATGAGACAATTAAAAAAAAACTAGGAAGAAAACAAGACTAGAAACCAGCACCAACATGCCAATAAGAAGGGATCAACTACAGGCAAACAGGGAGAATACAATACTTTAATCAAGTATGAGCCACCAAGAAGGAAAGCGCACCCTTGCCTAAACTTGCGGATCAAGCTATTATATATAAACATTTACTCACACTGATGATGTTTATTAGTTGGGTGATGAAATGTCTGCAAGCAAACAACCAAGCCTAGAGGGCACCAAAAATTCCACGATCCTCTATGCGCTTCAAAACGTGATCTGGGTGGGGATGAGGGTAGATGTAGGAGAAAGGACAATCATTCTCTCATCAACTGCTTCCACACGTGCACCATAGGATCCATCCTAAGTACTTACATCCTAACATCTTAAAAATTGTCTTTCTTTTGAATAGAAACATTTTTAAAAGAAAAAAATAAATAAAATAAGAGTATCTCATTAATCTGTTTTGAAAGCAAAATCACAAATTGGGTGATATTGTCTGGAAAGAAAGGTTGCTGGCCTGACTTAAATTTCATAATTTAAGTCATAATTAACATAATTGACACTGGTGTTTGTTGAATCAAAACTGCCTCAGAAATAATTCAAGGAAACTCCTACCTCTGTATGTATGGGGAAGAGTGGAATATATATTTAATAATAATACTGCAAGGAAGAATAACTTTGCTATGGAAAGCCTTATCCCTTAGTGGTTCTCACATGTTCAAGTGCTCCTTTTGCTTATTCAGAATTTGCAGTTTTTCAGCATGAAAATAAAAGGCAATCCTTCTATATCAGGGTCCCCAACCCCCGGTCCGTGGACTGGTACTGGGCCGTGGCATGCCAGCAACCAGGCCACACAAATAAGCAAAGCCCTATCTGCAAGATGTATGCAGCACACAAAACCATGACCCCTCCGGTCCGCAGAAATACCTCTCTCCACGTAACCGGTCCCTGGTGCCCAAAAGGTTGGGAACCTCTGTTCTATATGATTCGCTGCCAAGGTGAGTGGTAATACTTTTTAAATGGCAAAGATGAAACTGATGAATTTTCATTCAATTGTTTTATGCAGTCTTTTTTCAGAAGAATAATTTATCTCTACTATTTAGGAGTATCTGAGTTCTTGTATGACAATCATCTGTGACACTATGGCTGGAATGTGGGAGTAAAACAAATGATATAATTTGAGCATTACCTGCTTAAATGAATCCCGTTGACTCTTACATGACTGGTATAAATTGTTCTGCAGGGCGTCTGTTTTTGTTATATGATATTAGGTTTAATCAACAAACAATCTTGAAATTCTTGTAACTGATACCTGATCTTTAAAGTGCAAGGAGAAAAGAATTTTAAAGGAAAAGGGTTAAGCAACCTTTCCCATTATATATGTTTTTTGAATTTTCTTTTAGTCAAAAAAAGTCCTGGAGACAGCATATTAATCTTAAGACATCCTTAATTCATCATGTAAGCACAGAAAATAAATTTTGTATGATAATATTATTTACTCATTCAGTGGCACTGTATGCTGCCTAATTCAATTCAGTTCAGTTTATTAAATTTGCTATGGCTGCTTACTCCATTAGACTCTGGGCAGCTTTAAAAATACAAAAAAAAAAGAAGAAACAATTAAAACATATAAATAAGCAGTAAGGTTTAAAACAGCCAGAAGAATAAATAGTATAAAATGAAAAATGACTCTAGCAAGCAAATCTAAACTTAAAATAAATGAAGGCCTATTTATCAGAAATAAAGACTAATATGGCTATTTCATTTTTTTAAAAAAAATGCCTAGAAAAGAAATTGAATCAGGCTGTACACATGAAGAAAAATGGGAACCTTGCAAGGGAAACAGGCCAACAGATGAAGATACAAGCAAAGCTGTTTTCCTCTTCCTCCTCCCCCTTCTCAATTTCTCAAATGTCAAAGTGAGTGGAATTACAAAACAACAGTGTCCCCAGAATGGAAGCCTTCTGTCCCTGTCAGAGTTAGCTACAACACAATAGTAGCTCCCCTGGTGCTCTCTTTATAAGATTATCTGGCACTGGTATAGCTCTGATATAGACAGTAGTGAGGAAAAATTAGTATTATAAAATTGTATGTGTCATAGGTGGTTTCTCTGAATTTGGAGAACCAGAGTTTCTAAGGGTTTTTTAATGGGTTTGTCCCATTTTCCAAACATCAGAAGCCACTTAAACTGCTGTGGAAGAAATCTCTCACATTAAACACCAGAGATGTCATGAAAAAAAAGGGTACAAATTAGTTAATTAACCGAATGTATTGCATGAGGTTTCTTTCTATCATCACAGCCAATAAGCCCTTAATTAGATTGAAGCAACTAATTCCTCAGCATGGCTAGCTGAGGAATTCTGGAAATTGAACTTCACAAGTCTTAAAGCAGCCAAGTTTGAAGAACCCTGTCCTACCTCGTTGACTTCCCTCCTGATAAAAACCTTGCAGATGCTAGAAAGGTTGGTTATTTATAGACTAGTTTGGCAGTTAAGCTGTTAAATAAATATATGTGTCACCTAATGGTAATGATTCTATAGTATTAAATTTACTTCTGAAACAATTTCACAAGCCTTTGGGCTATGAACCTGCTTGGACTGTCTTTTTTCTCTGCTGCCCCATGATGTCTTATGAGTTTTAATCTTTCCCTTTCTAGTCATTCATGATATTCTAAGCTGTTATCAACAGACATAGTCACTTTACAGAACATTACCTATTATCTAAAAAGATGATTTAAAAAAAATGATTTCCTTTTCTGCCTGGTTAAACAGTGAACAAGCTAATGGGATTTCTGCTTTTCTTACCTACACAGACATTGAACATTTCGTTATTATCATTATTTTTTGTCTTCCTTTCAGTAACAGCCATTGCCATATCATAATGGAAGAACATTTTGCAAAGTTTAAAGAAACATTAGAGCCGCTGTATTAACAGCTTATGTAAGAAGAAAAAAATGTGTTTTGCAAAAAGAGACATAGACATTTTCTTTTTCTCTTTGAAACCTTCCTCAAGTGTCTTTCTTAGAATCTCTTTATCCTAAATAATTTGTCATCAGATTCCTCACTTTAGTTTTTAGGAGATCAGATCAGGTCAGAAAAGAAAGCAGCGATCATTCCACATTTATGATGTATAACCCATAGACATTAGAATGTCAAACACAGGGGTCTTCAGACTTGGCCCTTTTATGACTTATGGACTTCAGCTCCCAGAATTCCTCAGCCAGGCACACTGAGTAGAATGTGTTGTGTGTATTTATATGCATGTGTAATACTGCTTAATAATCAGACAATTTAAAAGTAGTAAGAGTCACAACTACTAAAATAGGATATTTGCTATGTGTAGTGGTGCAATGAGAACAATAGATTTGCAAAAGGTTGGTGAACCTCAGCTATGCAGCAAAGTAGAAAGCCATCACATGCCTCCTCCAATGGGAGATCAGTTATGAGTTCCCATGAGGACACTGAAATCACAAGGAAATGATTCACTTGAATACCATACCAAGGAGTGCCTTCCACTCCCAGGTGACACCTGACTCATCTCCAAATAAACATTCCTGGTCTGCTAGAAATCATTTTGGAAAAGGAAAAGGCAAGGTATATCTACACTATTTAAAAAGTGTGTTTTTTAACACTTCAGATGGATCATGTGGTTGCTCAAAAAGCAATCAGAGAAATCATCTTGGGGGATACCCTGGACTTGTATCTCCCAGTCTTTTTTTTCCTGAAACATGGAATTTTCCAAGATTACACCACTGGAATTTAGAGATTAACCCTCCTTCAAAATAATTAGTGGACTATCTTTTTTTTTTTTTTAAAGAATTAAACAAAGTGAGTCTCCATTAAGTCTAATCCATCCATTTTACAAAGTCTCCCTTAGATCCTAACAAATAGAGAACTGACTGAAAAATGTTATGGGAAATAATAAGCATGCACAAAATGGGTTTTAAATGGTATTTAATTTACCTGTTTGTTTATTAAAATGATGGCTTGCTGTACCTAATGGAAATGTGTGAGTAGTATAACATGGAAGGCTATTTTTACAGCTTGTTCTGCATTTATTTTCTGAAAATGAAGGAAAATCCTATTTGCTTCCCTTTGGGCAAAAATCTCAAATATTAAGTCAAACTACTTATTTTTCTCCATCACTATATGAGAAGACATCTTGAGCAATCTTGAGCAGATCTATTCAAAAGGTCCTTTCACTTCATTCAGTGCGGGTTACTCCTGTATGAGTGTTCATTTTTGCTGTGAACTCATACTGGGAGTTCTTGTCATGGTCTGATTACTTCTTCAGTTTTCATGTTCGTAAGGATTCCATACACTGAAGCCTTCAACTGCTTGATTTTGGGGCATGAACCAGTGGGATAGGAAAGCAGTTTTAAGAATCCTTCCCTCTACTTTGGGCATAGTAATGGCCACAGTCCGATTAGGTTTCCCTGTTTCCTTACTTCCCCCACCCCATACCCTGAGGGCGTGTGGTTGTCAAGAAAGATATTTTTACTAGGAGCCCTTTTCCACTGATTTCGCCCCATGTACTTGACATCTTCCCATCTGATTTGTCCCTTGGTCAAACAAGGAAGGTAGGTAGTTAGGCAACTTGGCTATCCTAGAAATTCAGTAAATGCAGATCAGAAACTTCCCTAAATCCTGTCATTCCTGCTTCATCCAGAAAATTTAGAAATATTAAAATATTCCAAAACACATTTTAAACATCAGTTTCTCAGGATTTGAGTAAATGCTAAAATGTCTGAGTGAAAATATCAAATATTGTCCTTGGCTTTGAATGTGGCATCTTTAGTCACTCATATTGCCACAATTGAGACCAGAACTTCCACTGATAAGCGATGCAGTCGTTAAGTAAATTGTGGCTTATTTATGAATTTTTTAAGCCACAGATGTTAAACAAACCATGAAGTCCTTAAGTGAATCTGGCTTCCACCATTGACTTTGCTTGTCAAAAGCCCCCTAAGAAGGTCACAATTGGTGATCATGTGATCTGAAGATGCTGCAACCACTGAAAATACCTGTTAGTTACCATGTGCCCGATTCTGATCATATGACTGCCTGGATGCCACAATGGTTGTCTGTACAAAGACAGGCCATAAATAACTTTTTATAGCACTATCCTAACTTAGAATGCAGTGGTTGTTAAATGAATGGTCGAATGGTAATAGGTTTACCTATATCGGTGCCTTCTGTTCTGTACCTCCACTTAATTGCCAATGCCTTTAGAATAGGAAAAGAAAGTGCTGGGAAGATCAGTGGAAGAACAGGATTAAATCAGTGCAGAGGAGGTGGGGATAGACAGATAAAGTATATCAGCATTCCTTTATTTGACTGAAAAGATGCTACCAAACTAGGGAGTTTAGTTCCACCAAAATTCAGCCTGGTTTTTCATTTCCCATTTCATGTACTTGTCTAATCCAAATAGTACACAATAAGAAGATAGCACCAAAGCACTTCAGATTACAAGACTATTTTTGATGATGAAAATGTAGGAGGTCAATTAGATTGTCCTTAGAGCTGCAAAAGACAACCAGAGCAATAGAAAAATGCTAATGAAAAGACTTTGGATATGTACTGAGTTGCATTAACTAAGCATTTTAGATGGCACAATTAGCTTTTTCTTGGTTTAGAATGTGAATTTTCTACATTTCTTTTCTTTTTTTAGAATATATTATATGTCTGCCTTGAACCCATCTCACAGGATTGTTGTTGTATGTGTGGAAATAGTAGAATGGATCCCCACTGCATGTTGCCTTAAGCTTCTGAATGAAAAATGGGGTATACATCTAAGAAATAAATAAACTTATTATCTGAATCAGAATGTGACTCTGATCGTATGTGCTGTCTAAGAAAATTCTAGCTAATATAGCTGTAGGAATATATATTTAAAACAAGTTTAATTACAATTAAATTAAGACGTGCATGTACAAAATTCAAGAATTTTTACTTTGATTATAAACTAAACCATGAAGACATTAGCAGGTCCTTCCTTCCTTCCTTCCTTCCTTCCTTCCTTCCTTCCTTCCTTCCTTCCTTCCTTCCTTCCGCTTTTCTTTTCTTTTCTTTTTTCTCTTCACATGCCCTCTCAGATAATTAGACTAACAGTGGACTCTAACTGAGGTCAAGCTTTGCAGTGTGCTTCTTAACCACTTAAGTTCAGTGTAATGGATGTTTCATTGTTACTTCATGAGATGTGCCTTGACTTTAAAAAAATTTGCTTTAAACAATTTTCAGTTCTGTAGAAGTTATAAGCTTTGAATCAAGGCTGAATGAGGTCAAGTCATTTTACCCTGTGGAAAAAAAACAGATCAGCACGTATTATTCAGTCTGTTTACTTGACTGCATTTCTCCATGAGACAAAAGTTCCCTTACTCACTTTATTCTTAAAACAACCATGCTAGTTCCTTATTTTGCAGGAAATTCAGTCTATTCAGTCAACCTCTCTTACCTTCCATTTTTTTTAATGCAACCAATTCATATACCCTCGGATCAATGGTGGGATTCAAATATGTGAACAACCGGTTCTTTGTGTGGATGCCATTTCCAGAAGTCCATTCTGGGCCTGGGCAACAAAAAATTAGCTACTGGTTCTGCCGAAGTGGTGCAAACCGGCTGAATCCCACCACTGCCTCAGATTATACCTCTGTCCATACACCTAAAATAGGATTTCTGTGTAAAACAGGTAATCTTTAAGATCCCCTATAATTAAATTAGCTTCTCTCAAGTACACGGAAAACGTGCTGTTGGATCCACGGTATCTTGTTCTTCTCACATCAGCATTAATATGTAGTACATAATTTCTCTAAGTGTAAATGGTAACCCCCTAAGAGGGTCATGAAACAGTACATGGAGTTTGCCAGAGAATGTCTTTCTTCTGATGCAATGGTACACTGTACGCAAAACAACTGATTGGTTCCAGAACCTTCTATGAAGGAGATATAATTCTGCTAGAGGGCAGGAGGCTTTTATGCACTGCTGTAACATCTAACAAACCCTTGGTCTGTAGAGAGAATTACCATGGAGGGGAAGGGAGGATGGTGACAGAACAAAAGAATGTGGAAAAGGGTTTACAAGTACCAAAACGCAGGATAGAACAGAAGAGATGGATTGTGAAGGGGGCATCAAAAATAATTTACTATTTGCCAATGTTTTTCAAGTTGCAGTATTTTAAGAACAATTTGAGAGAAGCTGATTTAAGGCAAAGAAACACCAGTTCTTTTTTTTTCCCCCTCCCCTGACTTTATTGAATGAGATTAGCTGTTTTATGAAACAAAATGAAACCAGAATTCTGGCTTTAGACAAAAATAGTCAAGTTCATCCTTTCCATTAAAAGCATAATTTTAAATGTTTTCTTTGTTTATTTTCATAAATGGCTTTATTTTATAAACTTTTCATTTGATATACAGATGAAAACATCATTATTAAAAGGAAATGATATCTCCATTTCTTGCCTAACCTCAAAGAAAATATAAGTTTTATTTGGGGGAAGGGGACTGTTTGCACAAACTTAGTTTGTTTCCCATTCACATTTTACATTGTCAGGCAAAACTCTTAAAATTTAGTTGAAGTGGAACCATTGATGTGTACTCCTTGGGTGTGGTAATTTAGCTAACTATGAATCCATCCAACAGTAATCTAATTTAGATCAATTTCACCCTTTTATTAAGAAGTACGTTATGAGAGACTGTGTTGAAGGCTTTGCTGAGGCCTAGGCAGACTATGCTTGTTATATTCCCTTGATTTATTTATAATACATTATCAAGTAAAGATTCTAATCCATGTGATTTTTTTTCTAAGAAACTTCTATTACAGCCCAGAGAAAACCTGAATAAAGGATTACACAAGAGCTGTAATTTATTGCTGAGATGTCCTGAAGCCTAACAAGCTATATCACACAAATACTATTGTTTTGCAGTAACTCTTTTTCACATAACTCCTGGTAAAATATCAAAAGCTGGAACATTCTATTATAGTGAGTTGGTATCCTTGGGTCAGAAGGCCAACTTAAATAACTTGGAGCTCACAAGTCAATGTTAAGAATAATCTAAAAAAACCCAAATTGTTATTTTTTTTAATGTTATGGTCAATTTTACACTCTGCCTTTCTATTTGTATGAACAATAGTCAGCTTAAGTTAGTTGAAATTTATTTCTTTTTGACGAGTTTATTCTAATTTTTTGTGTTAGGTATAATGATAATATGAGGGGGAAAAAAGAGCACGGAGGGCATATTGAAGCCTGCTGAATACAGAAAACAACACTTACTCAACCCCCCATTTTCTTCCCTGCCAGCTTTGTCACCTGAAACCACAAAGAAGCTGCTACTTCCTGTCATTACATTTTTCACTACAATTATTAATCACTGACTAATTATCAAGAGTACAAGTACTTCAAAAATATTTCTTTACTCTTTTAGAAACAAAGAAGTGATTGAAGAAGACTTTGAAGAAGACTTTGTAAAGATTTTGTGAAGACACTTTTAACAACAACAGCCTGGATTGATGACATTTTGATAGGAATTCAACTCATACTTCAGTAATGAAACTTGGAAGGGATATTCACCTCATTCAAAATATTTATATTACTATACAGTTTAAAGTTCTAAAATTAAAACCACACCATGGCTACTGGTAATCAGTCCAGATGGGAGGCAGAACATGTGTTTTTTTTATAGCAGAGACAAATCTAGTTAGTATTGGATAAGGATGTAGATAAGCCTTAGAAAGTCTGATAATCTCCTCCAGAAGGCAATTGCAAACCATTTCTACATTATGCCCAAAAAAAGCATGGATGCATCTATGTAAGTCACCCCCCAACACTTGAGCTTAACTTGAAAAGTAACTTGACTACCTTCATGTGCCTGTAAAAATTCCTATTGTATTTTGCTTGATACTTTTTTAAAGGTAATTCAATTGTAATTGGCATAAATCACCCTTCCACAGCTTAAATAATTCTCAGCATGAGACCCACTTTATATTGATACATATAACTTAGCATAGTTTTTCACTGAATTCTTTTGTTCCTGAGATGAATACAACAAATAGGGGGGATCACAAGACTACCAGCTTCAAACTTATCAATTTCAAGATTGGTGCGAGTGTGTGTGTGTATATGTGTGTGTGTGTGTGGTTGATTCATGTGGTCTGAATGAGTAAAAAGAAAGCTTGGAGAAAGGAATCCTGGCATGAATTCTCCCTCTAAAATTTAATCCTGGGATTTAAGAGTAACCCAATTGATACTGAACTGACTTGGTGAATTCAGCAACAATGGAACTGACAATAGTGGAGTTGAAGAAGACTGATCCAAAAAAAAATAATAATAATAATAATTCAAAATTGCTAGAGATAGTTTTTGGGGTAGTCACAAGTCCTTGTTCCTCATCTCCTCCTTTAGTCTGGTTTTAAACTGGATTTAAGTAGGCAGGCTTTTTAGAAGCCCTTGGCCATCTGTGTGAATCTTGTGTGACGCATCAGTAAAATCCATAGATTCCCACTACTAATTTATGATTAAGTAGATTGGATTTGCTCTTGGTTAGATTGTGATTCAGATAGAATCATATTAGCTGCTGGGAGAATGTCATATTCAAATATTTTTAAGAGTTTTTGAAATGAAAGTATTTTGGACAGAAAACATTTTTTGTCCTTTTCTCGTAGATATGTATTGGCTTAATGACTCGCCTCATCCTGGCAGAGTTTCACAAGATTTCTAGGGTTTCATAAACTCTGCAATCTACAGAAAGATCTGCTAAAGTCATCCCTGCTTTTATCATTGGTCTTCATCTTGATTTCTCTAATCACAGGCAACTGTTCTAAACTTTAACGTTGCCAAAATGACTAAACATGTTGTGTTGACATGACAAAAACAATTGTCCTTTATATTTTCATTGCAACATTGCATGCCAGTACTCAAAGAACAGAGCTTGTGTCATAAAGCATGTTTTAACACTTGCTTCCTGCAGGTTGGTTTGTGATTCACACATAAGAGAGCCTTTGGAACCTTTTCGAGGCCACATAGAGCATTGTAATACTTTAAGCACCTCCCAAGTGGGTTGCTGCAATGCAATCTGTCTGGAGCTGCCACTGAAAAGTATTCAGATTATGTAACTGGTCCAGAATGCAGCAGCACAGTTACAAGGAAACTCAGTACTCCCATGTCATACCTCTGCTCTGTGAGCTGCATTGGTTCCCAGCGTGCTTCCAGGTGAAATTCGAGGTGATGGTTATCACTTATTAAATCCTCTATTTCATGGAGTCAGGTTATTTACAGGAATGCCTCTCCCTAGCTGTTTGTACCTATAATATTAAGTCTGCCAGGAGGAACACCCTTGAGGTCCCTTCATATGGAATTCCAGAAGCACATCTTTCATGTTGCAGTGCCTACCCCCTGGAACACCATAATCCCCAAGACTGGCCTTGACCCTTTCAGTAAATGTACAAAATCAGGTGAACTTGGACTATGTATGTAATTACTATTGTTTTTTGTCTTTTTATTTTGTATGTGTTATGCTTTTTTATGTATATTTGTTTACAGATGGCTTAACACTTTAAAAAAAATCAGAAACAATGATGGTAACATGAGATCCAAGAAGATACTTGAGCTTGTAGCCATTATTTGATTTGGAGAAATACTATGGTGTTGTAATGATATGACTTTACCTACAAATCATGTTGTAACATGTATTTCCAAACACTGACCTACTTGCAGAATATCAAGGACGATGCTTTTCCTTACCTTTGCCTTCTCAGTCATTGGATCCTGTTTTCGAACTTGATTCCCCATGGCGATTTCTATGTTCCTTCCAGAGCTACAACAGAAGAATAATTTTTAAAAAGTTGGTTAGAAGCATCACAATGATTTAAGTGTGAATTAGACACTATATTGTCCTAAAGTTTATACCTCCTATAAGCTTCTATATACTATTATGGAACATGTAGTTTTATGTTTTTATAGTTCATACTATGCTCCAGGCTCAGTCTCAAGTATACCTGGGAGGCCTTTGGAAAAACTCCTGATGAAACTTAAAATGCTTCCCCCATTCCACCCCCCACCATCATTGCAACCAATTAATGTCCTCCTTTGGTATAAGGCAGCATCCCTGTGAAAAAATAAATTTAGCTATAGTGACCAAAGGAAATTGTAGTGCTTAAGAGGTTAGTCCTAAGTTATTTGCAAAGCATTCTTTTGAAGCAAAACCTCACTAGAATGTAGATCACTGATAAATCTGACAATTGGTATGTCTGATATTGATCATTATGGCACTAAATTAAACTGATCCAATAAAAGCCAACAATATCTCTTTATACCTTGGTGTGAACAACTTGGTTTTGAGGAGTACAGGAGATAAACTTCATCCAGTATAAGAATGTATTTATCCATTGAACACATATGGAAGATTGAAAAGTGTTTCAAGTTTGACAACTGTTTCATGTTCCTCTTTTTAATCCAATAATGTCAAGCTATCTACACACGAGGCCACATAATTTAAAATAAATTTAAAATATTGATGTGACAAAAAATATTAGAAACATATTGAAATTGAATCAAAACCTGTACCAAACCTTTCCTTTTTTTTCTGTTTTATTTTCAGAGTGTTGTTAAACTTTTAATTTAGATTGTGATAAAAGGTGTCAAAGAAATCATGTTTTTTTTTCCACACAGAAACTATGGTAAATATAAGTACCTCAGAATCTACCCATAAGAATTTCACCTGACATTTATTTTTCTCAAAAAAAGAAAAAGAAAAGAAAATGTTTTTCATAAAATTGAATGAGGCTGGAAAAAACCATTCAGGTGAACTTTCTGGGCCAGTGCATGTTTGTGCACGGGCGTGCAGACACACACACACACAAACACACACACACACACAGAAAGAATATTGTTTCATGTAAGGGCGGTTGTGCCAGATGGTTTGCCCTATTTATAGGTAGTCCTTGACTTACAACAGTTTGTTTAGTGACTGTTCAAAGTTACAATGACACTGAAAAAGTGACTTATGACCATTTTTCACACTTATGATTATTGCAGCATCCTCGTGGTCACGTGATCATCTTTTGCTACATTCGGATAAGCAAAGTCAATGGGGAAGTCAGATTCGCTTAATAACTGTGTTACTAACTTAACAACTGCAATGATTCGTTTAACAACTGTGGCAAGAAAGTTTGTAAAATGGGGCAAAACTCCCTTAACAAACGTTTCACTTAGCAATTGAAATTTTGGGTTCAGCTGTGGCCGTAAGTCTTTCTATAGATAGTGCATAGGATATTTCTGAAGGTTCTCGCTATTTTTTCATCAACTTGCTCAATGATACTGAAGTTTGATAAAATGCATTTAATGAATTTAAAACCACCATGAGAATGGTTTTAAATTCATTAATAACTGTGCATTTTGTCAAGCTTCAAATGATCAGGAAGCGTTACCAAGTGCCCTACATCCCTTTCATTTTCAAAATCTGGCATATGAATGCTAGCAGTGCTGACTGATCCAATTGATCAAATAATAAATAGTAAGCCAAGTCTGGCAGTTGGCAGACAAGAAAACGTTAAGCAGTTAATTTTCTGTCTTTGTAGTACAGTATTCAAGAGAGCTATTAAAATATCAGTAAATGAGAGCAGTTGGCAATACATGAAGAATGAGGGCCAACTTTGCTCATATTTAATTATTGCCAATAAACTTTTAAAAGGTTGTGTTTTCCCCAGTAAATTCCAAAAAGTACAACTGATTCTTTCAAGGGATTCCTATTTTTTACCAAGAGTATCTAAAATATTTTTGAAAGTAGGACTGAGGAAGGTGAAAGAGAAAAATGGATGGTGCTCAAAAGATTGGACAAAGCAGAAAAGAGAAAAAACAAATGAAAGTTGAGCCCAACAATTTCTTTATTTAATCATTGGATTACAAAAGTGCCTGACTCCAAAAAGACTCTGAGTGGCTTACGGGTTTTTTTTTTTTTTTTTGTGTGTGTGTGTGTGTGTGTGTGTTTAAATGAATTCTAAGCACTGTTTTCAAAGACTCAATTAAAAAAATTGCCATCCTGAAAAGGGAAAACTGGGAAGGCATGCTATGAAATAGGCTTAAAGTAATTATAAAAACAAATACCATCCTCACAGCCTGAACAAAGTGATAAGAAAAACTCCCATCCCAGATGTTATACATTAATCCTCACTTAACAACCATTCATTCAACAATCATTTGAAGTTACGACAGTGCTGAAAATGTGAAGCTTATATTTATGGTGGTCACATGACCACGATTGGGGTCTTCGGTGACAGGATCACAATTACAAGACTGCAACATCCCTTGGTCACATGATTATCATTTGCGACCTTCACTGCAGGCTTCCCATAAGCAAAGTCAATGGGGAAGCCAACCGAAGATCACGAATGGCGACTACCTGACATCACACTGCCCATTTCTACTCTGTAATAATGTGCTTAGCATCAGGGCAATAGAAGCAAATTACATTGTATTTTGGTCCTGGCAGTACTGTGACTGAAAGATATTTGAAATCTGACATTTTTTTTTTAAAAAAACCTTATTTTTGGACATTTGGACATTTTCCTAATACATAAGGAAGTAATTGTAGAGTATGGGATAGTACAGAGAGAACAGAGAAATATCAGTAGTGAGTTTCATAACCAAAGTATTCGCTAAACAATGTCTAAGGCATAAATTTGCATTGTGTGCCCATTAAAATCTCAATCTTCCTACCCTGAAGTAGAAACACTTTATATGAAATCATATCATATATATATAGTTTTTATATACACACATATACACACAACACACACTGATTAAAAATAATCTTCCACACAGCTAATGAGCAGGAATGTTTTTTTGTTTTGTTTTTTTAAAAAAGAGAATATGGCTCGTGGTATTAAGATCTTCATCCAAGAAACCCCAGCTATTTATCAAATGAATTCAAAACACAGAATTCTGCAGAAATAATTCTGCACTGATGCCAACAACATTGCAAGCTGCTCCACTGTTAACATGAAAATCAAAAATAAAGGAATCCTTAGAGTAAGGATTCTAACAGTCAAACACATCACTTTTAAACGTTCTTTTATTCAAATGAAGCATTTAATAGTGCCATAAACAATAGCCTGTCTAAAACCACAGAAAGAATTTTAATTTTTAATGAGGATTTATTAATAGCAAATTCCATTATTTTATTTTTGGTGGAAAAACTATTTTCACAATAATTCTGACCATATGCCAGTGAGTTAAAAACAGATGAATTGTTTTGCAGTGGAAAATGCAGCCAACCAATTTAAAGATTCAGACAAGTTATTTGACCTATTCAAGGTCTAATACAGAGGTCCCAAACCTTTTGGACACCAGGGACTGGTTCTGTGGAGAGAGGTTTTTCCGTGGACCGGAGGGGGCATGGTTTTGTGTGCTGCCTGCATCCCACGGATAAGGCTTTGCTTGTTTGAGCAGATCGATTGCTGGCATGCCATGGGCCAATACCAGTCCACGGACCGGGGGTTGGGGACCCCTGGTCTAACACATCCCTGTTCTCATTCCCTTCCTAGGTTTAGCACAGAGGTAAGTTAATTTTAACCCCTCTTCTATGCCCTCCCCAAGAGTTCCCTAAAAAAATCCTGCTAGTCAGTCTGGTGACATGAGCATGAAAACTGAAAGTCAGCTCCATTCCATCACACACAGAAAAAAAAAATAGCTTAAAGATAAAATTTTACTTGAGTCAATTTTGTTAACTGATGATTTCATGGACATGTCCACATTGTTTTCTTGTCAGCACCATAGAAGTGTTTTGGGTTTTTTTTTGTTACCTTCTTCCACATGTGTTTAAACTTGCCAGGCTAGTCTACAGAATTCAGGTTTCTTGAGGTTTTCCAATCCAAGTACTAATATGGTCCAAGCTTGCTTACATTTTTTGAAATCACCCAAAATCAGCTAGAGATTGCTTCCTGTTGTGGCCAGAACCATGAAAAAAAAAAATCCAAATAAAATGACACCTCAACCAGAAAAACCTCCATGATTATAATTTTCTAAGATCCTTGGACCTCAAAGCCATTAAACGCAGTTCTTGGCCATTAAAACTTTTCAGTCTTTCCTCATGCATTTCATTTCCTGAAAATGTGGATTAAAGGTGACATTCAATGGTTCCAACTATTGATTGGACAAACATTTTCAGTTCAAACACTAACTATAATTTATTAGGAAGTTTGAAAATGACATAATGTACTTAGTTTGCATCCAGTGTAATGTTAGCTAGGGCTGGAGTCCAAATTTAACATTGTCTAATTTATAATAGCTTTATGAATTTATATTAATGAGCCACAACAAAAGCAAGATCGAATTTGCTTCCAAATACATACTAAGCATAAGGAGTTATAGAAAAGAGTTAATAAAGCTGAACCATGTTTTAGAATTATGTCCAAGCTAAGATTTGGGAAGCTTTCCGTAGTTATATCAAATAAATTCAGTTTTCTCAGTACTCAGTGAGCCTATCAAAGGTAATCACTTGCATTAACAATATTATTTTCCTGGAACTAGGAGAAAGGGTGACATTCCACCTTTTTTTGTACAAGTAATAATAGTACAATACTAACCTTTTTCATTTCTACTCTGTTGTTAAAATAGCTCTAGTTAGATATCATCTTTATACTATTAACAATTGCACTGAGAGAATAGGACCACTCTTGCCATTATATTCCTGTGAACCTATCTTTATCCTTGCGTTCTTCATGCACTGGGAGAGACATGTGGTATGTTTGCTCCATATTTCCATGCTCCTGCAACAATGCAGATGTGCCTCCTGACATGCAAATGGGGGTGGGAGGAGAGAAACAAGTCACTTCAAGAAAGATAATAGTACCACCTATGCAGGCCCACCATGCAAAGAACAGCCCCTATGCAATTAATGCAGATATTTGTTATTGGAACTCATTAGGTATAACCGTGGGTTTAGCTGCAGAATCTTAACCTGCAGGATTGAAGGTTGGGGTTTTTTTCATAGTAAAGGCAGCACTTTCAATCATCATTGAATAAAACAAAGTTGCTTGTCTCCAAACTTATAGACTCAATCTTCATCCCCTATTAACACATAAGAAGAATGAAATTCTTGTAATATGTTTGGGTAATGGACTCATTTGCCCTTCTGCACGTGTACTTTCCCCCCCTCTAATTACAGAGGAAGAATGTTGGTTGCTACAATCAGTCACATATGGGAGAGATAAGAAAAATATTTTTATAATAGGATTGCCACCTGGTCTGTTTGAAACCAGTTTAACCGCCCTGTTCACTTCCTTCATCTGTTCTTGTCACTGAACCACAATACTGCATAATTACCACATTTTGCAGTTATTTCCACAATCATGCAAATCAGCAGAGGCCCAAACACATTTTGGGTAAGTTGGCATGAAATATGAAAGCAGTCTGAAATACCATCATTTTCCCCAAATGAATTTAATTTAATCTGTTGTCAAGACTAATTGTTTTTGCAGCAAAACAAAACAGGGTACATTTGAAGGACAATTCTCAGCACATCACAGGATTATTTTTATCACTATCTAAACAATTTCACTGTATTTCCTGACTGGCAAATGAAACGACTCACTCATTTTTGAGAGGGCAAGTTTATCTATTCATAAAAAAAACAACTCAGTATGTTTTTCTGTGGCATGAGATTTTAGAGATATTTTGCAATGTTAGAAAATCATTAACTACTCTTTTCCCCAAGGTAGATTTAGAAATCTGTTTAACATATCTGACATATATGGAAGTTTTCCCTTTTTTCTTTTACCTTTGGTTGTTTTTGTAGCTTTTACTTTACGTGTTTCCTTATTTCTATTTTGTCATTTCTTAAATTTCTATCTGCAAAACGTGTTAAAATAATTTAAATAAGATAGAAATATAACAACAAAAATAACAACAACACAGGTGAACCAATTCCACTGGAATCCGCTTTGATCTTTTGATGACCCATTCATGTATGCAAATCCTGGTGTAAGTATCAGGTAATAAAATGTATATCCATCCATAGGATATTGTATTAAAGGATCATATATATCATTTTTTACTGTTACCAATATATTAATATCAAGAACACTTCCACTTTGTTAGTATATTGAACTATACTGAAATATATTGATGCAAATCAGTAGTTTTCAATCTGGAAATAAAACAAATTGCTAAATATAATTCTATCACTTAAGTTTTCACAAATGCAGTCATCTGTGTTCCAGCAATATTTGAAGACCACAAAATGCAGATCCCTGTCCTAAAGTTTGGAACTATATAGTACATAAAGCCATACTTTTGTTATAATAAGTCCATCATGGCTTTCACTGTATGAACCATCACATCATTTCTTAGTCATTTATTTCTATATAAATTAGCAGATGATTAGAATGGTTTTAATGGCACTGGCATCAAGTATATTTCATTTGTTGTACCCTGTATTTTTAAAGTTGACTTTTAAAAAAAGTTAGACTCAAACTAACCACATGAGTTCCTGTTTGCTGTCTTGGATGAGAACATTTAATTGCTTGTTATCTATGCAAAGGCATACCTCCTGGCTGCACTTCCCTTTTCTCAGTGTGATTCAGACATGCCTTATTCCAAAGGCACATGGTTACAAGATTCTGAAGGTTTTCAACTATATTTTTGTTTTATTTTGTTTAGCCTGTTAAAAAGGCTGGAGAAGATAAACAGTGAAGTAACCAATATAGATCACTGAACTGAAAGCATTGCTTCTTCTGTTTCTCAAAATAAAGCCTTCTGCAACTTAATTCTCTCCCAACCATCATTCATCTTCCAGAATTTTCTACTCCATTTGGATAAACACTGATGAGTTCTGGGAAATGGGGAGCAACGGGTGGAAACTAACCAAAGAGAGAAGCAACCTAGAACTAAGGAGAAACTTCCTGACAGTTAGACCAATTAACCAGTGGAACAACCTGCCTCCAGAAGCAGTGAAGGCTCCAACACTGGAAGTTTTTAAGAAGAGACTGGACAGCCATTTGTCCAAAATGGTATAGGGGGGTTGGACTAGATGACCTCCAAAGTCCCTTCCAACTTTATCATGATCATCATCATTATTATTATTATAGTTCTAATAGAAAACCTGCTAACATCCATTAATTTGGCTTAATCTTTACAAAGTCAACTGAAATAAATCAGCCATGCATTAGTATGGTTAAAACAATGTAAGATAGAGAAGGAATATTTCAGTGGAAAATGATTGATGGGGCTTGGGGCACATTTGCACAAGGTCAGATGCAGCCTCTAAAATATTCTATGTCCATTATTATTAGTACGAACCCATAATTTAAACCAAGAAAAACAACTCTGTACTAAACATTAAGAACTTTCTTAAGAAGCTATTAGAGTGTATAATATTTGGACA
Organism: Crotalus tigris; assembly: GCF_016545835.1. Taxonomy (NCBI): domain Eukaryota; kingdom Metazoa; phylum Chordata; class Lepidosauria; order Squamata; family Viperidae; genus Crotalus; species Crotalus tigris. The sequence goes on from NW_024096524.1 coordinate 1,898,003, forward strand.
GTGAAATAGACTGCCTGTGAATGATAAATACTTTGTGCAACAAATATTGACTATATATCCATCTAATACGCTCTAGTTATGTTCTATTCTATAAGGGACTGGAATAAATAAACCCTTTTAAATATCCCTGATATACAGTATACTTACTATTCAGTAACTGTTGCAATTTATATGATGTGGTCTAACTGGCACGTATATGGTAGATAAATACTTCATGGCATAATGGACATAGATGAGGGTGGCTTCTTAAGAAGATTTTGACTCTCTCAGTTAATTATGAGAATTAAAATCTGTCTCCTCTCTGTCAAGGGAGAAAATCCGTTTGCATACCAAAAAGCTGTTGCACCTGCAATCAGAATTTTTAAGAGTAGGCATTGTACCAAGCTATAGACTGTCTTTTCCAAGAACATTTTCAAAGCTATTGCTATTCTGATTATTATTTTCAAAGCTTTTTCCACAGAGTAGCCTCCACCTGTGGGGCTCACCCTCTTCTCTCAGGCATTGGGTAAGATGTAAGGTGAGCCCAGTATATATACACATATATAATTGACAGAGTATTGTTATGACCTTGATGATGTGTTAAGAGTTCCAAACATTTATTGTGATGTCGATGATGATTGTTATATGCCAATAGTTGTTTCATATAATATAGGTGGCCATATAAACATTTCAAATAAATAAATAAATTGCTAGATGATAATGCTACTATCTAAGCTTCCGTATTATAAGATTTATTTATTCACAACGTGGTAATAAATTACAGAGTTGTTCTTTTACAGAACCTGTTTCCTAGACGAAGATATGGTAGGTTTCACAGATAGCTCAGTTAGATACTGACAAGCTCAGTTACTGCTGACAAGAATGAAACCATATGAAACAGTTCCCTGCCTGCATGTAAGGGTATAAATGTTTCTTACATCCATGGTAGCTTAAGTCTACAGTTCTTTTTTATATTCTGCTCTCTCCATGAATTAATGCACAATTTGTGCAGTTCTTGGAGATCTTCAAGTTGAATTGTTATTGAGAAGGTAACAGAATTGCCCAATCTGGTCTGAAAAACACTGGCTCTTTCGTTAATTCTCAAGACAAACGAACAAAAATGTTATTTATAACACACACACACTGGTATACCCAACTTCAATCAAAAATAAGTAAAAAGAAATAACTGTTAAAATTATCCAAAAGCAATGAAATCAATATTCACTATATATAAAAATGGCACACAACATTAAACAGGATATCCTGCGATCTAATGCTGCAGATCACTTTTCAAAAATAAAAATTAATTTTAATACTCTCCATTTCAAGAAATGTTCACAAGGGCTTCCATCAATCAATCTGCTTTATTAAATAAGATTTCACATCTTTATTACATGCATCTTAACAACTAATTCCTACAACGCTGTCAAAATACTAGTAAAGCTGTATTACTAGATATTCTTCATCTTTCCTATTACCTATCCTTATCTTCTTAAGACTATAACTTGCTGCTTGTATCTTACAATTTATATTGTAGTTTGGTTTTTTTTTCATTTTTTTTGTACCCTAGTATGATTTATGTTATTTGCTTAGCTAGTACTCTATGACTATCACTAAGTGTTGCATCTTATGATTTATGATGAAGTGTTGTATTTCACGATTTATGATGAATGTATTTTCATGTATATGATCACGATTACCACTATTACTTGCATGTACACTGAGAGCTTATGCACCGGAAACAAATTCCTTGTGTGTCCAACCACACTTGGCCAATAAAGAATTCTGTTCTCTAAAGAATTCTATTCTATCTAAAGATACAAGGAGCCAGATCAGGGGAGAAGAGAATTCCATAACTGGGGACTTTAGTCCTAATATGCACAGAAACAGAATACAGCAATCTGTAAAAAGAGAACTGAAAAAAATATAGTCTTGTTAATTGCATTTATCAATCAGATCAAACCAAGATGGTTGCTTGGATAGACAAGAGAAATGAATAACTGCATTAAACACTAGTATCAATAACTTAAATTGATCAATGCAAAACCATGCAATGGGAATAAAATCAGCAAAATGAAGGTGGCCCTGAACAATTGTACTGCAAAGCAATTATATAACATTCAATTCAGGAAATTTGGAGTTGGACCAAAGGTAGGATGGCATCTTGCTTTCCATCAGTGTTGCAATGGCTAATTGTTCAGTGGTTTAATGCATTTGCGTCAATATACGTTTGTATGAATAAATCTGAAACAGGAATGGGTAATTGCCTTTTCTGCAGTAGAATGCAGCTATTTAATAAAAATGTTCTGTATGCAGTAAACCCTTGATTTAGTAGACTAAAGTGATAGAAGAGATGCATTAAAGCAGAATGTACATTAAATTTGAATGGGATTTTACATGTGCATATTCTATATAGGTCACAAAAGAGAATGGGATTTTTACACATACTTTTTCTACATATTTTATGTATGTCATATATATGTAAAAGAGATTTTACACAAATCTATTTTACTCATGCATAAATGACAACTAGGATTTTATATGTGTACATTTAGATTTGAGAAGGTCCATCCAAGATCTATTTAATCAAGCACTTACTAAACAGTTCTTTTATGGAGATGGGAGAGAAATGACCAATAATTTGTCTCTATCAGCATTAAATATCTATTTATTTATATGCCACCCATCTCGCCCTGATATTTTTAACATATTGGCTGAGATCCTAGTACCTGTGACTGGTACTAGAAAATTATTATGTTTTGTTTGACATTGTTACAAGTTGATATCTGTTACTTTTATTTTTACAGATGCTGTTTTAGATATGCATAAAGAATTGGTTAGAGTCTTAGGGTTTTCTTTAAATTACATCAATGCGCAATTTAAAAAAGCAACTTGTGGTAAAGGTTGGTGCCTGAGAAATATTTTGATTCAAATCTTTTCTTTTTTTCAATTTTGTGATTTTTTTTCCTTTATATTTTGTATTTAGTTCATAATTTAAAAAAGAATGAGGAAAGAAAAAAGAGATTTTTACTCAAATCCAAACCAGTTCTATTCACTTGGTTTGGATTTTGAAGTAATTGAAACTTCATACCTTTCACAGATTACAATGCCAAAGTGTCTGGTTGAGTCGGATTAAGTTTTAACAGAATTAATTGTTCTCCAGCATGATTGGATGGAGAACCCACGGATGGGTTGTCTTAATCTATCTGCTCCAATTGGACTAAGTCTGAAATTGGTAACGCCCCCTCTGTGCCAAGTGCACCCCAGTTTTAGACTTAGTCCTATTTGCTCTAAGACGCGTTTTGTCTTCGCTCCTGGAGCAGAAGACTGTTAAATTCCATTTAATTACTTAGCTCAGGCTATTAGTATTAATTGTTTTTATTATTGATTTGAATTGATTATTAGCTAGGAAAAAGGATCAATTAGACCAGTCTGAAGCCTATTTAGGCTGACAGACCCACACCCCCTCCCAGCTGGGGGGGGAAGTTTCCACAGTTAAGGACAGCAGTTCAAACCTTCAAAATCACATCGTTTTCATCCGGAGCTGCTTGACGATCCTCCGACTGCCAGCTGATCGTCGGAGGCATTGCCGATCGCACTGAGGGCTCCGCAACTTCGTCGAGCCTCGTTAGGCCGGACGGGAGCCTTCCCAGGTCCCTCGATCTCAGCCGACAGCAACAGGTTAGAAATTGGGCGCGGCCCAATTTTCGGAGCTCAGCCGGCCTAATCGCATGCCACCAGCTGCTAAGGAGCCCAGGCGATTCATCCGAACGAGGGCTCGTCGCAGCTTCCACCCCGGGCCTCAAGGCCTCCTTCCAACGGCCGTTTGTTTTCCGGGCCGTTTTTAAGGCGCCAAATTGGCGGCCGCCATTTTGAATTGCCTCCGGCGGCCATTTTGGGTGTGGCTCAGCCCGGCGGCCATTTTGTAGGTGGCTGAGGCCAGCGGCGGCCATTTTGGGAGTGGCGAAAGTCACTGGTGGCCATTTTGAGTGGGGCTGAAGTCTCGGCGGCCATTTTGTTTGTGGCTGAAGCCCTCGGCGGCCATTTTGAGTGGGGCTGGAGCCTCGGCGGCCATTTTGTTTGTGGCTGAAGCCCCCGGCGGCCATTTTGAGTGGGGCCGAAGCCTCGGCGGCCATTTTAATTATTGCTAAAGTCATCGGCGGCCATTTTGTGCGTGGCTAAAGCCACCAGAGGCCTTTTTTTGGGGTGTGACCGGAGTCCAGGCTGCCTGGAACCTTCTTCGGAAGGCAGCACTCGATCATCGGTGGCCAACGCTTCAGAGAGCAGCTCCAACCGGGGAGGGCCTGATCGATCCTGAGTGATCGGGGTGCCCACATCAGTTCCCCGCCCTTCCCCTCTAGGGCTGAATTATCTCTGTAGACTCCCTTGGTGAACTACAGCGCTGAGGGGGCGTTTTGCCAAGGTTGAGACCAGAGCAACCGTCATGGCAGAGAGAGGCAGCGAGCCGGTCAAGAGAAGTCGTCAATCAGAGGCAAGTGGAAAGAGCACCAAGCGGGCCCGACTAAGCAGGGAGCCACAGAGAGAGGAAGGGGGCCAGGGACCGAGAACGGTATCCCCAGATCTGGCAGGCACAAGGTTGGTGCCTGAGAAATATTTTGATTCAAATCTTTTCTTTTTTTCAATTTTGTGATTTTTTTTCCTTTATATTTTGTATTTAGTTCATAATTTAAAAAAGAATGAGGAAAGAAAAAAGAGATTTTTACTCAAATCCAAACCAGTTCTATTCACTTGGTTTGGATTTTGAAGTAATTGAAACTTCATACCTTTCACAGATTACAATGCCAAAGTGTCTGGTTGAGTCGGATTAAGTTTTAACAGAATTAATTGCTCTCTCTCTCTCTCTCTCTCTCTCTCTCTCTCTCTCTCTCTCTCTCTCTCTCTCTCTCTCTCTCTGTGTGTGTGTGTGTGTGTGTGTGTGCCTGTGTCTCTGTGTGAAGCCTAACAAAATTCAGAGAAATAAATGCAGCCATCTGGATGATAACATACTTTTCTTTTATGGTAATGAAACATAATCAAAATCCACAGGTGCAAAGTAAGTTTCAAGCAAGGCAAGCCTTTAGAACAGGGGTCTGCAACCTTGACAACTTTAAAATTTGTGGACTTCAGTTCCCAGAAGTCCTATGCTGGCTGAGGAATTCTGGGAGCTGAAGTCCACAAATCTTAAAGTTGTCAAGGTTGCAACCCCCTGCTTTAGAATTTTAGGAAGCTAAGAGGACGAAAAATGTTGCTCATTGGTATTCAACAGTAATTTCTATAAAACTAAGAAACATTCCAATTGTACATTTTGTCTGGATGTCTATCAAAGGTCAAAGGAACAATCTTTTTGCTTCTGAGCTGAGAAAAGATTTTCCAATTTGCTTAATTGATAGCAGAGTGAAAAAAAGGTTAATTTATTACCAGGAGGAGAAGTTGACTGAGAATTGTATCATGAAGGGAAACTCCCCAATTTAGTTGAGCCAGGATGTGAACAATTATGATGTTGGCAAAACAATGAGGGGTGGTTTTGGTTAGCAATAAAGCCAAGGGAGAAATTCCAAATGTGGTGAAATTAAAAAAATAATCAGGTACAGATTTAAGAATACAACCAACATTTTGAGTGAGCAATGAATGTGAGAGACAAGATAAGAATTAGATCTGGGCACACAGAGAGACAATTCCAGGCTGTGAAGAAAATTTAACTGTAATGAGCTTTGAGCAATAGCTCAAGATCAATAGCCCAAATCAGCCTCCTGCAATCTAGGTATCTTCCAGAATTATGGACTTCAATTCTCACTCTCAGCAAGGATCATAACTCTGGGAGAAGGAATCCATAGGTTTTTATTTCACTCATCTGTACATAAATCCAACATTTGGCCGATTGTACAAACTGCAATTTGTTTGTGAAGAGATAAATAATACAGAGAAGACTCCCAAACTAGTTGACCCTACCCAAGAAAGCCATAATGGCTACTCTATAAAACAGACTTTCCTTTGCTTCCTTATCACCCTTCCTGTCTAAGATGAAATTCAATGTAGAGAAGAATAAGGTTTTACATTAAGGCAAGAAAAACAAAATACACAAGTACAGAATAGATGTCACCTGGCTCAACAGTAGTAACTGTGAGAGGGATCGTGGAGTTCTAGTGGACAATCACTTAAATATGAGCCAGCAGTGTGCTGCAGCTGCAAAAAAAGCCAACACAGTCCTAGGCTGCATTAACAGAGGGATAGAATCAAAATTACATGAAGTGTTAATACCACTTTACAATGCCTTGGTAAGGCCACACTTGGAATACTGCATCCAGTTTTGGTCACCACGATATAAAAAAGATGTTGAGACTCTAGACAGAGTGAGGAGAAGAGCAACAAAGATGATTAGGGGGATGGAGGCTAAAACACAAAGAATGATTGCAGGAATTACATGTCTAATCTAGTGAAAAGAATGAGTAGGGGTGACATGACAGCAATGTTCCAGTATCTAAGGGACGGCCCCAAAGAAGAGGGGGGTCAATCTATTCTCCAAAGGCACCTGAATGCAGGACGAGAAGCAATGGATGAAACTTATACTGAGAACAATTAACCCCTGGAATAGTTTGCCTTCAGAAATTGTGGGTGCCCCAATACTGGAGGTTTTCAAGAAGAGATTGGACAACCATTTGTCCACAATGGTATAGGGTTTCCTGCTTGAGCAGGACCTCTAAGGTCCCTTCCAACTCCATTATTCTGTAATTGGCTGGGCAATCCATGAAATATAATCTATATATGAATTGTGAAGTTCAAATAAAAGCCACATGCTCAGTGTCAAGAAGGGATAATATTTCTTATATAGTAATGGGAAAAAAGCTCTGGACTTATACTGTATATTTTCAAAGTTAACAGCAGTGGCTTCTTAGAATAATTGCAGTTATCCTAGAAAATGTAATTTAATTTTATGTTTTTCTTGACAAACTTCAATAGTGTTAGGTCAACTCATAAATGCCTAGGATTTGGAAATACTGCGACATGTTACAGCAATTCCAGAAGATTATAGTTAAATAATGCAGACAGATGTAGCAATACAGAAAAAGCTATTGGGATGAATTATCAGAAGTCAAAAAACAGCGTAAAAGTAACATTTAAAAGATATTAAAACACATGTAATATGTATTTTCTCAATTTTTTTGACATCACCTTATGAATGTTTAATTTCAAGCGGCAACCGGTCAGTGAGTAAAATAAATGATGTAGTAATCAAGCTGGGAGAATGTTATTGCTATCATCATTTCTTTAATAAGGCCATTATACATAATATGTCCAATGCTGTTGTACTGTAGGACACGTGTCAAACTGATTTGCATTTGTGCACGTACTAAGCACAATACATGATTCTCTGCAGTCTCCAGCTAGAATTTACCAGCTATCTACAGACTACAGTGTATGTTCTGTTTTTTAAGTACCCCATGCAGAGACTGACATTCGAACAAAGCTCTTGAGGATCATGCTGTATATGGCAGCTGGCACATCTCTTCCACACTGTTTTCCATCTGGATTCAGTAATTTCCTGCCTCAGCTTCTCCTGCTGACCATGTTCTACATTGTGTAATTTACATTGGCTGGTTCAATAGTCAGCAGAAACACTACCCACTTGCCAAATCTGGTGAGTACAATTTGCTGCTGTCTGCTCACAAAGTCATGTATTACTTATGCAAGAGAGAAACTGGATTAGATTCTGTAAATGAAATTCAACAGTGAAAAAAGTAAGGTTCTACACTTAGGCAAGAAAAACCAAATGCACAGATATAGTATAGGACAGGGGTGTCAAACTGCTGGCCCGTGGGCCGGATGCGTCATCTGGAAGCCGCGCCCACTCCATTGCCAGCAATGGCAAAACTGTCCTGATACATTGCTTGACATCACATGACGTCACGAGTTTGACATGTCTCGTATAGGAGGTACCTTGCTCAATAGTAATTGCGAGAGGGACCTCGGAGTCCTAGTGGACAATCACTTAAACATGAGCCAGCAGTGTGCTGTAGCTGCCAAAAAAGCCAACACAGTGCTAGGTTGCACTAACAGAGGGATAGAATCAAGATCACGTGAAGTGTTAATACCATTTTACAATGCCTTGGTAAAGCCACACTTGGAATACTGCATCCAGTTTTGGTCACCATGATGTAAAAAAGATGTTGAGATTCTAGAAAGAGTGCAGAGAAGAGCAACAAAGATGATTAGGGGACTGGAGGCTAAAACATACAAGGAACAGTTGCTGGAATTGGGTATGTCTAGTTTAATGAAGAGAAAGATGACGGGTGACATGATAGCAGTGTTCCAATATCTCAGGGGCTGCCACAAAGAAGAGGGAATCAAGCTATTCTCCAAAGCACCTGAAGGCAAGACAAGAAGCAATGGATAGAAACTAACCAAAGAGAGAAGCAACCTAGAACTAAGGAGAAACTTCCTGACAGTTAGAGCAATTTATCAGTGGAACAACCTGCCTCCAGAAGCTATGAATGCTCCAACACTGGAAATCTTTAAGAAGAGACTGGACAGCCATTTGTCTGAAATGGTACAGGGTTTCCTGCCTGAGCAGGGACTAGATGACCTCCAAGGTCCCTTTCAACTTCTTCTTCATCATTGTCATTATTGTCATTGTCATTATCATCGTCATCATCATCATCATCATCATCTATGTTTGGTACCAAAGAAGGAGCACATTATATGTTTCCCTTAGGTCTGTAAGGGAGCTGTCTCTCAAAATCATATACTTTACTTCACATACTGCTCTGAACTTTCTTGAAAAGACAATATGCATATAAACCAGACCAGTGAAGCCCATAACTTTCCAGATGTTCAAAACAGAATGGAGAACATCTCTCATTACTAGCCATTACCAGCCATATTGGTCGAGTTGCTGGCAACTATAGCCTAGCAGCACTGTTAGGACTTGGGGTTCTGTACACAAATGTATGTTATTTATTTATGGGTTCTTCTTACCACAATACGAAGTCATAGAAACAAAAGGCAACCAGAATTCCTTGGCCAATTAACCCAGGAATTGGAACCACAGGTTGCAAATGGATCTCAGCAAATTAATTTTGGCCCTGTTCCCCATCTTAAGATTGCACACCACTGAAATCTGCAATGAAATGGGCAAATGTTGAAAAACCCAAAAGTTTTGGGTCATTTGATTGTTTTTAAGGGGGGTGGGTGGGAATGGTTTGTCTATCAGAGGTGTTCCTCGCCTCAGAGGTCTGAGAATGGAGGACTTATTTTTTTATCCAGGACAACAAATAATGACATATTTTTTCATCTCATGCTGTAGGAAGTACTTTAGATAGGAATTGGAATTTAGCCAAGTCACTGCATTAACACTTTTTGATAATATTGCATGTCATTCTCTGTTAAAATTCAAGGTTGTATCTAATCTTAAGGCAAATACTATCAGTCAGTTTTTTGGTCTACCCTTTGAGCATTGTTTTGTATATGATGTACAGTATGCTGGGTGTAAGACAGAGAAAGTGAGGCTGAAAGAGAATGGGTGTGTAGGTACAGTTCTTTTTCAGATTTGAAGTTGGAACCTATTACATTTGTTCACAAAATGCTAATTGTGTGATGAGATAACACTCAAATAATCTCCCCACACAATTAGCATTTCATGAACAAATGTATTATATACAGATATAAAACTGTTCCAACTTCAACTCTGAAAAAGAACTGTACCTACACACATAGGATTGAATTTTAACAGAGAATGACATTTGATACTATCATTCTGCACACACAACTCTGTCATAACATCTCACAAGAAAAAAAACAACTGGCAATCGTGAAAGAGTTGGCACACAAGTCTCTCCCTAAAATTTTTAGAATTATAATCTTCATGCATCATATTCATGATTTTACACAATCCAACCTACTATGAAAACCCCACATAAAGCATCTACGATGTAACTCATGAGAAGAGAACTCAAGCACAGAGTATACAGCCTAAAATGATGTAGTTGTGATGTCATGGTAGTGATATTTGGACCATTTCTACTTAGCATCAAACCCTGCTCTAGACTGAACTATAATTATGAAATCTACTCTGGGGAAACAAGGGCTGATGTATAAAGAATTCATACATTTAAAAAAAAATTGTAGGTCTTGAACTGAACTGTAATAACATCCATATCATTGATTGATCAAGCAGGAGTTTATGCCTAAAAGGTTGGTGCAAAGTTAACTAAGGTGTCATTAAAATTTCTATAAATAAAAACATCTTAAACTTAGTCATTGCAATTCATATCCATCCCTTTCAATAAGGTGAGCAACTTTTCTTCTTCTATGGGCTGCATTCCGTTATGGTTCATCTAGTGAAGTTTCCATGGAATTGATGGGAGGAAATAAAGCAAGCTATTTTAGCAGAGGCAAAACCAGAGGTAGGCTGGGTTACATTATAATTCCATTCTATCTGATATTCTTCCCATCCTCACAATCATGTTCTCTTTATGACACCCACTTGCCTAGAAATGGACAGATCAACATCTGAACCATATTTGCATGTGGACTACTTCTCCAGTCAGCTCCACATGAAATTAAGTCAAGGGCTGCAAATTGCCCATTCATGATTTATGACAAAATTATTTTGAATGGTTTAGTAATTTTGGAAAATTAGTTTTCCATTGCATAGTGTATGGAATGTGTGGCAGTGCAACCTCTCATTCAATACCTTTCATACACAAAACACATGTTTTTCCATTATAAAAGCTTGTTTATTTTTTATTTATTTTTGCAACTGTCAACGAATTTAAAGAGCAATTTTGTCTACTCTCATAATTCCACAAATATCATGAATCTACTCAATGTTTTTGAAAAAAAAGACCAACAATACTATGGATTTTAATAAAGGAAGACTATGTACAGTGTCCTCTACCCTTTTGGAAAAAGCTTTCCAATATAACTGAAACTTCAAGTTATTTATTTATAACTCCTTTCCCTCAATGAGATCAAGTCAATTTACCTGGATGAAGAGGATTCCTTAATATAATCCCCGTAAGAATCCTAAGTAATAGATTGGGCTGAAAGAAGAGGACTTAAGGATCCACACGTTCAAGTCAAGCATGGGATACAACAAGATCATCTCCCCCTTCTCGTGGAAATCTAGTTTTGGAGAGTTGATTTTAACAGATTTTGCAAACCATCAAGATTGTAAACAACAACAAAAAAATTGAATTGTTAGACTCACTAGGATTAATTTGAGAAAAAGACAGACCCGATCATAATGTTTAAATCCTTTATAAACTCCAGCTATTTAGTTTATACATTTTTAGTTGGCTAAGACAGACTTTCCCAAACTGGTCCCAAGCTTCCAAATCATCTCTAGCTAGTATGCCCATTGAAAGGTATAGGTAATTTGTGGGTAGCAGTCTGATCTGAAAGGTTTTCTCCAAGGTAGAATATGTTTTAATTTCACCAATTTGAATATATCTTTTAAAAATTATGATTAGTTTTGCTATCGTTTAAAGCTAATGGCCAGTTTATTATGTAAACTTGTGAAAAAATATTTGTTAGCAATTGAGTTATTCAACCAAATATGTAGTATACTAAATAACTTTTCAATTGGACATTTTAGAAGCTGGAGATATTTTTTCTTTTTGGAATTAATTACAATCTCCTCAAGAGAATCATCACACAGGGAAAAAACATCAATGACATATTACTTTACTACTGATAAAATGGATGACATTTTCATTTTCTCTTCAGCAAAATTTTCCAGATACAGAACCATTGCAAATTCCTTGTGAATTTCAAGATTAAATTAACCTTTACACAAGGTCTTTTCTTTTCATAGCTACTCAAAGTTTTAAGTAGTTATTTATATTAATAAAGTACATTGCTAATTCTAATTAAACAAAAAGATATTGATCTTAAATCAGTCTAAACCATCATTCAATTGCTCAGTTCTGGCATTTTCCCATTGTTTCCTGATGGTTCAAGAAGAAACACACAACAACATTCTTGAAATTTAGATTTAGCCCTGAATAAACAGAACAATCAAAATCAATTGGAGTTAAGGACAATTATATACTTTAAGCTCCATTTCAACGGAAAGTAGCATTAAGTCTGAACTTTACATATGCATGCAATCACTTTTAAGAAGGATTAAATAAATAATTCAGTTCTGAGCAGATCAGCAATATATTAATTTGTATAATATTGAAATTTTACTTCAGTAGCCACTATTTTGGCCATGTGTATTTTTAGATTTGTTTTAAATCCTGCCTGTATTATTTTTATAAGTAATTCAAAGGGGCAAACATACCTGATACTCCTTCCTCCTCCTTTTTTCCCACAACAACTCTGAGAATTAAGTTGAGCTGAAGAGAGTTGACTGGCTCAAAGTCACCCAGCTGGTATCCATGACTAAGGTAGGACTAGAACTCATAGTCTCCTGATTTCTAGCCTGGTGCCTTAATCACTAGACCAAACAGCATGACTCAATGCAATCCTGCTTGCAGCATCATACTTTTTTGTGTGTGGCAGTGGTGACCTTACCTTCTTCTTTAAATCAGCATAGGATAAACCATGCCATGATTAACATTTCCTTAACCAAGACTCTTAACCAAGAATTATGGACTTCCACAAACACTCTATGTGAGCTGGACAGGGGAGGAGAGTGAATGAGAATAAAAACATCAAGATAAGAGAGCTAAAAATTTAATAATAATAACAATAACAACAATAACAACAACAACAATAATAATAATAAAGTTGAAAGGGACCTTGGAGGTCATCTAGTCCAACCCCCTGCTCAGGCAGAACCCTATACCATTTCAGACAAATGGCCGTCCAGTCTCTTCTTAAAAACGTCCAGTGTTGGAGCATTCACCGCTTCTGGAGGCAGGTTGTTCCGCTGGTTAATTGTTCTAACTGTCAGGAAGCTTCTCCTTAGTTCTAGGTTGCTTCTCTCCTTGATTAGTTTCCATCCGTTGCTTCTTGTCCTGCCTTCAGGCACTTTGGAGAATAGCTTGACTCCCTCTTCTTTGTGGCAGCCCCTGAGATATTGGAACACTACTATCATGTCCCCCTTCGTCCTTCTCTTCATTAAACTAGACATACCCAATTCCAGGAGCCTTTCCTTATATGCTTTAGCCTCCAGTCCCCTAATCATCTTTGTTGCTCTTCTCTGTACTCTTTGTTGCTTTTCCTATACTCTTTCTAGAGTCTCAACATCTTTTTTACATTGTGGTGATCAAAACTGGATGCAATATTCCAAGTGTGGCCTTACCAAGGCATTGTAAAATGGTATTAATACTTCATATGATCTTGATTCTATCCCTGTTAATGCAGCCTAGCACTGTGTTGGCTTTTTTTGGCAGCTGCAACATACACTGCTGGCTCATATTTAAGTGATTGTCCACTAGGACTCCAAGATCCCTCTCACAGTTATTACTATTGAGCAAGGTACCACCTATACTATACCTGTACATTTGATTTTTATTGCCTAAATGTAGAACCTTACTTTTTTCACCATTGAATTTCATTTTGTTAGATAGTGCCCAGTGTTCAAATCTGTCCAGATCCTCCTGTATCTTAAGCCTATCTTCTGGAGTGTTGGCTATTCCTGCCAGCTTGGTGTTGTCTGCAAATTTGATGAGTTCCCCATCTATCCCCTCGTCCAAATCATTGATGAAGATGTTGAAGAGCACTGGGCCCAGAACAGAACCCTACACACTTCCTTCCATGTAGATGCAGTTCCGTTGAGGACCACACACTGAGTACGGCCGGTTAGCCAGCTATGAATCCATCTGGTGATGATGCTGTCTAACCCACATTTTTCTATTTTATCAAGTAGTAGGTTGTGATCTACTTTATCAAATGCTTTACTGAAGTCCAAGTAAATTATATTCAGAGCATTCCTCTGGTCTACTAATTTTGTCACTTGGTCAAAGAATGCAATAAGATTTGTCTGGCACGATCTATTTTTGAAAACCCATGTTGGCTTTTAGTAATGACTTTGTTTGCCTCTAGGTGTTCACTGATTCATTGTTTGATTGTCTTTTCCAGAATCTTCCCAGGTATTGGGGTCAGGCTGATAGGTCTGTACTTTCCTGGATCTATTTTTTCCCTTTTTTGAAGATGGGAATTACATCAGCTCTTTTCCAGTCCTCTGGTAGTTCCCCAGTGCTCCAGGATCTTTGAAAAATATAGTTCAGTGGTTCTGAGATCACATCTGCCAGTTCCTTGAGAACTTTGGGGTGTAATCCATCTTGTCCTGGTGATTTGAACTTGTCTAGGCTGGACAGGTGCTCACTTATCATTTTCTTGCCTATCTTAACTTGTGTTTCTAATCTGTTTTTTATGGTACTGTTTCTGATAGGTTGGACTGTTTTTTTTCCCTTTGTGTAAAGGCAGATGCAAAAAATGAGTTAAATAGTTCTGCTTTCTCCCTGTTGCTTGTCACCTTCTTGCCACTTTCCCCCACTAATGGACCAATCATTTCCTTAACTTTTTTTCTTGTTTTTTACATTGAAAGAAACTTTTTTTGTTATTTCTGACTTTGGTCACAAGCCTTAGTTCATTTTGAGCCTTAGCTTTCCTCACTTCATCTTTGCAGGCATGGGCTATTTGCTGATATTCTGCCTTAGTTATGTGCCCCTCTTTCCACTTTTTATACTTGTCCTTTTTATCTTTCAATTTATCAGAGAGTTCTTTATGCAGCCATACTGGTTTATTTTGAGAGCTCTTATTTTTCTTCTTCGTTGGTAATGTGCTAGACTGGGCTTTTATAATATCACTTTTCAACATTTCCCAAGCTTCTTGAGTTGTTTTCCCCTTGAGGATTCTCATCCATGGAATCCTTTCCAAGCTCTCTCTAAGTGTATTGAAATTAGCTCTCTTAAAGTCCAAGACTCTAGTTTGACTGTGTTCTATTGCTTGTGCTTACATAATGTTGAATTCCAATATTGCATAATCACTCCCCCCCAAGGTTCCTGTAGCTTCACACCTTCTATCATTTCATCTCTTTTAGTGAGAATTAAGTCCAATATGGCTGATCCCCTAGTTCCCTTCTCTACTTTTGGCAGACAAGGTTGTCTGCTAGATTTGACAGGAATCTGTTTGATCATCCACTTGGTGCAAAGTTTGTCTCCCAGTTGATGTCAGGGTAACTATAGTCCCCCATTACTATTGTGATCTGCTTCCTATATACCATAGTTAGCTGACTAGCAAAAAGTTCATCTATTTCCTCTGTTTGGTTGGGTGGCCTATAGTATACACCTATGGCAATGCCATTTTTCCCCCTTTTATATTGACCCAAATGCATTCAAGACAGTTTTCATCACTGTTGTGCTACATTAACAGAGGGATAGAATCAAGATCACGTGAAGTATTAATACCACTTTACAATGCCTTGGTAAGGCCATACTTGGAATACTGCATCCAGTTTTGGTCACCACAATGTAAAAAAGATGTTGAGACTCTAGAAAGAGTACAAAGAAGAGCAACAAGGATGATTAGGGGACTGGAGGCTAAAGCATATAAGGAAAGGCTGCTGGAATTGGGATGTCTAGTTTAATGAAGAGAAGGACAGGGGGGGGGGGATGATAGCAGTGTTCCAATATCTCAGGGGGCTGCCACAAAGAAGAGGGAGTGAAGCTATTTTCCAAGGCACCTGAAGGCAGGACAAGAAGCAATGGATGGAAACTAATCAAGGAGAGAAGCAACCTAGAACTAAGGAGAAACTTCCTGACAGTTAGAACAATTAACCAGTGGAACAACCTGCCTCCAGAAGAGGTGAATGCTCCAACACTGGAAGTTTTTAAGAAGAGACTGGACAGCCATTTGTCCGAAATGGTATAGGGTTTTCCTGCCTGAGCAGAGGGTTGGATTCGATGACCTCCAAGGTCCCTTCCAACTTTATTATTATTATTATTATTATTATTATTATTATTATTATTATTATTATTATTATTATTATTATTATTATTATTTCTTCTGTAGAGATATAGTTATTTCTTATATAGAGAGCAATTCCACCTCCTCTTTTATTTGGTCTGTTTCTTTTAAATAATTTAAATCCCTCTAGCTGTGTGTTCCATGTGTGGGTTTCATCCCACCATGTTTCTGTAATGGCAACAATATCATATCTGCCCTCATTTACCTGAATTTCTAGTTCATCCTGTTTACTATTCATACTCTGTGCATTGATGTATACACATTTGAGTCCTTTATGACTGACCCTGTGTTTACTAGTCCTTTATGACTGACCCTGAGATAAGCAAATAAAAGCATGAGGCATATTCACACGGTCTTGAAAAAATCTTCTGTCATAAACTCTGGCTAAGCCAATGAGTTGGCATGACTTCCTCATGGTCCTAAATGGTGAAAAACAATTATCAGCTGTGTAAAATTGTTTAGGCTGTTGCAGTGTAAAGAATCTTCTTGAAAACAAATGTGTGCCTATTTATGATATAACATGGCTTATATATTTATTATTCCTAATTACATGAGAATATTTAAATGAATATGCAGGAATCATATCAGTCTGTTCATATTTTCTCAAATCCTTGCAGAGAAATGTCATGCTCATTGTTAAACTAAAACTAGCATAGACCTTACCAGAGTGTTTGGTTTTTCTCTGTAAATACTACTTATTTCTTGACATGTCTCCCATATTTCTCAGTCAGGATCAGTTTAGAATAGGCAGTGTTACATGTCTAGATTCAGAATAATAATTCTGCTAGGCATTATCAACATGCATCTTACTGGCTGATTAGCCCAGGATTGCATAACAAATATTTGAATCCTGAGAAAGTTCCAGTAATTTGCTGTTTCTTTCCAATTCAAGTTTGCTATCACTAACACATGTTTTCATGAGATGCGTTCATTGGAAAGGATTTATGTGACTTTGACAATGTGTTTTATAAACTGCAACTTCCAGATAGCTGTGGACTCTCATCCCAAGAGTCTTTGATTAACTCATTGGCTGCCCAGAATCAATGGAGAGACTTTGGATTTTGTTACTGCTGACACTTGCCTTGGCAGATTCTTCTATTCATCCAAGAGGACTGTTATTTAACTTAGTAAGTGAATGTAAGATATCCTTGTTTTAATCCTTCCAGAATTATGTTCTTTTAGGTTTGAAGATGTATACAGCTAGGAATAATTTGCTCTTGTCCCATTCTTTTATTTTAAAAACCTGCAACATTATTCAATTGATAATTGAATAATATGCTGCAAATAATCACACATGCAATCAATCTAGGGTACTATGTAAATCAGAATATAATCAAAGATCAATGTCAACACACGACATACCATCAAAATTCCTGTGAAGTGATTATATAGCTGGTATAGGCCAATATAACCTGATTATTACTCTGTGTGATAATATATTTTTACAGAGAATGTAGTAATGACTCTAAACAGTCAAGGCCTTTCACAAAAGAACACACATAGAAAAATGAAAAGAATGGATAAATTGCTGAATTAACCATCTTGTTTTACACATGTGATCTTTGTTTTCCTCTAGGACAATGGGGAGCTATGTCTTCAAAGAGTACAATGCAAAAGCCACTGCTGTTACTGAATCAGTGGATTAAATCTTGCTCGCTGTGCAGACAAGTCAGCTGAAAACCAAGAATGTTCCCTAAAGGTGAGTGTCATTTTTTTTTTAAAAAAATTAGATGCCCATCGTGAGAGAATCAGAGAGATATATTCTGTTCAACATGACAGAAATTAAGTGCTCAGCTAGTAGCATAGACTACAACTTTAAAGTAACAGTGATATGCCATTCTTGCGTAAAACAAACACTATGAAATAAAATCATACATTAAGCCATTGGCATCATTATTGTAGGAAAATGAATAGTTTAAAAGTGAAAAACATTTGTATGGAGAAACATATGTCAGGGGATTCATAGCTTAATGTTGGTCTATATCCCAGGCTAATAATTCTGTTTTCTGCACCTCCTCTTTTGTTTGGTCTGTTTCTTTTAAATAATTTAAATCCCTCTATCTCTGTGTTCCATTTGTGGGTTTCATCCCACCATGTTTCCGTAATGGCAACAATATCATATTTTCCCTCATTTACCTGAATTTCTAGTTCAACCTGTTTACTATTCATACTCTGTGATCGGTGTATAGACATTTGAGTCCTTTATGACTGACCCTGTGTTTACTTTTTACATAACCTGTCTGATGCCTGAGTTTCTCTATTTTTTACCACCTGTTTGGTTAGTGCACTTTGTGTGGCACTCACTATTAAAAGCTTGATTTTGCTTGACAGCAAGGTTGATATTCTTGTCCACACACATATCTATGTTACATGCACCAATAAACCTATATTTTTTAGATTGTCGGGGACAGGGATATTCTGTATCAATTAACTTACTGTCCTCCTTTAGTTTAAATATTCCTCCAGAAAATCTGTGAATTTATTGCCAAGTAACTCAGTCCCTTTCTTGGATGGATGCAAACCATCTATTTTGTACATTTTTTCATTGGACCAGCTACAGACATAATAAACTTTTCAGACTTTAATTTCACTGGGAGGTATTGTTTTCCTCTGAAATACTAAGTCCTGGAGCATCATCCGATAATGTTATTCAAATAAGGATGGTTGCAAAGAAAATCTCAAAGATTAGTAGATAACTATAGAGATCCAACTCCAACCGATCAGTTTCATGTAGAATTACAAACTATAACCTATTAATACTTACAATTTATAGATCCTCACATATATAGCTCTGCATAAAACGTAGATACAAAAGAGAAATCAGTGCTAAAGGAGATGTTCTCTAAAAGCTAGAGCTCTCCAGAGGGGAAATGAAGACTTTACTTTCTGTGCTATTTATATTCATATGGTTTTGGAACATCTGCTTTCATTATTAGCTAGTTAACATTTTATAATTCTGTAGCACTTGCCATCGTGTGCATTTTTATAGATGCATTGGTTCTAATCAAATCACAAAATAAATCACAACATAATATTCTTTGAGTAACTGAAGGACAAACATTTGAGTTTGGAAAGACTTACAATTTTTCGAACTCCCTAAGGCAATTTCTCTACCTATTTCATAAAAAAAACTAGAGAAAAAATAGGCTGAATAATCACATTTCTTCATAAGAGAAGAGGGGAAATATTTAACCTTCAGATGACACTGACTAGGAATGAAGGATAACAGAACTAAAAAGTCAGCATTTGGAAAGCCAAATGCTTAGATCTGGCTGAGTGGTATCTTTCATATATGTCAATGTTATTTTTTTTCTTTCCAACTATTTCCAACTCCATATCGAATAAGATTTGATGAGGTGGACAAAGATCCTCTTATAGTATCAAATGTATCCAGCATGAAAATTTATGGATTATGTTATGAATATCTTCAAAATGTACATTCAGGACTACTATATTCCTTTCCATACAGCCAACCATTTTTTTTTAATTGACCGATTTCCTGGCTATGCAGTGACCAGCAATTCTTTTGATACTTTTGAGGCTTGCAAATTTCTTTCTCAAATACTCAGGATGAGGAAAAGAGAGAATACTGAGACAGCCAATGACCTTAAAGCACCATTAGATCACTTGTATTATCCAAACAATTCAATTCTGATTGTCAGCTTCTGAAAATAATTAGGTATAATCAGTTGTTCTTGTGTTTGATTTTGATAATTTCAGGAATCCAGAAAAGCTTTTTATTTCATCCATATTACATAAAGTAGATTCAACATTCCTGCTGAGATAATTTTGCTCTTTTGTATGACCTGAGATGCTTACCATATATAATAAACATGACCTAGATTAGAAGATGAAACAAATGACTTCCTAATTCTGTTTTCCTCCAATAACTTCTGGACAATGTGTTCCTTAGTTCTTGTTCAACCTTCTATCCAGTCAAGTCTTAACTGTCAATCAGAGTTATATTACTTTTTTGAAATTTAAAATTATCAGTAGAATAATGTTCAGCACACATCTATTTAAGAAATAAACCTTAGAAGTCAGGTCAAAAACCAACTCAAATCTTTCTGTCTCTTTTTCTAGAATTTACTAAACCATACCTTCCATTTATCTGGTATGAACACATAGATTAAAAGATGTGCCTTATCTTTTTTAACAAGTACTTTATATATTTTAGACACAATGTCCACAACTTAAAAGTTTTCCATAGAAAAGGAGGTATTACCCTAATCTGAATCATATGGCTTTTCTCCAATCGCTTGTATATAAAGGTAGTCCCTGACCTACAACCATTTGCTTAGTGACCATCACAGCACTGAAAAAAGTGTCTTACATGAGGTCTTTACACTTAATAATAGTTGCAGAATCCCCTTGGTCATGAGAACAAAATTTGGGGGCCAGCATATATTTGCAACGGTTGCAATGTCCTGGGGTTATTTCCCAGCCAGTTTCTGGCAATCAAAATCAAGAGGAGAAGTCAAACTTCTTTAACAACTGCATGATTTACTTAACAGCTCAGTGATTCGCTGATCAGAAAAAAGTCATTTAACAATAGCCTTGCCTAGCAACAGAAATTCAAATCCCAATTAAGGTTGTAAGTTGAGGACTGTATGTTCTACTTCAGTTACTCCCTCCCTACATTCAGTTCTTTCCCTTATCGGGGCTTCTAGTCCTGAAATCCTATTCTGCTAGTCTGGTGTTGACAAATGCATTTTCTGCTTACAATACTACGTTGTAGCAGGCGGGCTGTATCAGAAACTTTCTCAAACATTGACAACTGGCGTGACCTTTTTCCTCTCATATCTCAAACAAGACCACACCCAATGCAAGTCAAGAAGTGACCACATTAATGAAACTTGCTAAAACATTCCTTAAGCAATTCTGCTGCAAGCTGCTACACATGCTCTTCAAACATTCTGTTCACATGAATAATTAAGTGATCCCATTTTGGAGAGCAGACAGGTACATCTTACATCTTTGCATGAAAAGTTTTATTTTGGCATACTACAGTATTTACTACAAATGGAATGAACAATCCTGATGTTGTTTTTCAAAGGCACAGTATCTCAATGCTGCTCCATTTTTTTCAATACAATTCAGTCCCAATTCTAGCTGAAAGTTCCATATGCAGTTTATGAAGTTTTAGAGTCTATATTGAATGGGAATCTGAGTTTTACAGATTTGGAAGGGATCTTGGAGGTCTTCTAGTCCAATCTCTTGCTCAAGCAGGAAACCCTATTCCATTTCAGACAAACGGCTGTGCAATCATTTCTTAAAAGTCTCCAGTGTTGGATCACCTACAACTTCTGGAAGAAACTCCTTCCACTGATTAATTGCTTTAACTATCAGGAAATTTCTCCTTAGTTCTAGGTTGCTTCTCTCTTTGAGTCTATCCATTGTTTCTTGTCCTGCCTTCAGATGCTTTGGAAAATAGATTGACCCCCCCTCTTCCTTGTGGGAGCCCCTCAAATATTTAAACACTACTATCATGTCACCCACCGTCCTTCTCTTCATTAAACTAGACATATCCAAGTCCTACAACTGTTCTTCATATGTTTTAGCCTCCAGTCCCCTGATCATCTTTGTTGCTCTTTTCTGCACTCTTTCAAGATTATGGTATGTTTGTTGGAAGTAATTGGAAGGCTTCTGGATACAAAGGAATATATTTTGTACCTAAATTAAAAGGTGAATATTATTCCAAAAGCCCAATATGGTCAAAGAGAAAGGCAAATCATGTTCATGAACTGGGTATCATGAAAAATAGGCAAAATTAGCCTGAGTCCCTAAAGGCTTATGTATAGGCTACCAACTAATGTCTAATTATTTGAGAAGGCAGTTCTCACAGTCCCTAGCCACTGCTTTCTGGGAGCTATAGAGTTATACTGTAATCCCAAAACTTGGCAGGCATTAGTTTGCACATACAATACATGATTAAGAAATGTGACAAAAATAATACAGGACATTTATCTCTTT
Source organism: Crotalus tigris (assembly GCF_016545835.1). Classification (NCBI taxonomy): domain Eukaryota; kingdom Metazoa; phylum Chordata; class Lepidosauria; order Squamata; family Viperidae; genus Crotalus; species Crotalus tigris. The sequence continues at coordinate 1,919,873 of NW_024096524.1, forward strand.
TATGTTAAAGTAATAAAGGGCAAACAATACTGTGCTTTGCTCTTCCAATTGCAATTAAATGATCAAGTACAGGATGAGAAGGGAAGGTTTTAGGATTGAGGAAGAAAAGGATGCCCTTTATGTGTTGACTCTTGCAGAAACCTTCACACCTAGTAAAATACAAGAAAAATATCAGATGAAGGAAGAGATGTTGACGAAATAGAGCCAGATGGAGATTATTAGCATACTTGCTTAGTATTCCAAAAGAGCCCTGAAACTGAACCAAACAAGAAGCCAACACAATAATGAACAGAATATTTGTGACTGTTGGTTAATCTTATTTGCAACTGTTTGGTTGGCTAGTTTCATAATATTTCACTGCTGTAGATCACATTGGAAAACATAAAAATCATAACTTTTGAGGCTGCGCATACAAAAGGAAGCAGCAAGTGAAATGGAAATAATTGGCCCAGTTTTTTTTGGGGGGGGGGAAACAGCATTAAATTTAAAAGCACACAGAATCTGGACTTCAATGATAATTTAAAAATAAAGCAATCATATGAACCTCACTGAAGGATTAATCATTTGATTTGTCTAGTAGGTGACGGTTTCTGCTTGCTTGATGACAACAATAATTTATTGTTGTCACATTGTAATTTTTGTACATTATTTACAATGAGTTGTATATTAAAAAATGTGCAATTGAAAATAGCCAACAAGCAATTTTAAATAAGTCAACATGTTTTCAATCTAGTGCTTTAGCTGTCCAAACCATTGTTTGAAAGATAACACATTCCAGATAGCAAACATATTTCAAGTATGGAAAGGCTACATACATATGTAGAACTTTTTTTCTGTTTACAGAGTAGATATGTTATATTCAGCACATGTAGTCCTACAATCATTTATTGGGGATAAGTCCACTGTACTGAGTAGTCCTCATTTTAGTAAATATACTTTTGAATACAACCTTGTCTAGAGGTTGTCCCTTTGATACAATTATATTTGTTGTTCTTTATTGATATGGCTGATACAATATCTCTGTAGATTGTGGATTTAATGATCAAATTCAAATAATAGATAAAACTAATAAAATCTTCACAAACTTATCTAATTCATGAATGAATTTTAGAAACAATCACTGTCACAAATCACTACTTGGTCCACATTTTTACTTGCAAGGTAATTTAAAAGTTTATTCTGTAAAACGCCTAAGTAAAAGTGAGTAGTTAAAATCTAGTCTGCCCATTTATGAATTATGTTACCTTAAACAAGTATTTCTATTCACTGAAATCTACCTGTATCTCACTAGTAAACATGAAGACTGAAATATCATTTATTATAAATAACTAATAACTAAGCAAGAGAAATACCATGACTGATAGCTTAAGAAAAAAATTATTGAATTAGTTGGAGGCAACTGCAATAAAACCATCTTAGGGAAGAATAAACAACTTGCAACAAATATCCTGGTTTTTCAACTTACTCAAAGGTATATACCAGCCTTAAAACCACCAAGGTTATTATCTGACATGGTATAGTCAGATTTCTACTTGCCAGCTATTTAGTAAAGCAAAGTATAAGGCAATAATAGAGGCACTGGAGTGTGTGGGTATGTGAAACAACTCCAGATGGTAGCTCTGTGATAAAAGTCCTTAAAATTCATTGTGTGTGCAATGACTTTTAAAAAAGGATGGGACTTTCATTGCAAAACTGGTATCTTGTCCTTTTTTTCTGAATAACACCCCCCCCCCACCGCAGATACTCTTGTTGCTGCCTTCCATGCTGTTTTAACAAGTAGTTAGCACAGCAGGTATTTTTAGCTAGAAGACTGCAAAGAAGAGACAAGCCCCCTACATTCGCTATTGTCCTTGGGGCCAGAATGGTGGCCAAAGCCGTGGTCATAATCTGATTCCCAATCCCCAGCTATTTGAAGCTATACAAAGCTGTATGCCACATGCAGCTTTACCTCGCAGGTATGTAAGCAGTGACATTAAGAGACCAACTGGCAAAGAGAACCAAACTTTTTATCATTATTTCAGAGTGGACTTCAGCAGCTTTTCTTTTTATCCTGATAATTGTTTTTAGTCCACCCTCTCAATCATGTAATTGTGGTTCTAAGGTGTTGTTCTCGTGCATTCCAAAAGATGTTGTAATTTTCTTGTCTACAGCTGATTGACAGCTGGATAATAGCTTAATATAGCCTGTGCATCTGGGGCCTTTCAGTTATGCTGAATTGCAACTCCCAGCATTTCCAGTCCACACTACCCATTGTAAATCTCAAATATGATGGGTTGGGAGGCTATATTACCCTGACAAACTACAATCACACTGACAGGCTCTCCTTTTCCTTCTGTCATTCTCTTCTATAATTCTTGCAAGTTCTTAACACAAGGCATAACCACGCCTTTTGTGCCTGCAGTTGCACAAGACATTTGATTGTGTCTTAACATTCTTTTGAAAAATAAAGCAAACCTTGCAAAGAGTGTAGAAGTTTGAAAGGTAACTATAATGTTGAGCTCAGTAGATTATCTGAGAAGAGATTGTACTCAGCACCGCTGATATAACATTTATTCGTATAATCACGAATATACAGTTCATAAGGAGAATAATATATACCTTTCATGTGCCCAGAGCATCATGTTGTGATGCATGCTATTTGGTCTGTGCTCCTTACTTTGTCTTGTCGATGCGAACAGCAGGATAAATCATGAAAAAACATTATTTAATTGATTAGTATAATATGCAGACTGGTATCTCTGGTTTATTCCCTCCTAAAGCAAGTTAAGATTTGGAAAAGAGTTAGAAGCCAAAAACAAACCATAACTCCCAACTCTAGCCACAAGTCTTGATATGTTTATGTAGCCACTTCTACAGGATTAAGAAATCAAGCATCATTGATCAAGCTTAGCATGACATATCAATGTGACTAGTGGTTTAGTTTGAGTCTTGCAATGCCAAGCAAAATTTTTTTAGAGTGATAATCAGGCATGGTTAGAAGAAAATATATTTATGTTGTATTACTCAGGTAATAGATGAAGCAAGCTTCTGAAAGAATACTCTGTGTTAAGGAATTATGGCCAGGAATATGGCTACAAGTCACTTTGTGTGCCAGATCTATAGTATTAATGCTCATTTTTTATTAATGATCTCATCCCCATTCTTCCAAATATTATTCAAATGCTTTTAATGATGATTGTTAAGTCAGCTCTTTAGAATGAAATAGTGGGAATTCTGATAGACCATCATTTACCATTCTGAAGCCATTTTAAAATGGCCATTTTGAAAATTGAAAACAGAATTCATAGTCAAGAATAGCATGCTTTATTAGCCCATTATTTTCAAAGAATCACAATATTTCTCCACAGCTATCTGCCAGATACTATTTAAGCCAATAATGCATATTTCTCCACCTCAAAAGTTGTGTGCAGAGAGTTTACAACACTCTTCCAACTTATTTCAGATGACTACTTTAGGACACTTCTATCATTACTAGCTAGGTCTTACGGAATTTTAAAATGGGAAGTAATAAAGATAAGTCAGCTTTCAGATATACCAGTAATGTAATTAAATTAGAAGTCTTCAAAACTTTAGCTACTGTGCTTTTTTTTTTGAGCAGAAAAACAAGCATGTAAATGGGCCATACAGACTTCAGTCAGAAGTGAAGCTGTGTATCTTTTGATTTCTCAATTAATTCCTTTTGAAAACTAGACTTCAGCAAGAGGACCGAACTTGAATTGCTTCAATAAAAAAAAATTACATCCCGAAGGCAACATGATTCTTTCAGCTGAAGCAAAGAAGAAATGTAATTTGCTTTGAAGAAGGAATTCATGTTGCCTCAAAACATGAATCAGGTGTGTCATTTATCAAAGTTTGAAGAGACTTCTGAATGGGTGTTGTGCTTCAGTGTAAACTGCTTTGGGCTCTGATATGGGCCATGCTGGAGAGGGCAGAAGGATGTGCTCTCCAAAATGGTTCATCAAAAGTTGAAGTGATCCATACCATAGGACAGGGGTCTCCAAACTTGGCAACTTTAAGACCTGTCAACTTCAAACTCCCAAAATTCCCCAGCCAGTCTTAAAGTTGCCAGGTTTGGAGACCCCTGAGCAGGCAATGAGCAGCACATCCTCCGCTGCACCTCTCAAATGAGGAGGGGAATGACATACAATGTTTCTGCAAAAATAAGACCCAGTCTTACATTTTTTGGGGAACCAAAAATGCATTAGGGCTTATTTTCAGAGAATAGCTTATTTTGGGGCGGGGGGGGGTAGAGCTGCCCCAGGCACCCCACACCCGCTTACCTCAGGGCTCCCACATCCAGGCCACTCTCCGTTCAGTGACCTGCCTCGGACTCTTCCCTTTCACTCCCTCCCAAGCCGGACTGCCAGGCTATGGAGGATCGGTCTTACCTGGTCCCCCCTCCACCGTTTCAGAACTGCACCTGCTTTCTTCCATCCCTGCCACCCTTGCTTCATCCTGCAGATCACCTGCCCGGTGGCAGCTGCCTCCTCCTTCTCTGCCAACTCTCCCATGGCTTGCGCCATCACTGGGAGCACAAGCCTCCCCTGCTGCCTCCCTCCAGCAGCCCTGGTATCCCTCCGCCAGCCCTCTGTCGCTGCTACCACACTTTCTTGCCGCACTTTCTTGCCCTCTGCATCGGCCCTTGTCTCCCTTCTCTGTTCTATAAATGGTAGCCTCGTTTTCTGCTGCTTTCTTCCCAGCAGAAGGGAGACGCTTTGTATGGAAGAACGCTATGGTAAGCTCTGGGAAAACTATGAGAAGGAGCAAAATGATCAGACTGAATGTAGTAGCAATAAAATAATGAATTAGAAAAGTACGTTTGGGCCAGATGTATAATTGTACAGGTGATCTTCTCTACAATGAAATCCTCTATAAGTCTACTTAGAAATAATTGTCATTGAGATCAGCCAGAGATTTAGTAATAGTTAAATAGTTATTAGACCACTGTATTCATCTGACATATATTGTAGCATAAGTGATACTTTCAATGTGATTCTGTGTTTAATCTTAATCGGCTCTGCAATTGCTTCCTCTCTCCAATATATAGCCAATTTTTCCATTCATCAAGAGAGCAGGTGTTTTAAATGTGCAAAATTAGAAGATAAAACATGTGAGATGGCTATCAATTGTTTCATGTTATAGTTTATTTTTTGTAAAAAACAAAAAATCCAAACACAACATGTCTACAGAATGAGAGTTCTTTTTTTTAATGCCTATACCAGGCCCCTCTTCATGCTTAAGGTAAACTTTATTGTAGGGCCATGAATTTTGGACTGAAGAAATCTAGATAACTACAAATTGGCCACAAAGACGTTAGTTTTTTTTTCTGTATCTCTTGGCACCTGTCTATATTTGACTTTATTTCGGCAGTTCAGTTGATGATTTTTATAAAAATCCTAATTGACACACACCTGTAAATCAGACTCCTGGGGGAAAAAAGGAGTTTAAACAATTAAATCACTAAAGAACAGAAACTATTTTCAGCTGTGGTATAAATTGGATTCTTTTGTTCTCCCTCTAATTGTTAATGTTTAATTGTTAACAATTAAAATTGATAGGGAAGACATCAAAGTGATAGTTTCTACATTTTGGAATCATCCAAAATAATAAAGGAACAATTGGACAAAAAATATTCCACAGACTAATACTTGGTGGAGCAGCTATGAAGATCTTGTGTCTATACCTACAAAGATGTATATAGTGCAAGCAAATGGTATTTCCCCATGACAGTATAGAATTGACAAATGGACTTTGAGGAAATAGGATAGGAAAAATATTGATACTTTTTTTGAACTTTTGCATTATAGAACACCACTGAGTAGTGTTATAGAACACTGCTGAACAAATCAACCCAGAGTTTGGTGAAATGACCAGGCTCAAATTAGTCTACTTCGGACATATTATGTGAAGACATAACTTTTTAGAGAAGATTCTAAAGCTGGGGAAAGTTCCTTTCCTTTAAAGGAAAGAGGACAACCAGCAGCAAGGTGGATGGGCTGAGTTACAGTGGTGATTAGTGCACTGTTGGAAGGCTTAAAGGATGAGATTAGAGATAGATCATAATGGAGAAATTCTATCTATGTAGTTACTAAGAGTTGACACCAACTTGATTGTATGTAACAAATGAATGAATCATTAATATAATCTATGTTTACATACAACAAAAATAAAACTAATGACCTATCTTTCAAAGCATGATAAGATGCCAGCAAATTATTCAATTCAGTCTCATTCTTTTATGAATATCTGTGATATAGTCAATATTGTTATATGAAGAGTTACTATATAGTTCTGGCTGAACTTCTTGCAGGTAATTTCTTTCTTAAGCTCTTTAGAATTTAATTTTTTCTCATTAAAAATGAGAAATATTTTGTTTATGGATAATGCATTTATATATAACAGAATCAAAGCTAGTTAGTATGTGAGTAGAACTTCCAAGGCTATAGGTGACATTGTGACAGGAGACAACTGAGAAGAATTCACAAGTCATTTCCATTTATTGTCAAGAAAACTAAATCCACCAACTGTCCAGGAATTCAACTGAAGATATTTTAGGCCATTAACTACTGTAATGTCTTAGAGATTCACAGTAATTCAACTGAAGTTCAAACCAGAGAATAATACTACATTACCCAAGTAAGAGCATGTTTAAAAAATGTGATTTGTGTCTTTTAAAAACCCAACACAATGGTAAATCCCCTCAAAGGAAAGCTTTCTAGAGACCTCTGCCAGCTACAGAAATGGCATGACCCCAAACTCTGTCAAGACAAATAAGTAGCAACTGTATGCAAGCCTACTTTAAAAACCATAACCAACACTTTATAATTTGCCAGTAAGCAGATTGGTACCTGTAACACAGGTGTTTTCGAAAAGCCAACTTACTGCTAAGTTTATACCAGCAGAAATTTGCAAACTAGTCATAAAGGTCGGTCAGTGCACTGAAGGGCCTGCAAGTTAATGCACTACAGGTTTAAGATTCTTTGCTGTCACTGCCACATTGGCTAAAGATAGCAGGAACTCCTAAAGAAAGTTACTGAGTTAGAAGTATTACTAAGTTGTTTTCTTTTGAGAACAGGAAGATATAACTCCAAAGCAAAGCAAAAAAGATCTTGTAGCAATGGTGGCGGAGACAGGAAGAGAAATGAATTAATTCTTCTTTTCTAGTTTAATTGCATGGCACCTGTCAAAACATTTTTTTCTGTTTGATGAAATTTGGCTGAAGATTATTTCCAGCTTTTTTCACAAAATCATGAAATGCCAACTTTGCAAGCAAACACACATTCTTCTAATGATGCCATTTGAGTAAGAAGAAATCTCAACAGGCTGGCACAAAGTTTATATTCATTCATTCGTTCAACCAACTCAGTTACAAGACTCTCCATTAACTGACCGCAATCTGCAGCCAAAAGGGATCAGGGCCGCTTCCTCCCTGTCCAGCTTCTGAATTCTCTTTTCTTCTTAGGACAAAATTTTATTTACATTGTTATAGCCCCTTACTGTTAGAGAATGGGAGCTGAAATTCAACTTGGCCCATAGGAAAAGCCTTGCTCAGCTTCATCCACTATATAGTGAACTTACCTGGAAGGCCTTTCCAGTTCTTTACTAACAATCTCAAGTCAAGAGGTCATACTGCCAGCACGCACAAGGTACCCTCAGGTTGAATGACCAACACAAACATTCTTGAATTAATCCATTTTTGGGGGTCTGCACGATACACCGAGCCATAAGTTAATGCAAACAGCTGGATTTTCACAAAAATACTATCCCCCTATACACAAAATTTGATGTCAGCACTAATCAAGTTTAGCATATGTGAATGCAGCATTGAGCCATTCGCTGACCTGGTTTGGTGTTGCAAGTGAATGCAACCATGATGTTTCACATCACTGTACTCCAACCATGGCCAAGTAGCTGTGGAGTGAGATGAGGTGGGAGGGGATGCCACAGTCCCAAGCCCCAAAGTATACACAGAACAGCAAAGTACCAACCTTTCTTGCACCTTTAGGCCAAGAGGAAAAGAGACAATAAACTTGCATTCTCTGCCTATGACTGTTTCAGAAACGGACTACACAACGGAGAAGCCTTCCTCCCCGTTTCAGCAAGCCAGATCACAATATTGAGATATACGATGTCACGCGTGGGAGACTGTTTAATCCGAGATTAATCCCAGTAATGTCAATGCTGCAACCAGATGTTCAGCAGCCTGTCACAATCCACCTTCCCTCCCCCCCCCAGCTTTGTTGCCCCCCTCCTTCCCTAAAGCCTCGGGCAACTCCCACCGAGGAGACAACAACCCTGGGACAAAAAATCGAGAAAGATTGTCGAAACGCACCCAAGATGTTCCCGCTTGCTTTTGCCCCCCCTTTTTCCTTTCGGTTGGGCCTCGCTTGCTCCGGGGGATCTTCAGCATCCACCAGCCAAAGCAGAGAAGCAGGAGAGCGGGGGGGGGAGGTGGAGACCGAGGGGACTCCCCTCCACGCAGCTCAGCCACACAATGAAGGAAATCTCCAAGGAGGAAGGAAGAGAGAGAGAGAAGGAAGGAAGGGGGAGAAGGAGAGAGAGAGCGAGAAAAGGCGGCCTTTGGGAAGTGGAAGGTCAGGGGAGCTTGGCGGGTCAGGTTTGGAGCCTACCGGAAGAAATGAGGCTGAGGGGCGATCTCCCGACAATCGGCTCCCCGCAACTTGCCCGGCGTTGCCGATCAATAACGTAAATGTTGTCAGTCAGAGGAAGCCACTTCTTCCTTTTCCCCTCACGCCTCTCGAAGCGTGACCTGCCTTGCCTAGTCAGTCCAGAAAGAGAGAGAGAGAGAGAGAGAGATTTGTTCTCCCTGGCCGTGCAGGTGAGAGGAGCTTTGTGATCTAAAAGGTCCCCGCGGGAGCGCCTGCTTGCAGCTGCTGGCCCGTCACAATGACAGATGTCCTCGCTTGCCGCCACTAGCCCGTGATTAGAGAGAGAGGGGCTTGGGGGCTGCTCCTTCCAGAACCGGGGAGCTGCTCTCGGCCACGCTATTCGCGGCAGCGTTTTCCCCGCTCTTTCTCTCTTCCGAAGCACCTTCGCGCCGACCCGGGGTGTGCGGAGCTCTTGGAGCACCGAGGGGTGGGTGGGGCTCCTGCAGACGATTCCAGCGCAAACCAGGAAGAGCAGAGCGAAATGCGCGAATATAAACACGGGCGGAGAGGGGGGGGGCAGGACTTTCTCTTTATGGGGTAGGGGATTAAGGGTCGGGAGAAATCCCAGCCCCGGGATGTGAAGTCGGCAGCTATCCTAAAAAAAAAAAAAGGGGGGGGGGGAAGGGGGCATCACGCGTGTTAAGACTTTGGGGCAAGTGTGGGGCCCAGCCAGTCAAGTGACGAGGGATCCTCAACAGAGCGAGGCAGGCTTCCTGGATTAAGTGAACCCATGCTAGTGACGACTTGAAAAGGACTCCCTCCTCTTGTAAAGTACAGAGTTCAAAATTGCGTCACTGGCTCTTTGTAAAAGGCGGGAGACCAGAAAGATCAAATATACATTTCTTTTATACTAAAGCGCCGGTCCTGTGATGTGTCCTCCAGTAAGCTCCGCACAGTTTGACATGAAGAGTTGAACCATCTGTGCCTCAGAAGACGGTCGTTTTGGCTATCTTGGCCAGTAAAAAATGTGTCTCAACTTTATGGGCTCTCATTCACCTGCTATGATAGTTACAGGAGATTGGAGCAGATACTATGCTTCTTGCTGATGCCTTATATGTAAGATGCAGTTTGATCCTTGAGACACTTCCAAACAGTTACTATCCCCAGTGCAAAGACATGCCTCCAACCGCTTGGAAATGTCATGGCTGCATGCCCCCCACCTGCACTCTGAAATCAATCCATGGCTGAGACACCCTGGCACTAATTCAATGATGAACTGTCTATCTCCACCCAGAGCAAATTCTAATACGTGGTCATCATATGGTGCGCTGATGTGCATTAAGCCATATCCAAGGATTACATAATCTACATAGCAACGCTGAGGACCACCAATTGGTTCTGAAGCTGAACTTCAGGACACATCCCTTTTCATGGCCACTGCCCAAACTGCTCATTTTGGAGTTGCCTGTGTCAGGAGTGTATTGAGTAATCATTTTCTCAACACTTTATCTCTCCTCTCCTCTCCTCTCCTCTCCTTCCTTCCTTCCTTCCTTCCTTTCTTCCCTCCCTCCCTCCCTCCCTCCCTTTTTATAGTTAACTGTAGTCACACCACAGAAAACATATTTCTTCTTTATTTCATCACTACTGGCTACTGATATTGCACTGCTATTCTGTAATTTTCACATTCATTGTGTGCAAGTTACTTATGTCAATCTCCTGTTCCGTCAACTGGATGACTGTACAGTCCCAAGGCCTACTGCACCTGACTGCTAGTTGACAAGCCAGAGGTAGCTCTCTAGGAATATCTCTGCTGCTCATGCTTTGTTCCATCATTTTCATCTGCAGTCGGGCCACTATATGGGGCACCCTATATGGAGAAGGAATGGTTAAGGAAATCTAACCATTGCTATGGCTAATAAAAGAGAATATGAAGAGAGCTAGATTATGGAAATGTTACCAAACAGCCACTTCATTGAGAAATTTTCGAGAACAGGAACACTGCGGTCATTGTTTGCTTTCCCTGATATGCAGTTATCCCTTCAATTTCTCATGCCAGCAATTGAAAACATTTTCTCTGCTGCCTCATCTTCCAATCCATTTGCCTGTCATTTGCCATTGCACTTCTGCTTTCTGTTACACTGTCTTCCTGTACTTGTTCCAGAATCAGGCTTCATTACAAGAGCTGTGGTTCCATGGAACCACATAGAGCAGGGGTGTCAAACTCGCAACATCACGTGTTGCAACGTATCACAACTTTTTTGCCATTGCCGGCAATGGGGTGGGCATGGTTTTGCTATGATGCATCCGGCCTGCGGGCCAGCAATTTGACACTCCTGACATAGAGGAAGGAAAAACCTTTACTCTTTCTAAACTCTGGGGCAAAGCCAAAGTTCAATAAAAACTCCAATTTAAATACCTCAGTCATTTTGAATGCATAGTAGCAGAGCTACAAGCCAGGAGATCACCAAGCTTGGCAATGCAACAAAAATGAAGGCACTGTAACTGGAGTACAAGAAAAGGGAGGGTCACAATGCAAGTTCCAGGCAAGATCATGCAAAATACCTGTTTTATCATAGGCTGTATCACATCTGTCATAGCAATGCTAACCTGTCTCTAAAGGGGGTGGTTTGCAGCCTCCAACAGCTCCCAGTTTTCCACCACTCATTCTACCACTCAGTGGCAAGAAACTTGCAACATTTGTACTGCTGTACAAAGATTTGGAAACCATAATAATTGAAGACCTCCTCCTTGGGCCATTCAAAGGTGTTCAGTATTGATCAAGGTGGAGATGTGGAAAGAAACTACATGGAAGTTTGGATAGATAACTTCAGTAGATGGCTCATCTAGTGATAAAACTTGCACGATCTGTTCTATTCCCCAGGCTCCAGCACCCATATCAGTGCTTCCATGAAAGCAATAATTAGCTATTGATGGGGGGGGGGGCAGTATAACTTTTATTGCAAAACTATAGTACTATTATATGCAGCCCAGAGTCTCTTCTCAAGAGATGGGCAGTTATATAATTTGGTAAATAAATAAATAGCAACAGAATCTTGCAGGTATACTCCCTCTCTCTTTCTTATCTTCACAAGAACCGGAGGTGGGGCAAAGACTGTTTCCAGCATCATTAAGCCACTGAGCCATCATACCTCTTTGTAATGAGCACTGAATGAACCATTAGTTTGTTTGTTGTCCATCACTTTGTATGACACTTCAGTCACAAAAGTAAATCTAGAGAGCTGACACATTAGGATTGGCTTAGTTTTGTATTTATTATGGTCATTAACTAGTACAATACATAAATACCATATAACATTTAAAAGATTGTAGAATATTGTTCCTATGTGGAATCGAAGTGTATAACATTAAAAATTAGTTTAAAATCTATCCAAAAGAAAGCTAAACAAAAAGAGCTAAGAGAATTAAAGTGTGCCAACTTAAGAAGTGTAAAGACACACCCTTTTTAGCTATGTAGCTATGCAGACCTACTTCTGCCTATCTATTGTCCTTTTGTCTTTGGATAGCTTCTGAGCATAATTTTGTCACTTGAGCTGTAACATCAAGAGAGCATTTTCAGGAGAAAATGGAGATAGAATTTTGTGGGTTTGCAGGAAGGGAAGTGTCTAAATGAGTGAAGTAATCCTCTGGCCTCTAGCTTGCTCATAAAGAAGGCATCTTAGAAGAATGTGGGCCATAGATTCTGTTTCTATTTTTCCCTAAAGGCAGACTCTTTCAAAATAATGGCTCTTGTGGCGTTTGCCATCTGTTACTGCAGAAGGAAATGAATTACTGTAGGCCCTAAACATCTGTGTTTATGAAAGCTAAAATATATAGGATCAAAAATAATAAAAGAATAACAAGGGGAATAAATAAGTATCCAAAACAGGGCCTGCAGGCAGAGCAATGTTTTTTAAAAGCTTTATGAAAGCTATATACACTTCAGAGACAGAATCTGTCTCATAGAATAGCCACAATTATAGAGGAAGTCCATTTTCCTGAGCACAGAGGATGACATTAATTTAAGCTGGGATCTGGACTGCAACTATGGCAAGTGGCAAGGGAAGTAGACAAAGTTTGCTTCTGCTTTTCCCCAGTCTTCCATTCATCCTCTCTCTTGTGGTTCTGTCAACTGGCTTTCTCAGAGCATTGTAATACTTGCTTGGTTGCCTAATCATCTGGCTCCCACAGCGAGTTATCCCTGCAGTGTTGCTGTGTCAAGTTGTCCTGTGATGGATGGCAACGGCAACTTGGTGCTGGAGAACTGGCGGTGGCTAGTTGGCAGCGGCAAATTGTCCCATTCCATTGCCATGTAGCCTGACGTTTCTCACTTTCTTTTCCAAGCCAGAGATCTGGTATTCATACCCACAACTTCCCACCTAGCACTTCAGTGATACCACTCACTATTGCAATGGTTGGGTCACAGACCTGCTATGAGAGTTTGTGGCTGAGCATGTAGAACAGACACGTCAAACACAAGGCCCGGAGGCTGGATGTGGCCCGCAAAGTGGTTTCATGTGGCCCGCGAAGCCATCCTGGAAACAGTGAGGGAACAGCTCTCGCTGCTTGATCCTGGCCCAGGCCAGCCAGGAAGGAGCCAATGTACAATTTTGTGGTGGCCATCTATGCTGAAATGCATTCAGTCTTAGCTCCACAAGGCCATCTGGAAACAGCGAAGAACCAGCCCCTGCAATGTCGGCCCCATTCTCTGGGTGCATGCTGGGGAGGTGTCACCCTTTGTGAGGAATGAAGATATGCATCATCACCTGGAAGTGGTCCTGGTCCCACCCCCTTCTACCAGAGACCCTCAGATCTGTCCCACTTCTGCCCAGGCCCCCACAGGCACCCTTGATAGGAACGATGTAGAGCTGGCCACGCTCACCCAGTAGGCCACACCCACTCCATCTATGCCCACTCAGTAGGCTGCACCCACCCTGGCCACACCCACCCGGCCCCCTGAGGGCAACTGCAATGCTGATGCGGCCCTCAATTAAATTGAGTTTGACACCTCTGATGTAGAATGATGTACAGTTAATTCTGTAGCTGCTGAACAAGTCAGACAGCAGGGTGGACAAAAGGAAGGATATGCTGTGTGTGACCACAGAAGTTCTGCAAGAAATATTCCTCAGGGATATGTCTGGATCTGAGCAAGCATCATAACTTTCAGACAACGTAAGACTGCTCAAGGTCTAACAATATTAGACTCTCACATATATTTACGGTACCTGGACTCACCATTAGAGGACAGATTGCCATCAATTCCTCACAGTTCACTATCATTTAATCTCTACCAGCAGCAGCTGGAAGGATTCATAAGCATGTCCTAGCTGCTCCCCAGGATGACCCAAGATCGTGAGGGTATAGACTCCAGCATAAAATCTTGCAAACAGTGGCATTTCCCCCTTTTGACCCCTATACATCCATTTCCGGGCCCATATACAACCATATCATTCTGCCACCAAAATAGAGCCCTCTTCATGTGTGCTTAGTATCCTTTTCTTAGATAACTTTGGAGAAAGAAGTTACTTGTTGGTGGCAGTAAAACACAGACATATGCCGATACAGTATAGACTGCCCCAAAGGAACAAAAACATTTTGCAGGGCATCCCTATATGGCTAGCTGGATATACTCTCCAAATTACCTTTGGGTGTGTTGTCACGTATACAGAATGTTGCTTTGTATTCTTGTTCTTTGTATTCTAAGACTTGACCACAATATGCCAAGTGGTGAATCCTATTTTCTGAGGTTTGTAAGTATGTAGAAAGCATAATTGGGGAAAACCCAACAATTTATTAAGTCAGTTCCTCAGCTGTCCCCATGTTTCTGGAGGCCATGTGCAGTGTGCCAGTTGTAATTCCTAATAATTGTACTGGCATGCTTCAATGAGTCCACTGAGTGATGCTTTTGAATACTTCCCTAGATAACGAGGATATACCTCTGTCCCTCACACTCAGCTTGATTAATCTTCATGAGAACTAGTTGAGCAGCTGCTGGGAAATAAAATCAACCATAGGATACAATAGTTTGACAGCATGTAATTTGACCCTTGGATCTAAACCTGTGCTTCTACATGCTTGCAGAGTTAACATAGTAGTTCTAAATGGAGTCAACACTTACATTGTCAGCACATTTGATTTAGTTGGTGGCAATCAGAAGTGACAACTATTTCTTTGTCAAAATGATAGCATTCTCATAGAGGAAGATGCTGCTGGGAACAGCATGAACTCCCCAACAATGAGGGTCTTAGCCATGTGCTATGTCAATGCCATGAGTAGTTGTGGTGTTAACTGCATAATGAAGAAAGGACTGAAAACCCAAGAGGATGTTTATTTAATACCATAAATTAGACTGCCATTCTGCTGACAGTAGGTGATAGCATTCATTGTGAACATGTGCTTCTTGTTGATATCAAACTCTATGTGCCAACCAATGTTCCACTTAGCATGTCCTAAAGTCGTCAGGCAAGTTGGGAACAGACAACAGAACTTTAAATATGCCATTTGGCACTATGACCGTGACTCTGAATGCAGAGATCAAAATGTTTTCTGGAATCAGTGGTGGAAAAAGAGACAGATTAAAAAAAAGCTACAGCGATTGCTGCTACAGCTGCAGCAAATACATCTGTGGCCTTTCACTGTGTCATCTATGACTGCAAGCTGAAATTCTTTAACCCAGGTTGGAAGCAGGCTGATGCTCACTAGCCTGCATGAAGCCATACCCTGGGATAGCTTATGTGGACTTGGGTGCTGATTTAAGATTGAGCTAATAGTATAGACTGTTGGATTGCCATGATATATGCCATCTGCATGATATATGCCATCCTTTTTCAGGAATACAGTTCTCCAAGAAATGAGTAGCAGTCACAATCTGATAATTGATCAACTAATTTGGCCTGGGCAAGACAGTAGTTGTCATGGAGATTAGTTTGATGATTGAAAATGTTAATCTGCTTCAAATCTACATAAATTGAGTTTGATGGATTCCTTCCTTCTTAACACTGAGAATTTCCATGGCCTGTCATCCATGCATATTGCCCACCGAAAAACAAAAATCACTATGACCCTAGTGTGGCTTGTAGATTGTGGGCTCATTTAACACAGTGGAAAACTGAAATATTCCTGGATATCATTGTCTCTGTTGTTTAAAAGCTCTAGATAGGAGAACTGCATATTTTGAGGAGGACTTGTTTACTTATAATCGCCTGCCTGCCTGCCATATGACTTCTGAGGTTCATATAGTACACGGGTGTCAAACTCACAATGTCACGTAACGTTTCATGATGTATCACAACTTTTTTTGCATTGCTGGAGCTGGGGTGGGCGCGGCTTCCGTATGATGCAACTGGCCCACAGGCTGGCAGTTTGACACCTCTGGTATAGTATGTCCCCAGCAAGCCACCATCAGTTATATGGAAGACTGCAATACTACATGTTTCACCCATGTATTGCACCTACCAATTAATCTACTACACTGTTGGTGTGTCTGCAAGCAATCCCTTGATTTGGCCAATTTGTAACGAGTACTTGGGTAGCGCAATGCAAGAGCTATAAACACATCTAATTTTCTTCTGCTGCTACATTCCAGATTGTGGATACCTTCAGTGAGATGGGTTTTTTTTCATTGCATAGATACGGCCAAGGTTGTCATTTTTTGATTATTATATCCTAAGAACAACAGGAACAATATATAAACATATAAACATATATAAGTATACCGTGTAAGCTTGGAAGTTTAAACCTCTGGTCCCAGTGACTGACTCAGATTGGATCCTGCAGCATAAAACAGTGCAGGCTTGTACTCCATGCTCCTGTAAGACACAGTTACTCCTAGTAGACCATTTACTGATCTAGAGGCTGGCTATAGTGAATTATACATAAATCATTCCTTTTCAGGAATTTCAGGCTTTGGAGCATTTTGCGATAGGTAACCTCTAAGAATGATTACATTCTTTCCATTATTCTGAGATACATTATTCTGTCTATCTTATTCTATGATTCAGTGTATGGTTCACGAAAACCTTCACAGAGTCACTCAGACCAAGGAGGCAAATTACAACCATGTCAGCCATTGCTAGAAGTGGCAAATGTCTGATACAACAGACATTTGGATAGCTAAAGGCTCAATGACACTGCCTCAGTATTGTGGTTTGCATCATCCTACAGGGGGCCTGATGGCTCAGCTGTTAAAGACACTGAGCTTGTCAACTGGGAAGCTGACAGCCCAGGTTCAAGACCTTAGTGCTGTGTGTTGTGATGAGCTCCCATTACTTGCCCCAGCTCCTGCCAACCTAGCTGCTTGAAAGCATGCAAATGCAAGTAGATAAATAGGTACCACTTGGGTGAAAAGAAACAGTGTTAGTGCACCTCAGCTTATAGCCATGCTGGCCACTACAGAAATGTCCTTGGAAAATGCTGGGTGGACAGAGCACCACCCTCTAGAGTCAGACAAGACTGGACATGGGAAATCCTTACCTTTTCCTTTGTGCCTTCTCATCCCTTCTGTCACAGAGCCACCAATAGCAAACAGAGAACTATATAGCCAGGGCATGCAATGCCATGTGATGAAATGAAAAGCCTAATGGAGCTAGTGTAATAAGTTCCTAATGTGAACAGTGTTTCTTTTCTAAACCAGAGCCCTGGTGGACAGAGTGGTTAATAGCAATAGCAATAACATTTAGACTTATATACTGCTTCACAGTGATTTACAGCCCTCTCTGAGCAGTTTACAGAATCAGCATATTGCTCCCAACAATCTGGGTCCTCATTTTACCGACCTTGGAAGGCTGAGTCAATCTTGAGCCGGTGAGACTCGAACTGCTGACAATCGGCAGTCAGCAGTACTGCAATACTGCATTTTAATCACCGAGCCACCATGGTTAAAGTGCAGCATTGCAGCTAAATTCTCTCCATGGCCTGGAGTATGATCCTGATGAGCCTCAAGGTTGACTAAGCCTTCCATTCTCCTGAGGTTGGTACAATGAGGACCCAGATTGTTGAGGCCAATATGCAAATAATACTTCTATATTATAAACTGTCCAGAGAGTGCTATAAAGCACTATGGGGTGGTATATAAGACTCAATGCTATTGCTGTTGCTATTATTATTCTTTGGGGTTGGGCATCAGTCAAATTATGGGCACTCCTCTGCCAGTGTTATCACAATGTAGGAAACAAAGCTCTAACAAATTATTTAATATCTCAGTGTCAGAACCTTGTTCCAATTTTAGAGGGTGAGATGGAAGAAAGAGGAGAACCAGAAGGAGAAAGTGGCCCAGGTTTTCAACAGCTATTCTTGTTTAGTACATCTGGTATGCAAGAGTCATTTCCTCTTTCTATCCTTCCTGTTAATTGCAAAACTGCATGTTGCTATTTTACATCTTGAAAAAAAGCCCCATCTGGTCCTTGTTCTTCGATAGCAAATGTCTTGGATACAGAGGAAATCTTCAAAGGAATAGTTTCTTTTGCTGTTGTTGATCAAAAAGAACACATTACAATATCAAACTGTGCCAGAATCAGAATCCTCATATCTGGAACTGATGATTGCCGTACGCAAGTTCTAATCTATCCCAATAACATAGTGCTAGGCAGAGTTTGTTCCCTGTGTTTTTTCTATTAATTCTAATGAGTATTTACCTTGGAAATTATTTCATTTTTGAAAAGAAAATTGTGGAGAAAAACTCATGGTGGAAGTTGTTGTTCTTGCACTTATGTGGTTAAAAGGTGACAAAGGGATGTGTTGTCTTTAACAGGTCCATCATTCCAGAGACATTAAGTCCTCGGGGGTGTATTAAATACCCAGGAAGTCAGAAGGTTCACTTGATCAGTTGCAGATATATTTTTTCTGCTCAGAGGAAATCCAGAGCTCCAGAAATTTGCAGAACACTTTTTCTTTTCCTATCAGAATTAGAACTCATTTCCGTAATAGCCAATTTCAAAAAACCTACTTATGCCAATTTCTAAAACAGAACAAGGATTGATGGTGATTACCTGGTTGAAATAATCGGTGTCCTTAAAAACTAAAGATTTCCTCAAGTTAAGCTCAGCTCCTCATATCCTTCATCTATTTTTATGTGGCAACAGGGTGGATGTGTGTTGCCATTTCTTTTCTCAAGAGTTTTTTTTAAAGTTCCCAAGTTATCCTATGATCCTGATATTTTTTGCTTCTCTCCCACCCTAACATTAATCAGATTTGTCAGTATTGAGCTTTTTGCAAGATTGGCCAAAGATGCTGGATTCTGCCATTTGTCAAAAAATAGATTCGTGTATAGAGGGAGAAGTTTGTGATGATCTCTGCTAGAAGACTCGGCCCTAACTTGTGAGTTTTCAATATTTCCTTTTTTTTTCTAACATCACATGTTGATGAATACTTTTATTGTATCTTCGCAAACACCCAAAGCCATTTAAGGAAAGAGATATACATAAAATTTCTTTAAAAAATTCAGTTGAAAAAATAACATAATGTCAAAATGATCCTCAGATGTCTTCAATAATTCTCCCTGGATCTTACTTGAACTTGTAGGAAATCCAACAGCTGACTAGTTGACCGGAATATACAAAAAGTCCCAAAACCTTTATTTCAGTTTATAACCATCTAAATGAGAGGAAAAGCAATTATTTATCTATGAATAAGGCAGGCTTATGCATTGCATTACTAATGCTTAACATCTATATCAATTTTTTATTTGCCTATCTGAAAAGTTAGCTCATTTGTTTAAATCCGGACTGCTATATGCTGATGTCAATCCATGTTTCAGACATGCCCTAGGATCACTCCCGAGTTACATTAAGAATAAAGAATTAAAGATTAACTATGCATTTAACGTGGCATTTAGCACTGCTGCTACAGTGGCAGCTAAACGACCACAAAATTAAACAAGGTAAGGCCTCTAAATATCTTGGAACTGCTTTTCAGATCTCTGGCAGAAAAAGTGCTCATCTGGAGTAATCCAGAATGCTCAAATATCAGAACTCTCTGTCTATCCAAGAGTCCTTATTTATCTTTCTTATCTTAAAGCTACTCTCTGACAAAGTGAGCTCCAGCATCTGTTTGGTGTACAGCTAAGGTTTTAAAAGAGTTACTCCCAATTGGAAATAGTACAATTCCACTTGTACAAAACAATCTTTCAGATTCCTTGTTGCACTTCCAATGTAGCCCTCTGGTGTGAGTCTGGTGTGTTTAAGAAATGAAATGCAATATCTGGTTAACTTTTTTATTATTGGATCTGGAAGGGTTTGGGCACTCTAGGTTCCTTTGATTGAACAATGCCATATCTTGGGACCCTGGAAGCACACCTTCTCTGTAACAGCCTGTGCCTTTTGGAATAAGGTTCCCCCAAGATCCTCACCCTGCTAGTGTTTGAAGAACCTTGAAGACCTGGCTCTTCACCCTAGTAAGGGTGAATAAAGTCCCCCTTTGAGCTCAAGGGTATTTTTTTTTATTCCCATGTAATTTTCTATGCCTCTTTCTAACCTTGCTCTTCATTTTTACAGTATCTATTTATACTTTTCATTTTTTGGCTTCTAATATTGTTTACCTGCAATTGTCCAGAGTTGTTGGGAGGTGGGCAATTTGTATACAAACCAACTCTCATTGATTCTGGGCAGGCCTGCAACAATCAAAAATGGAAATTACAACAAAACATGAAAAATAAAGATAAAAGATGACAAGGATAATGAAGTGAAAGATCTCCCTCTCTTTTGCTAAAGGCCTGGCTCTTCTAAACAACAGCAGAATGGATGCCCTCTGGATCTCAGGGGAACCTCATTCCAGAAGACAAGTGCTACTACAGAGAGAGTACTAAGTTCAATGCCAGGTGGAAGAATTAATTTTTCATCATTTTTATACTCTGTGAAGGACAGAGTACCAGTCCTTGAAATAAAATAAAAAAGCAAGAATGCAGTCCTAAGTGCTGAATATGACTGGCTGGAGAGAGTGGGAGACCCTTCTCTATCAGCTTCTGCTGGTTGGGAGGACACTGTTAATGATTGGGTGAACTCTCCAAGTGAGAAGATGGTTTTCTCACAGCAAATGCCCAAATGCCAACCAGCAAAAACGGAGGAATTTTAGATATGCCATTTCTGAAACTGGCAAGAATAGAATAGAATAGAATAGAATAGAATAGAATAGAATAGAATAGAATAGAATAGAATAGAATAGAATAGAATAGAATAGAAAGTTGGAAGGGACTTTGGAGGTCTTCTAGTCCAATCTCCTGCTCAGGCAGGAAACCCTATACCCTTTCAGAGAAATGGTCTTTTCTTAAAAACTTCCAGTGTTGGAGCATTCACAACTTCTGCAGGCAAGTTGTTCCACTGGTTAATTGTTCTAACTGTCAGGAAATTTCTTCTTAGTTCTAATCTAGGTTGCTTCTCTTCCTCCCTTGCCTGTGGCTGCAAATGTAGCTGGAGGGAGGGAAAAGGATGCATGGGGTCATGATGTCTAGCTCTGTACATACTTAATTCTTACTTACATGATTCATCGGAACTAGGATGAGAAATTGATCCTGTATCCAGGAACAAAGTTTAATTCCAGTTTGTGAGTCCCTCCAGAATCATAAGTACAAAATCAAACAAGAACTTATCCAACTTTTCCCTCTATAGGCTAAAAAAATGTAGTTATCTATTGATGCTGTTTACAGTTTTTATAGATTATAGGTTACATTTCCTTAAAGCAACATACAAGTGGTCCTCAACTTATAACCATTCTTTAAAGACTCTTTGAAGTTCTGCCAGCACTGACAAAAATGACTTGTGAAGGGTGATTTCTCTTAACCACCATTACACCATTCGTCCAGTCATGGGATTAAAATTCAGGCCATTGGCAACTGAAATTTTTCACAACAGTTGCAATTTCCTGGGTTCACCTGGTCACCATCTGTGACCTTCCCAGGAGGCTTTTAGCAAGCCAAGTCAATGCGGGAAGCTGTATTCACTTAACAGTTGCATGATTCACTTAATGACCATGCTAATTCATTTAACATCTACATAAAAAAAGGTCATAAATGGGCTGCAACTCACTTAACAACTGCTTTACTTAGCGATGGAACTTCTGGCCCCAGTTGTGATTGTAAGATGAGGACTACATTTACTTGTTTTCCTATTCTCTCTTTATTTTACCCTTAATAATAACCTCTGAATTAGATAAAGCTGGATTATAGCAGCTTGGCCAAAGTGGGCTTTATGACTGAGTGGGTATTACAACACTGGTTGAAGTTTATATCTTTATCCATCAGGCAATAATTCTAATAGTTTTAAGCTGTATTTAAATATATGAACAAAATATGAATTTTTCATAGAAATCATGAACTGGGAACATAATAATAATTGCTTGTTTTCTTCTGGGACTTGCAACAAAACTGATTATAAACTGAGTACATTGCAGAAAGATCAAGGAAAATCAATGAGCCGCAATTATTATTTTTATTAGATTTTCTCTTAAACTAATTTTGCTTTATTACTGGGAAATAAAATAGCAGTAAAATACAAATCATCCATTTTTGAAAGACAGCTTTGGAAGGCCAAAGCAGCTGGCATATGGTTAGGCAGATTTTAAATAAATCTTTCCCTATTTTTTTTACCTCATAAATGCTACTATCCATATGTTTCATAAAAAACAAATCCATGGATCCTCCCCTCCCCTTCCCAAATCCTGGTAGCACAATAGATTGAGAATTATACTGACTCCCATTGTGTTTAGGATTTTTATTGTGAAATAAATTTTTAGGATTACCTAGTCTTGCTTGAGAAAATGTTTTATTGAATCTAATAAGCTTTTCTTCCAAATACACGTACTGTACATAGAACAGACTGAGTCTTCCTTAATCGGTCCATGTTTTATTGACACATGAATGGAAATGAAGAGAACGCTAAACAGTGGGATGCAAATGCTATAAAGATCTTGAAAATTTACTGGGATTGTTCTGTGCAAAGGTCAACATTATAAAATATAAACATGGACAACAACATTAATATTTATGGATTACTAATGTTCGTAGTGTATTGGCAGAATGCTCAGAATAGTTGCCAAAAAATGCGAGAATTCTCTGAAACTTCTGACATAAGCTGCTGTTTATAAACTCTGCAGTTGCCTACATGCCCAGATCTTGTCAAATTACATTTAAAAGGAGCTGAAATTTCTTTCCAGCTTGATGTAAGTGCCATGATAAAATGGTGTGGTTTGTAACATAATCCTAATTAAAACAGTGCAGTTTAATTACAACTTTTACTTCGGTGTTATAGATTAGTTTTTTGGCCTGCCTTAATTCCAGGATTGGATGGTCAATTTATAATCTCAAGTACCTTTTGTGTGTGTGTGTTATCTGCATGTTCTAATAACAGCCTCCATAATTATTTAATACAAAACCCATGTAAGTACAGAATTATGCTTCTGCCCTAGGATGGGTTTAATGAATTAAATTGCATAGCTACAAAATTTTTGGTTTGATCCTTGGTTTTCAAATCTGAACCAAACCTTTTATAAAAATTTGTCATCAGATTTCCTAAACAAGATGTTTTCATCCTATGAAACAAAGACAAACTAAAATAGCTCAAAATCACTTTGTGTGGGGAGATACTTTACTTGTAAACTCTACTCAAGCAAGGACTCACATATGTGAAACTTGCTACTGATTTAACTAAGTATTCAGCATGTTTTTCCCCAAAACCTGATCCACAGGCATGCTCCAGAGCTCAGAAATATATTTTCTATGGAACTTAACTTGCAGTTCCATGCTTTATTTAGGTTGTTTCCTTACATAGTGGTGCCTAATGACACCTTTAATGCCACAAGTGAATATGATTATTTTTTAAAAAATATTATTATTATTCAGCATTGTTACAAGAAAGAATTTGTCTAAACTTCACTTAAGTTGGAAGAAGAATTGAAGTGAAATATATCTGAAAGCCCCTACTTAAGGAAAACTGGTATAGTTGATTTTAACCACACAAAGGAGATATCCACATTTATATACTTGTAGGTCTGCCTAGTGCAGTCATTCAAATAAAGGATGAAGGACACAAGAAATAAAATTTATTTATTTATCAAATTTCCACCCATTTCACAGAGTGACTTGATACTGAAGCTGATATTGATTTATATCCCATCTTATATATAGGAGTTCAGAGCAATATGCTGTACATAGTTCTCATTCCTCCTGTCCTACTTCACCATTACAATCCTATGACATAGACAGGCAGAAAAAAAAGTGCCTGCCTCAAAGTCACCCAGTCAACTTCCAGGACTGAGGGTAATTGGAACCTGGTTTTCTCAGTTTCTTATCCCACCCCTTAATCATGAGATGGTGGTAATTTGTTTCACCATAATAAAAGAGAAGAGTTGATTGCAAGAAATTCAAGAGCTTCTGAGCAGCTAACCATCCAGAGAGTAAAAGGTCAGTGAAAAACCAGTTTTCTATGAAAAAATATAGCATCATAACTGTAGTGACTATTGATGGCAATAAGACAACAGTCCTTTCAGCAGTTCCAAGAAAGTTCTACACCAGGGGTCTTCAAACTTGGCCCTTTTATGACTTGTGGATTTCAACTCCCAGAATTCCTCAGCCAGCGTGCTCTACACCCATTTACACTATTCAGGTGACCCTGAGGGCACAGATAAACCTCCCAAGTACCCTCAATGACTCTCAGAAAAAGTGCTAACAACCAGATGACTGCAAGGAATATAAATCCTTCCACCATTAAGTCAGAACTGAAGAAACTTCTTAATTCAGAAGCGAAATGTCTTCAAACAAAAACAAAGAGTGACCAGTTGCCTTTTGGACAACTATGACTTGAATGACAGAGATTCTCCATAGATAGCACTAAGGATTCACCTGTGAATCCTTAATTGGTATAATTTTGCTTTAACAGTAAAACCTGGATTTAATGAACCTTGGATAAAAATGGACACATTTTATTCAGATTACATCCCCCCATTTAATGGAGTGAAGGCTTTACTGCAAATCATACCAAATGACACAGAAGGTATGTAATAATAATAATAATAATAATAATAATAATAATAATAATAATAATAATAATAATAATAAAGTTGGAAGGGACCTTAGAGGTCATCTAGTCCAACCCCCTGCTCAGGCAGAAAACCCTATACCATTTCAGACAAATGGCTGTCCAGTCTCTTCTTAAAAACTTCCAGTGTTGGAGCATTCACCGCTTCTGGAGGCAGGTTGTTCCACTGGTTAATTGTTCTAACTGTCAGGAAGTTTCTCCTTAGTTCTAGGTTGCTTCTCTCCTTGATTAGTTTCCACCCGTTGCTTCTTGTCCTGCCTTCAGGTGCTTTGGAAAATAGCTTAATTCCCTCTTCTTTATGGCAGCCCCTGAGATATTGGAATACTGCTATCATGTCCCCTGTTGCGTCCTTGGCGGGAAAACAGACACGAGAAGCAGCTGGAGTTCTCAGGTTCTTTTATTCAGCGTTCAGCTTACAGGAAGATGGCTTCAGCTCAGCCCAAACGCCTCACAGCCTCTTATATAGGCAACTCCCGGGTAAATGGGTTACTTTTCCCGCGCCAGCACCCGCGCATGCGCACGGCGCTGGCGACAGCCTGTCTGGTCCCGGGCAGCTTTGCACCTGCCCGGGACTGCCTGCAAACGCCCGAGCCGTTTGCAAGGCTCGGGACATAACACCCCTTTCCCCCGGGCTAAAACTACTATCAACATACAACATTTATTTTACACGACAATTTGCTCCCCAGTGTTCCCACTGTTTACTGGCTTCTGTCTTGCCAACATGTTATGTAATCTTCTAGGTACTTAGGAGATTTCTTTGCTCTCTGTGACCTTCTTAGCTCTGGGTTACTGGCATAAGTCCCCTGACTGGAGGGAGGCATGAGCCTGTTCTCTCTACTGTGCCCTGGTGTCTTCCAAGGACTGTGCCCCGATGCCTGGCCTGCTTGCTTGCCCACCGGGCTCGTCAGGCCAGGGCTTCTGTTGCTTTGTGACCTGGTTGTCCTACCTAGCTGTAGCCCCTCAGGCCCCTGAAGTGATAGCCACTGCTGGCGTCTCTGTAGAACCCCCTAGGTCAGTCCAAGACCTGTCAGGAGGCTGTCTATTCCCTGAACCCCATTCTGTGTTTGGGCTCGTGTGGGTTTCTGTACTCTCCCAAAACTCAGGTGTCCCCTGATTTGTGCTAGGGGTGTTGTAGTCGGGACTTGGTTCCTCGACTAGCTCTGTGTATGTTTGACCCCCTGTAGGATTTGGGGTAAGGTCAGGCCAACCTTGGGCATTGTGTGCCAGCTCTCTTGCGGGGAATGATTTGTTGGGATGCCCCCGGGTATCCTCCGTTGCTGGAGTGCTGTGTGCAGTGGTGTGGAAGTGAGTATGCCCCCGGGGTACCTCCCTGGCTGGAGTAGGCGTGAGTGCCTGTTGTGTGGTAAGCTCCACGACTTCCTTTCGGAGCAATTGCAGAACCTTGGGACGAGCCGTTTGTGGCTCCCTCAGTGGCGATGGGCAGTAGCTCTTGCCCTTCCCCTTTGCTCCAAAGGGTCCCCCTCCCCCCCTGGAAAAGACCCAGAGTTTCAGCAGAAAAGTCCCGCCTAGAGCGGAGTTGGTCGATGTGCCGACGCAGGACACGACCGTTGTCCAGGCAACCTCGTAGGAGAGAGGACCTGTGATCCTGGACACAGAAGCGGGGACCCATGTATGACCAGGCCCGTAATTGCGAGCCCAAACCGGGGCACCCACAAGTAGTGGTCTAGGTGCCCTAGGATGTGAGGTAGATGAAGGCAGTCTGTCCGGATGCAACCGGTCAAGTCTCGTAGTAAGTTGGCGCCCCCAACGAAGTTCAGCTGGACTTCTCCCTGTAGAAGTGGACGGTGTGGTGCGATAAGAAAGGAGAAAGTCAGCCAACCTGTGATGCCAGTCCCCGTAGGTGAGTCTCTTCAAGGCGTCCTTTGCGATGCGCACCATGCGTTCAGCCATACCGTTGGTGGATGGGTGAAAAGGCGCAGATGTGGCATGACGAATCAGGTTTGCCTGTAAGAAAGCTTGGAATTCGGAGGAGGTGAATTGAGGGCCGTTGTCAGACACAATGACATCTGGCAGCCCGTGTGCAGCAAAAATCCCCCTCAGTACCTGAATAGTCTTTGCAGTGGTGGTGGACGAGACAGGCACAACCTCAAGCCATTTTGAATGGCTGTCAACAAGGACCAAGAAGAACTGGCCCTGAAAGGGCCCAGCGTAGTCAATGTGCACCCTAGACCATGGGGACTGTGTTTCCTCCCATTTATGCACAGGAGCTTGGGGCATCTCTGGGCGAGATCGTTGGCACATGTGGCATGCGTGTACCTTAGCCTCAATATCTTTATCTAAAGCAGGCCACCACAAGTGGCTGCGTGCAAGAGCCTTCATACGAACAATGCCAGGATGACCCTCGTGGAGGGATTCTAAGACCCTAGTCCTCATTGAGGTGGGAATGACAACTCTGTTTCCCCAAAGCAAACAACCCTGAGAAAGGGACAATTCGTTCCTTTTGGACCAGAAACTCTGAAACTCAGGACTAGGGCAGTGCTCAGGCCACCCGGACAGGACCCAGGAGCGGACACGTGAAAGTGTGTGATCTGTACCTGTTTCAGCGGTAACATCCCTGGCACTAAGAGGGAGCTCGGGCAAGGCTTGGATTGATAGAATGTTGACAGCTGGCGCGGGGTCAGCTTCTACTACTGGCAGAGGCAACTACTGAGGCCATCAGCATGGCCCATTTCTTTCCCAGGCTTGTGGAGTAATGAAAAATCATATGCAGACAAAAAAATAGACCACCTAAGCATTATAGGGGAAATGATGTGGGGAGTCTGCTTACGTGTGGTAAACAGTCCCAGCAGAGGCTTATGGTCAGTGAAGACCGTGAAATGCCTGCCATATAGAAAATCGTGGAATTTTTTAATTCCAGCAACAACAGCCAGAGCCTCCCTGTCTATCGGAGCGTAGTTGCGCTCGGCAGAAGACATGTTCTGGAGTAGTATGCAATAGGAACCTGAGTTCCATCAGACCTGAGGTGACTCAGGACAGCTCCAACCCCGTAGGGGATGCATCACAAGCGATGCACACAGGAAGAGACTCGTTGAAATGTTCAAGAACACTGTTAGAAGTGAGCAAGGCCTTGACTTCTTTAAAGCAAGCCTCATGTGCTTGTGACCACAGCCACACAGCTTGTTTGTCTAGTAGCCTGTGAAGAGGCTCAGCTACACTAGCTTTATGTGGAAGAAAAGAATTGTAGAAATTCAGGAGGCCTAAGAAGGCCTGAAGTTCGGCCTTAGACTTTGGCCTGGGTGCTTCTAAAATAGCAGTTAGTTTGGATTCAGCAGGATGAATCCCAGCAGCATCAATTTTGAATCCCAGAAATTCAGTAGAAGGCACCCCAATCTTGCATTTGTCTTTTCTGAGCTTAAGGCCTGATTTCCTGAATCTTAACAGGACAGCCCTAAGCCTTTCAGCTAGAATGTGTGTGGAGTCTCCTGCAATCAAGACATCGTCAAAGTAGGGGCAGACCCCTGGTATACCTCGTAGTGTGTTTTCCATTACGCTTTGGAAAATCCCAGGAGCGACATTCACTCCAAACTGCAGCCTTTTTACCTTAAAGGCTCCCCTGTGGGTCACAATAGTCTGAGCTATGGCAGCATCATTATCAACAGGCAGCTGTTGATATGCTTGAGCTAGGTCAAGCTTTGCAAAAACACGCCCCCCCCTTGAGAGAGGCCAGGATGTGACTGACCACAGGAACAGGATAGGCATGTTGCTGCAATGCCTTATTGAGTGTGCATTTGTAATCAGCACAAATGCGAATGTCCCCATTTGCCTTTAGAGGCGTGACAATGGGGGTCTCCCATGGGCTGGAATCAACAGGTTCTAGGATTCCTTGTTGGATTAGTTTGTCTAATTCAGTGTCAATCTTACTTTTTAAAGCAAAAGGGACCCTTCTTGCTTTAATCCTAATGGGAGTGACAGTGGGGTCTAGCTTTAAGGACACAGGTGGTCCTTTGAATGTGCCCAGCTGGGGGCTGAAAACATCTGCAAATTCCTTGCAGACTTCCTGTAGGTCGAGTGTTTGTAAGCTGTTGAGTCCTGTGACGTGTATCCCCAGGGCCTCAAACCAATCGAGTCCTATGAGACTCGTTCTTTCACCCCCTACTACTAACAAGTCTAGTGGACCTTCAAAACTCTTGTATTGCACGTTAAGGGTGGCCTCCCCCTTAACACACACTCTTGAGTTCTGAAAATCAGTTAATACAATATCAGAAGGCCTTAACTTGGCCTTAGTCCCACTACTGGAACAAATCTTCCTAAATGTATGCAATGAAATGATGGAAAGGGCAGACCCTGTGTCTAGTTCCATAGATAATGGAACCCCTTGTAGCTTCACGTTGAGTGACAGCTTTTTCTTCATGGGCTTGTGTGTGCCTGTCCTACAAATGTTTCTACGCGAAGCGCAAAAACCTACCCTATTCTGGCTGGGGACTCTGGTACCCTTCAGGCGTTCTTCTTGAGGTTGTGCCTTTCGTCGGCCCAGACACACAGCTGCAATGTGCCCTTGTTTGCCGCATGCCCGGCAGGTAGCGGAGCGGAACTTGCAGTCGGTTCTCCTGTGGCGACCTCCACAGCCGATGCACTTGAGCGGAGCTGAAGAGCTTTCCTTCTGATTTTCTCCCTTCGCGGGGTGTAGACGGTCGACTTCTTCGTCCGGATCCTCCTCGGAGTTTCGTCGGACGTCTTCTTGGTGCACGGACGCACCCTCTGCACTGCTTCTGATCGGCCGCATGTTCTTGACGGCGCCGCCTGCTGCTTCTTCCGCGGTGGCTTCCCTTAAAGCGTCTTGGAAGGATAATTCTTCCTTAGCGAAAAGTCTCTGTTGTAGCTCTCGATGCCTCAACCCGCACACGAATCGGTCCCTCAGTCGTTCCTCGAGGTCCTTGAACTCGCAGGGCTTGGCGGCCTTCCGTAACGCGGCGATGTATTCCTTGGCTGACTCCCCGGACCGTTGATCCCTCTGCTCGAAGGTGTGGCGCCATGAGATAACGGACACCTTGGGGTGGAAGTGGTCCTTCAGCAGCTTCTTCAGGTCTGCGTAGCTTACAGACTCTACTGGAACAGGTGCTGCAAGGTTTTCTGCGATTTCGAAGGCGTCTTGGCCGCAAGCGCAAAGCAGGGTGGCAGCCTTCAAGCTATCTTCCCTCACTTGGTTTGCCTTGAAGTAGTTCTCCATTCTGGATACGTAGGACTCCCACCGCTCTGGATGTGAGACGTCGAATTCCGCAAGCCTTCCGATTTTCGCCATCTTCGGATCTTCAGGAGACGGGTCTATCAGCCAGCCTACCCCCGAATGCGCACTGGATTGGCGGGCAGCTGCTGAGTCAACACCGTTCCTCTTCCGCCGCTCAGGACTCCTTGGGTAAGCTTACACTTTTTCCTTTCCAGGTAGTGCAAGGCATCCCACCTTCGTCGCCAGTGTTGCGTCCTTGGCGGGAAAACAGACACGAGAAGCAGCTGGAGTTCTCAGGTTCTTTTATTCAGCGTTCAGCTTACAGGAAGATGGCTTCAGCTCAGCCCAAACGCCTCACAGCCTCTTATATAGGCAACTCCCGGGTAAATGGGTTACTTTTCCCGCGCCAGCACCCGCGCATGCGCACGGCGCTGGCGACAGCCTGTCTGGTCCCGGGCAGCTTTGCACCTGCCCGGGACTGCCTGCAAACGCCCGAGCCGTTTGCAAGGCTCGGGACATAACAAATACCTATTCCAAACAGAGGGGGGGGGATCAAACATGAAAAGAGAGGCCACTTTATATCCCAAGATGGGACATAATAATCCTTGCTTGGGTATACATATCATTCAAGAATTCTCTATTCCCAATTTTTGCAAGAACTGACAACAACATCTCTATTATCAATCAGCCAACTGTTCTGCCAAGTCAACTTCTCAGCCAGCAGAGTCTGCAAATACGCCAACTTGTATTGTCCTTTTTTTTGGACTATTTCCAGCACAGTAGTCATTCAAACTTTAATGAATTTTGACTTCGTAAGTTTCTTTTTCTCATCTGTTGACAGACTCGACAGTTTAGATTTACATTCTTTAGTTTATTTCCTGATCCCGCTAATTGGCTTTAATCCAGCACCTTCCAATCTGCAATCACTGGAGTCTGTAGATCGTGTGATTTGTCATGGGTTTTTGTAGTAAAGCTTGAAATAATGCCATTTATGATTCTATATAATTGCTAGCATATGTTCCTGAAAATAAAGACTTACTGGAAAAATGTTACAATTGGGAGAAAAAACCAGTCTTTCTGATACTGGAAAAAATACATTCATAAAAAGTCCATTTTCACTGTAAATTTTGTTGTGGGTGCCAATTAAGGCAAACAGTATATTCCTCTCCCACCCTCCTCTGTCCTTCTTTCCAATTGTCCATATCCTCCTTTGTTTGTTCAGATATCTGGAAACCCTCAGCTACAAGGAGTTTGTGGGATCAGTTCCTAGACCTAGTCACTAACTTCTATCCTCTAGTCACAGTGTCTATTTGAATTTTGTCAATCCAGATCCTTAGTGTAGTTTTAACATGATGGTGCATGCATTTCCAGAAGCAGCATTTGCAAACTAATATTCTATAAAAGCACAAATATTCCTATATTAAAAATTCCATCAGAGGGCATCAGAGAAAAAGGTTTATTTCTTTCTCAGACTAGAGTCATGATTCTCCACATCCTTCCTATCATCACCAAACTTCATTTAATTCTTCTTCTCTAAAACCTTAATCAAAATTATTTATTATGGAAGGAGCTGCTCTACATTGCTTTCTTTGAGAGAAACAGATACAACTCGGAGCATTACCTTCCAAACTGACCACTGCAGCGTACATAGTTTCTGAAGTCAGGAGTGCAAATCACACTTATGCACATTCATTTAAGAAAAATAAGAACTTGGTGAGTCAGTAATGAGTTGAAACTTTTTGTCCTTCTTAAACATAGGTGGAGATCGGAATACCTATCAATTATGTTGTGAACTTGAGGAAGTATACTCTTCACATATCTGATGCACACAGAGTCTTCCCCTGAAGCTCAATTTCAGGAGGATTAATCCTTTATCTTTGAAGCAAAAGGCAGGTCTGCATGAGCACATAGGCTTCTCCCTATCTTTGCGATGTAATAAAATCTGCTAGGACTAAAGTGTCCCAAAGCTAGAGCTTAAGAATGAAAATGAAATGTTACAACAGCCAAGGAAACCATCATTCCTGCCCCACAGGTCAGCAGCCTATTTTAGGCGGCATAAGACAGAATCCTGCGTCTGAAATATCCCTCTGCCTTTTCCTAGAATGGCCATATTTACACTCCTTTGTTTACTTATTTGCCAAATGGCCATAGACCAAAAGAATCCAATTCTGTGGAACTATAGTAATAATTGAAGGAAGGAAACAGGGGCATTTGTTACCTAGCAAAGGTCAATATGTTGGGCTAAATCAGTGCTTCTCAAATAGTGGGGCGGGCCCCTCAGGGGGGGGCGCGAGGCTCTGTAAAGGGGGGCTCGTTTGACCTCGGCAAATACTGTCATATTGGACGCACGTGACACACGCAAAGGACCCGATTGGATAGACAGTCGCGCGGGGGGGGCGCGAAATGTTTTCTTCTTCCTAGGGGGGCATGACAGAAAATAATTGAGAAGCACTGGGCTAAATCTAACTCGACTAAAGAATACTGTAACAAGTGGTAAGCTTCTATACACAGATTAATAGAACAGTCAACAAATGTAAAACTGAGTGAATAGGCCCCTGCTTTGTGGAACATCCTCTGAAGATTAGAATGGCTGCAACCCTGTTAGTTTTTCATAAGGCCCCAAAAAACTATGTTCCCAAGCCTGAGGCACTGAATTTATTAAGGGCCCAATTTCCTGGCTGTATTGCTAACTGGCCAAGTATCTTGGCTCCTAGGTATATCTATTTTGGATGTTTTTATTGTTTTGTTATTGTTTCAAAATGTTTTTAGTGTTTTAATCGTTAATATATTTTTTGAACTGTAAGCTGCACGGGGTCGTTGACTGGGATGAGCAGCTGTAGAAATTGAATAATAAATAAATAACTTGAGTGTAGCTAGTTATAGAGCAAACACACTGGTTTTTGATGGTATTTCAGTCTGCTGATCTCGCAATGGCTGATCTGTAATGAGAAAAGTTACCAATAAGGGCTTCAATGACTTCAAGATACCAGTTTAATATAAAAGTCACTTAGTAGCTTATGTGCGGTAGACTCAACCTTGTTCTTTGAGCACACACAAAAGTGATCAGGAGAAGATATGATATGGTACAATATGTACCCACAGTAACCATTAAGAGCCAGGCCATGAAATCACAGCAACAAAGAAACCTTTTTATGTAGGGCAAGAAAATATGATAAGAATAGGAATGAAAAAAAGAACACACATAAGCTTGAGATAATGGAGGGGTGAAACTTCTTATCTATAATTTTGGACATCTAAGCCCCAAACTTCCCACTTAAGCTATGTCATGACTTTATCTACACTCCATAGAACATATGGCTGGGGTGGGTGAGAAGGCTCCTGCAATAAGTCAAATTCAAATCTATTTTTTTAAAGAAAGGTATTAAACATCTAAATGGGTAGGCTGGGCTCAATTTTTTTTTCAATTTTAATCAGAATTTAAGTCCACAAGCGAGCCTCAGAAAAGATGCATGCAATTAAGATCCAGGTAAGGGAGTATATATGTAGTTGATCAAGGGACACAAAGCAGAATCTTTAAAAGTTGAATTGCTCCAAAGGCTGATGCATCCTAGTTAAATACAGAGTTGCAGAACTTGCAGTAGAAAACTGAAAACTTTTGCTTTAAATAATTTGATTACGGTAGGTACCTCAAGCTCTTTACGGCTCTGATACTGAGGTTTTTTTGTGCTCTAAACAAAAGCTTACTTATATGGTGACTCCAGAGTTGGATGGCTGGAAGTGAATTACGAAGATATTCAAAGTTCTTGAATTGCTCTATAGATTTAACATAAAATCTATTTATTCATTCAGTCTATCAATTTATATGGCCACCCATCTCAACAAGTGACTCTTTCCAAATATAAGAAAGGCCAAAACACTTTTTAACTTTTTGGTTAAAAAAAAATATATAGGACCTTTGCTTTAATTATTAATAATTAATTTCTACATTTTCCCCAAAACAAAATGATGCTAGTGTATCTTGGCAACTGTGAAGGCCAAGAGGAGATATAGGTCGAACAGTTGCATTGTCCTCACAGAGCAAAACAGAAATAGGCTAGCTAGTAGATGAGGACTGGGGATGGAATTTGTATTTAATAAAGGTCAAAATAATACTGATGCTATGGAAATTAAAGTCCCAGAGATGCTTTTTCAAAAGGCAACTGGACTTTTTTTCCCTGAAGAGGTTTTGCTTCTCATCCAAAAAGCTTCTTCTGTTCTGAAGAAGTAAAACCTCTTCAAGAAAAAAAACGAAGTCCAGTTGCCTTTCAAAAAAGCACCTTTGGGACAACCACGACCTGGATGACTGAGAATCTCCATAGACATATAGAAATCAAGCAAGGAGTGGCAGAATACATCCCTGCTTACCTCTGTTTGAGGTAGAAATAGGGACAGTTATAGTTCACCATTGTTCTTGCATTTAAATTGCATAAAAGTGTTTTCATGCAATGGCATTATCATCCTGAGAAGATGACCATTCTTTATTAAATATATTTCTGTCTGAAGGGTTGTTCAGCCCTATGGCCACTGCTAAGTACCGTGTAGCCATTTACATATTTCATATGATGTAGGCTGAAACTTATCCTTCTGTCATTATTTTCATTATTCTCTTGCCCAAATCCCTTTTTGCTCAGGTAGAGCCATCAATGCAACATCTCAGATTTGCAACTCAGATAAACTTATCTCACACTGCAACATGCTATTCCAGTCAGCCAACTCCTCTTCCACAATACTCCATCCTACTTAATTCCACAATAATGTGCCACCCAATTTTCTATCCCTTAAATTACTTTGAATCATCACTCCACCTAGTATGGGATTATTTTTTAAAATTGCAGATAGTTCTGCAAACAATGGAATATTACCTAACCCTACTGATTCTTGCTCTTTATGTGGAAATAGCACCAGTGCAAAAAAATATTTAGAAACATCAATAGTCCCCTTCAAACTCTGAGGAAAACCAGCTTCTCTAACTTTCTAACAGGTGAGCAAGACATGCCAGGTTGTGCTGGCCCAAAGGGTTAAGGAAGCTCAAATTGCCCAAGCAGCCTAGCAGAGAAGCAAGTTGGCTTCCAGGGCCCCTTGAAGAGAAGAACGAGGGGAGACATGGTGGCAGGTCACAGGGAAAAGGGTGTTGATTCTCCATAGTAGCTGAAGGAAGGACACGAAGCAGTGGGTGGAAGCTCGTCAGAGAGAGATCCAACCCTGGAAGTAAGGAGGAATTTCCTGACAGTGAGAACCGTTAAGCAGTGGAACAGCTTGTTTCCAAGAGTTGTGTGTGCTGTGTTGTGGAGATTTTCAAACAAAGATTGGACAATCATTTGTCTGGGATAGTAGGAGGAGCCCTTCCTTGGGCAGGGAGTTGGACTAAAGTCCCATCCATCCTCGAATTGTATGATTCCTTTGTGCTTTGTGCCACACTGATTGTGCTTCTCTGTTGTTCATGAATAGACAACTTCCCACATGAAAGACAGAGACCGAAGACCACCAAAGGAGTCAGCCACTGGGCTGCCCAGACACTCCTAAACCCAGGTGAGCTGCCCTCCTTGGGCAGGTTTAGAATGTGGCCATTGTTTACCTTTTTGCCGAGGCAAAATGTTCTCAGTTTCCCTGAAAAGCCACCAACCAGGGCCCAGCTGCCCATTCTCCCTTCGTGCAGTGAAAGGACCAACAGCAGCTTGGGGTCATGGCTGTATGACTTTTTTTAGAGTAAGAAACTGGTAGTAGGGGAGAAAGTCATGCGTCTCTTCACAGAACATCGGGAAAAGATGTTCGGTGCTCTTCTACTGCGTAAAGAGCAACGTAGAGGACCTTCCTGAGCCTCAAGACAGGCACCCCCCCCCCTTTTCCTCAAACCCTGGGCAGGGTGGGACACCATTGATGGACTGCAGGGTCTCTAAGAGCCTCTCTACAAGAGGGCTTCCGGTCCCAAGGGGCTTGCAGAGGAAAAAAGATGGGCAGGCTGAATGGACGATCTTAGAAAGGAGAGGCAGACTTAGATGGATATTCTTTGACATGTCACCTTCATCTTTTGGTCAGGACCGTCAAGACACAAAAACAGGACGACCAGCAGGGAGAATGGGAGACACATCTTCATGTGTCTGATGGAGAAACAACTTCCTTCCCAGGGGTAAGGACGGTTATGCGACATGGCTAGTCAGAGTTCATGCCTCAAAACCGGGTGGGGAAAGGCAGGAATTCTCACTTGAGAGAAGCTGGCCAGCCTAGCAAAGTCAAGAGGAGCCTTTTGGATTCGTAGAAAGATCTTGATGGTTTGGGAGACGTGCAGGAGGAAAGCAGTGCCTGCTTATCAAGGTAGTTAACATCTCAAAGGGTGAAATCTTTGCAGAGGGGAGGCATCTCTGCCCTCTGCCTCTGCTAAAGGAAGAATGACTCAGGGCAGCCCCTTTGGCAGGCCAGCTGGAAGGATTCTTAGAGCCTCCACCTGACCAATTTTTTAAAAAGGGGCCGTGGCTACTTTTGATCTTTGGCCCCTTTGTTTCTCTCCCCGGAGAGGAAGAGCAAGAGCACTGGAGGCCACGACTCCCCCCCCCCCCCATTTTGGAAACCTGCAATGAATCGGTAAGGTCTGAACAGCTCTACCCCACTAAAAGAAGAAGCCCTGTCTCTGCAGATTTGTGGAGGTGCCAACAGACAAAATCTTTACATTGTTATTTCAGGATGAAGAAGACCTACTGGCTGAAGAGCAGCTCTCTCCTATTGGGGAGAAGACATACACCTCAGAAATAAGAAAGTCATGGCAATGGGGCCGATGGAGGCTCTCTTGCTGTTGGCACATGAGGCCTGAACACACCTTGTCCTTGAGCAATCTTATTGGGATGCAGAAAGCTTAGGATTTACCCTCAATACTGTCATTCGCAGGATTCGATGGAAGTCCAGGTGGGCTCCAGGAACAGCAGCCTACCTGTAGAGAGCCTACATTTCTGAGGGAATGGGTGCGCTAGGGGTGGGGATTGCAACAGAAACATGTTCCTGATGGGGATCCTGATTCAATAGGACCTCTTTTAGGAATTCTGAGTCTCTTTTCACTGATGGCTAAAGAAGAATCATTGTCATTCACAGGATTCTCCTGAAGAAGGGGAAACCACACTGGAGAATCTCAGCAGTTTGGAGGAGGACTCCCTGGACCTCAGTCTCTAATTAAAAGAGGTACCTATTTTAGCCTCTTGGTAGATCAATGCCTTGTCATGTTGAAGAGACTTGCAAAGCTCAATGAAGCAATGAGCTCTGCCATGTAGGGTCACTCAACTAAGACAGGTCATAGTGCAGAGTGCTGACCCAACATGGTCCACTGGAGAAGGAAATGGCAACCCTCTTCAGTGTCCTTACTAAGAAAACCCCAGAAAAAGCATCAAAAGTAACTCCAGAAAGAACAAAGTGTTTGTACTTTTATAGAAAGCATATGGTTCTAAGAAAAGCCTTTGATTACTCCCCCAGACGCCTCTCCAGACGGCAGATCAGAGGAGGATGAACCAGTCCCAGGCCCATCAAAAGGTGAGTTGGTCAATGCCTCCGAGCAGCCAGTGGAGAGTGATTTGGCTGAAGCACAGGTGCAGCAGGATAGCCCTGAGGCTTCCGGTTGGGAAAGCACGCAGCTGCAGATGATTAGTTTGGAGGAGGAACTGCTTTCTGCACTCATCCAAGAACAGATAGGGCAGAGAAAAAGCAGGAGCAGCAAAGGACAGCTCTATTACTAACAAGAAGGCAGTCTCGCCCTTCTTGATGGGCTGCTATTTTAGCGCAGCAGACAAATGGAGGCGATGCTGGGAACAATGTGTTCATGACTTGGACCAAGGTCCCATCCAACTCTTGGTATTCTGTTCTGTTATTCTATCTGCATATAGACGGACGGCGATGGAGGGTGGAATCAGCCCCACCCGTGGAGCCCTGAGAAGAGCCACTTTTCCCTGAGGAAGTTTCTAGTTGTTGTTGTTTGATCATTTTTCAAATTGGTGTTGTTTTATGGGGTTTTTGAATGTTATCATTTTATCTACTTTTTTGTTAAATAAACAGTTAAATAAATAATGTTGCTCATTTACCACCATTATTTTCCTTTAGCTAGCAGTGCACCATTCAGTGGGTAGAATAATAATCATACAACATGGTATACAATAAAACTAAAAAAGACTTTGTATGCACTAATTTTTTTAGGCCTATTTTCATTACACTTTTGTTAGGAATAGGGTGAACTTTTGAATAAATGCAGAATTTCAGCAAACGTCTTTGTCTCAGTATTGTCCCATTTTTGTCCCATTCTTCTATGGGATATGATGAATTAGTATTCAGTTACAATATTGATGGTAACCTGACACTTCCAGAGGTTCTTCAGCTATATACATTTAGTCCTCAACTTATCACCACAATTGAGCCCCAAATTTATGTTGCTAAGTGAAACATTTGTTAAGTAACTTTTGCCCCATTTTACGACCTTTCTTCCCACAGTTGTTAAGTAGATCACTGCAGTTGTTAAGATAGTAACACAGTTCTTAAGAGAATCTGGCTTCCCCATTGCTTTTGCTTGCCAGAAGGATGCAAAAGCTGATCACATGACTCCGGGACACTGCTACAGTCATAAACATGAGTCAGTTGCCAAGCATGGGGCTACCGCAGTGGTTGTAAGTGTGAAAAAAGGTCATAAGTCCCTTTTTTCAGTGACATTGTAAGTTTGAACAGTCACTAAACGAACTGTTGTAATTTGAGGACTACTTGTAGTCCCTGACTAAGACCAGTCATAATAACAGCTTTGGAATGGTGCCTTATGGTTTGTAAAGCACTTCCAGTTGTCGTAAAAAGTCACACTGCCTCCGGTCCCCCAGATACATGACTGCATTTTGAACACGTGGAAACATCTTTGCATTGAAGTCCTGTGATTGCCATTTGCAATCACGTATATAATGTAAAATGATAATTGCGTGTGTGTGTGTGTGTGTGTGTGTGTGTGTGTGTGTACCTTCTCTTTCTGTCATTGTGTTAAAGCTCAACAGTAAAAATTAGCATTCTCTCTTTTTCTTATTTCTGGAAACACAAGCTGAAATATATCAAATTCCAGGGCTCAGCTTGGTGCTATGGAGCAATGATAAATGCTAACAAAAGAAGTCCAAGCAGAAAGAGATACACAGATAGAACACATCCTCTGCAGAGGAAATCTTGTAGATAGAGTCACATCAAAGTTATTAATGGTTTGGTTACAACAGAGCATGGGAGGTTTGTTTTAAAATAGGCACTGCTCAAAGCCTGAGAAAGAGTCCTGATTGGATAGAGACTAAAGACTATCAGGGCCACATCAGCTTCTCAAAGCAGCAGCTGAGCACCACTCTGACTCACAGCACATCACATGAAAAGTGTGGTTGTTTTTCCAACTTCTATCTGGTCAGCTTGCTCATAAAACTGACAATGGCTTTTTTCCTATTTTTCCTAGTTTCCTAAATTCTTGCTCAGTGCACAGGGAGAATGTGCCACCTACTGGCCATTTCCAGGATAGATGACTGATCTTAGCCTTTTCCTATCAAACAAAAATCTTTTACAGTGGAGCCCAAAAGTTTTGTTGCTAAGCGAGACACTTGTTAAGTGAGTTTTCCCCAGTTTACAACCTTTCTTGCCACAGTTGTTAAGTGAATTGTTGTTAGTAACAAGATTTTAACTGAATCTGAACTTCCCCATTGGCTTTGCTTATCAGAAGATTGCAAAAAAGAATGATCACATGACTCTAGAACATTGCAACTGTCATAAATATGAGCCTGTTGCCAAGCGTCCGAATATTGATCATGTGACCATGGGGATGCTGCAATAGTCATAAGTGTGAAAAAAGGTCATAAACCATTCCTCCATTGTAGGGATCGAAATGTCCTTCCATTTTTGTGTATAAAGTAGTCTTGCTGCCGTCAACATATCTAACATTGAAATTCAAATTTTTAGAATAGCACGTCAAACAAAATGGTTGTTAAAATCAACCTATATTTTAACTTAGTCATACCATAAA
Organism: Crotalus tigris; assembly: GCF_016545835.1. Classification (NCBI taxonomy): domain Eukaryota; kingdom Metazoa; phylum Chordata; class Lepidosauria; order Squamata; family Viperidae; genus Crotalus; species Crotalus tigris. Next base: position 1,959,683 of record NW_024096524.1, read on the forward strand.
TATCCATGACATCCAAATCTTAGTTCACGGCCTTCTAAATCAAGTAGGCTCTTATTCTGGAGGTTCACCCACTCTTTTACCCACACCAAACAACAAGGATCAAAATATAGTTTCAAATCTGCTAAACCCAAACCCTCTCCTTCCTTAGCATCTTGCAATGGTTTATATCTCAGTCTTTCCCTTGGAAATAGCTCTCTGCCACCCTGGTTGCAAGTCATGTCCTTCTATTGTTAAAACTCTAGTATTTTTCAAATCCATCCAACCTTTTACCCAAGTTAAGCTTGATGCTTGGTAGTATATTTCCCACTCTGGTAAAGGTGGAATTTTTTTTTTGACCCAAATGTAAAAACTGATATCAGAATGGGATTCTGTGTTAAATTTCACCGGAGGTGAAAAAAAATTTTTGAACCAAATTTAAAAACGGACATCAGAATGTGATTCGGGGTTAAATTTCATACTTAAAAATGGTGCTTTATGTAGTTTTCAAAAATTGAGCCATTTTGGTGTGCGAGGAAGGAAATTCCTGATGCCGGGGTCAGGGATTTTTGTGCTCCAGAGGTGAAAATTTTTTTTGACCCAAATGTAAAAATGGATATCAGAATGGGATTCAGGGTTAAATTTCATGCTTAAAAATGGTGCTTTATGTAGTTTTCAAAAATTGAGCCATTTTGGTGTCCAAGGAAGGAAATTCCTGATGCCAGGGTCAGGGTTTTTTGTGCTCCGGAGGTGAATTTTTTTTTTTTTGACCCAAATGTAAAAACAGACATCAGAATGAGATTCGGGGTTAAATTTCATGCTTAAAAATGGTGCTTTATGTAGTTTTCAAAAATTGAGCCATTTTGGTGTCCAAGGAAGGAAATTCCTGATGCCGGGGTCAGGGTTTTTTGTGCTCCGGAGGTGAAATTTTTTTTTTGACCCAAATGTAAAAACAGAGATCAGAACGTGATTCGGGGTTAAATTCCATACTTAAAAATGGTGCTTTATGTAGTTTTCAAAAATTGAGCCATTTTGGTGTCCGAGGAAGGAAATTCCTGATGCCGTGTTAAGTGAGACATTTGTTAAGTGACCTTTGCCACATTTTACCACTTTTCTTGCCACTGTTGTTATGTGAATCACTCCAGTTCATAAGTTAGTAACCGGGTTGTTAAGTGAATGTGGCTTCCCCATTGACTTTGCTTGTCAGAAGGTCGCAAAAGGAGATCAGCTGACCTTGGGACACAGCAACGGTCGTAAGTAGCATCTCTGTAATCAAGATGAATGTTCTACCAAAGATGCTTTTTCTGTTCCAGACATTACCAATAGTTTCAACTAATGTCCCATTCAAACAATGACAGAGGGATATTTCCAAGTTCATATGGAAAGGGAAGAAACCAAGAATTAGATATAAGCTATTGCAAGATGCTATGGAAACAGGGGTTAGGTTTTACCAGATTTGAAATTGTATTTTGAGGCATGTTGCCTGGCTTGGGCAAAAGAACGGGTGAACCTCTAGAATAAGAGGCTACTTGATTTGGAATGTCCTGAACTAAGGTTTGGTTATGTATGGTACAATAAAGTTAAAGTTAATGTTGATTTTAATGATCACTTCACTAGACGTGCCATACTAAAAATATGGAATAAATATAAAATAAGATTCTTCACAAAGCTGCCTCTTTGGGTATCCCCACAGGAAGCTTTTTTAAAGAAAAGAAACGGTTGTGAAACCGGACTGGTGGACCTATGGTAAAATAATACTTTTCAACTCGAGTGACCCTACTCTTAAATCGAGGGGCAGTGTGTCAGTGATTAACATATTATTGCTAAGGCTTATAAAATGCTATTGAAATTAAATTTGGAAAGTGAACATATAAAACATTGTATGATACAATGGGCAACAAACTTTGGTTATAATATGATGCTGGAACAATGGGAGAATATGTGGATGAAAAGTTTAAAATTTACATGTACATTGAACTACAATTTAAAAGAAAATTTCTATAAGATGATGTATTGCTGGTATTTAACACCAGACAAGCTTTCAGAATCTATAAAGGTATTTTAAATGAATGCTGGAAATGTAAAGGTAAAAAAGAAACATTTTACCATTTATGGTGGACATTTGATAAAGCAAAGAAATATAGGAGAAGGATTCACATTTTGATACAGAAAATCCTTAAAGTAAAAATAAATATGAAACCAGAATTTTTTCTTTTGGGTCTAATGGAAAAAGACTTGGGAAAACAAATGGAACTTTGATCCTGTATATGTTGACGGCAGAAAGATTAGTGTATGCACAAAAATGGAAGGACATCTCGATTCCCACTATGGACAAATGGCTACAGAAGTTGATGGCTAAATTGACTGTTTTGGTTAAAGACAAAGAATACAAGTACTTTTGTTTCTACGTGGAGACTGCTTCTGGATTTGTGCTTGAGGTAGAAGAAAATGAAACTTTGATTTTGGGTTTCACCGATTAGATTGATTTGTTGTTGCAGGAATGACCAGTTTATACTATTGTGAAAAAGTAAAAAGTTGTGGCTCAACAACTTTTTATTCTACTGCAACAGAGGAAGTCGGAAGTCAGTGTCTTTTTTTCTCTTTCCCCCTCTTTCCCTCACTTTCTTTTCCCTTTTTCCTCCCCACTGTGTCCTACTCTTTGCTTTGTATTTTACTCTATAATTCAATAAAATGTTTAAAAAGTCACTTTTTTCAGTGACGTTGTTACTTTGAATGGTCAGTAAATGTCCAAAATTCCTTGCCCACTGAATCAAATGAAGCTTTACATGTTTACTTTTCAAATTCAGTTTCAATAACATTTTATAGACCTTAGCAATAATATGTTCATCACTATCATTATCAGAAAGATATTATTTTATCATAAGTCTACCAGTTCAGCTTAGCCACCATCTCTTTTCTGAAAAAGGCTACCTCAGGGGACACCCAGAGAGGCATCTTTATAGAAAATCTTGTTTTATATTTATTCCAAACTCTTAGAACAAAATGGTTGTTAAAATCAACATTTATTTTAACTTTTCTTACCATAAATAACAGTGCTATCCAAATCTTAGTTCACGACCTTCTAAATGAGGCTTGTCAAACTGCCGGCCTATGGGCCACACGCATCACCAGGAAACCGCAGCCACTCCATTGCTGGCAATGGAGAAAAAGCTCCGATACGTCATGCAACATCACATGACATTGTGAGTTTGACATGTCTGTTCTAAATCAAGTAGCTTCTTATTCTGGAAGTTCAACCACTCTTTTACCTAGACTGTTATGTTTCTAGTTCGGTGAGGTATTGACGAGGAGAATGGTGCAACAACAACTCTTTATTCAGTTCACAACAGAAGCAGCCCTAACTGCTGCTTAACTACTATTTATACAGCTCACCACTAGGCAGCAGCCAATAGAATTAAAGCAGTATTTCCCTCTTAAAGACAAGCTAATTAACATGTAGACCAGTGGTTCTCAACCTGTGGGTCGGGACCCCATTTGGGGTCGAACAACCATTTCACGGGGGTCGCCAAACAACGCAGTCTGCCATTTTTTTCCCCCTTTTCCTTAGCTGTGCTACTCCCTTTTATTCTATTGGCTTTTGAAAGCCAATAGAATAGACTCTCTTGAATAGAGTCTAATTCTATTGGCTTTCAAAAGCCAATAGGAATTGTCCAGGCTGTCTCTGCCCTGCTGAGCCCGCCAAAAGTCCCATTCTGCAAACGGTGCTGCACCAGTTGAGTAGTCCTCGACTTACGACCGGTTGGGGGTCACGGAATTAAAAAGGTTGAGAACCACTGATGTAGACAGTCAGTCTGGAGCTTAAGCAGGTGCAGCCTTTTGGCCGTTTCCAACAGTTTCCAAATAAATTAACCTCAATACGTAACACCGACCAAACAACAAATGTTGAAATAGAATTTCAAATCTGCTAAACTCAAACCCTCTCTTTTCTTAGCATTTTGCAATAATTTATATCTAAGTCTTTCCCTTGCCATATAAACTTGGAAATATCCCTCTGCCACTATTTAAATGGAATATCAGCTGCAAGTATTGGCAATGTCTGAAACAGAAAAAGCATCTTTGGTAAGACATTAATCTTAATTACAGAAATCCTACCCAATAATGATAAATGCAATTTGTCCCATCTTAGGAAGTTCTCATTAATATCATTCCACAAAGGCACATTATTATTTGGAAACAGCTTTGTGTATTGCATTTGTCAACATAACCCCCAAATATTTCACCTTTTTCTCAATCGTAAAACCAGATTTTTTTAGTCAATATATTACAGTCCTGAGAGGACATATTCTTTTTAATTCCCTCTGGAAACACAAGCTGAAATATATCAAGTTCCAGGGCTCAGCTTGGTTCTATAGAGCAGTGATGAATGCCTACAAAAGAAGTCCAAGCAGAAATAGATACACAGATAGAACACATCCTCTGCAGAGGAAATCTTGTAGATAGAGTCACATCAAAGTTATTAATGGTTTGGTTACAACAGAGCATGGGAGGTTTGTTTTAAGGTAGGCACTGCTCAAAGCCTGAGAAAGAGCCCTGATTGGATAGAGACTAAAAGACTATCAGGGCCAAATCAGCTTCTCAAAGCAGCAGCTGAGCACCACTGTGACTCACAGCACATCACATGAAAAGTGTGGTTGTTTTTCCAACTTCTATTTCGTCAGGGTCAGGTTGCTCATAAAACTGACAATGGCTTTTCCCCCCATTTTTCATACTTTCCTAAATGCTTGCTCAGTGCCCAGGGAGAATGCGCCACCTACTGGCCATTTCCAGGATACATATATAATCTATCAAAGAAAAATCTTAACGGTAGTCCTTGAATTACGACCACAGTGGAGCCCAAAAGTTTTGTTGCTAAGCAAGACACTTGCTAAGTGAGTTTTCCCCGGTTTACAACCTTTCTTGCCACAGTTGTTAAGTGAATTGTTAAGTTAGTAACAAGATTTTAACTGAATCTGAACTTCCCTTTTGGCTTTTGTGAAGATTGCAAAAGGGGATGATCACATGACCCTAGAACACTGCAACCATCATAAATATGAGCCCGTTGCCAAGCATCTGAATATTGATCACATGACCATGGGGATGCTGCAGTGGTCATAAGTGTGAAAATGGACATGTCCCGTTTTTTCAGTTCCTTCAAACGGTCACTAAATGAACTGTTGTAAGTTGAGGATTACCTGTACTTTTCTGCCATGTTACCAGCATGTATGACCTGCACTTATGCAATTGTCCATGCAGCCACTTTTTCATCCCCTTCTCCTGCCTTTGGGCTCAGTTTCACCAGTTCAATTTTTTTTAGGATACTTCCGCATCAGCAGTCAATTTTCTTCCATGCTCCCCAGAGAAATGGTATATTCTACTCATTGAACTTCCCATGTCATAATGCTCCTATATGTGTTATTTAAAATTCAGCCCATCTTTACCATCACCATTGTTGAGTCCTTGGCGGGAAGCAGACACGAGAAGCAGTTGAAGTTCTCAGTTTTCTTTATTCTGCGTTCAGCTTACAAGTAGATGGCTTCAGCAGCTCCCAAAACCTCCCAGCTTCTTATATAGACATTTCCCGGGTAAATGCGATACTTTTCCCGCGCCAGCACCCGCGCATGCGCACGGCGCTGGCGACAGCCTGTCTGGTCCCGGGCAGCTTTGCACCTGCCCGGGACTGCCTGCAAATGCCCGAGCCGTTTGCAAGGCTCGGGACATAACACCCCTTTCCCCCGGGCTAAAACTACTACCAACATATAATCATTTATTTTATGCAGTGTTCTGCTTCTCAGTGCTCCTATCGTTACCTGGCTTTTGTTTAGCCAGCAATGTTATGTAATCCTCTAAGTATTTAGGAGACTTCTTTGCTCTCTGTGACCTTCTCAGCTCTGGGTTACTAGCATGAGTTCCCTGACTGGAGGGAGATGTGAGCCTGTTCTCCTTATTTTGCCTTGGTGCCTTCCAAGGACTGTGCCCCGCTGCCTGGCCTGCTTGCTCGCCCACCGGGCTCGTCAGGCCAGGGCTTCTGTCACTTTGTGACCTGGTTGACCTGCCTAGCTGTAGACCCTCGGGCCCCTTGAAGTGATAGCCACTGCTGGGCGTCTCTGTTGAACCTCCTAGGTCCGTCCAAGACCTGTCAGGAGGCTGTCCATTCCCTGAACCCCGTTCTGTGTCCGGGCTTGTGTGGGTTTCTGTACTTTCCCAAAACTCAGTTACTCCCTGATTTGGGCTAGAGGTGTTGTAGTCGGGACTTGGTTCCTCGACCACCTCCCTGTATGTTTGACCCCCTGTAGAATTTGGGGTAAGGTCAGGCCAACCTTGGGGATTGTGTGCCAGCTCTCTTGCGGGGAATGATTTGTTGGGATGCCCCCGGGTATCCTCCGTGACTGGAGTGCTGTGTGATGTGTGTGGAAAGTGAGTATGCCCCCGGGGTGACTCCCTGGCTGGAGTAGGCGTGGATGCCTGGTAATTAGGTAGGCTCATAGAATTCTTGTTCGGAGCTCTCGCGGAACCCTGGGATGGGCCGTTTGTGGCTCCATCAGTGGAGATGGGCAGCAGCTCGTGCCCTTCCCTTTGCTCCAAAGGGTCCCCCTCCCCCCCTGGAAAAGACCCAGGAGTCTCATCTGAAAAGTCCCGCCGAGGGCGGAGTTGGTCGATGTGCCGACGCAGGACACGACCGTTGTCCAGGGCTACCTCGTAGGAGAGAGGACCTGTGACCCTGGAAATAGAAGCGGGGACCCATGTATGACCAGGCCCGTAATTGCGAGCCCAAACCGGGGCACCCACAAGTAGTTGTCTAGGTGCCCTAGGATGTGAGGTAGATGAAGGCAGTCTGTCCGGATGCAACCGGTCAAGTTTAGTAGTAAGTTGACGCCCCCAACGAAGTTCAGCTGGGCTTCTCCCTGTAGAAGTGGACGGTGTGGTGCGATAAGAAAGGAGAAAGTCAGCCAACCTGTGATGCCAGTCCCCGTAGGTGAGTCTTTTCAATGCATCCTTTGTGATGCGCACCATACGTTCAGCCATACCGTTGGTGGACGGGTGGAAGGGTGCAGACGTGGCATGACGAATCATGTTTGCCTGTAAGAAAGCTTGGAATTCGGAGGAAGTGAATTGAGGGCCGTTGTCAGACACAATGACATCTGGAAGCCCGTGTGCAGCAAAAATCCCCCTCAGTACCTGAATAGTCTTTGCAGTGGTGGTGGATGAGACAGGTACAACCTCAAGCCATTTCGAATGGCTGTCAACAAGGACCAAGAAGAACTGGCCCTGAAAGGGTCCAGCGTAGTCAATGTGCACCCTAGACCATGGGGACTGTGTTTCCTCCCATCTGTGCACGGGAGCTTGGGGCATCTCTGGGCGAGATCATTGGCACAGGTGGAATGCATGCACCTTAGCCTCAATATCTTTATCTAAACCAGGCCACCACAAGTGGCTGTGCGCAAGAGCCTTCATACAAACAATGCCAGGATGACCCTCGTGGAGGGATTCTAAGACCCTAGTCCTCATTGAGGGGGGAATGACAACTCTGTTTCCCCAAAGCAGACAACCCTGAGAAAGGGACAGCTCGTTCCTTTTGGACCAGAAATTCTGAAACTCAGGACTAGGGCAGTGCTCAGGCCAACCAGACAAAACCCAGGAACGGACACGTGAAAGTGTGTGATCTGTACCTGATTCAGCGGCAACATCCCTGGCACTAAAAGGGAGCTCGGGCAAGGCTTGGATTGATAGAATGTTGACAGCTGGCGCAGGGTCAGCTTCTACTACTGGCAGAGGCAATCTACTGAGGCCATCAGATGGCCCATTTCTTTTCCAGGCTTGTGGAGTAAAGAAAAATCATATGCAGACAAAAAAATAGACCACCTAAGCATTCTAGGGGAAATGATTTGGGGAGCCTGCTTACGTGTGGTAAACAGTCCCAGCAGAGGCTTATGGTCAGTGAAGACCGTGAAGTGCCTGCCATATAGAAAGTCATGGAATTTTTTAATTCCAGCAACAACAGCCAGAGCCTCCCTGTCTATCTGAGCGTAGTTGCGCTCAGCAGAAGACAATGTTCTGGAGTAATATGCAACAGGAACCTGAGTTCCATCAGACCTGAGGTGGCTCAGGACAGCTCCAACCCCGTAAGGGGACGCATCACAAGCGATGCACACAGGAAGGGACTCGTTGAAATGTGCAAGTACACTGTTAGAAGTGAGCAAAGCCTTGACTTTGTTAAAACAACCCTCATGCGTTTGTGACCACTGCCACACTGCTTGCTTGTCTAGTAGCCTGTGAAGAGGCTCAGCTACACTAGCTTTTTGTGGAAGAAAAGAATTGTAGAAATTCAGGAGGCCCAGGAAGGCCTGAAGTTCGGCCTTGGACTTTGGCCTAGGTGCTTCTAAAATAGCAGTCAGTTTGGATTCAGCAGGGTGAATCCCAGCAGCATCAATTTTGAACCCCAGAAATTCAGTAGAAGGCACCCCAATCTGCATTTGTCTTTTTTGAGCTTGAGGCCTGATTTCCTGAATCTTAACAGAACAGCCCTTAGCCTTTCAGCTAGAATGTGTGTGTAGTCTCCTGCAATTAAGACATCATCAAAGTAGGGGCAAACCCCCGGTATGCCCCGCAGTGTGTTTTCCATTACGCTTTGGAAAATCCCAGGAGCGACATTCACTCCAAACTGCAGCCTTTTTACCTTAAAGGCTCCCCTGTGGGTCACAATAGTCTGAGCTATAGCAGCAGCATCATCATCAACAGGCAGCTGTTGATAAGCTTGAGCTAGGTCAAGCTTTGCAAAAACGCGCCCCCCCTTGAGGGAGGCCAGAATATGACTGACCACAGGAACAGGATAGGCATGTTGCTGCAATGCCTTATTCAGAGTGCATTTGTAGTCAGCACAAATGCGAATGTCCCCATTTGCCTTTAGAGGCGTGACAATGGGGGTCTCCCAAGGACTGGAATCAACAGGTTCTAGGATTCCCTGTTGGATCAGTTTGTCTAACTCAGTGTCAATTTACTTTTTAAAGCAAAAGGGACCCTTCTTGCTTTAATTCTAATGGGAGTGACAGTGGGGTCTAGCTTTAAGGACACAGGGGTCCTTTGAATGTGCCCAGCTGGGGGCTGAAAACATCTGCAAATTCTTTGCAGACTTCCTGTAGGTCGAGTGTTTGTAAGCTGTTGAGTCCTGTGACGTGTATCCCCAGGGCCTCAAACCAATCGAGTCCTATGAGACTCGTTCGTTCACCCCCTACTACTAATAAGTCTAGTGGACCTTCAAAACTCTTGTATTGCACGTTAAGGGTGGCCTCCCCCTTAACACACACTCTTGAATTTTGAAAATCTGTTAACACAATGTCAGAAGGCCTTAACTTGGCCTGAGTTCCACTACCGGAACAAATCTTCCTAAATGTATGCAAGGAGATAATTGAAAAGGCAGACCCTGTGTCTAGTTCCATAGATAATGGAACCCCTTGTAGCTTCACCTTGAGTGACAGCTTTTTCTTAATGGGCTTGTGTGTGCCTGTCCTAAGGATGCTTCTTCGCGAAGCGCAAAACCCTACCCTATTCTGGCTGGGGAATCTGGTACCTTTCAGGCGCAGTTCTTCCTGAGGTTGTACCTTTCGTCGGCCCAGACACACAGCTGCAATGTGTCCTTGTTTGCCGCATGCCCGGCAGGTAGCGGAGCGGAACTTGCAGTCGGTTCTCCTGTGGCGACCTCCACAGCCGATGCACTTGAGCGGAGCTGAAGAGCTTCCCTTCTGTTTTTCTTCCTTCGTGGGGTGGAGACGGTCGACTTCCTCGTCCGGATCCTCCTCGGAGTTTCTTTGGACGTCTTCCTGGTGCACGGATGCAACCTCTGGACTGTTTCTGATCGGCCGCATGTTCTTGACAGCGCCGCCTGCTGCTTCTTCTGCGGTGACTTCCCTTAAGGCATCTTGGTAGGACAATTCTTCTTTAGCGAAAAGTCTCTGTTGTAGATCTCGATGCCTTAACCCGCACACGAATCGGTCCCTCAGTCGTTCTTCGAGGTCTTTGAACTCGCAGTGCTTGGCGGCCTTCCGTAATGCGGCGATGAATTCTTTGGCCGACTCACCGGGCCGTTGATCCCTCTGCTCGAAGGTGTGGCGCCATGCGATGACGGACATCTTGGGGTGGAAGTGCTCCTTCAGTAGCTTCTTCAGATCTGCGTAGCTTACAGACTCTACTGGAACAGGTGCTGCAAGGTTTTCTGCGATGTCGAAGGCGTCTTGGCCGCAAACACAAAGCAGGGTGGCAGCCTTCAAGCTCTCTTCCCTCACTTGGTTTGCCTTGAAGTAGTTCTCCACCCTGGTTACGTATGACTCTCACCGCTCTGGATGTGAGACGTCGAATTCCGAAAGCCTTCCGATTTTCGCCATCTTCAGGAGACCGCCTGGAAAGGAAGAAGTGTAAGCTTACCCAAGTGAGTCCTGAGCGGCGGAACGGCATCGACTCGGCAGCTACCCGCCAATCCCATCCTCGTCGCCAGTGTTGAGTCCTTGGCGGGAAGCAGACACGAGAAGCAGTTGAAGTTCTCAGTTTTCTTTATTCTGCGTTCAGCTTACAAGTAGATGGCTTCAGCAGCTCCCAAAACCTCCCAACTTCTTATATAGACATTTCCCGGGTAAATGCGATACTTTTCCCGCGCCAGCACCCGCGCATGCACACGGCGCTGGCGACAGCCTGTCTGGTCCCGGGCAGCTTTGCACCTGCCCGGGACTGCCTGCAAACGCCCGAGCCGTTTGCAAGGCTCGGGACATAACAACCATCAAAAGGGATTCAGAAAAACAGGCTAAATACGATACCACCACATTTTGTCCTCCAAAGGCCTTCTGTGTGCAAATAAACTGGATTACATGACCCGTTTAATTCTCTCTTTCTCTGTCTCTCTCTCTCTCTCTCTCTCTCTCTCTCTCTCTCTCTCTGTGTGTGTGTGTATGTTTGTGTGTGTGTGTGTGTGTGTGTGTGTGTGTGTAAGAAAAAGACTATAGGTAGTCCTCTACTTACAGCAGTTCATTTAGTGACTGTTCAAAGTTACAACAGCACTGAAAAACAACATTTTTCACACTTGCCACCGTTTCAGCATTCCCCATAGGCCATGTGATCAGAATTCAGGAACTTGGCAACTGACTTCTATTTATGATAGTTACAATGTTTTCAGGTCATGCAATCCCCTTTTGCGACTTTCTGACAAGCAAAGTCAACGGGGGAAGCCAGATTCACTTAACAGCTGTGTTACTAACTTAACACCTGCAGTAATTCATTTAACAACTGTGGCAAGAAAGGTCATAAAATAGAGAAATCTCACTTAACAAATGCCTCACTTAACAACAGAAAATTCTGGCTCAATTGTGGTCATAAATCGAGGACTACCTGTAATATGGAGACCCAAAGAGAGCTGTAGATGAATATTGTGAGGCGGAGGCAATGCAAACAAGGTTTTTTTACTTGTGGAAGGAAACAACGACCTTTCTGTTAATTCTTATTAATGTGTTACGTGTTCGTACTTAACAAAAATCAGAATCATGCAAGCAGTGGTATTTCCTGTGACTCTCCATGGAAGTGAAAGTTGGACTTTAAAGAATCAGGATAGAAACAGCATTGATAGCTTTGGAATTTGGCATTGACGAGACTGAGAATGCTGTGGGCAGACAAGAAAACAAACCAATGGATTGTCAAAGAAATCATCCAGGTTGAGTTCTCATTCAAGCCACAAATGATCAGGCTCAAATTATCCTACTTCATGCACATTGCAGATAAGCATCAACTTATAACCATTCATTTAGTGACCGTTCAAAGTTACAATAGTATTGTCAACGCTGCAAATATTGTATATTCTTGCTTTGACAATATGCAGAACTGTCTGGTATTTTTGAGGTTAATACAGAGCAGAAGGGGGTGGGGGCAAAGCCAGGGGAAAGAAAGAGGAAGGAAACCTTTGACCTTCACACTAATTGGATAATGTGATATATGACAGCTAATTTAGGGAGGGAACATGCTGATAATTTAACTGCTCAGAGGAAGAGAACTTAGATCTTAGCATAAAGCCTCCGTTGTACCTGTGCCGACATTTTGTAACAATAAATGACTTTTAGGAAAATCAATGCCTGGAAGTTCTTTGAAGTGTTTCATTAGCCGAACCATAACAAGTATTATGGCTGTTTTTCCCACTTACAACCGTGGCATCATCCCCATCGTCATGTGATCAAAATTCAGATGCTTGGCAACTGGGATATATTTATAACGATTGCACTGTCCTGTCTTTCTGACAAGCAAAGTCATTGCGGGGAGCTAGATTCATTTAATAACCGTGTTACTAACTTAACAACTGCAGTGATTCACTTAATAATTGTGGCAAGAAAGGTTGTAAAGTGAGGTAAAACTCATTTAATAACCGTCTCACTTGCCAACAGGAATTTTGGGCTCAGTTAGGCTTTGTAAGTTGAGGACTACATCTATATGAAGAACCAGCACTCTGAAAAAGCCCCTAAAGCTGGGAAAGGTGCAAGGAATGAGAAGATGACAATGACTAGCACAGGAGCAGGCAACCTTGGCTCTTTTATGACTCATGGACTTCAACTCCCAGAAAGAGTTGAGCCATAAAAGAGCCAAAGTTGCCTACTCCTGAACTATCAACAAGATGGATGGACTCAGTTACCGTGGAAACGAGTCTATTAATGGGAGACCTGAAAGACCAGATAAGGGATAGATTATCTTGAAGAAAATCTATCTATATGGTTTCCAGGAGTTGAAAACAACTTTACAGCAGATAATCAATCAATCAATACACATAGGAAGGGGAAGCATAAATATCGTTCCCATCTAAAACAGCGGTATGTAACCTTTCTGGCTTGGTGGACTAGGGGAAGCAATGTCGGCAGCAGGGGGGGGGGGAGAGAGGGGATGGTTTTGTATGCACACACCATTGTCACAAATGCAGCTTCATGCGCACAAGCATACACACCCTCACATACCACTTCTGCGGCCTGGTTCCAAATGGTCTGAGGCCGAGTACCAGGCCTCAGACTGGGGTTGGGGACTTCTGTTTTAAAATGTAAATATTAATATGGATCACTCTGTAAGAAAACAGCAATATTCTATACAAAGTGAGCATCAGCTTGCTTGGAGGAAGCCCAATGTTTACAATACAAACAATACTTTAAGGCAGTGGTTCTTAACCTTTCTAATGCCGTGACCCCATAATACAGTTCCCCATGTTGTGGTGACCCCCAAGTGGGTGTGGCCACCAATAAGAGGGAGTAGGACAGCTAGGGAAAAGGGAAAAAAATGGTGGACAGCGTGGTTTGGCGACCCCCTTGAAATGGTCATTTGACCCCAAATGGGGTCCTGACCCACAGGTTGAGAACCACTGCTTTAAGGGGAAAACAAAGTAACCCAAGGAGGCAAATTCTCCAAAGCCCAACAGCGTGGACTATGATCAGAAAATGCCCTGAGTTTTGAGTTGGGAGAATTCAAAAAAGTGGAATTAAGTATGGACACGTGTTGTTAGTTTGAAAACCTGTCACACCTACCAACATATAGGAGCCTCTCATTATAAAATGCCATTGTATACATCAATGAAATTGAAATGTATGTTGTATTGAAATTAAAGGCAGACCCAATGCCTTTCCTTCTCTGTAAAAACAAACCAAGAAACCAGAAAAGTTTAACAAACCTTTTCAAATAAATTCCATAAGCACTGTGTTCTCTTACAATATGTCTGTGGGATGCTTTGCTGAGGGAAAAGAGCTCTCTCTCGACACTTTAATTCCTGCTGGCTCAGGAATTCTGGGAGTTGAAATCCACAAATTATAAACAGGCCATCATTCCCCACCCCTGCTTTAGAGCTACATTCCTTCAGAAAGATCATGTGCAATAGAAAGGGCCATCCACAACCCACCTTCCACCTCCCTGATTTTGCTTCGTCAGTGCTTCCATGTTGCACCATCAAATCCAACATTAAACTGTCAAACTGCAGTGGGGTTCCTGTCTGGAGGGATATGAAGTCTTTAAGGGTGATGAGAACAGTTTATTTCCTAGAGCTCACCCAGCCCCACTCCCATATTGCTACTCCCCCACCCTAAAATAAAAACATGCCATAAATGCGATATTACTCCAGTTGGGTATGGGTAACTTCATAGTAACAGCAGAAGATCAATTGCACATCTTCAGAAGGCAAGGAGGCCAAAATGAGGCCCCTGACCTCTCAAGTGTTGTGCCCATCTAATATCTTTTACCTGCAGCCCTGGGAAAGTGCAACCCTGACAAAAGATATTATGCCTCCCTGATCTTGAGAGATGATACCTTGAGATGGTGCTGCTATCTTGATGGAGCCCACCATGCATAAATAACTTTTCAATTATCCTCCAAAGTTAAGACAGGACTTCTGCTGTAACTATAAGCCTGCGGGTTTCCATCACTATTCGCAAGTGATGGAATTACAGTTGTCATATGTGAATCAGGGAATGTTCTCTTATGAAAATCACTCTCTTCACATTGAAACTGGAGTGTTTAGATATTTATGTCTGCCATCCTATGTTTACTGAGTGATACTCAAGGGTTATTGCAAATATCCCATTACTAGGAATCCCAAAAGTGCTTTTTCAAGAGGCAATTGGACTTTCTTGTTTTTCTTTGAATATATTTCCCTTCTCATCCAAGAAGCTTCTTCAGCTCTGACTGGATGGTGGGGAGTCCACGAGTCTTAAAGTTGCCATTCCCTACCATCCAGTCAGAGCTGAAGAAGCTTCTTGGATGAGAAGGGAAATGTCTTCAAAGAAAAACAAGAAAGCCCAGTTGCCTTTTGAAAAAGCACCATTGGGAAAAACATGACCTTGATGATTGAGAATTTCCATAAACCTATTAGTCCCTAGCATAAAATAGAAGAGGCCAAAAGGAACCAAGCTTTTCCAGTTAAAAAGTTCCTGTTATCTCGCAAAACAAGCAGGCATCCTGTCAACCTAATATGTACACCTTGCTGATATGACCCTCTGGTTGGGGCCTGTGGATGGCTTTGTTAATACATTTGTCTAAAATAACTTTTAACAAGGCCACATCCTGCTCAGAGTGATTTATTTTGCCTTATTATGCCAGCACAATCAGTTCTGTAAACTCAATTTGGCTCAGAAATGTCTTTAAGCAGCCAGCCTCAACCTTTTGCTTGATATGTATCCTAAATGATTACAGCCTTGTCATACCCACAAAGTAATTGCTGGGATGAAGGGAACTATAAGTGAATCAGGCTTTATCTAAAGATTACTTTAGTGGTAGAAAAAGCGAAAAGTTGTATTGTAGGTGGGAAGAAAGTCTGAATTAAGGTACTACTTTACCCAGGTGAATAAAGGTGGATAAATCAGGATAAAGGTGCTGCTAGGAGCTGTGGTAGCTCAGTACAGCATTGCAGGCTAATTCTACTAACTGGCTCAAGATTGACTCAGCCTTCTATCCTTCCGATGGAAGGTAAAATGAGGACTCAGTTTGTTGGGGGCAATACGCTGACTCTGTAAACTGCTCAGAGGGCTGTAAAGTACTACAAAGCGGTATATAAGTCTAAGTGATATTGCTATTGCTGTCCAGCATTAATAAGCTATACAGCACTGACAAATTGTGGTTTGTAATTCCAATTTCCCAAAGAAAAAAATAACATGAATATATGATTGATTTTCTCCTTGAGCACTTTCTTTTTTATTCAAGTTCCAATGAATGCCAGTGTCACATGCTTAAAAATGGTGCTCGGTGTTTTTAAAAATTGATCCTATCAGGTGCCCAGGGAAGAAAATTCCTGATGCCTGCAGTAGGGATGTGGGTGCCGTGACGGAAAATTAGGACAAAATAGCAATAAAGTTCTAGATTTCTTTGCAGAATTGTACCATCTTACAGATGAAAATAATCAATAGATTCACCAGAGGTGATTTATATCTAGACATTAGTGATACTAAGAGCCTGAGAGGGCTCCAAAATTTATCAAAGCGCCAAGGAGTGTAATATACAATAGCTAATGAACTTGGTTGGAAAGCGAGTGAGCGAGAAAAAAAAAGTACATTTTATAAAATAATGTAAGTTACTTGTAACTGGAATCATTTTGAATGTATACATATTCTTACTGTTCTAACAGGTCATACAGAGGCCTGGTTACTTCAGGAAGGAAAGCTGTATGATGTGGAACATTACTAAAATGACAATACATTTCAAAATAAGGAAGAAAAGGATAACGCAGTGAAAAATAAATGCTTTTCTTTAATAATTAAGTGATCATCAAAGTTCTGTAAACATTTCTGCTTAACTGCTTTCTATCAGTTATTTCTTAAAATCGTACATCAAAAACTACATTTAAAAAAAAATTCTAATGACAAATGCATCTCAATTAGAAATTCCCTGGATTTGAGAGTGGGTTGAAATATAGCTTCCAATTTGCCCAACGTTTTCTTCCATGGAAGAGGCTTGTCTTTTCTCTTGCATTTTGCTTGTAAAATTCTTTTGGGTTTTTTTGTTTTGAAATAATTTTACTTTTGAAAAGAAAATGCAATTATTATTTTTTTGACAGATCATTGAACACCAGGGGTGAGCTATTTGCAGCACAAAGCTACAAAACATCTAATCTAAAAAACCCTTTGAAAAACATTCCATCATAATTTTAAGTGTAATGTGAGAAGTTGCAAATTATGAAAGTAGTAAAATTTTCCGAAAATCATGAGAAATGGTAAAAAAAAAATCCTCTAACTTTTTAGCTTGGTCCCATTAAACAATTCAGTAGAAATGAACACCTACTGAGTGGATCCAAATTACAAAAGTAAGGATAGATTCTACTGAAATAAAGGGAAAAGTCCTCTTGATTTCAAAAGAAAACAAATTCAACTTTACATGATTTTCGGAAATGTGTATTTCTGGTTTTAACTTGGGCCTCTAATATAAATGTTCTATTTTATTTTTGAAAGAAGAGTTACTAAAGGTTCTTATTTAAAAATATTCAGTAACTCCCCATCCAAAAATAAATTCAGTGTCTTAACATGAACTGAAACAGAACGTACACAAGTTTGCTATGGATGTAAAATGGGTATGTGTGTAAACAAATATAACAAGCTTCAAGACTGAAAACTACATGAAGAAAACAAGATATCAAAATCCATTTTCTAAACGGGAAGGCGGGAGATAGTATTTTGCATATGGATTTCCTCCTCTTGAGTACTGAAGGATTGTCCATATTTCTGTGGCTTGTTTTTATTCTCTTCCAAATGATCAGGAGTTGTACCCATTAGATAAAAGCATTTGCAGAATTCGTTTGCAGAATGCATTGCTTTCCTGGGCAGTATTGATAGCAGTTGATAAATATCCAGTCTATCAAAAACATTTCCTTAGTGGTTCAGCTGGAGTTGAATGTGCTGCTGCAGAAAAACATTGGGGAAAGATTGAAAAGAGTTAAACACAGTTAAACCAGTTGAAGCACAGAAATACAGAAAATAAGACAAAGTAACTAGGGCAGTCATTTAGTTAAATGGAAATGTAGTTAACTGATATTTTGAGCAGCTTAGCTTTCTCAGCAGCAAAATTTGCCATGTTTGTTTGGTTGACAAATATATAATCTGTCTGAATGCCTTATAAAGCGGCAGAATATAATATTTCTAGCGATAAGGTTTTACAAGATTCACACAAGTAATAATTTTGAAAAAGTCAAACATACAGGCAGATCCTATTAAGAGTTTTACATGAATATATACTTTTATAATACACTAGAAAAACCAATAGGTGAATTTTTATAAAGTTATTATTTATATCGCTTCAGAGTAGTCATATAATATTATAATTTTATAGATTAGATAGATAAGATAGATAGATAGATAGATAGATAGATAGATAGATAGATAGATAGATAGATAGATATACAGTAGTATATTGCATATATTGTATATTGCACGTATACTATATATTGCACAGGTCAGAACGAGAACTGAGAAGTTATTTACAGAACCCTCACATCTTGGTCTTAAAGTGCTTTGACTCTTCCCTTTGGGATGGCGCTACAGGGCACTGCATGCCAAAACAACAGGGACAGGTTTTTCCCCTCAGACCATCAATCTGATGAGCACCTAATTCTCATAGTGCTGTCTAATGTCTATGCATAATTGTGGTGGCACAGTGGTTAGAGTGCAGTATTGCAGGTTAACTCTCCTGACTGCCAGCAGTTCAATCTTGACCGGCTCAAGATTGACTCAGCCTTCCAACCTTCTGAAGTCAATAAAATAAGGACCCAGATTGTGGGGGCCATAGGCTGGCTCTGTAAACCGCTTAGCGAAGCTGTAAAGTCCTATGAAGCAGTATATAAGACTAAGTGCTATTGTTAGTGCTATAGTTACACATGTAGTATGGCTATAGTATTATCATTTAGTCTTATTATTATCTTCTTTATTCCACCCTGTTATTGAGATGATGATGATGATGATTCTATTGCTTTGCATGTAGACTGAGAGCTTCCGCATTGGAGACAAATTCCTTGTCTGTCTAATCA
Source organism: Crotalus tigris (assembly GCF_016545835.1). Lineage (NCBI taxonomy): Eukaryota > Metazoa > Chordata > Lepidosauria > Squamata > Viperidae > Crotalus > Crotalus tigris. The sequence continues at coordinate 1,978,158 of NW_024096524.1, forward strand.
CATTTGCCAAATAAAGTATTTATTCTATTCTATTCTATAAAATATTAGCAACATTTACAAAAGTATTGAGAAAAAAATAGACAAAAGGGGCAGCGAAATCCAAGACAGTTAAAGATGTGAAAAAAATAGCTTTCCACTAATTCCATTGTTAATAAGCAGGCAAAAAAACTTTTCAGTTTCCTACCTTTCCCCAACTATTCCCTAGCTAGAGTCTTATTCATTTTGCAGCAAGGAGACTTAGTAAACTATAAATTGTTCTTTCTTCTTTTTAATAATTTGAGTGGTGAAAAGCATCAGTGACATGGCCAATATACTACTCCTAGAACATTTTTCTAAGGAAAATATATAAATCAGCTTTTGCATTTTTTGCTCACAGGGTTTAATTATATGACTGGTAGAGAATTTTATCTTTATAAATCAATTATTGCTTATCTGATTGAATGCATTGTGAAAGGAACAACTGGTCTTTGACTTTAAATAAAGTAGAATTTCAAGTAAGTCACGTAATGTTACCTACCATGCTAGGCAGAGTAATAATAAAAAGATGGTACTGATAGCAGCAACTGAGCTTAAAATAACAATATCCAAATGCTGTATTGGGAATGATATATCTGAAAGAAAGAAAAAATAAAACAGCATTTACCAATTGTAAAACATGTAATAAAGGAACTCAGAAAATAAGAGTCAGTAACCATTTGAAACACACACACACCTTATTCTTTGTTTTCCCATACTTTGCAGTGAGAATTGCCCAGAAATTTGATCTGCAATTTGCGCTGCAATTTGCACTGAACAAGCTGTACAAGTCAAGTACAAGCAAAAAAACCATCATCAGATCTGCGTGTAGCTCTTTAGTTGTTATTTAAAAAAATAGGAAGAATATCAGAGATGGAGGCAAAGCTAAATTGAGAGGCTCCTTGTTCTGACATGAAGGCCTTCTCTTACATACAAAGATTAGATGCAATTACCTCCAAAAACAAACAAAAAACAACAATGAGTCAAAAATCTGAACTGTTTCTGGGGGGGGGATGGGCAGGAAAGTTCATGAAGAGATAAGCAAATGAATTTCAACATTTGCAACCACGACCAAATTACAACTTATAACTGCAAATGGTCCTCCATAAAGAAAAAAACATTCCAGCAATCCACAAAAGATCTGCCCACTGACAATTTCATCCTCATCGCAATTTCAATCTTATATCAATTGAGCCACTCCACTGCATCTGATAAAGCGAGCTATGCCTTTTAATAACATTTGTTAGTTGGAAAAAGATGCCATCAGACTCCTAATTTTGGGATATGACAGGCTTGTAGCTTTCCTCCTACAATTAAATGTGACACATCATGGCCCATATTTAAGAGACTGAGAGGGAAACCTTTGAGGATGAGGGAACCAGTTTTCAGAATAGATTTCTGTTGACTGGGATCATTCAAGACATTTCAATTACAAAGCATCATTCGTAAAACACTTTACGTTATGCTATACACTACATCCTAAATTAGCAAACCACATTTTCACTTAATGCAGTGGTTCTCAACCTGTGGGTCGGGACCCCATTTGGGGTCGAACGACCATTTCACGGGGGTCACCAAACAACGCAGTCCGCCAATTTTTTCCCCCTGTTCCTTAGCTGTGCTACTCCCTTTTATTCTATTGGCTTTTGAAAGCCAATAGAATAGACTTTCTTGAATAGAGTCTAATTCTATTGGCTTTCAAAAGCCAATAGGAATTGTCCAGGCTGTCTCTGCCCTGCTGAGCCCGCCAAAAGTCCCATTCTGCAAATGGTGCTGCACCAGTTGAGTAGTCCTCGACTTACGTCTGGTTGAGTAGTCCTCGACTTACGACCGGTTGGGGGGTCGCAGCATTAAAAAGGTTGAGAACCACTGACTTAATGTGTTGTGTAGGCCTAGGCCTCAGTGTTCAGTTGAATGTGATTTGCATGTCATCATTTTAGCCATTGTCTATCCACTGCAGGGTGAAGGCTCCTTCCGCATGTTTCCAACCTTTTGCCAATTGGGCCCTTACTTTTTTCACCATTTTGTTAGATAGCGCCCAATGTTCAAGTCTGTCAAGATCCTTTTGTATCTTCCAGAGTGTTGGCTATTCCTGCCAGCTTGGTGTTGTCTGCAAATTTGATGACTTCCCCATCTATCCCCTCATCCAAATCATTGATGAAGATTTCGATGAGCACTGGGCCCAGAGCAGAGCACTGGGGCACCCCACTACACACTTCCCTCATAGGAATGTAGCTTGTTTAGAAATTTGTTATGGAGTTATTGATGTTAATGTGTCTAGCTCTTAAATCTAGATTTGCAACAGTGTGGGGTGATAATAAATTTAATAGTAGTTCACTTGACAATTTTTTTTCCCTATCATTTTGTCTCCTTGCCTCAACAGTGCAGCACTATTTTTTCAGCAGAAAACCTACCTCTAATATGGGCCCATATTACACAGGACTGTGTTCTCATCTGAGGGAAAAAGACACACATAAATTTACATTATTTTTTTCTCAATACATAAAAACTCTAATTCTCAATAAGGATGGGCAGATCTTTAAATTTTAGAACACAGGCGCTCCTCACTTTCTTATATATCATTTTACATTTTTCTACCCAGTCTCACAATTTAAATTTAAAACTTTTATATATATATATATATATATATATATATATATATATATATATATATATATATATATATATATTTGCATGCATTTCACAGAATTTCTACATTTTTGCATGGCACTCTGCCATAATATGCAAATAAAGCAATAAAAAACTATTTTTACATATTCATTTCTCCATCTTTTGGTATGCAGTTTTTCTTAGTATACAATAAATATTCATTAAAACAAAAATTAGAATTGATCTGATCTTTAGTTCCACCTGACCATAGGTTGCTGAGATCATAGTAAAAGTGTGCCAGTTGCGATTCCGGTCTGACGCTATGTGTGGAAGAAACAGGGGCTCTGGCTTCTTAGCCTGATTTCGTTCGGTCCGGCAACCCCAAGGGGTCGGAAAGTTGCCCTGGAGGGGCAACGAAGAAGGGAACCTTCAGGAGTCTGGACCAGATGGTGGTCGGTCCAGACAGACTGAAGAAACCTTTCTAAAGTACGAAAGAAAGGCTGCCTGGTAAGCACAGGCAGCCCAAGTCATCGTCAGCCGGGGGGGAAAGCGAGAAGCTACGGTGCTCCGCCAAACAGCTGATTGTCAACAGCGTGCTGAAGCTGGGTGAGCCTGTTTTTTATTCCTTTTCCTTATGGACTCAGAAATACTGACCCCCTGATTGGGAAAAAACTATGAAGTAAAGACCCCAGAAGGACTATGGGAGAAGACAGTTAAAAGAGGCAAGAAATTACAAGAGGGGAAAGGAATTTAAGGAATATAAAAGAATACTTAAAAATGGAACTTAGATCAACTTAAAGAAAGACAGTTTAAGCTCCAGGATGTGGAAAATCTTTTTGGATTTAATTTCTAGAGTAAATAACTTACAAAGAACTTTAAAAGAAAACTTTGTAAAATTCTTCTAAAGCTGGATATAGACAATACAGTGTATGAGGACATCTAGTAGTGAAAGGAGATACTACAATAATACTAAACAATAAAAGAATTTGAAAAGTGTTTGACCTTGAAACAACACCTGGTGTAAACAAAGTGCCTTTGTATGACTTTGCATGAGAAAAGACTCTCTACAATTATATCTGTTGACTCTGGATATAACCAAAACAGGAATTATTTGGAGACAGTGGGCATTTTACATTTGTGATTTGACTGGAGGATTTGGATTTAGCCTAAAGTAGTTGGCTCAATTTTATGGTTGGATTTTAGCCTAAGACAGTTGGCGTTTTTCTCTTTTTTTCTCTTGTTTTTTTCTCATTGACAATTTGGATCTAGCCTAAAGTAGTTGGCTCTTTTCACGGTTTGGATTTTAGCCTAAGATAGTTGGCTCAAAAAATGAGTCCATCAAATCTCACTAGACTTATGAAAAAAACTTCCTCTGCATCTTCTGTTGGAACATCTAGCCCAACAAGCCAGGGAACTATTGAAACAATGATGCAGCGTGAGAAAAAAAGAACTGCTCAAACTGAGATGCAAATCACATTAAAGTTAATTCAAGAATCAATACAGAGAAACCATGAAGAGACAAAAAGTAATTTTGATAAATTAAATAAACAAATGTTGGATATAAAGACACAATTTGAAGCTCATCAGCAAATGATTGTTAAAAATGAACAAAGAATTCAGAAAATGGAAAATAAATCAGATGATATTGATAAAAAAATGGAAGTACTAATGCAAGAAAATGAAAAATTAGAACAAGCAAATCAAAACCTAGAAGAAGCGGTGACAGTTTTAGAAATGGAGAAAGTGGAACACTATTTAAGATTTCAAAATATTCCTGAAGACAGAGAAGAAGATATAGCAGTTGTGATTATTGATTTACTGGCAGAGGCTTTGAAAGCAGACCGAGCAGAGATACAAATGGAGATAGATGAAATATTTTGAATGAACTCAAGCTATGCAAAGAAATATAAACTACCCAGAGAAGTTTATGTAAGATTCATAAAGAAAACAACAAGAGATAAAATACTGAGAAAAATTAGAGAGGAGCCATTACAATATAAGAATAAAGATGCAATTCATAATATTCCAATATGTCCATTATCACTCTTAAATTATTTTTGTCTCTTTGGTAAAAAACCATTTTGGTCTAAATGTATAAATTCAGTTAAAAATCTTTTCAGTCTCTCTGCTATTATTGAAGAAAAAATTTATAATCCACATTTAATAATGATATCGGTCTGTAATTTTTTATCTGTGTCAAGTCTGAATTTTCTTTTGGTATTAAGGAAATATTTGCTTCTGTCCATGTATTTGGGAGTTTAGCTTCCAACAAAAGTTCATTGCACATGTCTTTCAACGGTTCACTTAATATATCTTGTAAAGATTTATATAGCTCTGTTGGTAGTCCATCTGGCCCAGGTGTTTTCTCCTTTTTTGTCTTCTTATAGCCTGCTATTTCCATTAGTGCTATTTTTTCCTCTAGGATTGGTTTAAAAGTTTCTGAAATTTTTGGAAGATTATTTTCTTCCAGATATTGAATCACTTTCTCCCTTGGAATTTCTTCTATATCATACAGTTTCTTATAATATTCTTATCTTTTTTATTTCTTCGTTTTTAAATTGTAGGCAACCTTTTTCATCTACTAAATTATTTATCAATTTCTTTTTCTGTTTTTTAAGTTAGCCATTTTCCTGGTTTGTTTGCATTTTCAAAAAAGTTTTGTTTTGCTCTTTTTATTTGCTGTGCCAATTTTTCTGAATCCAACAAATTTAATTTATGTTTTATTGTTTCCATTTCAATTTTCAGAATCTTCTTTTGCGGATTCATTTGCAGTTCTGATTCTAATTTTGGAAATTCTTCCCTTAATAATATGTATTGTTGTCTTTTCTGTTTATTTTTTTTCGCCATATATGTTATTGCTTTGGCTGTATCCCATACGTTTTGTAATGTTGTATCTTCTTTTTTGTTTTCTTTAAATAAAAACTCCATTTCTTTTGTTGCTAGTTCTATAAATTCTTTTTCTTTTAATATAGATTGATTCAAAGTCCATCTTAACTTTTTTGGGTATTCTTCTCCATGTCATTTTTAAGGGGTTGTGGTCTGCCCATGTACCTGGTTCTATCTCAATCTCCTGCATACTTGTCCTCAATTCAGATGTCATCCAAATCATGTCAATTCTGGACCAGGATTTATGACTATTTGAATAGAATGTGTATTGTAATTTTCCTGGATTAATTTCCCTCCAGACATCTTGTACTCCAGTTTCCTCTATCGTATTAAAAAAAGTCTTAGGTAATCTTTTTCTTCGACTTTTCCTGTTTTGCTACTTTTGTAGTCTAATGTCCCATCCACTATTGCATTGAAATCTCCTACTAAGCAAATATTTTGATACTCTATTTCTATTATTTTTCTATGGAGATTTTGATAAAATTCTTCCTGTTTATTATTTGGTGCACATATTGCTACCAACAATGTTTGTTTTTGATGTAGAAATATTTCTACCATCACAATTCTTCCTTCATTTTAGAGTCTGTTGTCTCTTTAATATATATGGCTACACCTCTTTTTTTCTGCTGCACTGATGCATGGTAAAGTGTCCCAATTTTTGGGTATTCCAACATTGTAATATTGTCTTTCTATATGTCTCTTACAAACAAATTATATCTATGTTTAATTTCTGTAGTTTTCTAAAAAAATTAATTCTCCGTAAATTGTTTCAATTGTTTTGCATTCTTCTAAATATTATACTTTTTGGCATGGTCATGTATGAAATTGTTTGTTTTCAATTTATTTTATTACCAACATCTATTTTGCAAGCTGCCCAGGAATCTGTTGAAATGGAAATATAAATGAAGCAAAAGAATGGGAAGAATTTTAACAGTATTCTTACCCTGTTCCACTTGCTGACAGTCTTAAGTACAATACAGTATGCTTTACTTGGTTTCAAGGGAGCGTTATAAAATCCTCCATAATATAGTCGGTCTCCAGGAACAAAGCTTAACCTGTTCTCAGGAATGCTCTTGGCCAAGAATTCAGCTGTCACATAGCTATCAGATTCTGAACCTTTGCTGAAGTAGGAGAGGTTGGTCAAGGAGTTGCAATTAAAGTTGCAGAGTGGAATCCCAGGAATGACAATCACTTGGTATGAACTAGAAATAGGAAGATAAAAGCATCAAGTCATGCTAAGAACTGTTTTTATTGCTACTGAATTTTGCAGCCTAGCCTGACTTTCTTCAAGATGCTGCTTTCAATGTCGTTGCTCAGATGACCAACATTAAATGATTTGTGTACACCTGATCCATCTTATTTGCAGCCCTAGCCACAAGAGGCAATAAATGTACTTCCTGCACAAACAAAAGTCATCTATCTGCTTTTTGTGCATGTGCAAAGTAACAAAAACAAGCCAAAACTTATGAACATACGAAAACCTCTTTTGTAGATATCAGGTTGCATTCTCTTTTTTTAAGTGTGGATATATAAAACTGCAAGTAATAGAACAGTAGATAATATTATAGTAAAGCAATCTAAAATCCTAAGCACCTGACCGATACATGTAGTCCAAAACTTACTATCACAATTGAGCCCAAAATTACTGTTGTTAAATGAGACATTTGTTAAGCGAATTTCCTCCATTTTACGACCTTTCTTGCTACAGTTGTTAAGTGAATCACTGTGGTTGATAAGTTAGTAACACGGTTGTCTTTCCTGGGCAAGTGTAAGAACCGCTATGAACAGCAGACACCAGCTGTTCAGCGGTTCAAAATCCCCCTCCCGGGCAAAGGGGGGGGGTAGAGAGTGTCCGAATAGTGGTAGAGCCTCTTTTGCACCCCCCAAGTTTTTTTGGGGGGGGGTGAAAGGAGTGCTCCCACGGAGTTCGGACTTGTCTCCGCTTCCCAGCTGTTTTTGTCCTCAGGGACAAAACGAGCCGCTGCAAACACCTCCGTGCTTAAAGAGAACTGGTGAGTTTTTTTTTTTATAAACGGACAGAGCTGAGTAGAGGATTTAGTTTTTGCTTTCTTTGATTTATTTGGATTTTAAGTTTTAAGACTTGCTTCTATTTTTATTCTCTCTTTTTATTTTATTTTATTTTTTTTTTTCTCTGTTGAAAGGGAAAGTAAAATGGCGATCGGCAAATCTCTCGGTGTTTTTTTTTTTTTTTGAAGTTAGAATGCTGACCGGCAGGCTTTTTGGTGTTTCTTTTTCTTTCCTTTCCCTTTCCCTTTTTATTTTCTTATGATTGGAATGGTTGTTTTTGGTATCTCTAAGTATTTTTTTTTTGGAATGGACTTTTTCTATTTAATTATTATTATTATTATTATTATTCTTCTCCCTTCTTTATATTGTAATGACTCTTTTTTGAAGGACTTTTTTCTGTTTAATTTTTTGCAATTTTTAAGAAGGAGTAAAGCTTTTTTTAATTCTTTTTCTCTTCCTTTTTTTTTTCTTTTCCCTTTTTTCTTTTTATTATAATGACCTTCTTTGGAGGGAGTTATGATTTTTGAAGGAATTTTTATAATTTTTTAAGAAGGGCTAAAGGTTTTTCTTTAAGATGGCTCCAAAGCGTCCAGGGATTTCTACAGCTTCTAAATCAACAGTTTCACCCTCTTCTGGGGGTCAGCTAATAACTATGAAGGATTTGCAAAACATGATGGGAGATGTTATAATTCAAATTAGGGCAGAAATGAAAAAGATTTTAGAGGAAAATAATAAGATTTTGAGACAAGATTTTGTTTTGGCTTTAGAAGGAGTTGCTTCTGTTCTTGAAAAGGTGAACTCCCATGTGGAAGAGGTAGCTGAAAAAGTGGACATAATGGAGGGGAAAATTGAAAGTATGGAAAAAGAAATGGAAAATGAGATTCTTATGCTTCAATATGGACAAATGGAATATGCCTTAAGAATCAGAGGCCTGGAAGAGTCTTTGCAAGAAGATTTGAAAGAAATGGTTGCAAAGGACTTTGCATTGATTTTGAATAAAGAAAAAGAGGGAATACTTAGTGAAATTGAAAAATTATTTAGGGTTAACTCTGTGGTGGCAGCACAGAAGAATCTGCCAAGAGATGTGGTAATTTACTTTGGTAAAAGATCCTTACGCAATCAAATTGTGCAAGCCTATTATAAGAAGAGATTTCAAATTGCTTCACAAGATGTCATAATTTTTAAGGAGATCCCATCTAAAATTTTAAGAAGAAGAAAGGAGTTTGCTTTTCTAGTAAATGAACTTAAAAAGAGAAAAATTCTATTCAGATGGGATATTCCGACTGGAATGGTGGTGAACTACCTGGGGACATGTCATAGACTTAATACTGTTTCTCAAGCAAAAGATTTTTATACTTCGGTCCTGGGGGTATGTGCATCGCCATCTATTAGGTCTCAACAAGTCCAGATTGAGGAGCAGAAGACAACTTGTGTAGCACATAACTCCAAAGAAAAGCAGCAACAGAAGAAGGTTAAGGAAGTTTCATATTCAGCGGTCTCTGAATCTCTGGGAGATGTTGGACTTACAAAGTCTTTGGAGCAATCTTCAAGGGTAGCTCTGGGAGAAGTTAGACCTACAAAGTCTTTGGAGCAATCTTCAAGGGTGGAATTGCTGCCTGAAATCGAAATTGGGAAATTTCAGCTTGAGGGGCACCAACAAGAGAGGAACGGGCAGAGGATAACTTGTACAACTTACAACTGTGAAGATCAACACAAGGAGGAATTTACTGAGGAAGTTTTACAGGTATCGGTCCCTGAGACTTGTGCAACATATAAATGTAAAGAAAAAGTAACATATAAATGTAAAGAGAAAGACCAACAGAAGAAGGAGGTTGAGGAAGTTTCACAGGTACTGATTCCTGAGCTGGTGGGTCAACCAGGACTTACAAACTCTTTGGAGCGATCTTCAAGGGCAGAATTCCACGCATTTTTTTCGATGCTTGCGGGCAAGAGAGACCAATATGGATTGTGCTTATAGTAGATGCAACTGGCTATTAGACAGAAGATTATGGATATTGAATGAAAATTTTAGATAAGAAGTTTGTGTTTATAGTGGGTGCAACTGGTTATTGGACAGAAAATTATGGACATTGAATGAGAACTTTAGACAAGAAGTTTACTATTGAGATTGTGGGAGAAGTAAAACTTATATCGTTTTTGGAAAATGTCTTATGTAATGTCTAAATATGTGTTTTGGGATAATAATATATTTCAGTTTTAAGTTTTAAACCTTTAATGATAATATTGTTTAAACCTGTGTTTTGAAGGGATTATAATTTGTTTATTTCAGTGAGGGGATTCTAATAAATTTGTGTTTCGAAGGGAGTATAATTTGTTTAAGTTTCAAGTAATGCTTAAATTTGGTTTTTAAATATTATTATTAATATTTCTAAGAGAAAATAATTTGCTTAATTAAATGTCTAGATTTGTTTAGGAAAGAAAGTAATGCTTAAATCTGTGTTTTTGGAGAAAGTTTATATAGAATGATGATTGTATTTAGATTTGTTTAGGATTTAAAAGTGTTTCAAGCTTTTAAATATTATTATTAATATTTTTAAGAGAAAATAATTTGTTTAACTAAATGTGTCTAGATTTGTTTAGGATTTTTAAGTTTTTTTTTTTTTTTTTGGATAGGTGAGAAGATGATGAAGATTGAAGGAAATATGTATTTACTTTAAGTTTTCTAAGAGTATTTAGTTTTAATGGTACAACAAAGGTTTATATGTTTATCTTTTTGTATTAGGATAAAGAAAGAGGGAGAAATTAGATTTTACATTATAGCTATAGATATTCAAAGAAAGTAATGTTTAAATTTGCGTTTTTGGAGGGAGTTTATATAGAATGATGATTGTATTTAAATTTGTTTAGGTTTTAAAAGTGTTTTAAGTTTTTTTCTCAATTAAGCCTGTATTCAGCTCTGGGAAGTCTAGGGGAGGGTTTGGGAGGTTGGGGAGGAGGGGGGTGAGGTAGGGTTGGGGGGGGTATGGGAAGGGGATTTGTTTTTGTAAAAATTTAAAAATTTTCAATAAAAAAAAAAAAAGTTAGTAACACGGTTGTTAAGTGAATCTGGCTTCCCCCTTAACTTTGCTTATCCGAAGGTCGCAAAAGGTGATCACATGACCTTGGGACACAGCAACGGTCGTAAGTATGAACCAGTTGCCAAGCATCTGAATTTTGATCACGTGATTATGGGAAAGCTGCAAAGGTCATAACTGTGAAAGAAATGGTCGTAAGTCACATTTTTCAGTTATAACTTTGAATGGTTACTAAATGAACTGTTGTAAGTCAAGGACTGTCTGTACTAATGAAAGCCAGTTAAGGATTTGCAAAGAACAAATAACTGTAGAACTATCACTTGTGCTACAGAAGAAGCTCACATATTACTGGATATCTATTTTTCATAATGCATTTCTATGTTGTCCAAATGGAAATACGAGCCATCTCTCTGTTCTGAAGGCCTAATCTTAACTGAAGGCTGGAATACTTGGGTCCCTCAGTGATGCTTACATGCAGTGGCTACAATTTTGGACCTAGACTGAGGAGATTAAGCATCAAATCAATTAAGAAGCTAAAGAAAAAGTTGCATTAGAAAGTTTTGATTTTAGAAATGTGTTTAAAGAAAAGTTTAGCAGGGTAAAAAGAAAAAAGAGTATTTTTCCCTGTAAGGTCAACGAATCTGAAAGAATACAGTGAACCTTGTTAATAAAAATGGTGATAGTTCACGAAGATTATTAGGTGCAAATAGAAATACACACTATTTCCATAGCAAGGAAGATAAAGCAGGAATGAGTACACTGTTCATTTTATTCAAAGAGGAGAATATATTTAAGTACTTTTTTCACTTGTATATCACTTCTGGATTTTGGGATTGTGATGAAAAAAAATGAAATTTTGACTTTAGTTTTGTCGATCAGATAGCTTTGTTGTTATAGAAATGGCTAGTTATATACTAATGCAGGGGTCCCCAACCCCCAGTCCATGGACCGGTAGCAGGCACTGGCATGCCAGCAACCGGGCCGCACAATCAAGCAGCACACAAAACTATGTCCCCTCCAGTCCATGGAAAAATCTCTCTCCACATAACCGGTCCCTGTGTCCAAAAGGCTGGGGATCTCTGTACCAATATGTAAAAGCAAAAAGTTGACGCTGGAGTATTTTTATCTTACATTGTGCTAAAAAGAGTTGGAAGTCAATGTATTTTTTTTTCTTTTTTCCTTTATATCTCACCTTTTTTCTCTCCCCCTCTCTTTTTCCTTCCCCTAATTTCTTATTTCTATTTTTCTTTGTATTTTATATATTGAATAAATATAAAAGATTAAAAATGGAAGGATCAAATCAATTATGAACCTCACTGGGTTATTTCGATGAACAAGATTAAATTCCCTAAATCCACTTTTGCAAAGAAGCAAATTTGCCCTTAATCCGGTAGCTAGCACCGCTAAGAAGCATTCTGAGACAATCATACCAGCTTACCCATTTCAACAACAGTCTCACAGAAAACAGCCCTTCTTTTTGAATGCTGCCCAGACTTCATGCAATTACGCTGAGGTGCAGGTAGTCCTTGGCTTATGACCACAATTGAGCCCAAAATTTCTACTGTTAAGCAAGGCTGTTGTGAAGTGACTTTTCTCCCACTTTATGGCCTTTCTTGCCACAGTTGTCAAGTGAATCATTGTGCTTGTTAAGTTAGTAACACAGATGTTTAGCGAATCTGATTTCCCCCACTGACTTTGCTTGTCGGAAGCTTACCAATGGTGATCACAGAACCCTGGGACAGGGCAACGGTCAAAAATACAGGCCAGTTGCCCGAAACCCAAATTTTGGTCACGTAAACATAGGAAAGCTGCAATGGTTGTAAATGTGAAAACCAGGTCACTTTTCTCAGTGCCATTGTAAATTCAAAAGGTCATTAAATGAATGGTTGTTAAGCTGAGGACTTAACACTTCCTTGAATAATACTGATATTTGAAAGGAGAGGAAACAAAATAATCAGAGCCAGTAACATTAAAAAAAAACCAAAACAATTACATGAAAGTAAGTGTTGTTGGGTGTCTGAAATATGTAGCGTAAAAGTCAGAGACCTGATTGGACCATTTCTTCCTTCAGCTTTCAGAAAGCTCAATAATGGTATAAAGCCTTGTGCTGATCTGAATTCTACTTGTGGCAATGGTGGATCTAAAAAAAAAATACACGGTCCTTATTATTATAACATTTTTAAAAAATTATTCATTCAGCACTGATTCATTCATTCTTTTTAAAATTTCATACTCTTCTTCATTAGGAATCCAAAGCAACTTGCAAGCAGCAAAATTAAATCATAACAGATCTGGCAACAATAAAATAGAACAAAAATACTGTTAACAGAAAATTCAGCTTTATTTATAAAAATGAGCTTAGTCTACACCAGTGGTTCTCAATCTGTGGGTCGGGACCCCATTTGGGGTCGAACGACCATTTCACGGGGGTCGCCAAACAAGGCTGTCCGCCATTTTTTCCCCCTTTTCTTTGGCCACGCCCCTGGCACCCGGTGATGTATAAGTGGTTGGGGGTCACCACAACATGGGGAACTGTATTATGGGGTCGTGGCATTAGAAAGGTTGAGAACCACTGGTCTACACCAAAAGATTTTTTTATCTGTTGGCTGAAAAAGCCTAGCCTGCCAGTACTTTTGGCAACTACTGTCTATTCTCCCAAAATGCCCATCTCCTCATACGGGCCCCAAACCTCAGTCCTTAAACTCTATATGAAGGAAAAAAATGACGAATATTTCTCATCGACCAGAAGTTTTCCCATTGTCTCAAAGCTTTAAAAAACCCAAACAGACGTAAATTACATTTAACAGCATGTTGTTATTGGGAGAGAGCAATCAGTAATATTTTATATACCTTTCTTAGTACATAAAATGCTGCCAGTATGCATTTTATCATTATTTGGTCCTTGTCCTATAAATAAACCACTGACCACCATTAATTCTGTTATGCGTTAATAATTATATCCACAGGGCACTCTAGAAAGACTCAATATACCTGATGGATTCAGCAAGATTACAGATGGCACTCGAAGAGTTTCCCAGTGACCTGGGGGAATATTATTTTAATTTTAAATTGTTTTTGGTACCTGATATATGATAGGGATGAATAAAACTGACTGATTCGATTAAATGGGCACAAAATTTTGGTGAACCAGTTCTACTAGACACTTGGGAAACCATCTGGGTGAGGAATGTTAAATTTACACAAGCCCAGAACTTAAGGGAGAATTTTTACAAAATGTTTTATAGATGGCACCTTGATCCACAAAAAATGTCTCGTATGTATCCTGACTTACAGCCTAAATGTTGGAGATGTGGTTGTTTGGATGCTACTTATTATCATATTTGGTGGTCGTGTAAAAATATAAAAGCTTTTTGGATTAAGATATGGTGGAATATTCAAAGAATTTTTAGAAGGAGGGTAAAATTTACCCCACAATTGTTTTTGTTGGGTATTGTTACTGATTGTGATGTTAAGGAGGTTATACTGATGTTAAATTTAATCACAGCCGCAAGGTTGTTAGTAGGGCAATACTGGAAGAAGGAATCTTTGCCTACCTTGCAAGAATGGTTTTTTAAAGTTTCTTATTTGGCGGAAATGGCAAAGATTTCGGCTTTTTTAAAGGATCAATCGCAAGAGAAGTTTTTTGCGGTATGGGAAAAATGGATAGATTTTATACAACATAAGTTGGATATAAAAAAATATTACTTAGTTTTTCAATAACCTATATATAAATTTTAATATTTTATAGATTGTATTTTTTTTCTTCTCTTTCCTTATATTTTTTATTTTTATCTCATCTTATTTTACTTCTTTTTTATATATATATATCTTTTCTTCTTTCTTTTCTCTTTTATTCTCTTTCTTTTTAAGTAATTTTTTTTCTCTTTTTTTTAATACCTATGTTTTGTTTTTTTTTACATATATATTATTGTTAATTATCTTATAAGCTTAGGTAATGTATTTAGATATATTAATGGTTTATATTTTTTTAATTTTTTTTAAGATTTTTAGAAATTTTAATCAAGCCTATATTCAGCTCTGGGAAGGTGGGGGGGATGGACTGGGAGGGTTGGGGTGGTTGGGTAGGGTTGTTTTTTTTTTTTTTTTTTTCTCCTTATTTGTAAAAACTTTTAAAAATTTTCAATAAAAAAAACTCACTGATTCAAAAATAAAATATTGTGCAGAACTCTGGCATGCTCTGTTTCCCTTCTGGACCAATCTGAACTCCTTCTGAATCACTAGTAGTTTGCCCAACCTTTGGTCTTCTGGATATTTTCAAATTCAGTTTATATAATTTGGGATGGGAATTTTGGAAAGAGAAGAAACAGGACAGATAGTTTGATGCTACAACAGACCTCCCCAGAGCTACTTATGACCCAGTGTCAAAGTTCCAAAAGCTGCTCTTCCCACAACCAATGATTGAATTTGGGGTGCTTGGCAACCGGGCCGCATTTACGACTGTTTGCAGCATCCCACATGACCATAATTTGCAATGTTTTTTTGCTGGAAACGGGCCTGCTTCACAACTATGCCCAGGCTGCTTTCTGTATGGCAAGCATGCTCATTAATAAGGGATGAAGAGCCACTGGAGGAAGGACTGTTCAGCAATAACGCTCCACTTTTATTAACTTTTAAAGATCTTCTACCTTGCTTCTTATGTACAAATAAGATTCCTGGTGAGAACAGGCCATGTTTGAGGTCTTATTTTTGCAGAAATATTGAAAAATTGACTGTATATAAAATTATTTAATCAAACATGGAAGCAGGGCTCTGGAGAATGTCAAGTATATTCAGTTGCTATAGATCAATGTCTCTCAACCTTGGCAATTTTAAGGCATCTGGACTTCAACTCTCAGAATTCCACAGCCAGCAATGCTGGCTGTGGAATTCTGGGAGTTGAAGTCCACATGCCTTAAAAGTGTCAAGGTTGAGAAACACTGCTATAGATTCTCATACTGAAGGAACCACCTTGGGATAAGAAAAACAAGAAAAAAAGTGTAAATCAAGGCATTACCTGCTAATGGGATGCTCAAATGGAGGGGGACATTATGATTTAGGTCAGCAGTGGAGATATTTACAGTGTAATTGCTGCCTGAAGATAAATTGAGGCACAATTCTGGATTCCATGAATTTGTGGTAAAGTTAAGAATCATTTTATGACTGAATTCCTCCTGATACCAGCGTAGACCCACTAGGTGAATCTATAACAAGAAATGCATAATTAAACATATCTGACACCGTGGATTATGCTGTGAATCAAACAGGTATGACACTAATGGACAGTCTAAATATAAGTGTACTGAAAAAATGTCTAATTTAATAGAGAAAAAATGATGGATAAGCAGTTTTTCGTAACCTGATGCTTCTTGATCAATTGGGACTACAATCCCCAGCCAACATGGATCATTCCAAATCATCTGGAAGGTATGGATTGAGGAAGACAGGGGAAAAAACCCAGAAAGTGCCAAACTAAATAGCAATAGCAATAGCACTTCGACTTATATACCTCTTCTTAGTGCTGTACAGCCCTCTCTAACAGGTTTATAGAGTTAACATATTGCCCCAAACAATCTAGGTCCTCATTTTACCGACCTTGGAAGAATGGAAGGCTAAGTCAACCTTGAGCCGGTCAGGATCAAACTCCTGGCAGTGGGCAGAGTTAGCCTGCAATACTGTACTCTAACTACTGCACCACCATGGCTCTTGATAAATAATCCATGCCTTGGGCCTTATTTCAAAATTCTTGAAAGTGATTTGTTCAGACTTATGGCAAGAACAATCCACCAGGTAGAGAGGAAAAAGTAAAAAAATCAATTTCACAATCCATGATATGCATGCATGAGCAAGTTAAAGGCTGCATGTGCAAATCATTCACCAGACCCAGGAAGCACACAAGGCCACTCCATTCCCCCCTTCACATGTTTCTGTGTCAAGAGATAGATTGTCTTGTTCTTTAAAGGCTGGCTATTGGGATCTGTAGTTCTGCAACATCTGAAGGGTCCTTGCTTTATACCTTACAGGCCTATGCAAATCTTGATACAGTTTATCACAATCTACGAAGGAAAAAGGCATAACATAATAGTTTTTCATAATAGGTATAAGAATACTTGTAATTCTATGCTATCAGACAAAAGGACTTCAGTCAAAATGAAACATCTTTCCTTACATAAATCTACATTACTCCTACAAGTTCTCAACTTATGACTGGTCACTTAGCAACTCTTTGAAGTTTTGACGAACCTAGAAAAAGGAAGTTCTAACTTGATACTGATGGTTGCCCCCATCTCCCCCATCTCCTCTTCTTATTCAAGTCCCAATTCTAACTTCATTGAAGCATCATTACTTCTGCTTGGTATTTGCAGCAGGGTTGATCACACATGATAACCCAATTTATGACTGTAACAACATACAACCATAACGGGCAGGTTCCATTACAGTTGTATGTCAAGGACTACCTGTATTTCCACTTCAACTTCTGAAGTGGCAGCTAAACAGCTACCAAAATCAACAAAGCCTATGACTCTGAAGAGATAATGGGCCAGTCTGTGTATTTCAGACAACAACGTCACCATCAAAAGATGTGTGAAAAAAAGTATTTCTCAAAGTTTTTCCATTATTTTCCATTCAGTTACAACTGTGCCTAACTTACTAGGTAGGTTTCCTCAGTCTGTGTTCTTCTTGGGACTCTCTGCCATTTAATACAGGTGTCATTAAATATGGAAATGTTGTTGAATACTGTCTTTTCTGGAAAGAAAAAGGGAAGGAGAAGACACTGAAACTAAATACAAATATTATTTTTATTGGAATTATTTATTAATAAAGATATAGCATTAATATATAAAAGCATAGGCCTGAGGCCAAAACAACTGGTAAGTTAGAGCTACTTTTCTTGATTCTCATATGTCTTTTCAGATCAAAACACTGAAGTGCAGAGAAGATGTTACTGAAATATAATTCCCAAAATTCTAGCCAAGACATTCCCTATTGGCTGCTTATCTTGCCTGATTACTTCTAATCAAAAGAAACTGCCCTTCCTGTCTCTAAATACCACATACAGTATACTTATCCTCCAGTCTATTTGCTCTTTTGCTCTACGGTTTTCTCAGCCTGTGAATGTATGTTTTGATCCAGTATTTGAAATGCTCTTTTCCCTCTCTGAATCATATTCTGAATATTTGGTTCCTGATCAGAAGTAGTACTTGTTTTTTTAGTAAATCTCTTACATGAACCTCTTCTTGTTCAAGTCCCAATTCTAACTTCATTGAAGCGTCATTACTTCATTATTGTTGTGCATAGTGCTTTAACTTTGCAATTTCTCAAGATTTCTTTTCAATCCACAGCATTCCAAGTAACATTTTAATTCTAGTTCCATTCATTCATTGAAAGTTGACCACAAATTTTTGTTCTTACATTAATGGATTGATTTAATGCATTAAGTGAATGCATTAAATTAATCACTGAGTAACAATTCACCATTCAAGAGGAGAGGAGAGGAGAGGAAAGGAGAGAAGAGAAGAGATAATTTCTCCTATTTGCACATTTTCTGCAAGCAAACAACCTTGCAGGTTTAGACAATATCAAGGATTGCACAGTTTAATATTGAATTAGATATTCTCTTTTCTTGGAACCACATATGGGCATCAAATGCTTCAGAAAGCATGCAAATGAGAGAAATTTGCATGTAAGCAAATTTGCATCAAGGAACATCTATTCTTTTTGCATAAATATCTAAATAGAGAGCAAAGCCCATACTTACTGAAGATGTTACCTAGCTGGATAATAAAATATCTGCAAACAAACAACCAGTTTCAGAGAACACCAAGAACTCCACAATTCACTATCCAATTTTGCACTGTAAATTCTACAGTATATTTCAGCCAAATTAAGTACCACCTAGCTAATTAATCTTGGTTGATCTTGAAAAGCACTGGACATGATTAATACCAGGATAGGAGATTACTAAGATGTACCAGGACTATAGAGTGCATTGGAAAGTTGAAAAAAACATCAAAGTCAATGGCAAATCACAGGAGTAAAGCATAACGATTAAATGAAAACATTACATTTACCTTTTAATTTTGTTAGTAAAAAGTGTTCATGTTCTTTAAACAGAAACAATGTTGCTTGCTAAATCTTATTTGCTATCCTCCAAAAGTGATAGAATTGCACAACGATATCTGGGTTATTTGGAAATACTATATTAATAAACCCTGTTCTTGTCATGTTCATTGTAATTTTAAGTCACAAAGAATGCTTTTTTTTCTTCAAAATTATCTTAGGAAATATTCATACTCCAAATGAATGGATGGAATAGTTGCTACCATTTCCCAAAGAACTCTAGAAATTATAGCCTTAGAAGTAGAATCTAAAGCTCTCTAAGAGACACAGATTTCAATTTTCCAAGGCAATTAATTATTTAAAACTGTCCCAAATTGCACAGGTATATAAAAAATCAAATATGGGATCATTTTTTACATACAATTTTAAGAGCCTGGGTTCTGCTCCCTCCCAGGCTGCTCCCTTTACTTATTTGCTTCTAAACCACTTTGTGTCATTATATGTACATTTCAGAATCACATTTCTATACAATACAAACATTTTTTCCCCCTGAGAGAAGTATCAACATCAGTGCAATATACTGGGGAAAAAAATTGAACTTCCTTTTCTTTCTTATTATCACTAGATCTGGAAGAGTAGTTTGTGTACCACAATAATAATTTAAGGCAAATTTTCTATTTATTACTAATGTTAATATTTTCTAGGAGTACAGAACCTACCAGCCACTGGATGAATTACTGGATGTGCTATTCTCAACCGTAAAAGCAAATTAATGGAGTCTGCAATAATTTCCACAGTGTAATTTGTGTGTTGCTGTAATTGCAAACACACATTTACAGCCAGCTCAGTGGCAGGAGGTTTGATCAACATATCTGTCATTTCCTTTGATTCATTTCCTAGCATCAACACAGTAACCTGTTAGCAAGAAAAAAAGAGAAATAAATTCTAAAAAGCAGGAGTCTGCGGTCTATCTCTATAATGTAATATTTTTAAATTTTCAATTCCAAATCTCCAGAGAAATTCTAGAGATTGTAGTTCTGCAAAACTAGCATCACAATACAGGTTCCCAAAGTTATTTGAAGAGAAAAGTTACGGCAAGTGGTTAAACTGCGTGACACTGAGTTGGGCTCAACTTTTGGTACATACATGGATGAAGGCTCATCATCTCTTTCTGTAATCTGCTTAACCCCATCCACTTGCTATCTTTCCCTTTCTCAAATTCTCTCAGCCTTGTCAAGCATAGTTACTATTTTCACACCATCTGCCCAAAAGATCACTATGGGTTTGCTCAGTGGAGGGATTCAAAATGTGAACAATGGTTCTCTGTGTGGATACTGCTTCCGGAAGTCTGTTCTAGGCCTGGGCAACAAAAAATTAGCTACCGGTTCTGCTAAAGTGGTGCGAACCAGCTGAATCCCACCATGGGGTTTGCTTCATGCCTTCCTTTTTTTGCTCCTACAAGCAAGGGTAACTGTATCAGAAGCTCAGACTCCTGCTGGCATCACTCCCAGAGCTACCCTTATGACATTGAACCCTCTCACCACGGAATGGGACAACTCGCCCGCAGCCAACTCGCTGTGGCCAACTCATCACAGTCAACTCGCTGCGGGACAACTTGCCACGGGACAACTCACCATGGGACAAGTTAACAATTCAATTTAATTATTTAAAATAATTTTTTTTAAAAATATTGATTTAAACTATTGATTTACTGAAAAAAATGACAGACAATGTAGAATACTGGAAATTTCATTTTGCAAGACCATAAGAAAACGTATCCAAGAAGCAACGTGTGAAAGCTTGTGAAAAAGGCAATTGAAGAAAACAAAGAGATCAACAGAGCAAAATGCAAGACTATAAATATATGAAAGAAGGCTTTTTGCATTAAAACGTGAAGATGGCTTTGTGTGCAGAACAAGACAGGAAATGTTAAAAATAACTGAAAAATTCTATGCACAGCTATACAAAGATCAAGATCACTCAAAACTAACAATACCCATGAAAGAGGAAATGCCACCTATCCTGGTGAAGGAAGTATCAAGTGCCATAAAATCAATGAAAAATGGCAAAGCTTCAGGAAATGACTGTGTTACGGTTGAAATGCTGAAAACTGGTGATCACAATTTATATGATACTAGCAAAATTGTACTTGAGATGCCTCAGAGAAGAAAAAATACTCGATGCATGGAAAAATACTGAAGTGATTCTTATACACAAGAAATGGGCCTAAGATGATTTAAAGAACTATAGCCCAATAAGCCTTCTTTCAGTCATCTCTAAGGTTTTCATCAATTTAATAGCAAAAAGAATATTGAGAAGATTAAATGATGCACAACCAAAGGAGCAGACAGGGTTTAGAAGTGGCTACAGCACAATGGATCACATCCAGATTGTTTAGCAAGTCATTGAAAGGCACGTACACCATGTCTCTGTGCATGGCTTTCATCGACTACAAAAAGTTGTTTGATTCAGTATTCCAGCAAGCAATAATTAATGCATTGCTCAACCAAGGCGTGGACACTGCTTATAAAAAAATTACTACAATCAATATATGAAAAAATACTGGCAACAATTTGCCTTAATGATCCTAAAGTGGAAATCAACGTGGAACAAAGTGTATGACAAAGTGATACAATATCACCTATCCTTTTCTCAGCCTGCCTTGAAGAAGTATTTCGCAAATTAGACTGGGCAAAAGATGGATTAAAAATTAATGGTGCCTATTTAAATCACTTCAGATTTGTGTGATGTTGTTCTCTTCTCACAGGACCCAGAAGAGCTACAAAGACACATACAAGAACTGTACAAAGCAGGAGAATCATTTGGCTTAAAAATAAACCTGAAAAACAGCCAGGTTATGTTTAATAAATTCACCAAAGAAAGAAAAAAAATTATATCTGGAGAAGAATTAGACATAGTAGACCACTACATATAACTTGACCAATGAATCTCAATGGAAAGTGATACAATAAAGGAAATTGAATGACGTTTAAATGTGGCTGGCAGGCATTCAACAAGCTAAGCATAATTTTCAAGAACAACCTCCCCCTAAGCCCAAAGAGAAAAAATTTCAATCAGTGTTTACTACATGTTCTAACATATGCCGGTGAAACATGGATACTAACCTCACAATCAATACAAAAGCTACGAGTTGCGCAAAGAGTCATGGAAAGATACATGCGTGCATTAAAAAAGATCGAAAGACCTGCATATGGATTAGAGAACAAACAGAAGTATATGATATCATCGGGAAAGTAAAAGAATTGAAATGGAAATGGGCTGGTCACATAGCAAGAAGACCTGATGTCTTTGATATTAGTGTAACTCTTATCCCGCAGCGAGTTGTCTTGTAGCAAGCTGCCCGTAGCGAGTTGGCTGTGGTGAGTTGGCCGCTGCAAGTTGGCTGTCTCTGTCCACATGGTAATCCTCTGGGAGGGCATGGCAATTAAATTGGCAAAAAATTAAAGGTTTTTATAATGTAGATATATTTTTATAACTCTGAAGACAGCAAGAAACTAGACCAAGATAGTAAATCTGCATTAAAAATGGTTTTTGTTTTACCAAAGCCTCCCAGTTTAGAAAGCCTCCCAGTTTAGAAGTAGAAGTATAATTGTCTCCAGAATATTTACAATGAATGCAGAACGATGCTATCCATTGCCCAGCTAGAGAAAACTATAGCCATCCAAATAGTTCCATTTCAAAAATGACTTGCCTTTATAACCAGTATTTTAATAAATGTTTATATTGTATGTAGAAAGTCTGTGGGTATGAGTGTATAAAGTGTTAATAAGTAACAAAGACAATTTTATCTTTTCAAGACAGAAAATATCAAATGTCTCACGAACTTGATAGGTTTCATTTACTCCAGCACTTCCGTAATGTCTCTTCCATGACACACAAGGATCTTTCCATGTAACATTAACAAAGTCTTGCACTTCTACAAGACCAAAAAAAAGCATATACATTACTTAGAAAACTTTTATGAAAAAGTCATTTATCAAACCAATGTCTTATTTTGATCATGTACTGCTAACCAATTGTAAATTAAAATGGCAAGAATGTAAGAAGAGCAATCAAAGCCTTATCTCAGTGATGGCGAACCTTTTAGAAACCGAGTGGCCAAAAACTGGCCCCGGCCCCACTCCACTTCCCTGTTCCGCCCCTGCTCTGCCCTCCATCCCCTGCCCCACCTGCCCACAGGACCACTCATCGCCTCTAGGGCCTGCTGCAGATCGCCCAGGCAGCCCAGCAGCACTATGGCGACCACACTCTCTGCCCGCGCCCTGCAGCATCAACTGCACGATGGGGTGTGAGGGCAGAATCCTGTCTACGCTGCCTGGCTGCCATGTCCTTGGCTATGCTGCTCCGTGTGGGCCATCCTTGAGGGCAACTCTCCTTCAGGGGGGCTGCTGGAGAGGAGAGGGTCACGGGGGGAGGCAAGGCTAAGGCAACAGCACGTGTGCCCACAGAGAGGGCTCCGAGTGCCGCTTCTGGCACCCGTGCCAGTGGTTCGCCACCACTGCCTTATCTTGTCCAGTATTGTTATTTTTTTCTTCTTTTTATGACCCTGTAGTCCTTTAATTCAGGGTAGAGTCAGGGCGATTGGATGGAGCTGAGCATTTATTGATTGGATATTTTTTTCTTTGCACCCTAAGAGAGAAACATCTGCTGCTACCTAGGTTTAAACAATCAACCTTCCAAGTGGGAAGCAAGTGTCTTCACAACTAGGCCACCACGCCATTCGTTCAGTATTCTATTATTATTGTTATTGTTATTATTGTTATTATTAGTGTTATTAGTATTATTAATTAAACTCTTCCATGATGGTCAACCAAATGCCTATTAAAAGCTGAAAAGTTAGATAGTTCTCAACTTACAACCACAATTGAACCTAAAATTTCTGTTGCTCGGTGAATTTTGCCACATTTTATGACCTTTCTTGCCCCAATTGTTATGTGAATCACTACAGTTGTTAAGCTAGTAACATAGTTAGGTGAATCTAGCTTCCCTATGGATTTTGCTTGTCAGAGTTGCAAAAGGTGATCACATGATCCCAGGAGACTGCAACTGTCATAAATATGAATCTTGATCTTTTGTCCCTTTAAATAATGTAATATCTTTTAATTTTTTCTTTGTCCGTTTTCACAAAATTCTTCAAAGCTTTAACAAGCTTCTTTTTTTAATCCAATATAAGAAAATTAGCCAGGTGACTCTCTTAGTTATTATCTGTATATGCCTTTTAATGATTAAAACATAAGCTGATTTCTTTTGTACGTTCAGTGTAACATTTTTCCATATCATCCTTGTAGTCTGACATTTTTAAATCCACTTTCAAATCAGTCTCAATCATCTCAGGTAACACTTGTTCCTCTTCTCTAGCATCTTTTAATCACAACTTTCTACAGAGGCGAAAACTCTTAAAATTAATTTCTGGCTCCATTGTTCAAAAATTTCCTTTAGTTATGTCCAATGTTAAAATATTTTGCTTCATTCAGCATTTGTAAGTTTGAGTAGTCTTCTTCTTTAATTGTAATCTTTAGTTCCTTTTAGTTCCCTCTATTGTGTGAGTTTTTATAGCCTTATCTTAGTATGTTTTTTAAAGAATTCAAAACAAACCATTTTCCTATGGAACGTGTTTTTTTTATAATTAATTCCAAAATCTTGTTTGTAACTTTCTAAAATTAACGTTTCAATCATCCTTTTGCTATTTATTCCAGAAAAAAAAATAGTCCTTAAATCTGTATTTAAAGCTTATTTTGCTAAGGACTGAAGGAAACTTAACAATCCCAGCACAGTTAAACTTGTCAATCTAAAGTTTCCTAACAGATGAAAAGCAGTTAACAAACAATCATTGAAAGTGATTAGAACAAAAAGTAGGTGAACCCAGTGTCTGTTCAAAGGTGCAGACTGCAGGATAGCAAGATAGCTATTCCCTTGTCTCCAAGAGTTCTGGAGATGGTTGTCTTACAGTCTCCCCAGAAGAAGAAGCTGTTTGGAGCACTTGTGAGTGATCTCAAGTTCTTTCTTTGTCTGGGGAGGAATTACAAAGAGCCGATCTACATGCTGGCTTTTTATTCCACTGCAGTTTTCAGTTAGTTTTTCATCAAGCAGTCTTCAATTCACCATTTCTTCCATCATGACTGAAAATAATTTTCTGGCCTTTTTCTTGGTGATTATTAAGCAAATGCTGTGATGATTAAGTGAACCCATTAATTTGAACGAATGCTTTTTGCTGAAATTGGCAAAAAATGCCAGAAGCTGGTCAAAAAACATCACAAATCACATGACTGCAGCACAGCGTAAGTTATAACGTGTTCTGGCGATGGCGGAAAGAAGTTTGGGGGGAGCAGGAGACAGGCATCCCAAACACTTTTTGCCCTGAAAATCAAGGTTTCTGGGCTCTGTGATCTTGTGAGAGTTCAGGCACCGGTTCTCTTCAAAAGAAGATGGGTGCCTGAACTCACGCAATTATTATGGCACCCAGGAGTTTCCATGGACTCTCCTCTCCCTCAAAGAGGCAGAGAGGAGAAACAGCAGCCAAGAGGACTTTTGCAAGGTAAGTGAATACGGCACGGCAGAATGGGAGGGGGAAGTAGTTGTGGAGAGTATGGGGGGACTAGGGTGAATGTTGCAGAGCCTCTGCAGCCATTCGTAAGGGCGAAAAACTGCTGTGGTGCTGCAACATTCATAATTTTGGGAGTTGCTCGTAAACACTAGGGGGTGCTTATTGCGTAACTTTGAACAAGCGCTAAGTGAATGCTCGTAACTCGGGGATTACCTGTATAGAATTTTCCTTCTCCCTTCACCACTCACATGCACACAGAAGAAATATGTCTTAGATACTGCAAGAGTTTGGAAATCACTTCAAACTATTTCCATATTTAGGAATATAAAGTTCAAGTATACTTTACTGCAAATCAAACAGTAATTAAATTGATTAAACAAAAAAAATCAGTAAAGATGAAGTTATAATGCCAATCAGTAGTATTTAAATGCAACATGCATTAAATACATAACTTAAAAGCACATTCTGCTTCAGTTTATAAATAAGTAATTAATTCTTATCTTTCAAATCACTAATCTAAAGCATGATATCAAACATCACTATTTCTTCCAGATCAAAAAAGAAGTTCCAATAGGCACAGATATATGGCAAAATAATAAGCTTCACTTTTCCCCACCACAATGAATGTGAACCAAAAGGTTTCCTCTGTGAATTATTGAAAATGAAGCTCTTGCAAGATATTGGAGCTCCAGAAGAATCATATTCTCTTAACTTCACATTATGTCTGTGCCCTGTTTAGTTTCAATCTGTAATATCATATGCGTGCTGTTAATAAAGAAGGCCACTGGATGCCAGTATTGTTCTATTAAAATGCAAAAGCACAAAACTGTACCATTTAAAAACTAAACAATCCTTCTTTTCAAACCAGTCTTATAAAGAGATTAAGAGGAAGAGTGACTGGGTGAGAAAATCAAAAAGTTTAGATGGTTTTAAGTGAAATTTTAATGGAAATGTTATGTTTGGGTCCAAGAAGTTCTTGAAGTTTACAATGGAAATAAAAAGTACTATTGAAGAGGAAGAAACCCTATTGAATGAAATTGAAATGGACTTTAAGGTGGATTTAAAAACTACACCTTATAAGAAAGAGATGGAAATACTGGATTTACAAATGAAATTGAATTATGAATTTAAAATGTTAAAAGATACACAAATAATAAACCAAAAGAAGGATGTGCATTATTTTTTAGATTGGACTTTGTGGGAGCAGTTTCAATGGGACTGCAAAAGGATTTTAATAAAGATGACAAGAATTCTGAAAGAGGCAAAGATACTACAAGAAAGTAGTTGTTGGAATTGTGTTGGTGAGACTTAAAGATCACTGGTGGAAAGAAATAAAAATGCAAAATTGGTTTTACCTGATTGGCATTAAAATAATGGCTTGTTATCCCTGGTGATCTTTAATGGGTTTTTTTTCATAGGGATTGGATGATGATTCTTAGTTTTGGTAATGTTTAATAGAGTGGAATGGGTTCGTTTGTAAAACTATCTATTACAATATTTAATTGTTAATTGGGGTTGTATTTTGAGTATTGGAAGAGATAGTTGGGGCAAATTTGCTTAAGTGGAGAAATATAAATATTTAAGTTATCATTTCTGTTAAGTCTTAGTGGACTTTTCCTGATTAATAAGGGTAATTAAAAATTTAGAGATGGGTTTATACAAAATCAGGTCAGGTATGGAATGTAGAAGTATTTTGTATTTTAAGAGAGAGTGATAAGATATTAATGTTGCTAGAGATGAAGGGGGGAAATTTTTCTTCCAATTTTTGCTCTCTCTGTATGCATGTGTGTATGTATTTCTGCATTAGCTTTTTGTATTTCCTTTATTTCTTAAATGTAATTTTTAATAAAATTATTGGGGGAAAAACTTGGGATGGCAAATGTGTCATTGATAATACACTTCATTTCACTGTAGTTTAACTTAGTGGTCCCCCTACAGTATATCACAGTGTAAAGTAATCTAGTAAATTAATATTAACCCTGTCCTTAGGATATTGTTATTTAAAATTTGAGAGTCAGTGCTATAATTAACTACTAAATAGATTTTTTTAAAAACTAATTATGACCTAATCTGATAGCTGGTCTTATAATTTAAAATATTATATAGTATCAGGCTATGGGGAGGATTGTTCTAAATATTCAGCTCTAGGTCTACTATTTTTGTCCAGAACCTTTTTGTTAGAATTACACATATAAATGACTATGTCCTTATGCATCTTAATTTGAGACTGTGTAGACCTGCCTTTCCTAAACTGGCTGATTGAGGATGTTCAAAAGAAAAGACAGATTTAGCCTTAAGTCAAGCTCAATTTTTGACAATTAATATGGACTCATCCATGCATTTCCTTTTCAGGATGTCTTTTCTATTTCACAATCTGGGCTCCAAAATCCTAGAATTCTCTGGTGATTTTCCATCAAAACACTAACCAGGTCTAACCTAGCTTAGCTTCTGAATCTAAAAAGATCAGTCAAGGGCTGCCAGCTGCCACACACACACACACACACACACACACACAGTGACTCTAAATGAATTCTGGGGAACTGGAAGATCTCTTAGAAAAAATTGAAATTGTAGCTCAGATATTTGGGAATTCAAACAAATTGCTTCTGTTCATAGATCAGGAAATACCTGTAATATTGTTCTCCTTCTGTTTTCAGAGTGATATTCCCACTGTAACATTGTGAATGTAACAAGGAAATAAAATAAATCATGTACACAACTTCTAAAACAATCATACTAAGGATTTCATTAGGCACTTACTTTTACAGCTTAAATCCAACATTTCCCAAGATCCATTTCTGGTGCAAACAGAATGACTTTTTGTCCCTGTGGAATAGAAACCTTTCACGCAGTTGTATTTTACGGTGCTTCCTGGATGAGTAGACCCATCCCATATCATGTTTGAGAAAGACAATACAGGAGGTTGGCCACAGGTGATTTCTAAGTGGGATGAGGAGGAATTTTTATTAAGAAATACACTTGGCAATACTGTACTACATCATGAGGGTTTATTCCTTTTTTTAAAATGGATTCTTTTTAACAGTCCAATATTTGGACTATGTTCTATAATTTGTCTCGAATTCCCACTAACTGTGGCAAGCAGGGTAAGGTGGAGAAACCGCTACTATAAAACTCCCTTCTAATTCCCAGTCAATGGACTATAATCAGCTTTGGACAAGAATAAGCTTCCTACTTTGGGGATTGGTTTTTAAGGATAAAGTGGAAATAAGACAATAAGTAAAATGAATAATATCTATGAAAGGCGCACCATTGTCTGTAATTTTACAGCCTTGATCTGGTGACCCTAATATTAGCCTCATTTAGACATTTGTTATCTGGAGTCTTCAAAAACATCAAATAAAACTCCCCTGCAACCAGTAGCATTTCAGTGGCACTGGCCACAGAGATACGTACATTCGGCATAAATGTTTGCAGCATGAAGCTACATTGGGTTTCATGTGAAGTGACAGAGAAAACAGTGTATGAACACTTGTATACGTGAAGGCTTCCATGTTGCAAACACTTACATTCAGTGGGTAGATGATTGCAGCAGTTAATGCTTAACAGTTAAACAATTAATGTAATGTTGGCAGGAAAATATGGTTGTCTGGATAAGGAACATCTGCCTACAACCAAAGATAAAATGGAAACTATGAATCAGCCATTGGAATGGATGGGATGAGAGTCATCTGCCGAAAATGTACTTTTCATGCAACCATTCTGATTCTAAACTAGTTTCTGGTCAAGTTATCAGACATGAACAACTTGACAATAATCATGAGAATTTTTCCCCCAGAAAGAAAATTTTATTTATGATGTAAAAGCAGCCTCCTGGTACCATGACAATGGACAGGATGTGGGCAAGGTCACGTCACTATGTCGTGGGAAATGAATTTTCTGTTTTTTCCTATTGAGGAGGGGAGTGTTTTTATACATTCAAAATATTAACCTTTGTTAGGGTATATGCAGTTTTCAGCATTACTCTCTTAAGATTGTGTCACCAATTTTGGACCGTATGGTAAGAAGCTGCTCCAGAGGCTGCAGAAGAGGAATCAAGTATGACCCTAGACTTGGGGCTGACATTTGATTTTATTCACCCATAAAGAATATTTAAACAAAAGTAACAGATAATATATTTACCTTTGCATTCAAAAGTAATGTTTTCCCATTTGTGAGATATTTTACATTCTGAAAAATTATGTTCTCCAAAAGACTGAAATCCATCTTTGCATTTATAGTATATGGTGCTCCCTAAAGTTGTGCTATTATCCCAGATAATGTCTGCATTTGGCAGCCTCGGTGGTTTTCCACAGTCTATTTCTAAAGAAGATAAAACAAAAATATGAGTATTAAAAATGGAATGCATATCAAATAGTTTAATAAGAAACTACCTGTCACATTGATTTATATAATTGACTTCAGATAAATAGACCCTTGCCACTGCAATGGGACTTCTGTTTTCCATCTCTTGCTTCCCAAATCTGTTCACAAAATCTGAGTTATGAGAGCTGAAGGGAGGTATTTCACCAACATTACCCATGCCACTGATAAACAATTACCAATGGATATAAACTTTTGTTTAACTATTGTTTTCATTTAAGAAAATTCAGTACACGTAGTCTTTGACATACGGCCATTTATTTAGTGACTGTACAATGGCGCTGAAAAGCAACAAAGAGAAGAGTACAGAGAAGAGCAACAAAGCTGATTAGGGGGACTGGAGGCTAAAACATATAAGGAATGGTTGCTGGAATTGGGCATGTCTAGTTTAATGAAAAGAAGGACTAGGGGTGACATGATAGCAGTCTTCCAATATCTCAGGGGCTGCCACAAAGAAGAGGGAGTCAAGCTAATTTCCAAGGCGCCTGAAGGCAGGGATGGAAACTAATCAGGGAGAGAACCAACCTAGAATTAAGGAGAAATTTCCTAACAGTTAGAACAATTAATGAGTGGAATGAATTGGTCTCAGAAGTTTTGAGTGCTCCGACACTGGAGGTTTTAAAGAAGAGATTGGACAACCATTTTTCTGAAATGGTATAGGGTTTCCTGCTTCCAACTCTGTTATTTGGTTATTGTGAAAAAAATGACTTATGACCAGTTTTCACACTTCTGACCTTTGCAGTATTTGCAGCATCCCCATGGTCACATAATCAAAATTTGGGCACTTGATAACTGATATGTGTTTATGACAGTTGCACTATACTGGGATCATGTGATCACCATTTGGAATCTTCCCAGCCAATGGAAGAAGTCAGATTTGCTTAATGACTGTATAATTCACTTAACAACTGCAATAATTCGCTTAACAATTGTGTGGGGGAAAGGTCACAAAATGGGTCAAAACTCATTTAACAATTGAAATGTTGGGCTCAGTTGTGGCCCTAAGTCGAGGACTATCATAGCTGCTTTTCAACTGATGAATGTATCATTTATCATAATCCTGAATACAACTTTGGGCCATTGTTCTATCTATCACAACCAAAAACCCCCCACATTTTTTCCTCTTTTTTAAAAATTCTTTTTTAACAAAGATAATATTCAGAAGTTGCTTTTATTTCTAGCTTCTGGGTTCAGTGACATAACCAGATCAGTGTTGAGACAAAGTCCTTTTCTTCAGCCAGCAGGAGATATCTTGAAGGACAACATGTCAGACTGAGACTATCACATAGTCAGTGGGAACCACAGTCCTGTTTGAGTTCCAGAACTTAAAAATAGAACTTAAAAGAACACATGGAAGAAAACGTTTAAAAATTGGAACTGGAGATCTTAAAAAAAAATTAATTGGGAAAGAGGAGGAGAAATGAAACTAGAATTTAAAAGACTGGGTATAGACAGAGAGAGAATAAGCAGCACGCTTAACAGTTAGAGAGGAAGAGGCTAAGTTGCTGAGTGTCTTCTACTACAACTAATTCAATACAGTACTCTCAGAGCTCTCTAAATTTTTAAAGGACTTGCCACTATGGGGTGCATGTGTGGAGGGGAGGACAGATGGTCTAGATGCACTGCAGTACAACTTCAAGGATGTTTAAGGGACAGTAAGCAAGGTGTGATGCATTTTCAGAGACCTTTTAAAGACGCCAGTGATCCATAGAAACCCTGAGGCAAAGTGGATTCAGTAATGCAGGACAGTGTCTACCACACATGGATATATGTTCCTTTATTGGCATATTCACTGAATAATGTGTGCATGTCAAGGTTAAGCATGATTGTCTACTTCACAAGTACTCCTAAATGACATCAAGCTAGTTGTCCTATTATATCTCTTTTAAATAGGCTACATGTTCTGTCTGCAGTTTGCACAAGCTGCTAGCTCAGGCACAGAATTTCCATCTTCTTAAACAGATTACAGACATTCTCAATCCACATCCACAAGTGAAGCATAGCTAGTGCACATGGCCAGTGCACAAGGAGTCAGCTTTCAACTCCTCCCTCTTCTCCCTCTTGTGCACTGCAAGTGTGAGTGTGGTGTTTCTCCCATGGACCCCAGTAGCTGCTCTACTCATGAGAAACCACAAGACCTCCATTCTTCAATATCTTCCTGAGGAGCAGCTGCTTGGAACTCAGATGGGCGATCTCTCCTTCTCTCCTTCATTGGGAAAGACTTTCACTGATCAGAAATCAGTGTTGGCCAGTGTTCACTTCACTGATCTGCTACTTCAGAGACAAAAGGTCCACCACAGAACCTCACCTAGGAATCTCACTGATTATTTTAAATCTTGAGGCAGAATCAGAGAGAGAACAAAGTGAGGAGTTGAATATCAGGGCTAGGAAAAAGACATAACTAACACAGTTTTTCTGAGATTTTGATTAAAGTACAGGGAAATAAGCAGAAATCTAGGCAGAAAATTGTGTTAGGATGTACCTCTTTATCTGTTGCTTCTTAGCCCTTATTGTCTCTTCTGATTATTTCTTATAGAAATAAGATATTTTAGGTCAACTCAGTGTTCCTTTCTATTCCTCCCTCAGGCTGTGACCAAGATGATTTATTGTTTTCTTCATTAATATCTTGTGGCCTGAAATATAGCAATAGCAATAGACTTATATACTGCTCTATAGTGCTTTACAGCACTCTCTGAGCAGTTTACAATGTTACTATATTGCCTCCAACAATCTGGGTCTTCATTTTACTGACCTCGGAAGGATGGAAGGCTGAGTCAACCTTGAGCCAGTCAGGATCGAACTCCAGGTTGTAGGCAGTCAGCCTGCAATACTGCATTCTAACCATTGCACCACCAAAGTTCTTATATAATCTAGAAGCTGTGTCTCTTCTAATCTTGTTTTTCCCCCCCTCATGTTTACCTTTTAGTCACCATAACAGGCAGCATAGAAACACAGAGCTCTAATTGTCACACCCAGTAGGTTTAGAGAGAAGTTGCCAGGATAGGCACACAATAGAGTAGAAATGGTGGCAGCGTGAACTACCAAGTAACTGAAGGCTGAAAGCTGGGCTAGGATGCGAAGTCTCAGAAGGTTTCCAAAAGAGGAAATTCGATTCAAAAAGCTCAGTTATGCTGTTATACCCATTACTTCAATATAAATGGTATAAAGAGTTTCAGAAAGCTGCATGAAATATTCTGAAAGTAGCTTAGCACTAGCCATATTCAGATACCATGTTATGAAATACCTTTTATATTTTATCAGTCCTCTCTCTTCTATTATAGTTATAATTAGGTATTGGGGAAATTCATTTCTGTGGTGATTAACCACAGATTGTGTAAAAATTGGTTCTCAGACTGATAAAGATTCAATTGACTGTTATGTAAACAGCTAGCTGTAGACTTCTCTGTTATCAAGAAAGGGAGCCACCATGCCTTCAGTTCACAATAAGGCTACGAGAAAGAGATTCAACAAGTCTTTGTCCTGATATACACAGAAAGAAATTGGTTCCACATTGAAAAATTAGTTCTCTTGCTGGAATTCCTATATCCCTATTCCTTTTATTGCTAAGTGAACTCTGAGAATTATGTTTGGAAAAGAATCATTTTCAGTTCATGCAATCAGGCATATTTGGAACAATAAACCATTAACTATTGTTAAAAAGTTAATGTTGTGAATTATTACTTATTAAAACAAAGGCAGCATCTAAATTTTAACTGAGCTGCACATAAAATCATTTTGTAGAGATTATGAGTTGACAACATCCTGGGTCTATCAGTAAAAACAAATTCCAAAAAGGCCGTAGTTTATGTAACAATAATAACCAATATGAGAAGGTATGCTTTATGCATATTTATTTGCTTTTTTTAATCTGTAGTATATTAAAAAAATCAAAACAGCTATTTTAATATTTAATATTTTAAATGCCTCAGGAAAGGGCATTTTTCCCTTAAGCTTTTTTGATACAGTTTTAATCCTATTAACTATTTTATACAGCTTTTGTGCTTTATAGGTTTAGGGATTTTTTAATATACATTTAATTTTTTTTCTACTTTATGAAAACCACTGTGAGAATATAACTGAAGCACAATATGAAAATAGTATGTAAACAAACAAGCCTGGATCAGTATGTCAGAGCCAAAGAGTACATCACGATATATTCATTAAAATTAATTTTAAAATAACATAGTAAAAGTTGTTTTTAGAAATAAAGATAAATAAATAGAGCTGATGCTATCATTAGGCACAGTAAGGTGTTTGCCTCAGCTGGCTGATGCCAGGAGAAGAAAGAAAAGGAATGATCATAAAATGCTATCTCTGACCTACAGAGACAGCACAGTTTCAACCCTGCTAATGGGGAAGGATTGTCTCCTATAGGAAAGGTAAAAGCCTCAATTATCATTACATCACAGAGAGATGCTGAACTAAAAGTCAACTGCCAAATCATTTTGCTTCTCTAGGAAAAATTTTTGGGGAACTCTCTCCTTCGCATTACAGTCTTAGGCTAGCCTAAGCAACAGGCAATCAAACAACAACAATCAGCCAAGATTAAAATAGGGCTGTCCAACCTTGGCGACTTTAAGATTTGTGAACTTCAATTCCCACAATTCTCCAGCCAGCCCTCCTGGCTAGGGAATTCTGGGAATTGAAGTCCACAAGTCTTAAAGTTACAAAGTTGGACATCCCTATTTTAAAACAACAAGGGGAAAAAGTTGTGTTTCTAGTACTGAATGCATGGTTTTGTTTATAATCTCTACCTCTATTATAAATTAAGAATAATATAAGAGGCAGGAGGTAAGTTCACTGCTTTAAATTACATATTAAACAGGACGGGTAAAAACCCAATAATAACAGGTAATTTTTTAAAAAATCTAGAGGACCTGGGAAGCATTGTATGGTTTTCCTGGGCAGGTACAACATAGAAAATCTTGGAATTATATAAATTTCTGTGAGGTTTAAAGGAACCATTTTTTTTTTTCAAATGGACTGACAAGTGATACTCTCATGGGAATAATTAGATTTATCAATGGATTTTTCAGATGCTCTCTTTACCTTTACACACCATATCTGCACCTTCCCATTTTCCTTTGGCATTGCAAACCGCAGTTGAGTTCCCACTTTCAAGGACATAATTCGGCTGACAGGTATAAAGGGCTTGGTTTCCATAAGTGGTTCTATCCACAGGAGCTGACAGAGCATTTGGAATATAAGGTGGAGGTCCACAATCCACAACTGCAGTAAAGTGAAAGGAAAAATAAAATTTGAGATGCTTCTCCCCAATTCCTTTGACTTCCCGAGATCTATCAACTGGCGTTCTCTGAGAGAAAATATAAAACTCCAAGTCTCATTTTCCTCAGAATCAAATCCTTGGAACGCCACCAAGTGAACAAAATTTGAAGAATTTCACTTGCTTAAGAAGAAAAGCAACTTTGAAGGAAATGGCATTCTCTTCCCATGTGAATAGTTCTTTCCCCTACAGGGTTCAGATCTGTAGCAGACTCAGACTTATTGTGAAAAAAATACTGCTTTCCTTGGTAATATAAGAAAAAATAAATTAAAAATTAAATTAAATGGAGTTTTAAGACATTGAGCACCTTCTGCAGTTTTAAACCAATATATTCTATCTTGATATGTTTAGATAACTGATAATCAGTAAATGTAAGAAATGTGTTATTGACAGATGAGGAATGCAAACCTTAAGAACAGAAAGATGAACTAATAAGGGAAAAAGAAATGAATACACTTAGTGTGGTTTATTCTGACACATCCAAAGAATAAATAAGTAATATATTAATTTTAGCAGAGCTAAGTAGTGTTCCGTAAGGAGGATCCATGCAGTGCCAATACTATACAAGTATATTTTACTGTTTCTGCTAAATATGGCAGATGTAAATTTAACTTGCACTACGTTCACTGTTTAATCTATTAATTATATGAGACTTTAAGAGAATCAGACACAAATGTATTTTGCTCACAAAGTTTAAAATATACACAGTGAAAACAATCCATAACTGAAAACAAAAACTAATTGCACCAAGTGCTCTTTAAATTAAATGAAAACAGAAAAACATATGAATGATTTATTGTTGCGGTACTTACCTATACATGTTGTGCCATCATTGGGAATAAATGTTCCATGTTTATTGGAGGCCTGGAAGCCTACATGGCAAACACAGTAATAGCTTCCGTGTGTATTATGACATACAGCGTGCTCTCCACAAATGCCAGAAAGACATTCATTTTTATCTGACAATATATTTAGAATATATAATAGAGATTAATCAAATTAATAAAGAGTACAACGTATTATATAATAGGACCAATATTGTTCTACCACTCTAATAATGGATGAAAATATCCCATGTATATGTGTCAGTATAATACATATACATCTAATCTGGACCAAGTAGGCAATATTATTTTGTTACAATTAGCATGAATTAACAAGTGAAATAAAACTATGTATATTGTGAGAGCGCAAAACTAACTGAAAAGGAGAGGATACAATAGTTCTGAATAAAGAGTCTGATTTTTGGAAGTGGAATTGATAAACACATTCAGGGAAGTGAAAGTATAGGCTTAATTATGAATGAAAGGGATACTATGTATGTTAGAAATTATAAACTAGCATCATCTGAGCTGTCATATCTACAGATTGGTGAATGTGGATAATGGAAGAACCGGATATGAGTTTGGGGAAAATTGTGTAAGATGCTTAACAAATATGATCCAGAGAAAAATTGTTAGGTGAGGCAAACGTATGGAAACGTTTGACGACCCAAGGATAAGATAGGTGACTGGTTCTTAAAAAAAAAAAAATGTTTGTTTCAAACACAGCTACACAGGAAGCATCAAAAAAGATAAGATAGCAGAAGATCTGTTCTGATACAAACCATAGACCGTTTGTCCATGTGAATAAAAGAGCAGGAATCTTCTCCTCCTTGGACATTGGTCCCTTGAGTATTAGATTGCTTGCATGATACAAGTAAAATAAATATATCAAAGCAGAAGGCAGTTGTGTTTGACAGGAACTTGGTTACAAAGATCTTATTGACCATAAATGGCAGCAAGGGAATAAAGTTTTCGGCATCTCTTTGCTGCCATCTAGTGGTCACTGGGCTCTTGCAGTTCAGATAAGAGGCATCTATTCTAGTCCCTTCTTGATTAATAAGCTAAATGATACCAGACAATTCATCGTCTCTCAATCTAACTTATGTCTCAGGCTGGCGAGAATAAATGTTTCTATGTGTGTATGAGGATAGCATCGGCACTAGCAATAAGCTCCATTCGTTGAACTTAGAGACTCTTTGAGACTCTTTAAAATCCTGACCACAATGCATGAAAAAATGGTTCAGAAATTTTGTCACATCAAAAGTCTGACTTATACTCTATTTTTAGATCCATATTGAATTAACTTGTCTATCTTTCTAAGAAGAAGCAGCAATTTTAGGAAGTGATGACATAGTGAAATAAATAACTGAAAACTGCATGCTAGAAATGATTACCGAGCAATTTGTTCAGCAAAAAACATTTTAGTGCTGGACATGTGAGAAACTGAGAAAACACCAGCAATGTGGTCCTCGACAAGGTCTGTAAATAAAAGAACAAATGTCCCCCACCATCATCAAAGCCCTACTAAAGTTCCAATCTTGAGTTTGCTTGTCCATTTACAGGAGGTCCTTGACTTACAACAGTTCATTTAATGATTATTCAAAGTTACAATGGCACTAAAATGTGACTTATGACCGTTTTTCGCACTTATGACCTTGGCAGCATCCCCATGGTCATGTGATCAAAATTCAGATGCTTGGCAACTGGTTCATACTTATGACTGTTGCTGTGTCCCAAGGTCAGGTGATCTTCTTTTGCAACCTTCTAATAAGCAAAGTCAATGTGGAAGCCAGATTCACTTAACAACCGGGTTACTAACTTATCAACCGCAGTGATTCACTTAACAACTGTGGCAAGAAAAATAGGGCAAAATTCACTTAACAAATTTCTCACCTAACAACAGAAATATTTGGGTTCAATTGTGGCTGTAAGTCGAGGAATACCTGTGTTCATGTCAGAAGCATCACAATTAAAATAAGGCTTACTATACAATATAAAATTTAAAATATAAAATACAAAATTAAAATATGTACAAGTTAAACAATCTTGCCCAGAAACTAATAACATTAATGGCGTGGTGTCGCGCTTAAGGTCCTCAAGCATGCACTGATCAAGACACAAAGGACAGATATACATATGTCACATATACATATATCAAGCTAAGGTGAGTGAGACTCTTCCCTTCGTTCCATCCATCTGTTTCACTTAGCATCGTTTGTCTTCTACCTTTATCTTTTACGTTTTACTGATTTTAATGTAATTTTTTATTGTTGTGAACTGCCCAATTAAAATTGGGAGCATACACCTTTAATAAATTATTATTAGTTTAGAAATCTTCAAAAGGGCTTCACGACATGACACAAGAAAGTACAGGCAAAGCACCTCTCTTCAAATGGTTAAAGTAGCCACTTTCTTCCCAGGTTCATGTGGCAGCTTGAGAAGCTGTTCCTAGCTGTCTCTGCTTGCACAGCCATGCATAGCCTCTGATCTACAGGGCGGGGGGGGGGGGGAAGGAAATCCAAAAATGTGCATGGACAGGCCTGCAGAGATCTGTGGGAGCAGCTCCTGAAGCAGAAAGGCAAACCTATAAAGGTGCCTGCTTTGATGAATGAAAGAGAGGAGTTTTATTAGGAGTTTTAAAAGAAGCATACCGAGAGATGCTTCTTAGGAAGGATTTGCAAAGCCGTCTTAGGAGGCAGGCAGACATTGAACTTGCCAGATATATAATCATCCCTCTAATCACATCATTACCTCCTAGCTTCCTCAGAGAATGGAGGCTGCCAAAGATTTATATAGGTAGTCCTCGACTTACGGCCACAATTGTGCCCAAAATTTCTGTTGCTAAGTGAGACATTTGTTAAGTGAGTTTTGCCCCATTTTATGACTTTCCTTGCCACTATTGTTAAGTGAACCACTGAAACTGTTAAGTTAGTAACACGTTTGTTAAGTGAATCTGGCTTCCACGGTGACTTTGCTTGTCAGAAGATCTCAAAAGCTGATCACATGATCCCGGGACACTGCGACCGTCATAAATACGAACCAGTAGCCAAGCATCTGAATTTTGATCATGTGACCATGGGGGGGTGTGCTGCAACGGTGGTTAAGTAATGTTTTTCACTGCTTTTGTAACTTTGAAGGTCACTAAATGAACTGTTGTAAGTCGAGGACTACCTACAGTGAGTGTAGAGCAGATGCTCTGAAAAAGGACCCATTTTCCCCAATATAATAGCCCAGGCTAGAAAAACTTTTCAGATCAAAGATGGAAAACAAATTACCCTCACAATCCCCAGTGCCTGGACAAAGAAAAAAAAACAGCCCTTGTTTTTGCCTTAGGAACGAATGAGAGAGGGAGTTAAGGGGAAATGGGTGAAGAGACTTACAAGGATCGATTCCAATGTTTAAACAGCAATGGATCAGGTTGATCTCACTCTTACTATTTGCTGGGAATCTACATAACAAAATGGGTACAGGTAGTCCTTGGCTTATGTTATTGTGGTCCCTAGTTGCAAGGCAGTGGTCTGTGCCTCCATGATCTGACTTTCATTTTCAATGTATTTAAAAGCATATTGCTGTAGAACTCTCTAAGGTGGATGCAGTTTGCAAATATTCACCTACCATGACAGATTGTTCTCCCATTTCCAATAAATCCATAGTTGCACTCACAGATATCTTTGCCATCTTTTTGTACACATGTGGCATTTGCATGGCAAGTAGCACAAACATCAAAAATTACATCTCTGGTGTTTTCTGCAAAAAAAAAAAGGGGGGGGGGGTAAATTAAGATGGGAAGATAATCTGTTTAGTAACCTAGACCACATTTTTCAAACTTTTCCACAGAACCTTAGGATCCCAAAAAAGAGACCTGATAAGAGACTTCTAGGCGCAGTAATTAACTGAGTGTACCCTAAAAATAGGGTAAACCTGAAAACCTAAAAAAAACAGGGTAAACTTGGAAAGAGTAGGAAAGAAGAGAAAAAGCAGGCATATATTTTAAAACGCATTAGAATAAAATATTTTAAATTGTTAGAATTTTTAGTGTTCTGTACATTGCTTTGGGCTCAATGAAATGCAGGATTTAATTTAATAAAGCAGTAAGAGAAATGCACCCAATATGTAAATAGCAGGGGATACTGACACACAAGGGATTCTCAGATTAGGATTGTCAGATGAGGAGACCTAGATTCAATCCCTCATGGGCCAGTTGCTTTATCGCAGTTTAAGTTATTTCATAAGGCTGTTGTGAGAATAAATCATATCATGTTAATGACAGTTAATAACAATACAATGCACTGGATTATGATCCTTAAATCTAAAATCAGCAATCAGCATGCCAAAAGATTATCTGGCTATCCATGCTCAACTGTACTGCAACACATTTGGAAGAAAGATGATCTACACCAGTGTTTCCCAGACTGGATTACTTCCAGATATGTGGACCAGCTCCCAGAATTCCCTAGCCAGCATATTTGTTGCTGAGAATTCTGGGACTTGAAGTTTACACATCCAGAAATCACCAAGATTTGGAAATAGTATCAGCTTAAAAGGTGTGCACACTAGGAATCATTAGAATCACCTAAAGAAACAAGGGAGGCTGGGAATTTTGGCATCCTCTGTTAATGAATTGCAACTCCCAGCATCCTTCACTACTAGATAAACTGGCTGGGTTTGCTGGAAGCTCCCCATATAAATCTTGCAGACTGGGGAAGTTTTGCATAACATATCTAGAAGAAAATTTTGCAATTTGGCATGAAGTACTAGGTGGCTTCCACCCACTTTTTAGCATGTAAGACAACATCCTCATTTTGGAGATGTTGGGCAAGCTCAATGGTTCACAAACATCTCTCTCTCTCCACATAGTTTGCCACTGCTATATTTGGGGTTTCTTTCTATCGAGATTAGGGCCCATCTTGTGAAAAGGGAGACACTGTTGTATTTTTTTTAAGGGTACTTTTACTCACTGAACAGAAGGATGCTTGAAAGTTAGGGGAAAATAGAATATGTCGGGAAAATGTAATGAAAAAGTAGAAATCATTGTTATATACTACTCAGATAGGTTTTCCCTCCAAACAACAGACACCTGATGCATTCTTGAGCCATTTATCCATGTGCATTCTACACATGACCAGAGATACTCTCTCAGCACTATTCAGTCAGACAGCAGAAGAGTAAGCAGGTGACTGGCCTTGACTTCACATCTGGAAGTCAACATCTGGGTTGCTTTATCATGTTGTTCTAGGGACTTGATGCAGCCTTGCTTAATAACAGAATAACAGAGTTGGAAGGGATCTTAGAGGTCTTCTAGTCCAACCCCTGCTCAGGCAGGAAACCCTATACCATTTCAGACAAATGCTTGTCCAATCTCTTCTTAAAAACCTCCAGTGTTAGAGCATTCACAGCTTCTGGAGGCAAGTCGTTCCACTTATGAGTTGTTCTGTCAGGAAAAAAATATTTTGCCACCTTGGGATAACTTGCCTCAGCCTTTTTACATCAAGTTGAAAAAAGCCATAACCATAACGAGTAATATTTCTATTAATTAGGAGAGAGGGAGGAGAGAGAGAGAGAGAGAGAGAAGCAGCAAATGTTTCGTCAAAATTTATCCTTGGCTCCGCCTGTAATTTACCCAACCCTACGCCGAATCCGGCCTCGGCTGCTTCAAAAGCCAAGATCTTGGAGCCGGAGCGGTGCTCCGAATTAAACGCTAAACTGAGCCGACGTGTTGGATTCAATGTGAACGCTTACCCCGTTTCTTCTCTTCCGCCGAATAGCGGGTCAGAAGCAGCAGCGCCCACAAGACCAGCAGCAGGGAGTCGGGACGCGGACGGCCCTGCCTGGCCCCAACAGGCCACGAGTTCATGTCGCCTCCTGCAGCGACCGGTTCCCGCCTCAATTCGTCTCGGCTCCGGGAGGCCCTGGCGCAGGAGAGAAGCCCGGCCTAGGCGCGG
Source organism: Crotalus tigris (assembly GCF_016545835.1). Lineage (NCBI taxonomy): Eukaryota > Metazoa > Chordata > Lepidosauria > Squamata > Viperidae > Crotalus > Crotalus tigris. Next base: position 2,019,785 of record NW_024096524.1, read on the forward strand.
TCACCTTCTACTTCCTCCTCCCTCAGCTCCAATCTGTCTTTGCCCCCTTCCTCCCGTCGCTTATCACCCTTTGTGAGTTGCAGGAAGGAAGCGCTCAGTCCCGCCGAGCGTGGGAAGTTGTTTGGCTCGATCTTTGCTGCCCCGTCCATTGGGTGCTCTCCTTAGACCCCCGAGCCTCCTGGCATCTGAATTGCTCCCCATCGCCACTCAAGTACCCCCTCTTCCGCCTCCCTTTTGTGGCTTTCTTTTTCTGTGAGCCCCCAACGAGCTTAACTATTGCCCTTGAGTCTGCAGCAAAAGCCTTTTATAGTTTGCAGAATTGAAGACCTGGGAAGGTCCCCCCCCACACACACACACACACATTCCCCACTTTGCCCATGGCTGGAGTGGGAAAGTGAAATTAGTAGGCTGGGAACTGGCTGCACTGTTTTCATTTTTTTTAATAGGATCGATTTGCCAAGTGTTTGAGATCCAAAGTCTTTTGAGGAGTCCATCAATACCGTTTCTAAAGTGAGAGTGTCGGAGCAGAGACTATTGGAAATTCTCACCTTTCAGCAGAATTAATCAGCTGGAAAAAATAAGGATGAAGCTCCCCAAAAGAAAGTTGCAAATATAATATACGTTGTTATGTAAACTCTCCCACCGATACCAGCTAAGGGTTTAAACAACAAAATATGTTATCTTGATCTTTCAGTTCTGAACTATTTTTCAATAGGGTCATTCTATCCAAGTGGCTGTACTGATAAGAGTATCAGTTGACTTTACAAGGGAGTAGTTACTTTCAACTACCAGCCAGAAAGAAGATAGTATAGTGGTTTCTTATATGATTTCATACATTTCATTGCTGTATGATATTTCTTTTTCTAGCAGGTACTGTAATCCCTTTTCTTTTTCAGATAATCACACTTCAAAAAAACATGTTAATACAGTCAGGGACTTCTTAAAGGTTTGGGGAGTATTTCTATCCTCCTTATCCCTTTCTCCAGAAGGTGCAACTGATAATAGTATGATTTAGAGCAGAGTTTTCAAATTGAGCAAGAAAGCAGCACATGCTGCCTTGTGTGTTAAAAAAACCACCTTCAATAGTGCAGTTCTAATCCAATGAAAGGTAGTGGGGATTCTGATGTAACACAAATAAACAGCTTTGAGACTTCTAATGTAATTTGCTCATGGATCTCTTGTGTTGCCTTTGGCAACCTTTCCTTTTACAAGTGTGGAAACAGCTTTTGCATTTACTGTTTACAATCAGTACCTAAATATAACTTATGTTGACAATCTTACCTGTAAAGATAGAGGCGACATTAACTACACTCAATAGACTAGAGCAGAAAATCAACTCCACAGTTAGAGTAGAATTACACTTTATGGAGGTAAGCTTTGATGACAGAATTTTCAAGTCTGTCTGTGCTGTACCTCTCCTCCAGGAATCCGGGAGGGAAGGAAGTCAGAGAGGCATTTGCCTAAATCACTTCTGAATATTATTTTGTTTCTCAGGTTTTTAAAAATGTTCCACCCCCCCTTGACTACGTAACAGTTCCTACGTATTTATGTCAAGGTTATCTCCCTTATTCTCTACAGGTAGGTACCTGAGGAGTAGCTGTCCAAGAAGGATCTGCCTACAATCAATCTTTGCAGAGTCATGCAGCCATTTCCTGAATGGTGCAGCTAGGATTTTGCTGAGTATCAAAACTCAAGAATTCCCCACGTAGTCCAATAAAGTGTGAGACAAGGAAGTTACAAATGGCCTCCCCAATATTATTAATATGTTTTAGTCAAGTGGTCATCTGGAACAGTGTTCCAGATAAATCTATAAATTACAGCTTGCTTTCTTGCTTAGGTACCATCAAGTCAGTTACAAATGGCCTCCCCAATATTATTAATATGTTTTAGTCAAGTGGTCATCTGGAACAGTGTTCCAGATAAATCTATAAATTACAGCTTGCTTTCTTGCTTAGGTACCATCAAGTCAGTGCCAATTCTTAGTCAGCACATGGATAGATTTTTCTCTCCAGGACGATCCGTCCCCAACTTATCCTTCAGGGGTTTGAATGGTACACCTATCCCCACTGTAGTTGAGTCCATACATTTTGTTTTTGGTTGCTCTCTTTTCTTTCACCATTCCCAGCATAATAGATTTTTTCAAGAGAGGTAGGTCTTTTTCAAGTATGTCTGATATATGAGGCCTCTGAAGTATGATAGCTATGGAGTGATTTGTTCAATGATGTGCTTTCTTAGCCATGATATTCTCAGGAATGTTCTCCAGCACCAAGGTCCAAAAGCATCAACACACTTTCTATTCTGTTTCTTCAAATGTCCAACTTTTGCTTTCACAGACTAGTGCAGGGAAAAATATGGATTTCAGATTCACATTTCACTGAGTTATTTTCTAAACCCAAGTGCTATTCCGCCGTGAGCATTGGAAAGCATAACCAGACTCCCTTTTACTCCTGTCGTTCTGATCATTGTTTTTGATTTGTTCTGCATCACAAGTACAGAAGTGGTTGTGACATTTAGGATGGAGGAAGGGGAGAAAGAGAAGAAAAACATTACAAGTGTGCTTAAAAATAAAAGCAACAAAATAAAGCTTCCGAAGAAGCTCTTACAAAACCATTAGTTCCAAGGTCTAAAGTTCTAAATGGAAGGATTGATTTCCATATTGGAGAAGAACCAGTTCAGGGGGGAGGAGAGGAATAAGGCTTACCCTGTTACTCAACTACAATTCACAGCGGCCTCAGCCAACCTAGTTACCATTAAGAGATGTTGAGTGTGACAATTTAGGAACATTAGGAGGTACATGTAATGACAGGAAATGGCCATAAAACTGATCTTGATGGTTAAAATTGGTTGTTATGAATCTGATATTGTCCCCTCAAGGTTTTTTATTTCACCTGGTAAAGAATTATAAATTCTACATACTGAAAACTAACTAATGGCTTTTGCAGCCCCATCCTGGCGAGAAGTTCCTGAATGGGCTCTTTTTTACAAGCCAGAAACAAGGGGATATAGATGGCAAAGTAGTGATATGGTATCACTGGTAGGGAGTGGATGGGAATATTTTGCTTGGGGGCGGTTTGTTTTTTTTTAAAGAACTTTGAGAGAACTCTATTTTCCTTTTATTTTTCTACCAGCTAACCTCCCCAGTTTCAGTAGAACATTCCATAAAGCCTTCATATCCTTCATCAACACTGTTAGAAATGAAACAACAACCCTCTTGTGTTGTGTCGTGACATATTGCACTGGAGCAGAATTATTTGACTTTGCTAATGCTAATTTGGGGGTACCTGTATGTGCCACTCCCTCAATTAACACAAATGTCTGGCCAGTGAAAGATTCAATCTAATCTTCCATCTGAGACGCAGGTAGACAGATCCCTTGGTGCTCTCTGAACTTGGTTGTTTTCTTGTAGATGTCGATCCAAGCTAGGGAACGTCATCAGTGCTAGTAAGGAGTGGGGTTTACTCTCAGTTTGCTGAAATGTCCCTATGATGTCCCCACCAATAAACACTGGTCATTTTGAAATCAGTCTTAGGAAAGCTTTGGCACTGAAATCTGCAGAAAACCTTTTGTTCAAACATTACAGTCTTGTCTTTAAAAGGATAATACAAGTTAACAATATCTCTTGTGCCCTTCAACATTTTACATTCTTCCAAGCAAAAACAAAAATAACAAAACTAAACCAAAAAAAAAAAGGCATAAATCTCTACACTGCAAGCTACCAAATAAATATGAAAGACATGAATGGTTTGGGCAGCAGTTGCCTTTTCTTAAAAAAAAATAATGCAATAAAAATTATTCTTCTCTAACTCAGATAAATGGAAGTGAGCCCAGAGCCCCAGTGAATACAGATTACCCATTCACAATGGAACTTAACATTTATTTTTATACGCTTTGCTGTCATTTGCTTCCTGCTGAAGGGCTGAGATGAGAACAGTGGAGCATGATGAGAGGACTGCTATTGTGCACATGAAATAAAGAGCAAATACTGTCCTTCTGGCTTGGTTGTAATCAGATTAATTAACAATTGCCTCCTGGTTTGCTGATTAGACAACCAGGCAAGCATAAGCAATAAAGTGTGCTGGAGCAGATAGAAATGAAAAAGTGTGTGTGTGTGTGTGTGTGTGTGTGTATGTGTGTGAAAGGGGGGGGAGGGAACCGGCTGGAGTCTCGGTTCCCATCCAAATGCTTCAGTGGTTATTGTGATGCTTGAGCATTTTTCCTGTAATAACATTGACTGAAAAGGGAATAGGGCAAACCTTATGATGTTAAGCAACATCTCTGTTCCATGGACAGAGTTTATTGCTTAGCATGCAATTGTTGTGCTACATTTAACTTAAACTGTACAAATAGCCGTCAAGTGAAGCCAGCACACTACTACAGGAAAAAGGAAGCTAGTGATGCTACAGTATATAGGAATATTAAGCAAAGCCAGACACAACAGCAAAGCTATTAAGAACCTTCCCTCACAGTCTAAGACAAGGATACATGGCTAAAGTTAGTATCTAAACACACCACGTCCAATAAAAAACCTGGGACAGCTGGACATAGCATTCTGTAAGCGCATTTCAAATTTCCTCCTGTTTTCACCAGAGTTCTTCCTCTCTCTCTCCCAGAGCCTGGTGAGGTTTTTTTTTTTTTTAATGATGCTGATGCAGGAACTGTAACTATAGAGACCTCTAATAGGCTCCCTTAACATCTATTGTTTCAGCCTTTAGAATTAAAAGCAAGAAATGGTCATTTCCCTCGTTATGCCTGCTATCTGTGGGACCCCAGTGTCTGTTCTGAAGATATACTTCAGTCACCTAAGCCTCAGACAGTTACTCTCCTTTTTTACTATCGTTATTTTTAAAGGCATATTATATTTTAATGCAGCAATATACATCTGCACAGGTAGTCCTCCACTGACAACTATTTGTTTAGCAACCGTTCAAAGTTACAATGGCACCCCAAAAAAGTGACTTAAAACTGCTCTTCGCGCTTCCGGCCAACTTCCAACAAACAAAGAGAAAGCTGGATTTACTTAACAACTGCAATGATTCCCTTAACGACCACGGCAAAAAAAAAGTTCATAAAATTGGGCACAACTCACTTAGCAGGGGAAATTCTGGCCATACATTGGGGATTGCTTGTATTTTTATACTCTTAGTTTAGCTTAAACATTAATTTAAAAAATAAATTATGAAACACTAACGATTGACCCTTCAGTTTTCCTTTTCCCTCTTCATCTTCATTCCTCTTGTGTAATTTTTTTTTTTTTTAAATTAGAAGCCCCATAGCAGAAATTGCTGGCTGTTTGTTACATCGTAAGCTGCTTTGGAATCCTTTCAAACAGATGGAAATTCTGTAAGTTGAAATTTAGCCAGTCTAGGAAATGCTGCTCTCTAGAACAGTTACATACAGTGGTGGGAATTCAGCCAGTTTGCACCAGTTTGGCAGAACTGGTAGCTAATATTTTGTTGCCCAGTCCCAGAGCGGACTTCCGGAATGACAGACACATGGTGTCAGGGCTGCCATCCTGCCGCATCAGCCATGCAGATGCCAGTCTGCCATAAATCATAGGGGGAGGGAGTTGCGGGAGAGGTGAAGCTGAGTTGGAATAAGGGGAATCAAAACCACAGTTCTTCCGTCCTGTGAGAGCCACTGGGCGTTCCAAGGTCATGGAATGGAATGTGCCTCCATTTAGCCCTCAAAACCAGGATCTGTTACCAAAACAATTTGTTTGACCAAGGGAAAGGTTGGGAGGAAGGAAAAGTTCACTAGATGCTTTGGGTGCAAAATGTCAGATCCTGCTCTGCTACTCTGCTTTAGTAAAGTGCACTTTCACTAACAACAGAGTTGAGAGGCTTTCTTTTCTTACAAACCAAGTTGGGATGGCTTCTATTTATTTATTTATTTGTATCCTGCAAATAGTTCAAGGCAGCAAACATATCCAACACACCTTCCTCCTCCTATTTTCCCCACAACAACCCTGTGAGGTGGGTTGGGCTGAGAGAGAATGACTGGACCAACTCATGGCCTCCCACTTTCTAGCCTGGTGCCTTAACCACTAGACCAAACTAGCTCTCAATAGAGGCAATCAATCATGATAAATACAGAAATATCCCTTATTCGACTTTCTCACAGAGAATGCCTTGTCTCTCTGGAAGTTTTTCAGAGTGATGTTGGGTCAAAAAGCACGTGTGCAAAAAGAAGATAATTCATCAGTTTTACCTTCCAATATTTGACTTGTAAATGTATGGAAAGTGCCAAAACTTGTATAATAATTTATGAAGGCTAGAACAACTGAACTAAAAGGAGAAACCATGGTTTTGTCCTCTTCTCAAAAAATGGTGTGTATCAATTCAGCTATTGCCAGAACAAGGGCTGTATTGCACAAGTGCCCAGTTGTCTCCTCTTATTTTCTACCACCTCAGCCAAGGTCACTCAGAAAAAGGCTCCAGTATCTACTGATGCACTTGAAAATCTCCAATTGACTACTAAACAACCTGTGACCTTTTGGGTCATCATTTCAGAGATATTTCTTTACCTAAACAGGAAAACATGGGTTTATTTATTTTTATATAAAAATACACACACACACACACACATATATATATATACACACACACACATATGTATATGTATGTATATTATAAATATGTAATATATGCCCTTAAGTGGCATAAGTCCCTTTCTCTCTGGCACATACCCGCTTTGTTTTAAATCATATCTGTATTCTGCCCTTAAATTGGGCTTGGTATGGTGTGCTGGTATGGTGTGCAGATAGCTCTGTTCGGGGGGAGAATGGAGGGAGGCAGTGCTCAAATTGGCGGAGGGGGTGCTGTGGTGCATGTTGGGAAAGAAGGGACATGTTGCTTGTGAGCACAGGAAGGGCAGCAAGGAGGGTTGCAGGTGGATCTGTACATGTGTGGGAGTGCAAGGCGACTGGGGGAAGAAAGCACAGGATGCATGGGAGTGCAGAAAGGCCCAGAAAGGAAGGTGCTGGTGGATGTATATTCAAGTGAAGGGAAGCTTATCAAGTATGATATAGGGTGCATGTGAATGAAGGGCCCACAAGCACAGAGAAGCCAAGAAAGAAGGGTGCTTGTAGGTGTGTGTGAATTGTGGGCGGCTAACATTAAAGTTAACATTACTACTCCAGAATTAGCAGAAGAATAGTGGATGCATTCTAACTGGATGATCCAACATTGCAATTTAATCCCAGTCCCCATTTTCATATATCCAGTATACCGTTGGAGGTTATTTAGGGACCTTAGTCATAGAACGTTGACAAAAGGAAAATAGAGGTCTATTCTTTTTTCTTTTACACTTTGCAAAACTTCCACAGCTTTCCCATAAGTTAAAGGAGCTGGAACATACTGTAACTGGGCAGCTTATGAAAGCAGGATGCAATTGTTACATCACTGCAGTTCTCATCAAGAACCCCTTGTGCAGTGTAATTATTGCCCCATTGTGCTTCAGCTTTTTTCCCCATCCCTAACTTTTTTTATTGCAAAGTTAACATCAGGAGTGCAAGAGCTGGGAACGAACATGCTTCAGCACAACTCTGAATTTCCAGTTCTTGATATTTATATCATACCTTTCACCGTCCTCCAAAGAGCTCAGGATTATTTTATCACATTTTTGAATTGCCCATCTCCCTCACAGGGATGCTATAAAAAGCCCTTTCTGATGTCATCCTTAGTCAGCCTCTGAGGTAGAATGAGCAAAGACTCTAAACCAGGTTACCTAGTAATTTCAAGATAAGAAATAAGCATCAAACACATTTGTAGCACAGGGTACTTTTAAATGGCGATCAGGGTCTGTGTGCAAGAGTTTGGACACATAAAAATGTTGAGAAAAGAGATAATAGGATGCGCTGGAGGACAAAGGAGAAATGGGAGAGATTTATGTCATTGCTGCATTTGCACGATATCACTCCACATATGTCACCATTGCAGTCTCCTGTGACCACAGCTGGATAATGCAATGGCATTTGATAAATTCCTAGCTAGCTTGTCACTGCTGTTAACAGTTTTGCAAATGCTTTCATGACCTTTGGAATATTCATATAGTAAGTTAATCAGCTATTCTTGTGTGCTTTAACAACACAGCATTGGTGTACAGCAAATACAATAGCATGACTTTAGTCTAGTGCAGTGGTTCTCAACCTTTCTAATGCCGCGACCCCATAATACAGTTCCCCATGTTGTGGTGACCCCCAACCACTTATACATCACCGGGTGCCAGGGGCGTGGCCAAAGGGGGAAAAAATGGCGGACAGCCTTGTTTGGCGACCCCTGTGAAATGGTCGTTCGACCCCAAATGGGGTCCCGACCCACAGGTTGAGAACCACGGGTCTAGTGGAATGGCAAGCCAATCTGGTGTCCAAAGAGAGAGGGGCAAGAATATAAAATAATCTCTGTTGGGACTTCGCTAAATGTCAATGCAAAGAAAATATTTGTCCTATTTTCCTCCAGCCACTCACCCAAAGGAAACAGATTAGAGTTAAGAGGTTGGTGATGGAATTCTGACTTTCTGAAATGAACAAGGAGAAAACAATTCAGAATATTTTACTAGAGGCAAAATGTTTCTCATGTTTGCTAGCTTGGGGTGGCAAGTGATAACTTGTAACGAATGAACTATGTTCTGTTATACTTTCTCTGCTGTTAAGTAGGCTCAGATGGCGTGTGAACTAAACTGGATCACTATTTTTGTCTATAAGTATTTGTCCCAGAACAAATTAAAACAAAACAGTAAATTATTTGTCTTGTAACATATATTACTTTTTATACGGTGGTTTTGTGAAAACATGACTATCAAAGACTTGAGACAAAACCCAAAGAGAGCAAGTATAGATGGGCAATAGAAGAAAGAAACACAAATAGAGACAGACATTAGCTTAACAATTAAAAAGGGAAACCTAAAGTAATAGACAAGAACGCAGAAAAATTTGAGAGTACAGATGTCATGACATTTATTAAGAGGCATGCTACAACTAGAGTTTTAGAAAAAGAGTTAGGTAGATACTCAAGTAATAATCAGCAAGTACACAAAAATTAAAAGAAATGGAATAAAACGGCAGTGTACAGAAATTCAAATTAACCATGCACTACACAGTTAGAAAATAGGTTTCTTTAATATTTCAACTTCTTTGCATTTATAACATCAAGTCATCTCAACAACACGGAATCCTTTCTCCCTTCCAATGCCACAAGCTGCTTAACAAACAAAAGCTGGTACTGTTGCTTATCAAAATATACAAGACAATTGATGTTCTTTTTATTAATAATATAAAACCATTTTATACTTGTTCCCAAAAACCTTTTTTTTTGCCAGGTAAAAAAATGTTGTTACAAATATTTACAGCATTTTCTTGTTAGATGAATATTTTTACAAACTTAAAAAGGGATTTGTGAACACATGAAAAATTAGGGAATGTCTGGCTCCTGTAATTATGTGCCTTTATTTGTCTGAATATACCCCCTTCCCTTAGACCATGTTATTTGGTTCACATTTTTAGAAAATCTTGTCTCTCGTTTCATTGATTAGTGTGTTCACCACATACAATCACATAAAAGGCCACTTTACATGGAGTCTTTCAAGAAAAATACCTCAAGGACAGAACTGGCAAGATGTTTCAGTAAAACCAGAGCAAGCAATCTTTGGTCATTGCAAATGAGGTGACAATCTAATGCAACATTTTGTTTGGTCAGCAACCGTATCTTGAGAAAGTGGGAGGATTGTTTCTCCAGAAACTGGAGAATGAATTGGGGGGAAGAATGAAAACACAATCAAAGAGATGAATTTAAAAGCATAAGCGATTTTTCTTCCTATCCTCACTAATAATGCACATTAATCCAAGAATGGGAATTTTTGCAAGAGCTCACTTACAAAAGAGGATGAAGTATCCTCCTCACTAATTTATTATTTTCCAGGTTAAAACTTATTGTGAGAACTGTAAAGCCAGATGTCTTGAACTCCTATATGGTGCAGCATGGTTCATGTTACAATGGTAGACAGCAAACGAGTTATAAACTTAAACAGTAAGCAATCAACTGCACATAAGGACATTATATGTTCATGGGTCATTTGGTATTTTAGTCTATATAAATACACATTTCCTTGAACACAAGAGTACTGATTTTAAAGACTGAGAGAGATAGCAAAGAAAAAAAATACAGAATCTACTGAAGGCACATAAACTTTGGTCCCATTTTGTTTTCTTCTTTGTAAAACCCTGAAATTAAGATTTTTAAAAAATAATTCCTAATTGTTAAGATTTGCTTTAAAAATTAAGAACAGTTTCATATACTACATACATATTTTTGCAAAGACAATTAGGAGTTTGCTTCAAAAACGTATTTGTGCAAACTTCAACAGTTTTCAGCATAATAATTCAAATCTGGCAGTTGTAATTAAAATTACCAGTCCACAAAAGTGTCAAGGCAAACAAAATGGCTTTAATAGAGTTATCTACTCAGGTCTGCTCCTTTGAAAATAGCAAAATATATATATATATATATATATATATATATATATATATATATATATATATATATATATATATATATATAATATAATATAATATTATATTATATTTGTGACAAGATGAAGACTGCAATGGCACAGCTCAGATTTGCTATTCCCAGAAGTACCACTATGGTCTTACTTGGACATACTTAAATAGGCAGCAATGGATTTGGTTCACAAAATTCCCCTCCATGCTAAACTTTAGAGTAAGTATCCATTGCAAGTGGAGCCTTTTAGTCTGAAAGAAAAGGTGCTACACAGACAACTCAAGGCTACTTTTGAAAATATAGGCACACAGAGCCTACAGAGTATCCTTCAAGCACAGTCAGAGTACAGAAGGTGAAAAACAGGACAGGCAACCAACTTGGGGCAAGGCTTCAAATTAATGTTGTTTTGACATTCAGAAACCTGCAAATACGTTGGATAGAAAATTGTAGGGCAATACTGAAATTAAACCATATTAAAACTTGGGCACCTATATACCAATTATTACTAAAGGCAGAATGCATGGTATGAAGACACTGTAAGAGATTGCAGCTCTGCTGACATACTGCAGTTATCATTCTCGAGACAGTTTTGAAAGAAACAAATAGTCTATTTTTTCCCCTAGTTCATAGTTTAAGACAAGGGTCCCCAACCCCTGATCCATGGACCAGTACTGGGTTGCGGCATGCCAGCATCCAGTCCGCACAAAGCCCTATCCGCAGAATGCAGGCAGCACACAAAACCATGCACCCTCTGGTCCGCGGAAAAACCTATCTCCACAGAACCGGTCCCTGGTGCTCAAAAGGTTGGGGACCTCTGGTCTAAGATATCCAGTTTGCATTTCATTGTTAAACTATTATGGCTTTACCTCTGGGAATAAGAATCCTAAGGACTGTGGGTAATTATTTGATTGAAAACCTGAGCCAATACTGTTTCAAATTAGTCCCTCTATGGTCCTGAGGTTTGAACTTGGTTGTTTCTGAAGGCATTTTAGCTTTGATGCATTGCTATCAGATGAAGAACGTGCCACAATTCCCTATTTAGAAAGCATTTCCATCACAAATGTTGATTTATGGAACTGCAAATCCCCCTTCATAAAAGGCACTAATCAGTTTACTAAAAGGGCACCTTTGCTACTGCTGTTATGTATAAATATGTTCTATACATTGATAAAAAACAATTACCTTCAATTCTTCAACCCAAATTCTAGAGGTCAAAAAAAATGCCTGACAACAAAAAGTGATGAGAATGATCAAATAATTTGGAAAATTAATTTCCTATACTCAGGTGCTTGATAAGGCAATATCTGCAAAAAATATGTTACCCAATAACCACATCCTTAATTAAGTCACTTGCTATTCTATGATAACATTTGTTGCTAATGTTCTGCAGCAAACGAATAAAATGACAAGAAAATAGTAGTATCTGTTTTTATCTTAATCCAAATTCAAGAGGTTGCCTTCTAAAACATTCCACAGAAGGAGAAAATTAAGCTAACTATTGCTATAAATGGAATTCCTGTTTTAAACGCAAAGTTTGTACTGCCTTTTCTTATATTTGCAACTGATGGAAAAAAACAAATAAAATCAAACTCAAAATGTTAAACACACATACACTACAACCACGATTTATACAGAATATAATGGAATTATGAAGAGACCTCACTAAAAGAATATATCCAAAATAAAATCCAAAACATTTGCCAGCATGTAACTATAATTGTAGGTCTAAAACTCAAGACTGAAAGTAGGAAGTTTTATAGGAACTATGGTATTTTTTTAAATCTTAAATTGACCATTTATTTCCCTTAACACTACAAAATTGTTTTTAAGATTAGTAAAATCAATAAATTAAATGCTTGCAATGTTTATCAGCATAAAAAATAAGGTATTTCACATACAACATGCGCGCACGCGCACACACACAAAACACTCTTGATATTATACATGTTAATGCTCACTCTCATTTTTTCCTGCTTCAGTTACATTCATTAAGTCCAACTACACCCCTCTCTGTAGCAGCATTAAACACATGGTGACCAAGCCTAAAAATAATTTAGCAAGTTACAATACAAGGCAAATTTACTGTTTCTCTAATCCAAGAAGCTATTTAATGGCTTAAGGGGCTGTCATCCTGAACATACTTATTTTGAGCCATGGTTCGTTAAAATTGATAGCATGGAAGGGAAATACTAAGGCTCATGTGCCATACCCGAATCAGACACTCCTTTCAATCACTTTGCTAAACTAAGAAAATGTGTTGCTACTGTAGAGTTGGCTTGTTTTAATAGACTTATTATTTTCAAACAGCTGCAAGTCATAGCTAAAATGGGTTCAGATCTTACTGGACACTAATGTAGCTTTACATGAAGAAACATACATGTTGACAAAACAAAACATACACATGCTAATCAAGTGTCCAAACTGTGATTATCAACAAACTATCTTCCACGCACAACTATATAAATTTAAGGCAGCCAGTGTCTCACTGCGTATCCTTTCATGCTACAGCAATGTTAGTAAGGAACTCGCATTTCAAAAGTAACTTATAATTTTATCAGTTTAAAGGAGTTTAGAGATTGATCTAAAGCTGTGAAATTCTTTTTGCCAAGCAAAAGCTGGTATTCACAGAACGATCTGACCTACTAAACATTCCAAAGACAATGAGCACGCTTCATATTGTCACATGCCATTTCTTTTTTTTAAATCTTTGTCTCCATTTTCAAATCCATGGAAAGGATTAACCATCCTTATTGACGAGAGGAATATTTTATAAAACAATGCATTTTTTTTCAGTAGACGTAACATCTTGAGACCCCCTCTAAAAACATTGTATTACAATCATAGAAATAACTTGAGTATACCTATATTTCACAAAAAATAGTTAAGATTGCATCTTTCTCTCCAAAAAGGAGTGAACGTTCAGTCCTGAAGTTTTGACATTTATGAATGTAAGCCCATCTGCACTGAGCACAACAAGCCCATTACTGTTGGGTGAAAAGAATCCTGAGACAAAATATTCTCAGAGTCAATAAATCAACTGTTAGATATCAACCAGAAACTGAGAACATTCTCTAAAGCCCAACAAGGACATCTCTCAACTGCAACCCCTAAAATGTTGTGAAGAGGCCTAGAAGCAGGTGCACTGAGTTATCTTCATTCCCAACCTACCCATCCCTATACCAAAGCACCAAAATCTGGTTTGACTATTACTTATTAAAAACATCTTTAAAATCACCAAATGTTTAAAAACTAAGACAAAGGGAAAAAATTTCACAAAGCCACAATATAGTTAAAGATACTTCAGATAAAACTCTAAACTATTATATCATTTATAAGCACATAATAAGGCACATAAGAAATTAAGTAAATACATAGTAATTCTGATTTAAGTATTAGAGATTATAGTGGTACAAAAAACCCTTGAGGTTTAGTTTTATAAGTTTAAACAAGACCTTACCAAAAAAATAACCTTTCTAAAAATTTGTCAAACCATATGACAGACCTGATTTTTTTTTAGGAGTGTAAACAATTATTTTTCTGAAAAAAATGTACAAAACTTGAAATCAGGACATATTTCTTCTTTCATTTTCTCCAATATCTCATTACACTTCATCTCATAGTAACAACAGTTATCTCTCAAACGTGATTTAATGCCTAGTTAGAACTGTCAACGGGGTCACCTTAGGACAATTTATCTGTGTAAGTTACAGAATTTATTGGATATCATTACATTACTCCAAGGAGAAATAAGGCACTGCCTTTCCTCCAATATTTTCAATAGAGAATGATTAAAACATTAATTGGTAAAAAAAAACTATTCCCACCAAAATATTTTGGATGTAACTGATGAATAAAGTAATTTGCCAAAAATATTTTTAAAACATTCGATCAAGCACATTGTTTGACATGGAACACAAATATTGTCTGGGAATAAAAGCTTAGACCATGTTCCTGAAATCACCCCCCACCCCAAAAAAGGGTTCTGCTAAAGAAGGTAAGATTATTAACAGAAAACTTTGTGTAGGACCATTTGCCATTATAGCAAAAGATAAACCTACGATTTGTTACAATGTACAGAATTACACATGACGCACACAAGTTTCATTGTTCAAGGATGCCGCCTTGGTTTGGCCTATTATGGTCTCTGCCTGAAAGTTTTTACTGGAACTAACGGCAACGCGTTGAACTCCTCAATGCATAAGATTCAGATTGTAGATTTAGAAAAGGAAACTCTGAGGTGATGATTTTCTCCAAGATCATGATTATGAAGCTCAGTGAGGGCTTGGATTGCTTCTTCCACAGTGCCCAATTGGATAAGAGCCATTTTGCGGTCTTTTCTGAAGGCAAAAAGGGTAACAAATAAGTTCATATATTTATAATGCACCATTCTGCCTGTATAGTACTTATTTCTAAAAATCTTCAAAGGTTCTTCATTCTGCTTACATTGCAAGAGAAAAACAATGCTAAAAATCTTGGTTGTTATTTAGACTATTTCTGATTTCCCCCCCCCCTTCTATTTCAGTGTGCTAAAACAGGGGTCCCCAACCTTTCAGGATTGGTGGCCCGGGGGGATGGGTGAGGTGGAGGCACCTTTATGCATGCGAGCACACGCCTGTGCAAACGAGGCTGTGCACGCACAAATGGGGCCGTGATTGTGTACGCAATGCAAATGGAACCATGAGTGCCCATGCGATGCTCAGGCGATGCTAGCGCCCGTGAATACTGCGATGATAGCGTGAGTGGGGATGTTGTGCTTGCAGTGACAATAGCACCGGCATGCCACGTCGCTAGCTCAAGTGGGGGGGTGCTGGTGGATGCTAGCACCCGCCTGACGCTCACACCATTGCTAATGCCTGCACAACGCCATGACACTAGCATGAGGGGAGTGCACCCATGGCAACGCTAGCGCCCACCCGATGCTCACGGCATTTCTAGTGCTAGTGTGAGTGGGGAGGTTGCACGCGTGCACATGCGTGTGCACTGGCCAGCCACTCACGTGGCCCAGTGGCCAACAGCCAATGGCCCAGTAGTGGGCCGTGGATCACAAGTTGATGACCCCTGTGCTAAAGCATGCTACGGTTAATTCTGTTAAAGCAAACACTTTTCAGCTTCCCAGTTCTATGTTTTTAATTTCAGAAAAAGAAATTCAAAGATACAACCAAGCTTTTAAGTTTATGTAACTATGTTCCTTTCCCTCCCTCAAAGAGGTCAACCAATATTAATTCAATATCATATGATCTTTTCCTATTCTTATGGATGACAAGAATGCATTCTTTACACAATGTACAGAAACTTACGGAAAGAATTTGAAGGCTTTCACAGTACACCCAGTACCAGCAAAAAGATCCTTCAGGTCATCCACTGTGACAGAAGGCCTGTAACATAGAATTAAGTGCCCAACTGTTAGCAAATATTCATGGAATCTAAAAAGAAAAATATTCTTCCCATTTGTACTTAATAAGATAACCGTGTACTGATGACATCAATCTCCCACTTTTCCTCAGGATATTCTTATCTCATTAGATAAGCAAACCCATAAGTAAGGCAAGTGTGAGCAGGACCAGTATAAAAATTCTATTTTTAGCCTCCTTGTTTGGCATTATCTAAATACAGTTTCAAGATACATAAAATCATTACCAATTATCATGGAGTCGGGTGTGATGGGATGTGCTGGCATGGCCCATCTGCTCAGGTCTCTAATCAGCCTGCACTGCAGCTATTTCTCTCGCAGCTCTTGCTCTGGCTATGGTGCTTTTGCTTCCCGAATGCTTTTCATATCTTTCACCCCACCTCCATTTTTGAAAACTCCTCTCCAGGCTTTCAGCAAGTAAAGAACAGGGACAACTATTTGATTTGGGGAAAGAAGGGATTTTTCCCCCCATTATTTCCCTTTAGCATTTTTACTTTTAGAAGGAGCAGATCCACTTTTTCTCCTTGCAGTATCCAGAACATAAATAAGAAATTTGAATTGGGCTTTTTTTGTGTGTGTGCTTATTTTGTTGTTCCCTCCATTTGTCAGTTTCAATTACTCACATGCAAACAGAGGCAGGGAGATTTTTACACAGCTAGTTCATTTTTCTGCTTTGACAGAATTTAGCTTGTTGCACAATCAAGGCAGAATCTGACTCTTTTCTCCCAGAAGCTACTCTGAACAGCGGAGAAGTGAATTCAGTGAAACCCAGCAAGACTCTGTCCAATTTTGCTGCAGATTAGTGGATATTTTCCCTACTGATTTGTGAGGTACTGAAAGGAGAATCATCTTGCCTATAAGAATTGGCCTGTTCATAGTTCAAAACAACCTCCAGCACTAACTCAGAAAAGTTCAGCATAGTGATAGGGATTGTCTAGGGCAGGGCTAGGCAACCTTGGCTCTTTTATGACTCATGGACTTCAACTCCCAGAATTCCTGAGCCAGTGTTTGCCAACCATGGCAACTTCCAGATGTATAGATTTCAACTCTCAGCATTCTCATAAGTGGCCATATTCACTGTGGAGTTGCAAGTCCTTACATCTGGAAATTGCCATGTTTGGAAAATGCTGGTCTGGGGAACAGCGTATGTTCTATCAGCATTGTTTTGGGCCAACTGAAGGATGAGTAGATAGCACTTTAATTCAAAGGTCCATTACAGTATCAGATGCATCAAGTGACACCAATCCATGACTGTTTATGACACAATAGAGCAGCAGTCTTCAAACATGGCCCTTTTATGACTTGTGGACTTCAACTCCCAGAATTCCTCAGCCAGGCACGCTGGCTGAGGAATTCTGGGTGTTGAAGTCCATAAGTCATAAAAGGGCCAAGTCTGAAGACCCCTGTAATAGAGGGTTAGTATTAAAGTTGCCAAGGGGATTTTTTGTCACTGCATCAAATGAATACATTTCCCTCTGAAAATATAACAATAGTTTTTAGATTATGAAGGCCAAGAATAGAAACAACTTTATTCCTGTAGGAGTCAAATTCCCTTGAGCTAAGGCACTATGTAATGTATCAGAACCATGCCTTATGTTCCTCATTCGATGCCAAATGTACCGTATATGCCGGCATATTAGGCGACTCGGCGTATAAGACGACCCCCGTCTTTGTCGCCGAGCCGCATTCCTAGAACGTTGTCTTATATGCCGGAAACTACCAGTATTTCTGGCGTATAAGACGACCCCCGTCTTTGGTGCCGAGTTTAGCGCTTCCGGAAGTCGTCTTATACGCCGGCATATACAGTACTTCTTTGGCTGGAACTGGGCTGTGTCTCTGGGTAAACCAGCATGAAAATGCAATATAGACTAACATGGATTTTCTGCTATAGGTCCCTTATTCGGTTAATGCTTGTAGGTACATTTGCCTCCTGGAAAAATGTATAACCCCAGATTTGCCTCCAGACTTTCAACTCAATCCCTGCTAATATTTAGACCAGGGAAACAGGTCAAATTAAATTTGATTTGGATATGTAGAATGATGAAGTCTCAGATTACAAATGGGGCCTATAATATAGTAGACTTCTTGCTATTCCTAACATTTTCTCCACTAGTCTCTCCTATTTAATATTTACAACAAGGCTTAAGTTTTTGCCATTACATTTATAGTATAAAAGGCATCACACACTCAGAGTGTGCAACTGGCCATGTTTGAATGAGATCACTGCAACAATGTTAAATGTCTTATTGTGCTTCCCTTTATACCCTAGGAGCACTTGACACTCCAAGTTAATATTTCCCTACTTATTAAATGTACAGGTTAGCCTGATCTTAAGTTGCACACCTTTTCCTCAGAAATCAATCTAGTGAGATATTTCTATTCTCAAAACTTGTCAAATTTTGTTCAAGTGCAATTGCTGTTAGAAGATGCTGGATTTGAATTATGCTCAAGCTTGGATGTTCTGGCTAAATATGCCTTGCACAGAAGATTGTCAATATTTATGATTGTCACTAGTCTACCATCTTTAATATGCTAATTTCTCATCTAGTTTTATTAGCTAAGTTTTACTGCTTTCCTTTTGGTCCCTGACTGTAAACAAATAAACTCCTTTGAAATTTTATTTATTGTCTCACAGATAATTAAAGCTTTTTATAGGCTTGTGGCATTATAAATACATTTTATGGTAAACACTGCAATGAGACAGCGCTGAGTCGTATTTAGGGCAAAAAATAAAAAAAGGTTCTTGGCATTAATGATTTCACCACTCTGATGTTTCCAATCTACTATAGAAATTATTTAATTTATGCACATGAAACTACAACTTATAAACAGGCACAAGAATTCTGTGATTCAGATACCTGTAGCTTTCCAAATAAGCTTTCCTCTCATATAGCACAAACTGCTACTGGCAAAAAGAAACTTCAGATGAAACAACCCCATGTGCAAATGTTTAAATTCAGGGTGTTTTTTTTTTTTTTTGCAATATTATCATATCCTGGTAATAAAATTGGCAGGACAATAATACAATGGTCTCTGGATGCTCCAAATATAATGAGAAACACCTTTTTTGAAATGCTCTCTTAAAACTCAGAAGTGTGAGTTTTTGCCCCTATCATAAACTCAGAAGCGTGTTACCATTACCAACCTCTCAAATCAGCTACTCATATCCTGAACTGGCCTATGATGCAGCAGATTCCGTCAAACATCTGATGAAGAGGGCAACAAATCACATTTTTAGGCTGAATGGAAAGGAGGGAGAAAACAACAGCCCTCTTGAGCAAGCCCTTCCTTATATCTGGATGTACTTACGGAATGTTGGAGAGGTGAAGAGTGGCCGATGGAGGGAAGATATTTTGGAAGTTTTTGGAGCCGGGCTTCTTAAAGCGATGCAGAGGGCTATTGCCATAGTCCTTAGTTAGACCCTGGTCCTCTTGACCCTCACGAGGGAGCTGTACTGTTTGATGCTTTGAGAGTGTAATACGGAGTGTTTTCCCATATAGTCTTTGTCCATTTAAATGATTCATGGCTGAAGTATTTAAGACAATGAAGTTAAGATTGGGGGAAAGTAAATAAAAAGATACTGTACCAAGGGGTACTTTTAAAAGATCTGTTCCAATAATCAGTTATTATATTAGATTCACTTTTTGCTAATTCTCAACTACGCTTATAGCAAAAATAGCAATAGCACTTAGGTTTATATATCATTTCATAATGCCCCCCAAAATCTGGATCCTCGTTTTACCGGCCTTGGAAGGATGGAAGGATGAGTCAACCTTCAGCCGGTCAAGATCAAACTCCTGGCAGTGGGCAGAGTCAGCCTGCTATGCTGCATTCTAACCACTGCACCACCATGGCTGTTTCATTTTATAATGTTTCTGAATTAGGATCAGGTGTACTCTAATTATTATTTATGAGAGAAGCAGATCACTATGCACAATTAATAAAGTATAGAAAATGAAGCGTGCATTAACTTCCCATTAAAGAATCTTCAGTTGAAAAAAATAATCAAATGAATTTTTAATCAAATGAAAATCAATATCTTGTTGTAGAGGTAAAAGTAGCAGTAACATTTAACTTCAATTCTTAAGAGTTTTGCTGTATGTTTTTTAAAAAAGGAAAATCATAGATGTTTCCTATAAAGTAAATGAAATAAGCAGTTTGTACAATGCAATCACACTATATTTGATTAGCACTGTTCATACCTAGTTGGGCTTGAGTTGCATCTGCCATCTGAACTAAGGCATTTTCCTTCTTATTAAACATGATTTTTACACGGTGGACATCACCATAAACACCTGCAAAGTAAAATGCATTTGAATTCATATATACAAAACAACATAGATATGAAAATCTACAAGTCAGATAGATTCTAATTATTTACAAAAGAATCAGGTTCCTATACATAGACCAACAAATATATAGATGTCACCCAGTATTTTTAAGAATACAAACCAATTACAATTTGTATTTCAACATGAAATATTAGCTTCTCAAACAATGTTATGTATTTTCTGTATATAGAAACTAAACTTACCAAACAAGATAAAAAGCCCATCTGGTGTGATTGCCTGCACAGAATAACAAGACAATAATTTTGTACTGTGTAATTCGTAAATCTGGAATTATCTTATAGTTACTGTGTATGTTTGTTTTAACATATTCTATACCAGTGGTGGCGAACCTATGGCACGCGTGAGCCCTCTCTCTGGGCACACCTGCCGCCACCAGCTCACGCAGGTCCATTAGGCCGCCGCTGGCACCTGGAGCAGCAGCCTCACCCAGCATAAAGGAGGTGAAGCAGCTGGCTACCAAGCTCGAGGTGGCAGAGTACGCCTCCATGTGCTCGCTGGCCTCTGTGTGCAGGGGCTGATGGTGTCAGGCAGCAGCTGCCCCTGTCTCGCTCCGCAGCAATGGCACCCCCGCCCTACCCCCTGCCTCACCCTGCAGGACGAGCCTCCTGCCCACTGCCCCACCCACCAGAGATCCACTGGATCTCCCCCAATCCTGCCCAGCCCCAAGCGTCCCCCCCATGAGCAACATCAAGGTGGCCACTCCGGCCACGCCCAGTCTGCCATGACCGCCACAGCCACACCCACCCAGTGGGCCACGCCCCCACCCCCTGAGGGCACCACAATACTGATGCGGCCCTGGCACTTTTTAATAAATAAGTGGGTTTTAGGTTGCAGTTTGGGCACTCGGTCTCAAAAAGGTTCACCATCACTGTTCTATACTGTAGTACTGTATATAATTCACATCATTTATCCATGTTTTTCATTGGTAAGGCCATGTGATTATTTAGATTTTAACAAATAATATAAATTTAATTATAATAGGTGGCAGTTCAACTAAGTTTAAAATGAGATACTGGGGGCTGCAATGTTATTAAAATTAGCTTTGTTATATATCTATGGCTGAATTTAAATGCATTTTTATTGGGAAAAGAGTACAGCACAAGAAACTGGAATGTCTGGTAAAGCAATGTAATAAAGGCCATTCTGGCTATATGTCACGTTATTATACATTTACAATTAATTAAAAAATACTATTGCATGTCACAACTTTTTAGGAAAAAAAGTGGCAAGTTCAGTTAATAGTAAAAGTATAATGGGTTGTTAACAATGAGGATACGCATTATCATATTCCCTTTTGAAAATAAGTTACTTAATATACTGAGTTTGTTCTGAAAGAATCAGTGGTTTTTGAGGAAGCTTACAGTCTTTTACCAGCTATTCAGAAAGTGATAGGAAGACAATGGAAAATGTCACTGCTTTTATAAACACACGCACATACATATACAAACCTTGATAACTACAGGGTTGGAATGACTCTCATGTTCAGTGCATTATCCAATGATGTGAAGAGCTTACCTCTTTTTCTTTATTTGAGCAAATACTTCAGTAGGAGTCCAACTCGGAGGATTACTTAATATTTGTATATATTAGTTTCTATGTTTAATTACCCCCTTTCCTTGTTTTCAAGTGCCCTGGCAGATGTTAATTAAGGACATGAATGTCACATTAGCATATACATATCAGGTTTTTTGTTTACAATGTTAAGATATATATTCTTTTGTGGGTTTATGACTTTTTTTCTTTTTCAAAAGAATAAAAACGATTAAAACAAAAGCTATGTTTGAGTTGTGGCATATGCACATGTGTTAGCCTTACATCAGGATTAAGATTGCTAACAAGTAACACAGAATTTCCAGGTAATCCTGTAACTCCTGGGAGAGCCATCCGCCCAGTCATTGCAGAGGTGGAAATTGCAAGAGGACCAAGTGCGCCAGCCGGGACCGATAAACCTGGAACAGCCAAGAGTCCCAAAAAGCATTTCAGTAAACACAAAGGTAACTTCATTTTTATTTCTCATGTTAAAAGTAAATCTAATCTGGAAAGGCATGGCAATCTATTTCTCCTCACTGGATTAAATATCATAGCTTATGTCTAAATTCCATTTCGAAACAGCAAACTGAATCAAATCAAACTCTCATCCCAATCTTTTAAACTTCTCCCCGTGTTTTATGGAAGAAGGATTCCTTCAAAATGCCATATTACTCAAGACTTTGATTCTCGTGTTTCCTGCTAGTAGTTAGATATGGATAAAACATTCTCTTATATCGTCCTGCCCAATTACAATCGAATAACTTAATTTTCTAACTGGAATTCAAAACATCAGGAATGGGAAAATAGTCAAGCAATATTAAAAGCTTTATTTTTAGTGCTTCATTAATGTGCTGTTAAATAAAATAACAACACGTGATCCACACCATTAAAAAGCTGCCAACACATTTGTCAGCTTTTGGTTCTTAATACATATATAAATATTTAACAAACCTAAATGAAATATTAAAGAAAGAAAATCAGATATTTACGATACTAAGAAAGACTTTACCTGCTTGGGAGAAGCCAATGGCAGGAGCAAAGCCAGCTGCCCCTGCATATGGTGAGGAGATGATACTTGGAGTGCCTGAAAAAAGAAAACAAATTAGCCCAGATTGCAGGAGGTTGATTTCTAGAGAAAGTAAAAAGTTATTCAACTCCTAAGGAACAGATTTTTGTCTTAGACTTATTGCATGGGATGAATATATCCCCTGTTCAATTCAGTTTGTGTGATTCTCTGCTCTGCTTCTAATTGAAGCTTATATTGGCAATTAAGTGATGAATAATAGCTGTACAACCTTCTTCCTCAATATTGGTGTAATTCCAATAGGCCTTTTAGGATCTGCTTCTCTGAGAGGACACTTAAGAACCAAAACCCAAGTGCAAATAGCATGTTCACATGTAAAATGTTGTCTGTAGTTTATTAACAAGGGCCAAGTGCTTCATTTTTCTTTTTGTGTTAAATCAGACAATTAGATAATACTATTCATTTTTCCCCCACCTCCAATGAATAGCAGGAAAAATATAGCAGCTGTTTCATGCTATCAATTGCTTACTCTCTGAAGATTACTTAACTGATTGAAAGTACCCTTTTTAACTACAGCAACTTATACAAAACATAGAATATGATTTGTGGAAATAAGCACTGAGCAAAGAAATCAAGTAGGCTCTATTTCATGAGGCCAATTCACATGCTACAGCTATGATGCTTTGGAAACAGCAGGAAATTGCCACATTCAGGACTACAACCTTTCATGTTGTCTGAACTCAATAGCTTCCTAAACCTCTTATCTTTAGTCACAATATGGCAATTACACAAATACTGCAAAACACTATATATTTTATAGTTATAATACAGCATGCATTGGTATTGTGACTTGTATTTGGCAATATAGGCATTCATCATTTAATTTACACTTCTGCTCTCCATTATAATTCATTATGCAAACATTCAATAACAAAGAGCTTATTCAGCCAGATAGGGCCTGCGTGAATACTGATATCAAATACATACAATACCTTGTATTTCTACCCAAGAACAGAAGAGAGTTTTTGCATACAGCATGTAAACTCTCTTTGCAGTATCACACAAATGGATAGCTTAACAAATTAATTAATTCACTTGACACTGGGTCAACATATGGCTGCTTGAGAGAAAATGTGAGTATGTTTTCTCGTCTTAATATTGCTATTTACCTGTTCTTCTAATTCTTTAAGCTTAGGTTCAGAGTTTACTGAAGCTGTTTTGTGTATTTAGATACTTAATCATAGAAACAGATGAACAGGAGGAAAGAAAATTCACAAAATCCTGCATTCATCTATTGTGAGCAAAAATGTCTGGGATCAGAGTGCACCTTGCTCACAAAAATACAAATGCAAGGTTTGGGAAATTCTTTCCAGGACAAATTTCTGCCTGAACATTGCTCATCTGGTGCTCCCAACTGAGTAAGTCTGTAGCAATCAATCACCTGCCTGGATGAATACGGAGAAAACTACAAAGCCCAGGCTAAATTTAAGATAAATATCATTCTCAATAATCTGGTTCTGTTCTAGTTCTGAAGATTAAATTCCTAAAGCTCCTGTTTTAGTTCCTGAGCTCAATTCCTAATGGGCTATCCTTAGAGAATACCATGGCTAACCAGAAGAGAAAGAACTAAGAATATCTTTCTACAGAATACCTCCATATAAAAGAACTAAGAATACCTTTCTGCAAGGGGGAATGGTTTTCACTGCCCTTTCAGAAGAAAGGGTTAAGAGTTTTTTCTCTGCCTACTTTAGAAATAGACTTTTTTAAAAAATGTTTTTATTATGAGCTATCTTGAGATCAATACGTTAAACCCCAATATATTAAATATAATTAAAATACAGTATATCGATTATTTTCAAAAGTACTCTTTCTGGGCAAGGCTGACAGTGATTATTGCTTAACACTGAGAATGTATGGATAAAGATAAAGTTTGATACAGTTCCAAATGTTTATGAGTTCAATGCTGGACTCAACACCTTTATCAATTGGAAATGGACGGGACAGCAAGAAGCCATCAGTGCTTCCGTTCCAAATTCTACAACAATAATAATTACCTTCTAGAGTACAGTAACATTATTGTAAGATTATAGCCTCATCAGAACTGTGTAAAGAGTCAGTGTCCTTCACTTTTTTACAAATAAAATTTCCCCTGAAATAAGAGGAAGCAAAATTTATCTTCGTTGTTTTTCTGGGTTAGTTAAGGAAGAAAAGTTTGGTGGTGTTTTCCAACAGATGCTGGCAAAAGGTTATGCAAGAATGAACAAAGCAAAATTGTAAAAATGAATTTTTGCCCATTACTTCCAATACACAGGGGAAAATGTCCCCCCACTTTTTTTTAAGGCCCAAATTTGACAAACTCTCTTTCATATCCTCAGTGATGCATAGGACACAAAAAGTACAAAAAGAGAATCTCAATTTTGGCTCTTAACAATTTCATAACTGAGATACCATTCATAAGCAGTAGTGCTACAATTAAAAAAATATAATTATTAATCTAACATCATAACCTATATTAATAATCAATATTTTTCAGCCACTTCCAAATGACGGCTCATTTTACTCCTATCTAATACAGTTAACCTATATTAATAATCAATATTTTTCAAAGCCACTTCTTCCAAATGACGGGAAGCACATTTTGCTGTTATCTATAACAGTATGTCTCTTTGTGTAAAGAAAAACCTCAGTAGCCCATGGTAAAAGGCAGGAGCAATTTGTTCTATCTCCAACGACAAAGGAAGAGTTCTTACCAAAAGCAGCAGCCATATTAGGGTCAAGTGAAGGCTGCCCATCCCCTGAAGGAAGGTCCAGACGTGTGAAGTCTCTGCTCTTATCATTGTTATATTTTACATTAAGGCTTGTTAGCTTGGAGAAATCAATGCGAAGAGTGCAGCAGGCATTATAGATATTCTGACCATCCAGAGCCTATGGGGATATAAAAAAAGTTGAGGTTGTGAAATGCTTCCAGGATTTTTTGGAATTTAGATCACATAAATACATGCACAGTTGCAGTGTGAACATACATTCTGGTTGAAGCAAAGGGCAAATGAGTTCATATTCTCAATGTTGCTTTGGCCCATTGTTTTATGTGCTTTGTAAACTAAAGGGACCATATTGCCAGAAGTTTGTAACTCTGTTATACTTAAATTATACACAAAGTATCATTTTGAAATTACATTTCTTTGAGACTACGCACCATCATGTTTATGTTGCATCACTGAGGCTATCAAGTTAGTAAAATATAGCTATTAGATGGTACACGGCTCTATTAGAAAATTTGAAAGATTTGAATAATTAATCAAATAGCCTTCGTGGAGCACCTGTTTAGAACTTGCAGAGCTGTTCTGAAAAGTTTTTACTATCAGTCCTAAAGGCTTGCCAGAGTAATCTTTCAAAACTGGAACAATCATGTTAGCATCTGCTTCTTTTTGCAGCAGTGGTAAAGGGGAAAAAAGGATGGGAGAAAATTGTAGGCACCTCTGACAGACAGTGAAATAGGCCTTTGGAAAGCTGCATTCCACACATTACTCTACCAACATTTAAATGGTTTATAATGTTTATGCAGTCTCTGAATTTCAAAGAAATATATTATACTGTAATGCAAAGAAATAGCTATATGAAATGATGATTGCACAGTATTTTTGTACTGTAAAATTGCAGCATAATACTTCTGTGACATAGCACCAGAAAAATAAGGCATTTCACATGCAGTAAACGGTTACAATGCAAGCATATTAGGAGTCTATTCGCAAAGTTACCATTTTGGCATACTGTGCATTCAAAGGATCAGCATATTGAAGCAAGGCCTGGAACTGATTATTCTTTGTAAAGGTTATGATCTTCAAAACTGTTCCAAACTTGGAGAAGATCTAAATAAAAAGTTCAAACAGTCATTTCATGCATTAATACTTTCTTGGGAGTTTGAGATATAATGATTATTTCAAACAATCTAAATTTATAGGCATGAGGATTTTTATTGTAATTTGAAAGTGTAGCACTCTGAACATGGTATTAATGGGTGTTATAACAAATTTCATAAGTGAAACAGTTCTCTCAATAAAAACAAAAATAATAAAGACTGATTTTTCTTCAATATATACAAATTATAATTAAACATAATTTAGTTAAACTGGCCAGTTACATTACTGTTTAAGCTTGAAAGGCTCCCCCCCCCCCAATATTTAATGTAAATAAGGTAAATAATCACATTAAAGACTAAAGAGTAGCGCAGTTCTGACAATATGTACAAATGACAAAACAAGGCTACGTTTGAAAGGATTTGCTTTGCAACACAAAACACAGAATCTCTCTTTGAATAGCTAAAGCAGCTGTGTCCTTTGCAAGCCTCATGCAGGTGTTTTGGAAGTTATTCCTAGCTGTTTCCATATGCATGTGTGTGAACATCTGCTTGGCTTCATTGGGGAAAAAAGCAGCTTTCCATTTTGTAAAGCAAACAAAACAAACAGGCAGAGATTGTCAGAAATGGTTTTCAAAGCTGCTATGCAACTCTTGGTCATGGCTGCTATAATAATCCAAAGAGAGGTATTATATTTGCAACCTGGCCATTCAAAAGCTTTCCACCACCATAATAACCCACAATAATATAGTATTGGGATTAAATGTACCCTAAAGCTATGATCTAACAAAATTTATTCATTCCAGTTTCTCCTTTCAATTCTACAGAATCGCATTATTATGTATTCATTGTGCTCCCTGATTTGAATTCAATTCATGAGCAAATACTTAATATGGAGTGTACAAGAAACAGAGAAGGAAATAGATATACATGATCCTGCTGGTTGAATCACTAGTGCTGTCTGTGATATTTGTTACAGTATGCAAGTTATTCTCTAGTAAATAATTGGTTTTTATTACTTTTTCATTTGAATTAGAGGAAGGACACTCATTCTGGGCTTAAGATATTTGGTAAGGGGAAAACACAATTAAATAGCCATATCTTAATGCCAAATATATCCAAATAAGTAATTACAACAAGAAGAACATTTGTTTATACCTGATATAGCACTTCTAGAGTAACAGGATAGAAGAGATTTTCCACAATAATTCGAAGAACTGAACTCTGACCAGGAGGCAGACCACTTTCAGTCATTGGAGCACCTGTGAGGGCCATGCCTCCAGACTGCACAGCGTTCACTGCTTGCAATGCAGCTTGAGTTCTCTGAGAGGGAGATAAAAGTTTATCTATTATATATGCTAAGAACATTAAATACAGATTATGGTCAGAACAAAATCCTACAGGAATCAGTAGGACTCCAGGAGATGGTTTTATGCTTCCTTTTTTTTGCATCTACCTCAGTCATAGTACATTACTAATTTTTCATTCTGCTGCATCTCACGTTTATGGAAACATCTCAAACATGTTCTAAGCTTTTGGAATAATTGAATATCTATATAAGGTAAAGTAAGATTTGCTCAAAAGTTTATTCAACTGTGCCCTATCAGCACCATTCTCCTACATCAACTTCATCAGCAAAACACAAGGAAGTAAGTTGTAAGAAATATGGCTACAGATGATAGAGTTACTGCTCTAGCAAAGAAATAGACTTATCAGAGGCCTGCTACAGCCTGTTCTATTTCCATGTTGAGTTCCAAATATCATCTTGAAATGCTATGTTCAATGAATCTTAGAGACTGCTATGATCCACCATCTTCAAGTGGTTTCTTGCCAAAAGCACTTGCTGCTATAAGACAATTACTCCAGCAGAATATGAATTTTAAGGCTATTTCAAACTGATCTGCAAATTCCATTTTCTCCTGAATTGGTGGGATAAAAGTACAAATAACAAAATTTCCTCCAGCAGAATAGTTAACTTTGCTTCACCTTAGTTCCCAAAAATATGGAACTTCATTGTTCATCAGATTTTTTTCACCATAGCCAAGGCACAAATTTTATCTAAAGTTTAATAAGAATAAATTGTTCCTGAACAGAAACATACGCAAAGCTCCCTGCTCAAATTCCACACTTATTCTGTCACTGTTCCTCTTGGCATTTCCCAATACCAATTATGCAATATTTTTGTTTCTCAAAGTCTAATATAACAGAGGCCTAATAGGTGTAATACAGGTAGTCCTCAACATAACCACAATTGAGCTCAAGATTTCTGTTGCCAAGTAAGGCAGGTAACTGAGTTTTGCTCCATTTTACAACTTTTTTTGCCACAATTGTTAAGTGAATCACTGCAGTTGTTAAGTGAATCATACCGTCATGAGGCGAATCTGGCCTCCCCTACATTGACTTTGCTTGTCAGAAACCAGCTGGGAAGGTTACAAATGATGATCACATGACCACAGAACAATGGAAGTCTCGTAAATACATGCCAGTTGCCAAGTGCCCAAATTTTGATCACATGACCATGGGATGCCACAATGGTCGCAAGTGGGAAAACTGGTCATAAGTCACATTTTTCAGTGCCGTTGTGACTTTGGTCACTAAAGAAATGGTTGTAAATCAAGAACTACCAGTATTTAAGGTGTTGGGGTGACTGTCAGTGAGATCCACATCAAGTCCATACAGTCATGGAAGCTCATTGGGTGGGTCAGTCATTCTCTCTCAGCCCAACGTATTACCCCATAATAAAGTTGTTGTGGGAAATTAATAGGAGGAAGCAATTCACATGCCACCTTAAGCTCCAGAATGAAAGGTGGGAGAGTATGCTAACAAATGAACAAAACATATACATAAAAGATCTATAAAGTGAAAAGGACAGAATTCCTAAGAATGCTATTAGAACCTTCACACTTGAATTGAAAGAAAATTGTCTTCCTGATTAATTCACTGCTTACTACTTTAAGTCTTCAAAGTCTTTACAGTTTTGTCTGTTTGCCGTGTTGAATAGATATGTCCATGCAGTTTGCTTTTAATATGTGGCTGAGGTAATTGGAGTAAAGCTATTTTGAGGGCAAAGATGATCATCCACATATAGGAACTGGATACTATGGGATGCTCCAGATCACATACATAAATTTCTTATAGGCATTTGGTTAACATATTATTCTCAGACAAGCTAAAATGGAACTTCTCCTGGTGCAGGTATATTCCCAAATGCATACTTTCACAAAGATGTTCAGTTCCAGGTTCAAGTAGCTAAGTCTTTTTTCTTCAATTTTCATCCATCTGAGAGGGCAAAGTATATTTCTCTTTTATGTAATCTGCCAGAATTTGGATTGAACAAAACTGAATATATATTGAACAGATAATTTGAGAAGAAAAAAGGACAAGAAAGACTAGATATCTTGAATTCCATAATGAAATATTACTGTTACATCAAATAAGGTATTTGGAACAGGAAGCAAAAATAATTACATGAAATACCAAATAGTAAAATTTCTCAGTTCCACAAGCAATTAGAGCAGTGGTTCTCAACCTTTCTAATGCCGTGACCCCATAATACAGTTCCCCATGTTGTGGTGACCCCCAAGTGGGTGTGGCCACCAATAAGAGGGAGTAGGACAGCTAGGGAAAAGGGGAAAAAATGGCGGACAGCGTGGTTTGGCGACCCCCGTGAAATGGTCATTCGACCCCAAATGGGGTCCCGACCCACAGGTTGAGAACCACTGAATTAGAGCAACAGAATTACCACTTCTTGATAATTCATGACCCTTTTGGTAAACTGAGACCCTACACACACACAGATCCAAAAAGAAGATGAAGTGGCAATAATAATGATGATGATAATGAAGTGGGTCATTCTTAGTAATATACAATCAAAGGCATCTGCTGGGGTGGTAGAAATGATGCAAAATGCATGACTTTATTATCACACTAATAGCATAAATTATTACTTGCATCAGAAATTAGAATGCAAGTATACAATGCCAACATTTGTATGATAGTATCATGTTTTGGGGCAATCGGTCTCTAAAAGGTTCGCCATCACTGTCATATACTTTACTCAGAAGTAGCATACTTACAGCATGGTTGGGTAGATTGTCAGTCTTAAGTTCTCTATGATTGGAATACTGAATATAAACAGGCTGACTGCGAAGGTGAGGTGTAACAGGAGTGTAGTAGTTCACCATAGTAACAGCAGCTTCTTCTGAAGCCATTTCTAGAAAAGCCTGAAAGACAAGAGAAATATCTTGACTGAAAAACCACTACCCTAATTGGGGAAGTATGCAATACATACAGGTGTCATCTGCAGTACTGTCATGTATGACACTGTTTTGCTCTAAGGTACCATAAGTCAATACAAATTACAGCAGTTCATAAAGGATAGAAATAAAGTAGCAAAAACTGCACTAGTATTACCATCAAGCCCTCCCCAAAGTTAATTCTATTTTTTTCTCACTTAAAAATGTAGTTGCCTAAAAGAAAGTTTCGGGGGCGGGGGGGGGGATTGTTGGAGCTGTGAGTCTGATTTTGAGTCAGTGTTGATTTGTGGTGACTACCTCAAATAGTTACTTTTCAGAGGTAGTTTGCCACTGCTTCCTTCCTAGGGCTGGCCCAAAGTCATACAGCTGGTTTCCTGCCTGAGGCAGAACTAGAACTTACAGTTTCCAAATTTCTAGCTTAATCACTACACTAAACTGGCTCTCAATTCTTTATTAGCGATATAAATAATAAAGCTGTAAAACCTGTTATGTTGAAAGCAATTTACCAAACTATTCTTACTGCTACTGATGAAATAAGAGGTTACAGAAAAGAACAAGATGTCAGCCCAGATACATGAACTCAAAACTTTGATTACAACTAAAAAATCAACTACACAGAATATAACAGAAAATGTGAAACAATTAAATATTATGACAGAGGATTCAACTGGATCAACAAATACAGTCAATGGAAAATTCAGAAAAGGGACTGACAATATGGAAAGGGGAAAAGACTTCCTACATAAATCAGAAGAAACCTGAGGATCAAGAAGAACAGACTGAAGAGAAGATAAACAGTTCAAGACAACTATGTCGAGATGAAAAAATAGAGAGACGATTTGTTAGTCCTCTCAAAAAAATGGCTGCTGGATGTTTTTTTCTATGTCAAACAATATACGTAACAACACAGGGAGATTTATTTGATGACTCAAAAGCACGGACATGGAAGACGATTTGGCAAAGAAAGAAAGCTAGAATAAGACTGAAGAAAATTGGGGTTTTGACTTATTAGTGAGAATTAAAATAGAATATACTCAAATAGATAAGATGTGTACTTTGAATATTAGATATTGTTATGAGTTGAGATAAAGAAAATTTCGGTCATTTAAAACTTGGAAGTATAAATATTAACAGTTAAATTTGAACATTGATTTGCTTATAAAGTTTAAATGTAAAGGTAATTAAGATATATATAAGCTAAAAATCTATCGATGAATGTTATAAATATCTTTTTACTTAGTGGTAATAATAAAAATTAAATATGAGATAGTAGATATTAAGAGAAAAGGAGAGGAAGTATTAAATATTGAAATAAGATAAATTTTGGTTACTAAATTTAAGATATTTGGAAATTACCAGAAAATAAGAATATTATATTGTATTATTAATCAGTTGATGTAAGATGGTGAACATTAGATCTTTGATGAATAAAGGGAATTGGGGTTATTTAAAACTTGGAAATTATAAATAGTAAACGTTAAATTTAAATATTAATGGGAAACTAAAATTGGGAAAAACTAACCAGGACATTGATTGTCTAAAAAGATTGAATGTTAAAATAACTAGGATATGTACAAACCAAAAATTATTGATAAATGTAAGAAAGTTATTTTTATTTAATTTATTATTTATTTGATATAATAAGAATTGTATTAATTTAAATATGAGATAGTAAATACCAAGGGCAAAAGAGAGGAAATATTTAATGTAATAGTTTGTGATCTGTACTAAAGATATTTGAATGTTATTGGATTATTGATCAATTCAGCTGCACGTTGCTTTTCAAATATTTAAATGTAAAACTAGAAAATCAATAAAATTTTCTTTAAAAAATAAAAAAGCAAAGCTGTAAAACTTGGCCAAGCCAGTATTTGATTATGCCAAGTAGACATCTAGCAAACTGACGTGGCCACATAGGCTGCTTTTATGGAAATACACATTTATAAATATATAACTAAATCCAATTTACTTTCACATCTCAATCCTAAATGCATAATATTATGCTGCAAAAGGGCATTACTAAAAACTAATGAAGGTTTTTTTTAATCAATTCTAAATGGTAAAACAACAGCAGGAATGATTTTGCAAAAAAAATTTTAATTTGCTGCAATAGAACAAAAAACCTAGTTTTTTTCTTGTAAGAAATACTGAAGGGATGGTGCTTTATTTTATAAGATGGTATCTTATAACTAATACTGAACTTCATGGTTGTCATCTACTGTAGACAGGAAGAAAGAGTGATATGTTGTTCAATACTAAGCTTTGGAACACATGAATTATATGAAACCACATTTTCTCATTTTGTATGAAATCTACCCAGTATTTTGTACATTCTAATTAACATCTTTCATAACTAGAAAACAAAATGCAGTTTGCAATTATTCCAGTGGAATGCTTCAAATCATGAATTATGTGTTTTTTTTAGTTGAGACACTGAATATTTTAAATACAATTAAATAATTCATGAAGCTGGTAGCTGTTAACTTTTAGCAACAATAAAAATGTTCACAAATTAGACGTAACAAGCAGTTAATAGTTTTAATGGAACTATATTCCAGAAGAATAAACTTTATGGGAATATTTGAAGCAACTGCTGAATTCCGATTCCCTTCTTAGGATAGCTTTTGGCCTAATTTTGAATTAGATTTAAAGTTCTTGCCACCTATTTGATTGGGTATAGCAGTGTTTTTCAACCTTGGCAACTTTAAAACATATCGACTTCAACTCCAGAATTTCCCCAGCATGCCAATGGAAAATTCTGGAAGTTGAAATCCACAAGTTTTACAAAGTTGCCAAAGTTGAGAAACATTGGGCTAGAATATATAGCATCATTTTCAAAATCAAATAACTATGCTGAAACTGATACCTTTTCACAAAATCAAAACAAATGTTTGGGTGTAAATCTGGATCCAGTCTCCTCCAAATAAATAAGGGAGTCTGAAACATATGAAAGATTTAGTTGTCTAGGCATTGGTGAAGTTGCCCCTTTCAAACATTAAAGGAGCTAAATCTTTTAGCAGATTTGCATGGATATTTTATTGGGTTGCCTGAGATTATCATCAAATTGAAGAAGCTGGGCACTCCACAGATACTGCACGTACTAAGAACCAATAAGAAACTTTAAGGTACCAAAGAGCTTTCCAAAAGATGCAACTTCTTCAATGCTTTGAAAAAGGATCTTTATTCACATTAATACAGGGTGTCAAACTGCCAGCCTGCGGGCCAGATACATCATAGCGAAATCGCGCCCACATTGCCGGTAATGGCAAAAAAATCACGATATGTTGCGACACGTCACGTGACGTTGCGAGTTTGACATCCCTGCATAAACATGATTTGTAAAGCACCTTTTCATTTGCAAAGCACCTCCACCACTCTGGCACTATGCACTCCACATAATAGCCTTACAGTTGCTTAATGACTGCAATGAGGAGAATCAGGATTGCAGTGGTTCAGCAAAATGGATGTGTGAGTGCCTTACAACTTACAACCAAAATTTTGGTCTCAATTATGACTGTAAGTCAAGGACTACCTGTAGACAGGAACCAAGTTACCTGAGGACTGTCTTCTCTCAATTATTTCTATCCGCCCAATCCAGTCTGGCAAGATGGGCATGCTTCAAGTCCCGTCAGCCAAGGAATGTCAGCTGGCAGGGACCAGGAGGCATGCTTTTCTGCTGTGGTACCTGCCCTCGGAAACATTCTCTGAGTTATTAGGATGGCCCTGATCCCTTTGGCCTTTTGCAATGTCTTAAAAACCACTAATGTGCCCAAGTGTGGGGTCCCATGTATGTGAAAGGCCCCGTTTCCTGTTTATGTTAATATCTACAGATTGAAATATTTTTCTTGGCCACTGTATGTATTTATTTTTTAGGATTGTAGTTATAATTCAGATTTTTATTTTATGATCGTTCGTGGCCCAGAGTCACTTGTTTGAGATGAGTAGCCCTACAAATTGAATCCTGGAGGAACGTTGTCCATGGGGTTGCAATGGATCGGACACGACTTCGCAACTAACAACAACAAATTGAATAAAATAAAGTAAAATAGATATTTTTTTAAAAAAATAAAGTTTCATTTAGAAGTTATTTCCGAGTTTCAAGTAAGGATATTTAACTTATTATCTGAGCCAAAACCTACGTGCCACTGCTGATGTGATAGTGAAAACTAATAATTCCAAAGGTATCAGCCAAATTCATCACTTTATTTTCTGTGGTTGCTTATATGATGCGAAACATTGCACATACCTGGCTTTTTCCTTTCAACATCAAGAGATTAGTAACTTTGCCAAAAGGTACACCTAGAGAAATTACTTCTGCTTCAGTGACATCATTTGGAATTTTACGCAGATGAAGAACTCGAGAAGGTGAGCAGGGAGATCTGTCTCCTTTAAATTTCTTGTTGTCATTCCCATTAGCTAAAACATATACACAAAGTGCTTCAGCATATAAAGTATACCTAGTACAAAGGGTGATTGCTGTGTAAACTCCAAAATTTAAAATTGGTTCAGATTAACTAGAATCAATAATAGTAACTTGTACCTTGTTTGTTAATTTGTTCACCTTTTTTTTTTTTGCTTTAGTATAGGAAAAAAATTAACACAAGAAATTTACAATTCTAGTTATGATTAGTTAAGCAGCACAGCATATTTCACTGAACTTTGTTTTGTTTTGGCATGTTTGCAAACAGACTGAACCAACAGTCAGAAGATTTATGAAAGCAGAATCAGCTACTAGTAGTCTTCTTCTACAGAAATATTTACAAGTATAGGATGTAGTGATTTGATTGTCTTCTGGGGACTTAAACATAGGTATAGGAATAACAGTGCTGGAAAAAATCAAAGTGATTAAATGATTAAGAATGAGAAAATCAAAAAATAATTAACTGCGATTAAGCAATATTATGGTCATTTGCTAAAATATACAGTAGTATGGCTACACCAACAGATAAGGTTTTGTGCATCTTGAAAAAGAATACAATAGCAAGCATTGTCAGTTTTTGCCAGAAATGCATACTTGGCACATGCACAGTAATCACAGGTTGCCTTTGCAGGAAATAGCTTGCCATTACTAAGGTCTCCAATTTAAATGAAAATGACTCCATTTGCTGCTCAACCTGCCTAGAAAACTGGCTAGCAAATTACCGAGGAGAAAATACAATAATTGGAAGTGGTTTATACATGTGTCTGACGGTATCAGACTAATCTGTCCTGGGATCAGACCAGGAACTTTAGAAACCATTTTGTGTCAAATTTTAACGTTCCAAATGGTTAACAGAGAGGATTCAAAATGTAGTATTTGCTACATGTGAAGATGCTTTCCGAGACTTATTTTTTATTATAACAAGGTTCTCTCATTTAATTTGCAAGGTTAAACACAGCCTCTTTTCCCAAATAGAGTGCCTTCAAAATTCTGACTACTTCAGTATATAGAATTCTCAAAACAACATTCCATCTTCCAGTAATTTGTGATTGTAGCCTGCACAAGCTGTGGGTACAGAAACCTATATTCATTTTCCTAGGCTCATATGTACAATAGACATTCCCTTTTGGGAGAGATGCACGCTCAGGGTCCTGTATAGAGTCTGGTTACTTCTGCTTTTCTGTTGGAAAAAAATAGACTTGTCCTTTTACTAAACCAGGAGCAGACCTGAAGGTAAACACTTTGTCATGAATCCGTGGACTGAAGTTGAATTTAACTGGGATACATCATCTTTTTCACAGCTCCTGCTTAAAGAGGAATCTCCCTCAAAAGCTGCAGTACATTCAAATAATGAAGCAAGATGAACTTTTGCTTCAGCAAATTGCTATTTTGGCCGTGATCTAACCAGGAATTTCAATTAGATTCTTTACTTTTGTGATATTAAGTCAAGTTGGGTGTTTATATTTCTCTGTATACATCCTCACCTCTTCCCATTCTTCAGGGTGAGCATGAAGATAATTGTTTTATTTACAATCTTTCTGTTCCCTGTAATATTAAACTGCAGTATCTCTTCTCTCAAGAGTGAACATGCCATTTGTATGCAACCATTGCTATATGGGGGTCTGCTGAGACGGGGCGTTGGTCTTACCTGAACGCCTTTTCTCAGTACGGAGATGGATACTCCACGGATGGGTTTTCTCTGTCTGCCTGCTCTTGAGACCAAGTAGCCAAAGCTTGACACGCCCCCACTTCCTGTGGAGTCCATTCTTAACGAGGGCGAATTGGCTGATGATTGACGAGGTATTGGCTCTCAGCTCCCTACTAGCGGCCTGCTGGCCTTGGGGTGGGTGTGGATTATCCATCTCCGTACTGAGAAAAGGCGTTCAGGTAAGACCAACGCCCCTTCTCCAGTACAGGAGATGGATAATCCACGGATGGGACGTACCAAAGCCTCACTGTCCCAAGGGGTGGGAAACAGATCAAGGCCGGTAGATTGATCTCTGAGACAACTTGCTGAAGGACCCTCCTACCAAAGGAGGCGTCCGCCGATGCAAAGCGGTCTATCTTGTAGTGTCGTATAAACGGGGAAGGCGAGGACCATGTCGCGGCCCTGCAAACTTCCTCGATTGACGCCTGGGTAGCCCATGCCGCCGAAGTTGCAGCGCTT
Organism: Crotalus tigris; assembly: GCF_016545835.1. NCBI lineage: Eukaryota > Metazoa > Chordata > Lepidosauria > Squamata > Viperidae > Crotalus > Crotalus tigris. The sequence goes on from NW_024096524.1 coordinate 2,057,296, forward strand.
CGGGTGGAATGGGCTGTGAGATGACTTGGGGGCGGCAGGGATGATACATTGTAAGCTTCTGCGATACAGCTTCGGATCCACCTTCCAATGGTGCCCGCGGAAACTTTCCGCCCCAAGGTGCCCGCTTGGAAGGACACAAATAGGGCCTCCGATTTGCGGAAGGGTTCTGTACGCTTTATATAACGCCGCAAGGCTCTGCAGACGTCCAATGTATGCCACTGCCGCTCCCGGTCATGTGTTGGATTTGGACAGAAGTTTGGGAGAATTACTTCCTGTGTCCTGTGAAAGAGTGAATTCACCTTCGGTATGAAGGCAGGATCTAACCTAAGGACCACCCTGTCCTTGTGGAAAATGCATAGGTCGTTTCTGACTGACAGTGCGGCCAGTTCCGAAATTCGTCTGGCCGATGTGATGGCAATCAGGAACGCCACCTTTAGCGACAGGTGTCGCAAGGAAACGGTCGCCAATGGTTCAAATGGTGACCGAGTGAGTGCGTGAAGGACTCGCGGTAGTTCCCAGGACGGGTACCTGTGAATTACTGGAGGTCTGGTGTTATAGGCGCCCTTGATAAAGGCGCGGATCCTGGGGTGGTGAGCTAAGGGAACCGAATCCGTGCAGGTGAGGAGGGTGGACAAGGCCGCCACTTGCCTGCGGATGGTCGCGGGGGCGAGGCCTCTGTCTAGTCCCTCCAAGAGGTAATCTACTATCTGAGGGATGTAGAGTTTGTGTAAGTCAAACTGCCGTTCCCTGCACCAAAGGCAAAAATTTTTCCAAGTGGAGTCATAAATGCGGTTTGTTGCCGGACGGCGTGAAGCTTGAATTATGGTAATGGCCCCGGGAGAGAATAGTTCCTGTGCCATTATCTGGCGCTCAAGTGCCAGGCGGTCAGTTGTAACCATTGGGGTTCCGGGTGACTGATGGTTCCCTGGTGTAGGGACACTTGATGAGGGGGAATGTTCCATGGGGGCGACTGAGACAGGTTCATCAGGTCGGCGAACCACGGTCTCTGTGGCCAATATGGTGCTACTAGGATCACTTCTGCCCGCTCCTGAATCAGCTTTCGGATGACCGCCGGTATGAGTGGTAGTGGGGGAAAGGCATAAAGCAGACCCTGAGGCCACTGAGTTCTCAGAGCGTCCGTCCCCTCTGCTCGCGGGTTGAAGTAACGAGAGTAAAATCTGGGGAGCTGGGCATTGTCTGATGATGCGAACAGATCGAGGATCGGGTACCCGAACTTGCGGGAGATGTCTAGGAACAAGTTCGGGTGTAGCCCCCACTCCGAAGGGTCCACTGTGGTGCGGCTTAGGAAGTCCGCTTGCTGGTTGTTGACCCCCGATATGTGTTCCGCTTTTAGTGACTTCAGATTGGGCTCTACCCAGCTGAATAGGAGTCGTGACTCTGTCATCAGGGTTTTTGATCTGGTCCCCCCCTGCCGATTGATGTGCGCCTTGGCTGCTACGTTGTCTGTTAGGACTAGAACGTGGTGGCCTCTGATTCTGTCTTTGAATTGTTGCAAGGCTAGGTGGATAGCCCTGAGTTCTAGCCAGTTGATGTTGTTTCTCAGATCCGTGGCGGACCAACGTCCCTGTACAAACTGGGAGTCCAGATGGGCTCCCCAACCATACAGACTGGCGTCTGTAGTGATGGTAACTCTGACTGGTTCCTTGAAGGGTGACCCCTTGGTCACGGCCCGAGAGCACCACCAGCGTAGCGCCCTGCGGATTTGTGCCGTGACCCTGACTAGGTGGTTGGATGCGCTGGTGTTCTGCCGTTGGTACGGGAGCAGAAACCACTGTAGTTCCCGTAGGTGGAGCCTGGCCCAGGGTACAATGGCTATGGCCGACACCATCTTGCCCAATAATTGGGAAAGTGTTAGTATCGGAACTGAACGTTGCCTGTGAACCCAGCGAGCCAGTTCCCTGATGCCGGCCACCCGGTCTTGGGAGAGATAGACCATACAGTTGGTTGTGTCTATCATGGCCCCCAGATGCAGCAGCCTGGACGAGGGAACTGTCTGGCTCTTCTGAAAGTTTACTGAGAATCCGTGTAATTGGAGGACGCGAATGACGGTCCTTACGTCCGCCTGAGCTGTAGGGATGTTGCTTGGATTAGTATGTCGTCTAGGTAACATTGGACGCGTATTGGGATTTTTCTCAGTTTGGCGGCTACCGCTGCTAGTATCTTGGTAAATACCCTGGGTGCCGAAGATAGACCGAAGGGGAGAGCTCTGTATTGGAAGTGTTTTCCCCCGTAACAGAAACGTAGGAACCAGCGGTGGTTTGGGTGGATGGGGATGTGAAGGTAGGCTTCCGTGAGGTCTATCGATGCCAGGAAGTCTCCTTCTCTGATGCTTCCCAGGATGGACTGAAGGGATTGCATCTTGAATTTTTTGTATGTGATGTAGCGGTTGAGGTTTTTTAGGTCCAGGATTGCCCTCCATCCTCCTGAAGTCTTTGGAACCACGAAGAGGATGGAGTAAAATCCTCTGCCTCTGTATTCCGCTGGGACCGGTTCTATTGCTTGAATGTCCAACAGGTGTTGGATGGCCTCCTGCATGAGTTTGCGTTTGGTGGGGTTCCTGGAGACCGAGCAGTTGATGAGTCGGTCTGGGGGTGTGACCAGGAACTCCAGGGACAGCCCGGACTGGATGGTTTGTAGTACCCAGTTGTCCGTGGAGGTCTGCTCCCACTGGTGGAAGAAGTGAGCTAGTCTTCCTCCAATGGGTAGGTCTATGTAGGAGTCATTTTGTCTTCCGGTACGGACGACCCGTTCCACGAAAGGGTCGTCTCGACTGGTTTTGTTGTCTGGGCTGGAACCCCGGTCTGTCGTAGGGGCGGCCGTACGGTTTGTTCTGCCTGGGAGTGAATGGCTTGGGTGCCTGACTGATAGGCGTGGTTGTCGGTTGGCGAAAGGACTGCCTACGAAAGTAAGGTGTGGTACGTTTGTCTGACCTTTTGTTCAAGTGTGCCATGACCTTCCGCTTGTCTTTGTTCTCTACAAGATAGGGGTCCAAGGCCTCCCCAAACAGACCGTTGCTTGAGTAAGGGGCGGTCGCTAGCCGCCACTTAGCCTTGGTGTCAGCTTGCCAGTGTTTTAGCCATAGCATTCTCCTGGCAATTATGTTGGATGCTATGGATCTGGATGAAAAAATGGCCGATTGGAACGTTGCGTCTGCAGCGTATTCCGTGGCTGCTACCATCTTAGCCAGGTCCTGGTGTGTTCGTATGTCCTCCATAGGAACTATGGTTTGTAGTTGTTGCAACCAGATGAGGGTGGCCCGGACAAAAAAGGAGGCCGAGGTGGCTGCTTTGATGGCCCATGCCGCTGTCTGGTGGGTTTTGCGAAAGGCTTGTTCCCACTTTTTGTCATCTGCCTTAAGGGCCTCCACTAGGTCCCCAGCCATGGCTGTCTGGGAGACCAAGGGGGTCCAGGCTTCATCTACTTTAGGAATTTCTAAGGCCTCATTGAGGTCTGTGGCAGTGCTGTATAATTTTTTGTCCGTACCACTCACTGATGGGAAGGAAGCGGGAGAGTCCCATGGCTTCTTGATCCCTTTCAGGAAAATGGCGGGGCAAGGTATATGGTGTTGCGTTGTCACCTTTTCTACGAATACGGGTCTGGATGTGGTGGCCGGTGTCGCTTGCGGCTGAGAAAACTGATCCGTCCCCATGTCCGCAATGGCTGTGGCCTTGCGTAGTATCGTGAGGAAGCGGTTGGGATTAAATAATCCCCCTGAGGGGGGCTCAGGGGGAAGTTCCTCATCCTCTGACATAGAGATCCCAGGTTGATCCTCCTCTTGTGGTGAAGAATAACCACTCATGGAGGACTGGGCCGGGGAGACGGGTTCCTGAATGCCTGAGGACTCTGAGGGGAGTTCCGAGTGTGGCATGGCTGAGATGGAGGGCCCCTGGTCGTGGTGGGCGGAGCGCTGTGCTAGGGCTCGGTCCACCACTTTGGTTAATAGGGCCTCTAGCCGTCCATCTGCCCAGATGTCCCCTATGTCATTACCTTTGGGTGTGGTGACCGCAGGTGGAGAGTTGGACTCAGTGGTTGTGCCTGCCGCCGTGTTTGTCTGTTGGGCTGATGTAGATGGCGGATCCAGTGGTTGCGGTGTTCCTGGAATGGACCACGCGCTCTGGGTTGATGTGGATGGACCCAATGGTAATTCCATCTCGGTGGCCGCTATTTGAACCAATTCCAATTGGGCCTGCCTCTGCGCTCTGGAGAACTCCTTCTCCAGGGCCTGGTGCCTACGGCTGGCTTGCTTTTCCGCCAACTTGGAGGGCCTCTTGAGTGAGTGTTTTGTCTTCGCTTTGCACTTGCCTGCCGCCTTCTGGTCAGAAGGTGTGTTGCAGCCGTAATTGGGAGGTGGAGGGGTCGTGCTCATGGATTGAGGCAACGAGGGTCCCTCCATTCCGCTTGAGCAGTCCCAGAAAAACTGAGAAGACGCTCAGGCAGGCAAGTATTGGCGGGAGCGAAATTGGAACAAGTACCAGGACTGTTCCCCTGATCACCCGACCACAACAAAAATATTCTCTCTGGGCTAAGGTCACGGTAGCTGAGGGAGGTACCGAAGGCACGTTTGGAACCACTCTTTGGGTTCCGCCCGGAGGCCTTAGGTGACCAGGCAACGTGCACCAGTAGAAAAAGGAAAAGGGAGGCAAAAAATATCAGTGGCGACCTCAAAAGGGTCTGTAGGCCTGACTTAATACACAGCAGGTATCAAATGGCGGTCACCTAGAGCGGAATTTATTCTTATTAATACTATTACTATTATACTAATAATAGGAACAACAATAATAATAAAATAATAATAATAATAACAACAACAACAATAATGGTGATGATGATAATATTGTGTGTTCTGTCTTTAGGCCTGTTGGCCCTGCAGTCGCTTAATTTTTAGCTTTAAAAAAAAATTTTTTTTTTAATTATTATTATTATTATTTTTAAAATTTATGTATCTATTTTTATTATTATTATATTTTGTCCTATTATTATATGTGTGTATCGGGGGTGGAGCGCTGGTTGTGTGCTCCTATTCCGCCTCTATCAGTGATTCCAGATATGATGTAGAGCTTCCTTAAGCTCGGTTTGCCTTTCTCTGGCAAGAGATGGCAGCCACAGCTCGTTTCTCCCTGAAAAAGGGCTTTGCAGATCCCAGGAGGGTTCTCTAGCCTCCGTTTCTTGGTTGGCTTACTCCCTTCCTGTGCTTCGTTTCCCTCTGAAGATAAGCTCCGCAGCCTCCCAGAAGCTGCTTGTGCCCGGGGATTTAAATTTGGCGCGCTGTGACGTTTTAAGGGAATCCCAGCCAGGGATTGCCTTTGTTGTCTGAAAACGGCAACTAAAATGGCGCCCGCGGTTGCCCTGGGCTGCTAGGGAATCTCCGATGATCCGAATTCAAGTTTGAATCCGGACCTGGAGATTGTTATTTTTTCCCCCAATTTGAGGAAAAAATCCCTTGGAAGGTTGGGGAGAAAAGCTCAGCAAGTGGTCTCTGCTGATGCCTTTGTTCCCCCCCCCTTTTTCACCTCCAGAGCCCTGGGGCTGACTGGGATCCGTGGGGAGTTTTCCCCCCCCACACCCCCTTTTTCAATTTTAATATAGGATCAGGGATGATCCCAAGGAAAACTTAGTGGTTGGGGAAAAGGTTCAGCAAGTAGTCTCTGCTGATGCCTTCTTCCCCCCCTTTTCACCCCCCAGAGCCCTGGGGCTGGCTGATATCTGTGGGGAAATTTCCCTCCCCACCAATCCCCTTTTTAATTTTAGGTTTGAGATCAGGACTGATCCCCAGAAAATTTTGTGGTTAAATTCCTATAGGTGGAAATTTTTTGGGAAGGGGAAGCCAATTATCAAGGGATAATCAATCAATGGATTTCTTGTCTAACCTGATAAGCTGAGAGCCACGCCAAAACGAGTCTTCTCCGAGCAGAGACCAAGTTAAGAATGGACTCCACAGGAAGTGGGGGCGTGTCAAGCTTTGGCTACTTGGTCTCAAGAGCAGGCAGACAGAGAAAACCCATCCGTGGATTATCCATCTCCTGTACTGGAGAACACTGTATTCACTTTTATAATTTTTCTTTCAAGCTGATAATTGGATCACTGGGATATAAACAGCTATGTCATTTATATCTACCAACATTAATTATTTGTATTTTCGTATTTAAAGTTGAAAATGGGAGGATTACATTTTACTTCTTTAAAAAAATATCTCCATTGCTCTGTCTTCCCAGGAAAGAAATGTGAACTGAAGTTTCTAGGCAAATATCTCCATGTAACATGACCACAGATTACACTATTAAAGTAATTTTGCTTTGTTTACCTTCTAATAGCCAGAAAAGCACTAAAGGCTGTGGTAGTCCTCTGACTCATATACACTGAGGTTAGGGAGAAGATGCCAGATAAGTGCTCCCTGGAAAGCAGATGGGGAAAGCAGGAACTACTAAGCTGCTATCACAAACAGGAGACATAAACAGGATGTGAAGACTCAGAGGCTTCTGGGAGTGGATCTTGAGACTTCTAGGCTTCCATTCTATGGGATCAGCTGTCTGCTACACTAGCCCAGCTAGTTCAATCCATGATTAACATCTCATAAAATAAAGAATTGTGATATGTTCCTCTTGTAAAACATAAGAACAAGCTACAGTCTCATATTTTGCCAGAGTTTTCAGTTCATATAATGGAATAAGCAAACAATGGATACCGTACATACAAACATGGTCACTGATTTATTCTTATTTATTTATTTATGAGACTTATATACCGCTTTAAGTGCAAGCACTCTCTAAGCGGTGTACACCAGTAAGCAATGTATATATATATATATTTACATTGCCCCCAACAATCTGGGTCCTCATTTTACCTACCCCGGAAGGATGGAAGACTGAGTTAACCTTGAGCCTGTGAGATTTGAACCGCTGACCTGCTGAACACAGTCAGCTAAAGTGGCCTGCAGTACTGCATTCTAACTGCTGCGCCACCTCGGCTCTTGCAGGTAAGACATTTTTCCCATAGTTCTAACCCATCTGCTTTTTTAAAAAAAAATAGATTGGAATGGTTGCAACCATCCTTATCTGTCCCTACATTAAGTCGTTGAGAAAACATTTATAGGAGCATACACAAAATGCATTCTTAATCATACCAGTAGTAGGAGTAGGATTGCTCATCGTAAGAGTCCCGTATGTGATACCAGAAGGAAGAAGCTCATCAGATCCACGCTGTAAAGAAAATTGTAAATATATTTGATACTCATTCTGTATTTACAGAATATATTTTTTACCAAAAGTTAATGCATAGACATTTTTGTTGGAAATGCAATTTAAAAAGACATTAAAAGCAATTTAACATAAATGGAAAATCTATTTTTATTCCATTATGTGTTGCATTATAAGTTAAATAGGATGCTGAGGTGAAGAATACAATACATTATATGAACAATAGGTAAAAGCAAATACTTTAGGAACAGTACTTGCTAAATAGATTCCATATTCATATATTTTTCCTATTTCCTGGTTCAAAATAACTGATCATTGGTTTATATTTTCAAACAAGCTGGCTGCCCCACCTACATATCTGATACCACGTTCTCTTTTCATTGTTCCCATTGTCCAACTTCTATACATGATTAAGTAAGTCAAAATATTCTATAACTATTTATATTTCAAAATTATTTTCTAAATCCTGAGAACCTACTATTTTTGCCATTTTTTACCAATACATCTGATTAGGAGACAAGCTCAAAGGGATCTCAGTACCATTACTGACAAACCATATGGACAACACTTCATTTAAAAAAAAGCAAGATATATAGAGGTATGGTGCAATACTGACTCATTTGGTTTACTATTTTTACAAGCAACTATCTGGTACAGTATACGTACTACTAGCAGTATATAACTTATGGGAACTGCCTATCCTATAAAACTGGATATTCCACAGAAATATGCATATTCACTTGATATAGCAAGACAAAACATTACTATGAAGTACAAATTGTTGATCAATATCAAGTAGACTGAGATGTAGCTATCATTTTATGACACAATTACATTTTCTATAAGAAAACATTCCTTCAATATCTTGATGCATCAAAATTCAAAACAAATCTTCTGAATTAAAAAAAAAGTCTTTTATTTGCAACTCTTTAGGGAAACAGAAACAATATATCATGTAGCATGCCAGGTGATGAAATCTATTATACAATAATAAAATCTAACTTCATATGCTAAGAGAAAGGAAAATCAGCACAAGAGAATTACTTTGTCAATTCAGCTGCTACTGTACCTACTTATAATGTCATAAGTCATCTTTAATTCTTACTGCTGTGAATATTAATAAAATAGAAGACAGGTATTTCAATAAGTCGTCATATGGAAAGGTTCAATGCCTGAAACTAAAATTACCATATCCCAAATTCACCAAATTAAGTAGCAACAAACCACAATACATGATACCTATGGTGCCTGTATGAAAATTATGAATTGATTTTCTATTATTATTAAATAAAAATTATAGGCACTGCTTAACATTTCAGAGAAAATTAAGGTCATAACAGATTTGCTCTTGGAAGATGCCATTAAACTTAAAGAGGAAGAATCCAGCTTCATTTGTTATAGATTAAAGGAGTGGCTTATTCGAGGTTTTCCCACAAGAACAACTGAATAACAGCACTACAAAGAAGCCAAACAGAGTTATGTCTAATCATGTATTAGCATCAATATACTTTCAAAAGATTTGGTAGTGATTTATCTATTTTGATCTCAATAAATTTAGAGAGGCTTTGGGATAAAATCAGACTGTTTATTCAGCAATGGTATAGAGGTGACAATTCCAATTCCAATTAATGCACAGATAAAAATCTATAATCCTAAAATTACATATACATAAATGATAAAAAGATTCTTATATTATCAAAACAACTTTTAAAATTAAACTTAAAATGCATAATCATCTGCATCTGAGCAATAAGTTCAAGCACAAAGGGCTCAACTTTCACTAAAGTACTGAGATCTGTTCTCAGATGACAGAAATTATTTTGAAGATCAAAATCTTATCTGATGAGCATAAATTTGCTTTAGAAATCTAAATTCTAACTAAACGTACTTCAATTAATTTTATTTTTTAAAATATAGCACTAATCTTAAAAATAAAGAGCAGATGATATTATTTTTTGCCATACTAGGTTTGATAAAATTCCTAGTTTTGATTGCCAGCTGCTTAAACTTTCTCCTGGTCAATAATTACATCTCATTATAATATTGCCATGTTTTACAGCACTACTTATTATATTGTAAGTATGCATTTTTTATTACGAATCTCCACCAAAGTCATGGTTTCTGTCCATTTTGCAAACAGAAACCTTTCAGCTTTGATGTTTTAATATAATGTCTGTAAGATTTATACAATTTAGATGCAAAATATCAAATTTACAATCAGCATAAGATTTGTAAAACCTTCTACAACAAGTAATGAATAATATAATGGATGTCCTCCTTTTAGCAACCTGTAAACCAGAAGTATTTTCTCCATTCTGTCTGGAATTTGGCAGGCACGTGTCCATTAAGTAACGATGCAACTGCTACACATCCATTTGGCTGGGAAGCACCACAGTTACGAATGGTGGAAGGTCAAATGGCTGCCCACTGAAGCTGACCAGAAAAGTTGAAGTTTTAAGAAAATTATATTTTCCCACTGCAAAATAGACTGGATTTAAATCTGCCTAAAGAACGTTGCTTTAAATAAGATTAACTCTAAGTTTCCCATTGATACTTCATATAGTTCCTTAATCTTCAGTCATCATGGCTAAAGGCAGAAGAATAGAAGCTGGGGTGATTGAACAGCAATCACCAGCACAAGCCAGCATTTCAAAGAATTATAGTTTAGCATTATTTGCATATGTAGCTATAGATTCTTTCTTGGCCTACAGAAATAATACAGAATCTGCAAGCATACTAGTTTTCTTTGGTTTTCCAATATTTGCTTTCTTTTGTTCAGTTCTATCTTGGCCCATCCTCATTCTCTCACGCAGAACGGACAAAACTCAATGAGCAACGCTGATAGTCTAAATAAGGTCTGAATTATTTAAACTCATTAGTGTAGTTTTAAAAAATGACAGCTTGGAAGCAAATCAAGGACAGCGAATTTGCTGGTCAACTGTAAAAACAGTCACTGACAATATGACTAATGGTAAATAACATGGGATTTATTATGTAATCACAAAATCACAGGCTCACAATCCTCATAAAAATGTTGCTATCTGAAGAACAATTAAGCTGGTCATAGAAGACCCTTATAATTCAACGTATTTAACAAAAACACTTATTTTATATAGTGTTAATAGTAAGGATAGTATACTAACATTTCCAGATTTAATAGAATACATATTGCTTGCAAAATATTACTTTTAATTGAAAGAAATCCAATTTAAAATGAACTAATATATATTTCTTTTGTTCCAAAAGAAAAACAACTGTTGCAAAGTTACTAATAAATGATGGCTCCCTATTTATATTTGAAGAAGCAATTGACTTTAATATTGAAGCCCGAGTCATTCTTAAGCAGCACCATAAAATCTACTTGGGCTGAAATGTGCCACACATACATACATGATATTAACTTGGTATTAGCTTTACCAAACAATAATTTGTTTAATGTTGACCAAACATAATGTTAGTGCACATTGTTATTGCCTACTCCTCTCAAGATAAGCAAGAACAACCAAGGGTTTGGATTTAACATTCCTCTCCAGCTTTCCCTGACAGATACAAATAAGAGTTCTGGGTACTGTGTACACTGCAACCGGTAAGTAGCAATTTGCTACTATTTGCTAAAGGAGTTAGTAGGGTTTGATATTGAGGAGGATAAATACTAAGCAAAGTTGTGGGTTAACTTGCCATCCAAACATAATCAATGAGAAGGATTATATTTTGCTGGGTGGGGCAGGATATAACCTACACCTAACCTTTTAATATGGAATAGGCCAGGGATGGCAAACCTTTTAGAGACCGAGTGCCGAAACTGCAACCCAAAACCCACTTATTTATCGCTGAGTGCCGGGTGGGCATGTCCTATTGGACGTGGGCGTGGCTGCGGTGGTCACAGCAGACTGGATCAATATGGCCAGGGTGGGCGTGGCCACCTCGATGTTGCTTGTGGGGAGGGACGCTTGTGAGAGCTGGGCAGGGGGAGTTCCAAGGGGTTTCTGGTGGGTGGGGCAGTGGGCAGGAGGCTCGTCCTGTGGGGTGAGGCAAGGCAGGGGGCAGGGCGGGGGCGCCATTGCCACGGGGCAAGGCAAGGTGAGGCAGAGGCCAGAGTGGTGCTGCCTAATACTATCAGCCCCCGCGCACAGAGGCCAGTGAGTGCATGGTGTCCGTCAGCAGCCACAGCCTGCCAGCCCCTCGACCAGCAGACTCTGGGACTCCATAGCCCGCTGTAAATACTGGGCCTCGCCATGCGAGGCAGCTCGAGGCCTTGAACCGCCATCCTGGAGGACGTCTCGGGTACCTGGCCCACATGTTGGGGAGGGAAACTGGTGGTGTGGAAAGAGGCCGACCCTTAGGTGTGGCAACTGCACCGATGCTTGCTCCGGCCTAGCGGTGCGCCAGCCACGCTCGGGATGCCCAGAGAGAATGGCCGTGGCAGCAATCCGCCTTCCCCCTTCGCAGCTGCGGAAGTTTCCCTATCGGCCCAACGCACCCAAAAGCAAAAGGGGTGGGAGCTGCCAGGCAGAGGTCGTGAGAGGAGAGGACCCTGGAGCGGACAGTGTGGGGCCGATTCCCCGCCTGGCAGGTGGGATCACAGACTGGCTGAGAGCAGGGAAGCCTTTGTCCCTGGCTTCAGCCAGGTGGCATGTTGGCCGCCGGGCAGAGGCCGCAAAAGGAGGAAAGGACCCCAGAGTGGGCAGCATGGGGCCGCGCGGCGGGATGACCTGCCAATTCCCCACCTGGCAGGTGGGGGTCATGGATGGGCCAACAACGGCAGGGAAGCCGTCGTCACAGCGCCGGGGGTCGCACGTCACCGAGGAGGATGGAGGAGGAAGGTGGCCGTGGACAGTTCCCACTAGTCAGGCGCATGTAGAGAGAGGGAGGGGAGCGTCCCTCTGGCGCATGCACCGACAGAAAGGGCTCTCCATGCCCAGTCTGGCATGCGTGCCATAAGTTCACTACCACGGGTATAGGCTGTAGGTACAAATAGGACAACGAATTAAGGCCTGCAGTACCACCCAACCTCCCCAGGGACATTAGAGACTGAGATTCAGAAAAGGACAAGATTTATAAGCAGATAAGCCACGTGGGTTATCAAACATCTTCCAACTTTGAAGATGCAGAATTATGCAAGATTAACTACAAAATTCTCCACTGATTGCCTCCCCCCAATATACACATACTCCAATTCCAAAGATAGAAAAAAAGAGTGGAAATTATCTGGCTACCATATACTAAAAGTATCTGAAGAATATTAAATCTACAGAGTGAAACAATCTCCTATCGGCTATGAAGAATTAGACATAAACTGCTACAAATGCCTTTGGCTGCAGCATCCAAATAGTGTGTGCGATTCCATTTTGCTTGAGAAAATCTGGGGGAGGATCTAATCACTACAGTCTTTAGCTTTGTTGATTAATTCATTAAAAAGTTATCAATTCTTGTCATTGGCACTGATAAATAATGAAGTGCAACACTATTTCATGAAGCTTACAAAGCATTATTTCTAAATAGTTATACTTAAAAAGTCTTACAATCTTTAGTCTGATGTGTTGTCACAAAGAAAATTCTTACAATCTCTTGCCAACGGGTCAAATTCTTTCTAATTTTAGGAATTTTATATTAAAGAAAAATATATAGTAAACATAAGTTATTAGTTGCAGTTACTTTTTTCTTACTTCTTTTGCTCTAAATCAGTGGTTCTCAACCTTTCTAATACTGTGACCTCATAATACAGTTCCCCATGTTGTGGTGACCCCCAAGTGGGTGTGGCCATCAATAAGAGGAAGTAGGACAGCTAGGGAAAAGGGGAAAAAATGGCGGACAGTGTGGTTTGGCGACCCCTGTGAAATGGTCATTCGACCCCAAATGGGGTCCCGACCCACAGGTTGAGAACCACTGCTCTAAATAATCTACATTCAATTAGCAGAGAATGTCAATTTAAGGTTTGCAATTAAACATAACTTATTGCTAACTAGGCCTGCAAAACCACCACAGATTACTGCTATACCCTGATCTACAATAAGAGTCACCTGGACCACCATAAGTTATACACGCTTCTATAACATATTTAATACTTTAGCCAGCAGAGTTCTAACAGCAAGTATCTTGCATACTTTGATTAAAAGAAAAAAAAAACATATGTATGTCCAAAGAAATTGAACTGATTTTATGGAATTTAAAAAAATATGAGCTAAAACAATGAACTAAAATGTTCCAAGACACTCCAATAAAAATATTTTTGGAGAACAATTTTGGAGAAAAAATTAGTAAAAGATAATTTAAGTTTCCATGCTATGTCCTTTAAAAAAATAGCATGTGTATCTCACAATTTTACACTCAATGAATAAAATGATAGGAGATATATAGAAACACTGTCTGAAATGGTATAGGGCAGCGGTTCTCGACCTATGGGTCGCAACCCCATTTGGGGTCGATTGACCATTTCACAGGGGTCTCCAAGCAAGGCTGTCTGCCATTTTTTCCCCTTTTCCGGCAGGTGCCTTACCTCCCTTGGGCTGGGCCAGCTGATGGTCCAGCTGGTGGTCGGCCTGCTCCGTCTCTGTCACTTGCCAGCTATGCCTCGGCCGGCGCAGGGGATGGCACCACGCATGTGCGGCGCTCCTGGGCAGGGAAAGTCTTCGACTTACGACCAGTTGGGTAGTCCTCGACTTACGACCGGTTTAGTCCTCGACTTATGACGGTTGGGGGGTTGCGGCATTAAAAAGGTTGAGAACCACTGGTATAGGGTTTCCTGCCTGAGCAGGGGGTTGGACTAGATGACCTCCAGGGTCCCTTCCAACTTTATTATTATCATTACTGTTGTTGTTGTTACTCCACGTGACACGATTGAATTTGACTCCCGTGTCCTACACGGTCATGTGAGGTCTTCATTTAATGACCTGCAAGGTCCTGGATTTTCAACAGCAACCAATACAGCCAGGATTTCTGTTGCTAAGCTAATGTGGTCATGTGATGCTGCATTTTACAGCCAGATCACTTAATGAGGAAATCATGGTCCCAACTACCATCATAACCCAAGGACTATCTGAATATATAGGCATAAAATTATTTTTTTCTCTATTTAGAACTTTAAAAAATTATAAACATTTCAGTATTGCTCATGGCATTACATTTTCAATTTAAGAAAACTCTCAGTATCGTTTTTCATGATTTCTAAAAGAACTTGCCTCTGACAAAGAAGAATCAGAACAATCCCCCCCCCCAAAAAAAAACATTATAGTTCTCTTACAACTTGCAGTTTTGTTTCTCAGGAAATCTGCCTAATGTTTATCATCTAAAAGTTTACAATTTATAAAACAATCATTATACTCCATGAATATAGTGCCAAACAATGGATTATACAAAGTATCAAAGAAGCTCCGTTCTCACTGTGTTCATTTATAGACTTCTTCTATGTGTTTTCCACTGTCAAGAAATATCCAATTTAGCAAGAATTGTTCTGTAATTGTTGGAACACTTGTATAGAATGCAAACAGCCAAATTCCCTTTTCAAAACTTATGCACCATTATCTCACAAATCTATTATTTATTTATTTTATTTTATTTAAGGCAGAAAGGCATACTATGTGTGCCATCCTGAGCTCCTGAAAAAAAGGCAGGATATAAATCTAATAATTAAATATGGTTGGATTGAAAAATTCCATCTTCACTAATTTTTGTACCATTTGAAGGACAACTAGAAACTCTTTATAATGAAATAATTTGACACACGTAAACAGCTTCCAGTGTTATTTCCACAGATATTACATTTTGTATAACGAAATTTGGTTCAGCCACAAACTTAGCAAATCATAGTAAATCCTATGTATGAGAGAATGCCTAACTGATTTTATATTTGTTTTTTACTATTTTGTAAACTGCAGTGTCACTTTATTGGGAAGGGGGGAGGGAGGGAGCGAAAGGAAGGAAGGAAGGAAGGAAGGAAGGAAGGAAGGAAGGAAGGAAGGAAGGAAGGAAGGAAGGAAGGAAGCTGTTCAGAAGAAGAAAGAAAATTAAACTTATGTCAGTTTACAAGAAGGGCCAAATGGAAGCACATTCAAGTATTGGTATAGATTCAATGAAAAGGGGAATCATTTAGCATTACATTTGGCCTTGGTAACTATATACAGAAAATGTTTAGAAACAAAATATTGTGGAAGAGCTAAACTTATGCAAAGAAAGCAATTTCACTACATCAGATCACCTGAATTAGCAACAAGCCTCACAGAACAACCAACAACCCATTTTACTATGGGTTGATCAGTAATCTCCCTAGAAACAAGGTTCTCAGTTTAACACAGGGAGTGAGCAGCTGTTTCAGTCTTCTTTCTCACTGGCACAGTTTGCATGCAGCTAATTCCATTGTCTAATGATCAATTACTGGAGCTTCCTGCTAGATCAGTATCAGGATCTGGTATGTCTTAAACAGACACACACAGAAAATATGACAATCATTGAGGGAATGAATTCAGTATCCATATATTAAACTAATAGGATTAACAAAATCAAGATACTTTATCCTCAAGAAATTCTTATCAGATGGTCAATCACAAAGAGAAAATATTCTTAATATTTCTCTTTTTACCAAATTGGTTAAAATAAGAAACAAAGAAGTTTCTGAATCAGTGGCATAAATGGATTCATGACGTCTCCAAAAGTATCTTCTGTGCTTTGCTTAACTGGGAAATCCAATAGCATCCTAAATGACTCCTCTAGGTTCAGCCTTACCCCGTTTCATCATTATGAAGGCCAGAAAAGGGAAGCCAAGAGATTGCATAAACTGTATTAATTGCTGTCTGCATAGACTATATTAATATAGTTGCCTGCTATATAGATCTACATAGATTTTACACAATAGATTTTTGCAAGGTATCAAATAATCAATGTAAAGAGCTCAAATAATGAATTTTATGTGTACAACTGACTATTCCAAAAAATATGTTATATTAGGAGTGAATATGAAAATATTCATATTGTTAACTTTAAAGGAGAGATAATTAACTTGTTTACAACTGTTATAAAGAAGCTTTTCCTACTTTTTCTTTTACCTCTTCCCTTTTTAATTTCACTCTATATAATTTCATGTTTAACTTTCACTTATATGAAAATCTTTCATAAAAATTATATTAAAAGACTGATGAAAATATACTCTTCAAATAGCTATAGCTGTAACTAAGTAAGTAAATACCAAATTAAAAAAAATAATCTCCAAAAAAAAAAGAAATTTCATATCCAATTTTTTTTTTTTGACAAGAATTTTCACAATAAGGAACGCTATGACAGGAACTGAACCTTTCCCAAATGGCTGCATAGGAACGTACTCTGTAACTTCATTTAAAATTTGTTTTATTAATCATAAAATAAGAAAAATTCTAAACATATCCAGCACCATCACTTTCTAATTAAATTTTCTCTTAAGCACGTATCCCCTCTTTCTGACAAAGCTTTATTACTTAGTTTGATAACCTAATACATCTTTCCCCAGAATTGTGTTATCAGCTGCAGAGGGGAGAAGCAGATACCCAGAAAAAGATAAAAAGCTCCTTAACAGTGTTCGTGACAGCTGTGGTATGCATCTCCGCACATCTCCAAATCATAATATGCTCTTTCAATCTCAACCACTACTTTGAACTATAATTTGCTGGAAGCTCATTAAGGTTTTTTTTTGCAAAAGGGTTTTTCAAACAATTTCAGGTTGCTGAACCTGTGTGGTTAAAAAGATTCCTGGAAGCAGTTTGAGTGATTTTCCCCTCTCAGAATTCCATCAAGTTCTCCCTGAAATCTAGGGGTTCATAGAACTCTGAAAAATCCTGCCTTAGAGATTAACAATGGCGATTTTTTTTTTTTTTTGACAAGACAAAATGCTGAAGATTTATCCATCCACACATACTCACAATAGATTCACTGGGTACATTTGCACTTCTAACTATATATACAGTACTAAAGTCACACTGAGAACTTTCAGCTAATTTACTCTGCCATCAGAAGTGGCATGTGTTTTCCAGATGACTGCATTGTATAAATCAGTGATGGCAAACTTTTTAGAGACTGAGTGCCAAAAACCTGCCCCCGCCCGCAGGGCCACCCACCGCCTCCACGGCCCGCCGCAGATCGCCCAGAAGTGCTATGGTGGGCACGCCGTCCGCCTGCGTCCTGCAGCATCACCTGTGCGCGATGCGGTGCGAGGGCGGAGTCTTGTCCCAGCTGTCCATATGCCATGTCTTTGGCTGCACTGCTCTGTTAGGCCATGCTTGGGGGCGACTCTCCTCTGGGTGGGGCTGCTGGTGAGGAGGGGTCTGCAGGGGAGGCGAGGCTGGGGTTACGGCGTGTGTGCCCACAGAGAGGGGTCTGAGTACACCTCTGGCACTCATGCCATAGGTTCGCCACCACTGGTATAAAACATAATCCCTTGCTACTGGCCCTGCTATTTTGGAATGGCACAAGTCAAATTCTAAGAGAATCCTGGAGTATCAGTTTACCTATTCCTCCTTCCAAAATAATCCATGCCATCAGAGAGTTCTTTTCCAGGTTAGAACACAATAAAATTAACAATACTGAACAACTCAATACTAAAAGAAGATAGCAACTTTGCCAACATAAGATAACAAGTACTTATGAAAATGCTAGTGCTAGAAAAGAACAAAGATTCTTTTAAGATGTTCACTGTTCCATATTAAGATTTGCACATTATAACAAATCTTTTCTAAAACAAGCAGAAGGGATGAAGAAGATTACAAATGGACTGAAGAACACCAGCAAATCTAGAATGAAAATGTATCTTTAATCAAACAAATAAAGTTCATGGTATCAAGAAAAAGATGGAACCTATGTAACTAAAAGTATTAGACTAGATAAAATAAGCTTTTAAGAAATTCTGTTCAGCAAGAAAATAGATTTTTTAAAAGCAGTTACATGTAATCTATATAGCATTCTATTGTTTATTTTTCTGATTATATCCAAAAGTTGACTTTCACCTAGTATGCCTAAACGAAAGGTCAAGATACTTATTGGCAATAAATTACCATCATTTGAAAGGCAGTGCAGTCTACCTGCAGAGACCAAGGGTCCTATATATACAGTATTCTTTTTCTGCTGTGTCTCCCTGACAATACAGTATTCTCCACTCAGACACAAACATTCTCAAGCGAGGAGCACAGCAAGAGAGGTAAGGATTTTTTTATCATATTAAGGGAAAAATAGTTCAGAGAATGCATAATTTCTGAAAGTTCAAGTCCTCTAAGTCAACTTTCTTTGCAAAAAATCTCTTAAATTGTGAATTTCACCTTAAAGCAGGGATATGGAATTATCCATTTCAATAACTTTCCATCAAACTCTGCAAACTTTCTTACAGAATGGGTCCCTTTTTTCCCCCAATGCTAAAATGTTTCACACCAGACAACATTTTCTGTCCCTGAAGTCTGCCACTTATATTGCTCAGAACACTAAGAAACCATATATGTGGAAAAAAAAGAAAGGAACTGTATGTGTAGATGGATTAATAGTACGTGTGTATATGTGAATATTGGCAAAAGGAAGCGTTCTTGATTTCTGATATACCGTAAATGCCGGCGTATAAGACGACTTCCGCGAGCGCTGAAATCGGCGCCAAAGACGGGGGTCGTCTTATACGCCGGAAATACTGGTAGTTTCCGGCGTATAAGACGACGTTCTAGGAATGCGGCCTGGCTATAAAGACGGGGGTCGTCTTATATGCCGGGTCGCCTAATACGCCGGCATATACGGTATCCTTCTTTTCCAAGTCTTGATTACTTTTGCTTGAGGGGAAAAGAAACTCTTGCTCTCAATAGATGGACCTTGAATGTGGGGGAGATGGTGTGTGACAATCTGCTACTTAGCCCTTTTGCCTCTTGACCCAATGAAAGATCTGATATTATATAGCATTAGGTAATTTCAAAGCGGTAGAACTTGGATAGGTAAGACCATGTACATGAAAGGCAGACTTTGAAAAGTTTTCTCGTTTGTTTTAAATACAGGTGTTCTTCAACTTACGACAACAATTGGGACAGGAGACAGAAATTTTCATCAATAGCCAATGTGGTTGTAAAGCACGACCATGTCGCTTAGCAACAGCAATCCCTGCAGTCTTGGTTGCCATCATTAACTGAATCCCAGGGTCATTAGGCAAGACAACTTCCTGCCAGGTACTCACAACTGAGAAGTCACTGGGGAAACTGGCTGGAATTTTCACATTAAGAGAGAGTGCGAGGAGATGGTGTGCAAGAGGTGTGGAGATGATGTACTAGAGAAGATTGGAGGGGTGTGTGTGTGAGGGTGCGGTGGTGGTGGGGATGCAAGAGAGGCACTGCACGAATAAGGGAGGGCTAAGGAAAGACTGCAAGGTGGGTGCAGGAAGCACCGGGCAGGGTAATGACAGTGTGAGTGAGGTACTGTGTGAACGAGGAAGAGTTGGGAAGGGTGTGTAAGAGGCACGATGATGCATGCATAAGGGCGTGCGAAAGAGGCACTGTGCAGGTCAGGGAGGATGTGTGGGGCTAAGTAACCATCATGGTGCAAGCATAGGAGTCTGGGGATGATGTGCAAGTATGGGGAGACTTACCTCAAAGCAGTCAGCAGGGAAGGTGACAAATGGCAGTCACATGATTTACTGGGTGCTTGGCAACCAATTTCTAAGTGTGAAAGAGTTGTCAAACACCCAATCACATGAACATAGGAATGCTGGGACGGCTGGAACTCTTGAGGTCTGTTTGTAACCACCATTCAGCCTGTTGTAACTTGGAATGGTTGCTGATGCATGGTTGTAGGTCGACGACTACCTGCACACTACAAAAAGTCCTCGCTTAATGATTGCCCTGTTTAGGAAACATGGTAGGCTACCACAAGTTTTCATGTATTTCCTCTGCTACCAATTTTTAGCAATAATAGTGAGAGGATCAACAGAGCTTGCAGTTACATATCTCTGCTGTTAACTGTAAAGAATGGCGTCCAGATCATAATCAACAGACATAGTAGAAAGATACATTTCTCAGACACAGATGACAACTTCTACAAGTCACAAGAGGACTGGAAATG
This sequence comes from Crotalus tigris, assembly GCF_016545835.1. Classification (NCBI taxonomy): domain Eukaryota; kingdom Metazoa; phylum Chordata; class Lepidosauria; order Squamata; family Viperidae; genus Crotalus; species Crotalus tigris. Next base: position 2,077,551 of record NW_024096524.1, read on the forward strand.
GTACTACTTGTCTCTCTCCCATTTTTGAAAAGACAAAGGACTATTTTAATATTTCAATAATATATTGCTACCAAAAATAAAGAAACAGCTGGACTTCTCTTCATACAAAAAAGTTGCTTACTCGAAGCCATTGAACACTTTTTAAAAATTAAAACTCAGGCATATTTAGAAAACTGTGTCTAAATATATGCTTCCTATTTTGGAATTATGTTATTCCACCTTTCAGCAACAATCCAAGCCGTTTTCAATTCTGGATGTAGAAGGTTCTCATAAGGCTTCAGAACTATTCTCTCAGATCTACAGCTTTTTGTCAGGTACAAGCAAACAGATACTTAATTCTTGATCACCTATATTACAAGAATCGCACCAGATTGTCTGCCTTCACCTGAGAAAGAGAAAATATAGACCTATATAGTCGTTTTCTCACCCAATAGACTCTAACCTGGAATGTCTCTTTACTCTCCCCGGCGGGGGTCCCTCCCCTTCAACTGGTGGCTTCACCACATTTTTCCTCTCGCTGATATGCTAGAAAACTCAAATGTCTGCTGTTGGTAATATTACTCCTTCCTCCCAAAATCCAAATGGATATAGTAATTCCAATAATGTTAATTGGAACTGGAATTTCCATCGTTAAGTGATGCAGCTATAAAGCGTGACATCAGGTGACTGCACTGCTTAGTGATGGCAATTCCAGCAATCCCCAGTTACCATTGTTAAGTGAGTACCGGGTCATTAAGCAAGGAATTTAAGTGTTTATGCCTTCTAACTTCCTGCCAGCTTCCCTGTTGACCTTACTTGTGGGAAACCAGCAGGGAAGTTTGCAAATCATGAATATGTGACTGCAAGAGCATTGTATCTGCCGGAACTTTGATGACCAATCATATCCACCCTTCGTTCAGCATCTTGTAACTTAAAACCATTTAATGTAAAGATCCATTCAACCTAAAGAACCTAAATAATTCATCTCTGCTATAATACACTGTTAACTTCCTGGTGTGAACAAGGGAAAAATAAAAGTAAATAGAGGGTTTTATCTCTATGGCTGTCAATTACACTGTCCTATGTCTATAGTCCAGAGACATACACATTCACCTAACCCTTTGTTGACACTGTATACTATATAAATCCCTAGAATTAAGGTAATTTCAGCATTCAAAGGGTGCCATAATGATATATACATCCTAAAGAAGGACTATTTATGTGGTTGCTAATATTTAACAAGGATCTGATGACACAATTGTGCACGCAGCCTTACTTTGAATATCTATCTAAAAACAAAAATATCCCTATACCACCTGAATATTTGTGCTTTCATTTGTGTGTAAATATATCATTTTCTGTAAAGCTATAATTGCAACACAAAATATATGAAATCATATTACTCATTAGCAGTACTATAATATTTGTATTTCAGTACAATAAGTCTAATCAACTCTCTATAGCTCATGATGCAATGCCTTTTTGACTTCAAACTGTAGTACATTATCAGAATTTAATTTTGTTTTTAAATCCTATGCTCTATTAAATTAAATCAATAACAAATTATATTTGTTTATGTACAAAACATTATCTGCAAAGAAAATTGCTATAAACTCCTAATAAAAAACATTATTTCTTTAGAATGCATAATTTCTTTTCATTCATCTCTTAAGAATGCTTAAGAAGCATTCAAAACTTCAAGTTTATAAATTGCTTCACCTTCTTAAATAGCTTAAACAAAATTTAGCATGCATTTGGTCTATGCTTTTATATTAGTCATAACACACGTTTGTTTTTAAGGCCACAAATCTATTGCATCTGAGGATATGCCTCAGTTTTGTATTTATATTTCATATTTCTTAACCACCCATCTCCCTCAATTATTTCAACGAAACTTCTAACTGTATGTGTGTGTGAGTTCATATATTAGAGTTATTTAACTGAAATGCTCCAGTAAATTATGTATAGAAATTTTCCTGAAAACATAGGATAGATAAGGGGATGCAACCATACATACACACCATCCATTTGCATTGGCTATGCTGATTTAAATAATGGTATTTTATAGTTCATTTGATTAATGAAGCTCATAATGATGCTTTTAATTTGTGTTGTATTTTTATTGTTAGCTACATGGAACTTCATTTTTTCATTTTTTTTATTAGAAGGGCAGGGTAATCCACTGAACATGTAAATAAGTAAGTAAATAATAAATAAATAAATAAATAAATAAAAACTGATTATCTGTAAGCTACCAGTTTCATAACATTTAGCAAAGATTAGGATGCAAATAATTTTTGTGTAGTTCAAAATTAAAGCTCACAATAGAATTTTCACAGTATATGGTGCTTAAGTATTTCAACGCTATTCTAGAATTTCCAACTAGAGTAGTTGGAGAAATATTCATCATGTGGATCTACAAAACATTTGAAAACAATGCTTCACAAAAAGTGTTGCCACAAAGAAATCATCCATTTTTGAAATGTTAAACATTAATTTTAATGTTTTAAAACATTTGATTTCTAAGGTGACTTCAATTTTTATTTCTTTAGAAACATTTATCTTTTAGGATTTTAACGTTTTAATACTGTAAGCCACCCAGAATTACTTTGATAAGAGATGGGTGCCGGAACTCCGTTCTGAGTGTTCTATGACAAAAAAAACCCCGGGGGCAGCAAATAAATTTAACAAATAAACCTTTGCAAAGCTCACACATGTAATCTGAACACTGTCCTCTCATTACCTTTGTATGCATGCCCAGAAACACTTCAATTTGGACTACTAAAAAAGTGAAGGGGCTGTGAAGACAGCTAGAGACAGTTTTCCAACAACCACATAAACCTTGTAAAAGTCTTGGCTACTTTAGTACTTTGAAAAGTAAGATTCTGGCTAATGTGCTCCACGTGCGCCTTTTTTAATGCTTTGGATTGCTTTATTTCAGCAGAGTTTAAAAATGGGTTGTAGCTTTTTATGACTTACCTTTGAACAGCATTCCAGCACAGGAATGGGGTTAAATGTACATATGCATTCTAAGTTATTAATATCCTTAGCTGAATTGGAAGGAACTTAAATTATGAACTCTTTTAAGAATTAAAGAGCTAAGATCCACTTCATGAAGAAAGAAATTGGATGGAAATAAAGCAATGCCACAAGAAAAAAAAATTATATGATGCACAAGTTTCAATGTGTTATCCAGAAATAATAAAAATGTGGATAACAAGTTATATGAAAGGACAGAAAAAGATTCCTACCTTTAAACCGACTGCTATAAGATCTGTAACAACACTGTGTGAAAACAAATGGGAGAAAATGGAAAAGTTAGAAAAGCAGTTATTGTACAGGCAATGATAAATAAAGCTAAAGAAAGAAAAAATATAAGAATGAAATGAGTTATGGAATGTTTTTGCAAAGGAAAAGGAACAGTTTAGTAACATACAATATGAAAAAGAGAGGCTTAGATAGAGCAATCAGATAAAACTTTTACAACTATTGTTAAAGGATTCCCTTTTTTTAGACGTAGACAATACAAAAAGCCTTTCTAATTTACCTGCCAAGCACATACATAGATAAAATATGCCATACTTTTTTTGGAAAAAAAGTCTCTACATTCATATATAAAGAACCAGAAGAACTAAACACTATTCATCTAATGAACTATGAAAATAAGAATGCACACTGCAGTTTCATGGATGGTCCCATTTACTACGTAGAAAAAAATATAATTTCTTCTATGTGTTATCTATAAGTTGAATTACTATCAGAATATACATCTTAAAAGCTAAGGTAGATATAAATAATAGGAAAGAGGTAGTAATACTCTATTAGGGAGAATGTTTTCAGAAAAATAACAGATAAGAGCAATGTCATACAATCTTCTCCAAGGAGCAGGGCAGTCCCTAATACATCCAAGGCCAGACTGAGAAAATATATTTCAGCAGAAATCAAAAATTAAGTCAATGCTGGCTGAGGTTGTAATCCCATTCCTCTTTTGGGAGTTGAGGAAAGACTGAATTATATTAAGCTAAACAATTCAACTATGTTAAATATCATTAGAAGTGTAATTATTTCTGAAATAATTATTTCTGGTTTTCTTACACCCAGATATAATTTAAAATGGAGATATAAAATATGCTTTTATAAATAAAATTAACTATAGTCAGCACTGGTACTTTCAGACATACTTTAATTAGAACAGGGGTGTCAAACTGCCGGTCTGTGGGCCAGATATGTCACGCAGAAGCCGCGCCCACCACAGCTCTGGCAAGGGGGAAAAAGTCACAATACATCGCAACACGTCACGTGGCGAGTTTGACACCCCTGAGTTAGAATATCATTATCTGAAGTTGAAAATCTAACACTTGAGTTGTTGTGATATGATGCAATATCAATCAACTAACTTTTTTCTATTAGTCATAGATACAATATAAATCACCATAACAATGCACTGCTACTGAGATTGCCAAACAAGAAACTTGATTTAGGAGGATTATCTGTTCCCAGTATGCATTTCTTGGACGAGTAATTTCAGTTATGGTTTCACAATTTTTTATGCAATCTCTTTCTTAATTACTAACAAAATAACTATGCTTTATTGGATAAAAATGAATATTCCTGAACAGGTATCATCAAACTGTGGTGGTCTTCATGCTTCCAATTATTTCTTTCATAATCCCTAACTATTAGCCATTCTGTCAGGAACTCATGGGACCTTGTCAAGAAAAAAACCAATTAAAAATAATCCCAAGGCCGACATAAACTAAAGCAAATTTAACACAGTATCTCAACAATACACTTATTAAATCAGGAGAGTCTAAGATAGGTTAGTAACAAGCTTAGATAAATCGTTAACAAATGAATGCCAAAAACTCTAGTGTACACAATGCAGTAACTAAATTCAGGCTTGAATGGAAAGGAGGAATTAAAACATAAAAGTTGCTGTCTAAGAAGTGTATTACAGGTAATTTCAACCAATAATCAGAACTGGGCCAAAAATTTCTGTTGAAAGACACTTGTTAAGTGAATTTTTCCGACCTTTCTGGCCACAGTTGTTACATGAATCACTGCAGTTGTCAAGTTAGTAACAGGGATGTTAAGTGAATCTGGTTTCCCCATTCACTTTGCTTGTCAGAATGATCACATGACTCCAGCACACTGCAACTGTTCATAAATACCTGCCAGTTGTCAAGCTTCCAAATTTTGATCTAATGATTTTGGGGATGTTGCAGCAGTTGTGAGTGTGAAAAACGGTCATAAGTCACTTTTTTCAGTGCCAATGTAGCTTCAAATGGTCACTAAATGAATGATTCTAAGTCGAGGACATGAATTTGCAATTTGCTCTTGCTACCTAAAATTAAAGGACTTAACAGACGTACATATATACCAAGCGTTCATATGGCAAGATAGACATTTCTATAGCCAAAATTGAAGAAAAGATCAGTTTTTTATATTATCAAAATATAAGCAAGAACATTAATAATACAACACTGTATTTTAACAGAATCAGGAAATAGAGATTTAAGCATGATAATGAAACTAAAATTAAAGAAAATAATCCATATAATATTAAAGAAATATTATAGTGTATGTCTACACTATCAGGAACTTCTAGAAGTGCTGCAATAATTTATTTATTTTTATTTATTTATGAGACTTATATACCGCTTTAAGTGCAAGCACTCTCTAAGCGGTGTACACCAGTAAGCAATGTGTATATATATATATATATATATATATATATATATATATATATATATATATATATATATATATATATATTTACATTGCCCCCAACAATCTGGGTCCTCATTTTACCTACCCCGGAAGGATGGAAGGCTGAGTCAACCTTGAGCCGGTGAGATTTGAACCGCTGACCTGCTGAACACAGTCAGCTAAAGTGGCCTGCAGTACTGCACTCTAACTGCTGCGCCACCTCGGCTCATTGTCAGAAATTTGATCATTTGCCCAGAATCAAAACTAGAAATTTAAGAAATGCATTGTACTATATAAGTGTAAAGTTATGACTACAAGCTCAACTATCAAATAAGATTTGGTTCTTCTGATATTGTTATTTAAGACTTGTACAAGGATAAAGCAGCTAAATTTTGTCAGTTAAAGTATTCAATTGTCAGAAATTTCAGCCAGATATTTAATTCTTAATCTACACTGCTTACATTTGAAAAGTTTTAAGTGTGGACTTTGGAATTAGAATAGACCTTGTAGCAAGAGAGCTGTTTAGCAAACAACCAGAACACGCTATCCAATTTCTCATTTATAGCCAGGCTCTATACTACAACCAAATTTGTTCTACCCATTTGACACAGATGTTTGATTGACAGAATCAAAAGAGGCATTCATAACAGTGAACCCATTCAATGAGCTCATTAGACAAATCAATAGAGCTAGATCAATTTCAGAGATGACCTATTAAAAGACAGAGCACAGAAAACACCACTCCTTGTCACCTGCAGCTTTCAGCTCAAGCCACTCAAACATTATTTATAAGCTACACCAGGGATCCTCAACCCCTGGTCCGTGGACCGGCATCAGTCTGTTGCATGCCAGAAACCGATCCACACAAACAAGCAAACCCCATGAAGACAGTACATGAAACCACACCCCCTCCGGACCGTGGAAAAACCTCTCTCCACGAAACCAGTCCCTTGTGCCCAAAAGGTTGGGGACCTCTGAGCTACACCCCACACTGTACAAAATGACATTGTGCTTTCTTGGGTGGCATTAGGTGGCAGACCCATATTGAATATAGACAACTACTCAACTCACAAGTAACAAAAAAATACCAGGAAAATGGTGCCAACGTGGAAACCAGATCCTGTAATAAACCCAGATGTTTTGCTACCATAGGCCCCAATGAGTACCTTTGCATGCTTTTCCTCCAATATATTCCATCATATGCCAGTCGTGTCCCTCTGAATTCTACATTGGACAAATCATGAAATTGTTGTGCAAAATAATATCAGAGCATTTCAACCTTTCAAAACACTGGATGGCAAGCTTTGAAGAATCATTTTTGGATATATGGGACTTTAACAACACCATAAGGGAGAAGGGGCATTGTCTTACCTGAATGCCTTTTCTCAGCATGATGATGGATAATCCACGGATTGGATTTCCTGAAGTCCCTTCTACCCAATAGACTAAGTCTGAGAGTTAGCCACGCCTCCCGCTGGGCCGTGCTGCCCCAGTTCCGACGAAGGCAAAGCAGCGAAGTCCGACGTGTTGGTTCCCCTATCCCTGACACAGGACCTGACAGGCACCAAAGGGGTGGGAGTGGATTATCCATCATCATGTTGAGAAAAGGCATTCAGGTAAGACAACACCCCTTCTCCAGCATGAGGATGGATAATCCATGGATTGGGACATACCAAAGCCTACACTGTCCCTATGGGGGGGAAACAGTCAGGGCATGTGTCCCTCTGGATGGCACCACACGTTGTAGCACCCTCCGGCCAAAAGAGGCATCAGCGGAGGCAAATTTATCGATTGAAAAAGCAAAACCCGATACTATCTGAGAGAACCAATGCGTCCTGCTGGGTATAAGACTAAGTCGGAACTGGGGCAGCACGGCCCAGCGGGAGGCGTGGCTAACTCTCAGACTCAGTCTATTGGGTAGAAGGGACTTCAGGAAACCCAATCTTTGGATTATCCATCCTCATGCTGGAGAAATCGATGAACTCATGTACTTAAACGTGTTTTAGGCAAACTCAAAAGGTCTTAACAAAGTGGGTTTTTAGCACAATTTAACAATTGTTAATTGATGAAATATTTATAATCTGTCTCATGTGTAATGTGCATTTGAATAACCAACTTTTCTCTCCCCTTACCCCAATTCAAATCTGACATCAGTCTAGCCATTCCATGAATCTGATGAAGTGACTTGCCATTCATGAAATCTCATGCCTTTTGGCAAAGGCAAAAAAGACTGAGTAATTTTAAATTGTTACTGGGTTAACAAAGTCATATAGTAAGCAGAACAGTTTGTATTGGGGAGTAGTCCAAAACTGCAAGAAACACAAAATATATCAGTTCAGTTAATTCAGAAGGTCAGGTATAGCCTACATGGAAATTAATCAAAGTGTGTGTGGGGGGAAATTCCTCTGGATTTGTCTTCTGAATGAGGAATACCACCGCTCCAATTATTTAAATCGGTATACAAATATATTCACCACTTTGCTTATACTAACTAAATATTTAATTCTCTTTCACTCTAACATATCTCAAAGGTGAACCGAGAAGAATAAAACATGGAAACTTCAGTCCATGCAACACAGAAGCCTTTGGGAAAGGAGACACTGTAATATTTGTATTATGCTTATTCTTTTAAAGTTCATTTTGTCATTCAACATTTGCAGTATCCCATTTTCCTACATTTTATTAATGTCAATGGATTGTGGGTTTCTAAAAGTATCCACTAAATATAATTACATTTCTCAACAAATATTTACTATTTCACAGGAACCAGATGGCATGTTTTGGCCATCAAGGTTTAAAGAAATAATTTTAAACATTTTCATGAAACTCATAATTTTAAATACTTAGGAACTATTTCTACTACAGAGTCATTTTAATAGCATATGCATTCATATTCATACTATTACATTATTATAATGCAGATTTTACTATCCTGGAAAGTATCTGACATGCTGAACAGTTTCATCACGCCTAACTGTCATATTGGTTGGAGGGCTCCACTTTATATTGGAGGAATATATATTTCATGTACAACTATAGTACAGACTTGTCAGAACTTGCTTACTTAAGGCTTCATTTTCACAAATTTTAAAAACAGGCTACTCCTGTTCAGTAGACTTTCTTTAAAGATGGCTATAGCCATGGAATAAATTAGCCATCATTGCCAAAGGCTTTTTTCATAATTTAAAAAAAATCATATTGTTAGCCTTTTGAAACTCATCTTCTCACGAGATCTTTTTTTTTTTCCATGAGAAGTTGGAAGGTCTGACTGAAGTTTTTTAGTTTTAGTTTTTTTAGCGGAGCTTTTCGCCATTACTTCCTCCTGGCTCCGAAATGGCGGAAGGGGACCGGGCCTATCCCGCCCATCCTCTGTAGCATGATAGTCCAGCTCGAGAGGGGAGTGAAAGGGAAGGTCGCCGAGCAAGGAGTGGCCTGGCTGGGGGGGGAGCCTGAAGTAAGTGGATGTGAGGTGTGTGGGGCAGCGCCACCCCCTCCCCCAGCTGCCTTGCCTCACTGTGGCAGCAGTGGCGCAACATGCGCTCTCCTGCCCCATTGCAGCAGCGAGGTGGGACAGAGTGGACAGGGTCCTAACTAGGGCTTATTTTGGGGTTAGGGCTTATATTAGGCCCACCCCACAAAATCAGGGCAGGTCTTATTGCTGGGGTAGGTCTAATTTCCAGGGAAACACAGTATGTATGATTAATCTATTAACCTAAAATCGGTTCTGATATCCCTGTTTTATTAACCTGACAGCTTATTATTCTAAATAGGAAACCTTTGCAAATAATAATATTAAAGATTCTAACTACCAGCAAGAATGAATCCTTACATTTAAAGAGCACCTGTCATTTCAGACCCATCATGGCAGCACCTGTTAGTGGGCATACACTCACCTACTGCCCGCCAAGTCCCTCACCTTGTTGTGTCACTGCCACATCACCAGCCGTCCCATTAAAGTGAATGGGACTGTCGGTGAGTCAACAGCGGGTCAGAGGAAGAGCCACTGCGGGACAGAGATGACAGTTGCTCTTTAAAAATTATGATTTAAATCAAGATGATTTAAATCAAGCCTTTTTACTAGTAATTTAAATCATGATTTAAATTATGATTTAAATCAACTTGATTTAAATCAAATCCGCCGTGCTACCAAGTCTCATAATCATAGTTCTATAAAATTAAATATATCTGAATAATACACATAATCACATTAAAGTGATTATATTAGAGCAAACTATAGTTGTGAAAATGAAATGATATTTAAAGTATGTTATCATATTTAACATGCCAATATATTCAGTGGAATTTATTTTCAAACTAGCTGGCTAATTTAGTACACTACACATTTTGCAACATGGTTAGATTTACAATCAGGGTGGATTTGATTTAAATCAAGTCGATTTAAATCACGATTTAAATCACTAGTAAAAAGGCTTGATTTAAATAACTCGATTTAAATCATAATTTTTAAAGAGCAACTGTCATCTCTGACCCGCAGCAGCTCCTCCTCTGACCCACTGTTGACTCACCGACAGTCCCATTCACTTTAATGGGACGGCTGGTGATGCAGCAGTGACACAACAAGGTGAGGGACGTGGCGGGCAGCAGATGAGTGGATGCCCGCTAACAGGAACTGCCATGATGGATCTGAAATGACAGGTGCTCTTTAAATATAAGAACTCATTCTTGCTGGTAGTTAGAATCTTTAATATTATTTGCAAAGAAAATGAAAGTTTCCTATTTAGAATAATAAGCTGTCAGGTTAGTAAAACAGCAATATCAGATCCAATTTTAGGTTAATCACACATACTTGGAAAACTACTCAAATTCTTTTATTTAACTAAACACTTAGAGCCTGGTACATATGCATTTCTCTTCAAACAATCATACAGTTTGTAATGTACATAGATTTGCAAACAATGGGATAAAGGAATATTCCTGAGCTTTGTTTTATGATTTATCTCATAGTTACTGTGAAATTTTGTGAATGCATCAATCCAGTGCATGTTATCTCAGCGTGTAGAGCTTGGATTCATTGAATGAGTTTACCAAAAATGTAAACATTGCAGAATATACAGCTTCATGCTACATAACTAAGCTCCATTTCATCCTGAGTAAATTAAATTGTTAATGTATATTAAATAGAAAACTATATTTAAATTTTTACTCCAAAAGCATTTTATTAAACTAAATTTGATAATAAAAATATGATTTTTTAAAAAAAAATTAAAAAATCGTCAATTATTATCCACCCTGTTTGCAATCTTATAAGAAGCAACTGCATCCTCAAGCTGCTCATCTTTTCCACCCAGCTGCATTTGAGGAAGGCAAACTGCAAAACCTGTTTTTCCAGATCAGTTAGAATCAACTGACATTTTTGCCAGAATGACCTTCACAGGAATAATGCACTGAATCACTGTAAAACAGTGGTTCTCAACCTGTGGGTCGGGACCCCAATTGGGGTCGAACGACCATTTCACGGGGGTCGCCAAACAATGCAGTCCGCCATTTTTTCCCCCTTTTCCTTAGCTGTGCTACTCCCTTTTATTCTATTGGCTTTTGAAAGCCAATAGAATAGACTCTCTTGAATAGAGTCTAATTCTATTGGCTTTCAAAAGCCAATAGGAATTGTCCAGGCTGTCTCTGCCCTGCTGAGCCCGCCAAAAGTCCCATTCTGCAAACGGTGCTGCACCAGTTGAGTAGTCCTCGACTTACGACCGGTTGAGTAGTCCTTGACGGCATTAAAAAGGTTGAGAACCACTGCTGTAAATCAGTTTAAGAATTTTAAGAACTCATGCCTAGATTTGCTTGCTTTCAAACTCTTAGCATTTTTACTATTAGATTATAGGCTCAAGGCAAGGTTTGTCTCAAAAAAAAAACCACTGCATAGTATTTGAAAATACATTTGTATAAGTTTCAAATGGAAATACACTTTGGATTTATAAAAGAGATGAAGAGAAGAAAAGAAGGTGAAATATAAAATATACATTTGCCTGCAGTGCAGAAAGAAATTTCTAGCCCTGAAGTTAGCTTTCTATTGACTAAAATCAAAGGTAGGAGGTCATAAAATATCACTTTTAGGAAATTGTAATAAATATGCTGCTTATGTGGTGACACAGAGAATTGCACAAAAGAGCAAATAATGGAGCAATGAAATAGTAGGACAGGATGCTTGAATGAAATAACCCCAAAATGTTCAAAAGTTTCAAGGATTATGAATTGCTGCTTCAGTCAAGTGGAGCCTTATTGTCTTCTATTTCAAAGTTATCTGATAGCAGTGTTCCAGCTACATCACCTATGTCAGATGATGAAGTTTATCCTTCTAGCTGCAAACAGAAAATCCATCTTACAGAATAATATTGTAATGAAATTGTAGCACGAACTGTAATTCATAAAAAATACTAATTAATTTGATTATAGACCAACTCTCCAGATAGTTGAAAATGCAGATTTCAATGATAGGGTTCAGTCAATTCACCCAGCAGAGTATAATATTGTAGAATATAAATATCTAGTGAATAGTAGCTAACCTATATCTGGATGGCTAGAGCAATATCCACTGTGACATTGTCCTTGTCTATCAATCAAAGAACCAGCTTTTTTCTTACTGAAACAATCAGAAAATGCACATGTTGCTGAATATTTACAGAAAAGACTATCACAAACTCTCAAAGTAATTTTAAATATCTAATACAAAGTTTATTACAGAGAATATTGCCAGTGTATAAAAGATGAGAATACATTTAGAATTAGAAAACTAATATTCAGGCTAATGGAATATACTTGAGGTTATAGGTCACGTAAAAGGGAAAACTACATTCCAGAAGTTCTGCCTAACCAGTATTATTCAGCCATGGCAAAGAAATAAAATCCAAATGTTTTGGTTGTTCCAGGTTTTGGCCAAAATCCAGATGTTCCCAGTGATTTTATGGAATGGGTAGAACAAGGCTGTACACTGAAAACACACCTTCCTCGCCTGTCTACCCAATTTCCCAGCCTCTTCTTTTCCTGCCTCCCCTCAGACACCACTGATGTCCAATGCATTATTTATCAAATCTACCCAGTGCCTTCCCTTCTCTTTGCTACCAATTTATTGGTACTACCAATCTCCACACGAATGATTGCCAAAGAAACCCCTCAGTCTTGGCTTTTTCCTGCTCCCCCCGTCCAAAACAAACTCTTCTGCCTGCATCAGTTGCATTTTGATCTGCTTCCGGAAAAAAACAGTACAACACTATTTTATTCCTCATAACTGAAGCACACTTAAAATGGTTGGATCACAAGGCATCCCAAAACAGTTGTTCTATATACAGAACAATTCATGCCCAGAATGTTTTATGCATCCCTAGTTGTAGTGCTTATATTAGGCACCTCCTATATGGATATCAAAATGCTCTAGAAATAAAAGACAATATAGTATACATTGAAAAGAACTTCACAATAATCATTTTGCAGCAGCTGTTCAGAAGAGAGCACAGAGAACTTAATTTTCCCAGAAGATGCCCAATAGGACACATTAGTGGATTGCTTGAAATGCTATTACCAAAAACTGACCTAATCTAATGAAAATTTGTAAATGAATTTGTGAAGAACTGAGAATAAGAGCACTAAAATTCTTAACACAGATCAAATAAACTGAATATTTGATAACAATGCCAAAACCTATTTCTATAGCCTTGAATAGTACAAAGAAAACTATGTTTTATTTCAGATGGTGTGAAAGTTATGTAACCTTGAAAACATAAAAAGGAAATAAATGACAGTTTGTTAACTACATTACCCTCATTAAAACAATCCATGAAGTGTTCCATGTGCAGGCTAATCTATTCTGGCAAAAGTGTTTTGGAGAAAATGAAAAAGCTAACAATTGTAGCTATGTGATGGAAGGCTAATGGTCAAGCCACCACATAGGATGTGCAGAAGAGAAAGTGTCAAGTTACCTGGTGGTTAAAGGAGGGTAGGGAAAGGAAGACCTTGAGAATATCAGCAAATGGGCAAAGACAATGGCAGGGAGGAGGGGCAAGGTACACTAGTCTTATTCTATTCACTCAGTAAGATGCTTCCAGATTTTGTTTGGCCTAAAACAAAAAGCACCCAAAACATTCTGGGTTTACGTTTTACGAAACCCAAGCTTACCCAGCTAGGTTGACAGAACTTCTAAAACATATTGTGTCTGCTTCAGGTTTGAGATAAAGCATATTTTCTTTGAGTGAAAAAACTGAATTCAAGTTACATCAAATACAAATATTTTATAATTAATTGATTTAATTTGAATATAACATGTGAATTCCTTGAGAAGGAATTGCAAAGCACCTTGTGTCCTGTATATCCATAAAAATATCCTAAATCATACAAGAACCCTCCTCATTCAAATTTTAAAGCACATTCATAAAAGGAAAAGATTTAAAATCTATCTGCTCATCAGTCATATAGTTGAGGCTTTTATACCTTAGGATTTTCAGGAAATATTGGGACACAGTCTCAAATAGACTGTCAAAGTTCCAGCGTTAGTAAAATAAATATCTATTTTTCATAAATCATGTTTAATCATTATCAAAAAGTTCTATGAGGTCACTTATGGTTATTCCCCATTTTAGAATGAGCTACCTAAGCAAAACTAGTGCCATTTTATGCATTTCCTGCTTCAGGCCAATTCCTCTTTGCACGGACCACAGTATACCTATATATAAAGGCACAAGCAACATATTCTAATCCATTAGACAACCCTTCCCCAAGATAAAGCACTACACATTTACGCAGATCCTGAATATCCCAGCTTCCTTTGCTTTAAATGTATTATTTATTAGATTTAATATAACTTCCCTGTCAAGTAGCCTCTGGATGGCTCACAGAGCATAATAATTAAAACATGCATGCTATTATTTTTTTTGCCATATTAAATACATGGCAAGAAAATGCAAAAAAGGAAAAAAGCAAGGAAAGAAGTGTGGGCTAATCTTATTAGTGTTTTCTATTTCCTAAAGGAATGTTTATGTTAATATTAAACACAGTTGACAAAGGGGAATGTCACATTGCAAAAAACATTGGGAATCTTTTTAGAAATGAAATTCAACACGGTCGAATCATATAATTGATATATCTCCTTAAAATTTCCAAGATGGTATGTTATGTTCAGCTTCTCAGAATATGAAATACTACCTTTTTGCAATACAATGTTCAACATGTTCAATGGAAAAAAATGCAATAAAGGTAACCCAGGAATTTCAAACTGTTTATTTAAATTATAATAAAATCATATGTCTATCTCCTCGGAAATCTCATATTACATAATTAGTTTCTCAAGTAAAGTGTTTTAGCAATGCAGTCTTAAACAAAAAAGTAGTAATATGATACACAATATTCCTATATTCAGCAAGGCTTGAAAATAGATTTTCACATTTGTTTAGACTTAATGGTCACTACCAATAAATTAAATTCACAATTCATTATACTTAACATACTTCCCTGCTTAGATAAATTTGAAAAGAGGTTGTAGTATTACCGAATTAGAACGGATTAACTACAGAAATGCTTCTAATCCCATTTTCTTGCCAAAACTGTGACACCTCAGGCAAACAACGTTCAACTGAAATATTAGTGTGAAAATTAAGTTCAGAATAATAGAAATCCTATCTCAGAAAAAGGTCCCTAAATATATTGCTTATCAAAAACTACAGAACTTAAAACACATACTTCAATGAATTTTAAAAACAGTCAAAAACAGAGTGGAAGTTATTTTTTGGATGCTTTTATTACTAATTTATTGTCTTAACTGTTTTAGAATTGTCATGTCACAGGGAGTCACTTGGCCAAGATGAGGAGCTTTAGAAATGGAATAAATAAACAAAACACTGGAGTGTCAAGACAGCAGCACAAAGACCAAGGTACAAGCAGCTCTCTTTCAGCCATTATTTAAACATTTTATCAGCCCAAAGTACAAAAAACAAGGTCTAGTTTCATGGTGATGAGCGACTAGAGTGCCAATCAATTAGTTAACAGACTTCCTCAGTTCAAAAATCAAGATCACACTCGCAAGCTTTGTCGGTTGTCACTCATGGCAGGACAATATACTGCTATGGAAAGCTACTGTTTGCTTTCGGGGGAGGAAAAAAAAAAACACTTTAAAAGATTCGAGTTTTGCAGCCTTTTCTCGGGCCTGTCTGCCACCTTTAACTTGAGGCGGCGTTCTCGATTTCCTGGTTCTTATTCCTTCTCTGGCGGTTGGAAAGGCGTGACGCGCTTCGACAACAACTCTGCTCGCTCTCTCGGTGGGAACCTCCCATCCCCGATACCCACATTCGTCTGCTTCGCAAACTGCTCCCTCCCCACCGCTCCAACATTTCGTTTGCACCTCCGGGCCAAGCACACAACTCCGAAAACGATCCCACTGGCAACTCCTAGTACCGTAGCAAAACTAAAGTCGAAGCCACACCTGACAATCGGGGGGAGGAGGGGGGAGCGGAGAGGAAGGAGGAAGAAACCAGCGCACTCTTCGCCCTTTTATTGTCGCAACCGAAGAGGAAGGAGAAAGCGGGGTGGGGAGGAAAGAGAGAGAGATTGGCTCTTCCCCCCCCTCCCCCCACCCCCGGAGCTGGCTTTTCTCCTACGGAGACAAAGGCCACCGAGGGACCCAATTGCAAAATGCGCGAAAGAAGTTTGGGGCTGGGTTATGGGCGCCGGCCGGCTGGCCGGCCACACCTGAGGAAAGTTTAAGAGCGCGTCTGGTTTTGCCTCGCCCACATCAAAGGAGGAACCAACCAACCAACCAACAAAAAAAACCCGTGGAAACCCGGTTTCTTCCTCGCCTTCGCACGCCTACCGGGAAGTGGCAAACTCGGGATCGCTCCCCGGTTCGGTGGGCAAGAGAGGAAGGGAGAGGGAAGAAAACAAGAGCTTAGGAGGGGCGGTGGGGGACTTCATTCTCGACTCCCTAAGTCCTATTCCGGGTGAGAACGTCAAGGCCCCAAGCTTCCCTTTTCAGCCTCCCCCCCCCCGTTTTGGAGGAGTGGACGATGAGCACTGTAGTCCAAAGGATCCGAGGGCAGGGGAACGACACCCCCCTCCACTCCCCCTCATTTCGTTTTTTCTCGCCTAATTTGCTCCCTCGCCGTCTTCCCTCGCGTCTTACTCTGCCTGCCCCGCCGCTAGTCCCCCTCAAGCTGTGCGCGATGTTGGGCATCTCCGGAGCCTTAGTAGCCGCCGCCGCCGCCACCGAATGCAGGACGGCCACGAGAAACTGAAGGAGAGGGAGGGAGGGAGGGGTCCTTTCGTCTCCTCCTTCTCCTCAGCGAGCGAGCAAGCGAGCGGCGGGGAGAATTCGCCCGTCCGCAACGGCCGGGGCGAGGCAGGTACTCACCCATCCATGGCAAGACAGGAGGAAGGAAGCGGCGAGGGACGGGACAGGGTGAGGGGGAAGGGAAGGGAAAGGGAGCCGAACAGCCGCTCTCAGGAAGAAAACGAGAAAAAGGAGGGGCGGAAAAGGAGGCGGGGTTGCCGAAGACGCGCATGCGCGACAGATGTTCGACGCCCTGCTCGTCTCCGCCCTCTTCTTTCCCCGCCCCTCCGCCGGGCCTTCGGGATCAGCGCGACCGCGTTGGGGGGAGGAAAGAGGGAGGGAGGGAGAGCACGCAAGAAAGGTGCGCGGCTGGCTTTGCCGGCCGCTGGCGACTATGCTCGGACGGCCTTGCGAAGCGTGCCTTGTGCACGTGACTGAACGTGCCCGAGAATGTGAAGAAAAATGCAAGAAGATGCGCGCGGCTGCCTGGGAGGTCGCTTTGCCTGAGCGCTTCGGAGGCAGCAACAACAGGCGGCAACCACAGCAGCGGGAGGGGGGAGTGACGGGGGGGGTGGGGTGCGATCTAAGGGCATTGCTTTTTTCCCCTCTGGGCGTTGGATTTTGAGAATAGATAGATCGACAGACAGTTAGATAGATAGCAGACGGCAAAAAAAAAAAAAAAAAAGAATCCTCAGCAAAGAGGACAGTAATGTACACTACAAGAAAACACATTCTTCTGAATTCTGTCGCAACATTTATCTTGAAAGTTTTTCCACTGTTGCACTTATTTTCAGATTGAGTAAATTTTTAAAATGTGTTTTAAATTAAAATATGTGTAAGCAATTTTCACATTTTTGTGTGCTTCCAAATCTTGACCGCTCACAGTATAACTACGCATTGGAATATGTTAAAAATACAGTATTTTTTGGTCTGCTACTAAAATGCAACAGAATTTTAAAGAAAAGAAAACTTCAAAGCACAGTATTTTCTTATAATTATAATACACAACAATCACTGTTTAAAAAGACATCCAAGTTGTGACAATTTGCAAGTCTTGAAAAGTCCTCTGCAAAAGCTGAGTCTTTAGATCAGTGGTTCTCAACCTTCCTAATGCTGTGACCCTTTAATACAGTTCCTCATGTTGTGACCCCCAACCATAAAATTATTTTTGTTGCTACTTCGTAACTGTAATTTTGCTACCCTGATATGCAGGGTGTATTTTCATTGTTACGAATTGAACATAATTAAAGCATAGTGATTAATCACAAAAAATATAGCAATGCTCACTGGAGAAGCTTATTCTTCCTTGCTCAAAAATGTTGGGAGGGAGGGAAGGGGAAGGAAGGAAGATTGAAGGGGAAAGGAAGGAGATTGAAGGGGGAAGGAGAGATTGAAGGGGAAGGGATGGAGATGGAAGGAAGGAAGATTGAAGGGGAAAGGAAGGAGATTGAAGGGGGAAGGAGAGATTGAAGGGGAAGGGATGGAGATGGAAGGAAGGAAGATTGAAGGGGAAAGGAAGGAGATTGAAGGGAAGGAAGGAAGGAAGGAAGGAAGGAAGAAGGAAGGAAGGAAGGAAAGATTAAAGGGGAAGGGAAGGAGATGGATGGATGGAAGGAAGGAAGGAAGGATTGATCTTTGGAGAGTCGTGTTTTTCCAGATGATGATGAACTGCAACTCCCAGCATTCCCCACTCTTCCACAGTGCTTTTTAGGGCTGCTGGGGATGGTAGTCCAGTAAGATCTGGAGACACACACAGATGCCCTAGCAGGGAAAATTGGTTGGGTAATTACTGCTGCTTTACTTGGAGGCATTCTGCAGCTCCTGAAGATCACTTTAACCAATTTTCCCTGGTTCAGCAAAGGCAACAAGTCATAAAACAAGCAACAGGTACTGGTAATAAAATGGCCCAAATTGTCCCTTCCAGCGCAGATGAAAAGAACAAGGGAAAGGGAAATCACATCTGCCTTTGACCAACAGGAGGAGAAGCAGTAGGAAAAGCGTGGTGTTTCAGCCTGGGCACACAGCCTTGCCTGCAGGTGCTGCCAAGGACGCACAAGCAGCTCCGCACAATTGCCCGGGGAGGGGGAGGCTCTGGCGGAGAGCCAAGCACCGGCACCTCCAGGGCCTCGGAAGCCACGCAGAGGATCTGCGCACCTTGGAGCCGCCAGCCCCCCTCTCACACCCACCAACCTGGAGCCCCCCATCCTCATCCCAGCACCTCTTGCCCTCTCCCAGCTGCCCCCCGGGACCTGCCCGCTCCTTCAGCCTCCTGAGCACCATCGCAGCGGCGGGGTCGTGGGAGCCCCTTTCCATGCTGCGCAGCCCTTCACCGCCATGACCCTTCCCCGACTCGTTACATGCGAGAGGGGCGCAGCTGAAGCGCCAGCTCCCGCTCAGAAGGCGCCGCTTCTCCCCTCCCGGCTTGGCCGGCTGGCCTCCAACGCACATGCGGGCATCGCCACCTCCTCACCCTCTTGCCCGCCACCTGGCCGCTTCCGAGGCCCGGAGCCCGGCGAGCCAGGAAGGAGCTGCTCCTGCACGCCAGCCCCAGGGCCGCGACGGGCACCAGAGGGCCGAGGCGGCTTCCGACGGCAAGGGAGGTGGGCCGGGTGGCGTGGGGGAGGCTCCAGTGCGGCAGGAGGGTGGCCGGGAGCAGAGCGCGGCCGGGCAACCAGGAGGCATGGGTTTAACTTATTTTATCCCATCCTGATTTCAACAGCCTCTAGGCCAGGGGTGTCAAACTCACAATGTCACATGACATGTCACGATGTATTGCAACTTTTTTTTCCATTGCTGGCAATGGGGTGGGTGCGGTTTCACTATGACGCATCTGGCCCGTGGGCCGGCAGTTTGATACCCCTGCTCTAGGCACTCAGACAGCTCTTTGGCTGGGCCCAGAGTGGTAGTTTAAAAAAAAGTATCAGCATATTGATGGTATCACTCCCTGAACTCCAGATGACCTATCCCAACAACTGAACTCAGGGCACAAAAAGACCTGCCGAGGGCACACCACAAATAGCTGACCTCTCCTCCCCCAGTACCAGAGATTGGAATTGCTCTAGTTAGGAACAAGACAGGGTCCCCTATCCCCAACTTTCATAGGTAATCCAGAAGGATACCATGGTTAAGAACTGCAGAAGCATACAGTCCCTCTATCAAGGTCCCCAACAAAATTCAGCTAGAAAAATTGATGCTGTTCCTGCATTATGCCTGGGCCTAAACCATGTCTGAAGGGGGCCCAAATGCTTCCACTAGAGAACTCTGAATCATTTTAATTACATTTTCCATACAATACCTTAAGTTATAGTTTGTGAGAGACAGAAATTGAGTTTGCGTATCATGCTAGATAACAAAACCATGGTTTATGACAATGGCTATTAAATTATAAAATTACAGAGTTAGATCCATAGGTTACTATGTTACGATCGCTGAAATATGATCTTCTAAAATGTAACAGAATCTTAATTTTCATAATTAAGATAAAATAATATAAATATATTAAATATATATAAATGATAACATAATAAATAAAGGTATGATAAAATGATAAAATAACTAAAATGAGAGCCCAGTTTAGTGTAATAGTTAAGGAGCTGACCTAGAAATCAGGAGACCATGAGTTTTAGTCCTGCTTGAGATGAAAAGCAGCCTGGTGACTGGTTGGGCCAGTTTTTCTTCCTCAGCCCAGCTCACCCTGGAGGGTTGTTGGAGAAAATAGAAAGTGGAAAAAGTATTAGTATGTTCATCACCATGAGTTCTATATGAAAAAGGCAAGATAAAAATCTGAAAAAATAAAAAAGCAGTCATTCTCAAGTTCGGTCAAGAGTTTAAATGTATGTACTGTTTTGACGGGCAAACAGTGACATTATGTGTGTAGTATGACTATTCAGTTTGATAATGTAGTCAAATACTTAGCAGGGAAATAGCTCTAATGAAAAGAAGGACTAGGGATGACATGATAGCAGTGTTCCAATATTTGAGCGGTCGTCACGAAGAGGAGGTCAACCTATTTTCCAAAGCACCAGAAGGCAAGACAAGCAACAATGGATGGAAATTAAATGATGGAAGGAGAGAAACAACCTAGAACAATTAACCAGTGGAACAGCTTGCCTTCAGAAGTTGTGGGTGCTCCATCACTGGAACTTTTAAGAAAAGACTGAACAGCCACTTGTCTGAAATGATACAGGGTCTGCTGCTTGAGCAGGGGGGTGGAATAGAAGACCTCCAAGGTCCCTTCCAACTCTGTTATTCTGTTAAAACATTTTCATCTGAATGCTATATTGGCTGGAAATTCTAGAAGAACAATAGCAAGACATTTCAGCTGTGTTGCTTATATGCTTTGATAAGATATAATACCAGTGGTTTGCAAACCATCCTGTCCTGGTTTATACAACAGTTTTTTTATTTGCTTATGAGATTTTTTTTTTTACACTATCTTAATCTCATTGGACACTTATATGTAAACAAGCATATAGCTTAGTCTTTGACTTATGAACAGTTGCTTAGTAACTGTTCAAAGTTATGACAGACTCCCCCCCCAAACGTACTTATGACCTAATTTGAAATTCTAATAGCTGCCACCCATCTCCTGATTCAAAGTTCTGATGGCTGCCACCTCCCCCCCCCAAAAAAATGTGATTGTACTTCAGGCACTTGGCAACCAGCCCTCATTTATGGCCATTTGAGTATCCTGTGATCACATGACCAAGATTTATGAGGCTTTTTTGCCAGAACCTGGCCTTTACTTCCAATTTCTGTCAAAAGCAGCCTGCTGAATACAATGGCTTCACATAACAATCATGGTGTTTGCTAACAACCATGGTGATTCTCTTAACGACTGCCACAAAAATGTTGTAAAATTGAGGTTGGTCACATGATATCCCGCTTAATGACTGGCACATTTTACCATAATTCTGGTTGTAAGCTGAGGATTATTTGTAAACTATAATTTCCTATATTGTGAGAACCTAACCAATGAAGATATTGTATTTGAAAGCCTGCTGAAAAGTCTTTGAAGCTTTGTACAAGAATGCGGTTTAATAAAAAGATTCAAATGAACTAAATATTGAGATAAGTTGAGAAGTTTCTATGTTGTCATAAATAATACTGTCTATTTTTGCTTGCCTTGTCTCCATGAGATCGCTCTGCTTGTTTTTCAAATGCACGGGGAAGAGAATGCATAAGGATTTGCATAACCACATGTGAAAGAGCTATGCCAGGCTGAAATAAATGAATACAAAGACAAAAGAGAGCATCAGTTTTTAAAATATTTTTTAAAAATATTCTAACAATTTAGTTACAAATTCTATACTTGGTTTGGTTTTGGGTCAAACAGTAAACATTGATTAATTGATTGGTTGATTGATTGATCATGCTTGCATTTTTCATGTTTGAATACTACTCCAATAAAAAATTACTCCTGGCTCTAGGTATTCTTGGGGGGGGGAGTGAATAAAGGGGCAAGTGATGTGATGATGGTCTCATGTGATGTCATCATGTGTGCACTGTCACTTTTATACCATTTTGGCTAGATGCTCAGTCTATCCTGACATTTACACAGACTTTTAGAATGGACTCACACACTGAACTCAGTTGTAACATTGTTTATGAGAATCTAGGCATTGCAATTTACAATACATACCGTAGTTTATGCTTTAGTGTTACGAATCCATTGTTGGATTATGCCCCCAAAAAATCACAATTAAACCTAGATTAATGTGTGTAAATGATCTGCCTGTGAAAGAGTAGCACAAATGATGGATTAAGAATCCTGTGAAATCTGTAGGATTCTTGAATCGACCATGAATAGAATTGTTGCAAGATCCAACAATTATTGAAATGGCCGGAAACCTGATATGTGAAAAGATTTCAAATGCATGGTGGTGTTGAGAATCAATCTGTAGTCACATAACTTTTTGTCCTTTCCCCCATAAAGATAACCTTACTGAATGTGAACATGGAGCCATGCATTTCTGAAATACTGTGAGAGACTAAATGAATATGGATATAGTCATCAATGTCATGGTTGTTTCAAAGGTGCTTTTTCAAAAGGCAACTGGACTTTCTTTGTTTTTCCTTGAAGATGTTTCGTTTCTCAGCCAAGTAGCTTCTTCGGAACTGAACTGAAGAAGCTACTTGGATAAGAAGCAAAACGTCTTCAAGGAAAAACAAAGTTCAGTTGCCTTTTGAAAAGAACATTTGAAAGAAGAAAGACTGTGTACAAGAGAATCCCATGGGCACTTAATTGCAGGTAGATGTCTGCCTTAGATCAAGAAAACAGAAGGGAGATAGGAGCTTCAGTCTGAAACTATTTTAGTTGTTGAAGCTGCCAGTTCTGTTTGTTTTGATAAGAGATGCCTAAGCTTTTATGTAAGAGAGAAAGAATGGGGCCTTGAATTTCTTCTATCCCATAAATATATTAGTATAGAATGTTTCCCACAAGATTGCTTAGTTTTCAGAATGGCCAGCCTTTTTAGGGTTCTAAAAATCTGAATCATATTTCTTTAGTTTTCTTTTTTAATTGCAGTCATGCTTTAGTACTCAGAATATTTGCTGGCATAGTTATTTTTTATATCAGTGGGCGATAAATGTCCAACGAAGCAATCATAACTGTGGTTCACGCATCATGCTAAACCAGGATTTGTTTTAAATAATGGTTTGTTAAACCATCAATACATGAGCCAATGTAGGCTTGATTATAAGGCATGTACACAGTTACAGCAATAGCTATAAATATATGGCAATCATTTTTAAATTGTTTTTGATTTGCACCTGTGGAACGGGAAGAATACAAAGCAAGGCATAAATTCATGTGCACAAACAAACCAGGTATTCAGACTGAGGGTTTTAGCATCATCAGATGGGCAATATTCTTAATCTTTTCAAACTATGGCACATCAAGGACATTCTGAACAACAAACACTCAAACGAAGGAAGTAGCTATGTATGCAGTTATCTACTTTCCTCTTCCCATGTTTAAAAGCATAAACAAACCTGCTGACATCTTGCTAAATAAAACATGGAAGCAGAGGTGCTTAGAGGTAATAGTGCTTGACCAAAAATTGTTTATGCTTTTTCAAATGGGATCAGTTCAACAATAACAGTAGTATAAAGAGAAACATAAGACATTTTAGAGATTAAAAATACTAATGCTTAAACTAGTAATCAGGGAATGCAACACCAGTCTTTGAATGGAATATCGGAGTGCGCTGCAAAAGCAAGCAAATTTTAAAAATAGGGAAAATAAGGTAGATTTTTTTTGGGGGGGGGTCAAACTCAACTACAGTGACTATATGAATATATTTGACCTTTTTTGTCTAAATATTTTTGTTAGGTTTATTATTATTACCTCCTAATTTGCAGCCCTGGGATTCTTTGGCTGTTTCCCATCCAACCATTAACCGTGGTCAACATTTTGTTAGCTTTTTCAGTTCAGTAAAAAGTGAGTGGGGAATACAAAATTAATTAATAATATTACTGTATTATAAATTAATTAGACTGTTAAATATCGACCTACCCAATTTCTTACCATATTCACACTCAGCATTGGTTATCATACTGTTTTCCAAAAGCAGATAAATAAAAACTGAGAATGAAAGCATACTCTATCAGAACAAAATGAGGACTGTGTAGATACAGAAACAAAATTAGGCACACTGTGGAATGTGAATTTGACTTATTTCATTTTATACTTATGAATATTTGTAAATGCATGGCTTCCACTTTGCATCTTTTCTGTTACAATATTTATGTTAATATTCTGTAATTGTTGTTGCACATATGCCCCTACAACCCAACTTTATACATATTAAAAGAGGTTTGTTTTTTTTACAAAGATAAAATAAAACAGGGAATTAGAAAACAAACATTTGCTTTCTTTACCTGGAATGGGATAATCTGGAAAAGGACCTAAGCTGGTAGAACTATCTAGCTAATTATCTGTGCCCAGTGCTTTTTTTTGAAGAAAAAAAAAGGTGCCGGAACTCACACATGTTGTACAACCCGCCTTGCCTAGCCTACAAGGCTCCATCCAAAATAGGTGCCAGAACTCTGTTCTGGGCGTTCTATGACAAAAACAAAAAAAAAGCTCTGTCTGTGTCCATTATCAGGCTGTAAATTCCAAATCAGAGCTTCAAAATTATTAGAACATAGGATTAAACTGCTGTGATGGACTATACTAGCATAATTTCCCTTTAGAAGTTTCCTCAGGAATGTGTAAATCTGCATTTGTATTTCCTAATCTAAAACCTTTGATGTCATTATGAGCATTCCATGAAAACTCACAGTAGCAAGAGGTGGAGAAGCAATTGGTAGCTTTTTGTAGTTGCTCTTCTGGAGGCCCTTTCTAGTAAAAAAAACAGGCTTTTGACATTAGCACACTAGAAAAAGAAATGTACTTCATCTCTGTATCTTTAAAAAATCTCCCTTAGAAGTTTAGCAAATAGACCTCAGAATTTTTTTTTAAAAAAAAAACAGGGCACATATGTTTCTTATTAAGGCTAAATTTAAAATCTGACTTAAAATAATGTGGAGAATATTTCTATATTTGGTATATAAAAAGAAGTTGTCAATGCTCTCCAGCAAAGAAGCCAGATTAACTGTTATTTCCTTTTGGTATTTACTGTAGAGCTGTAGCTATAAAAAAGTACTTACTATGTAAGAGACTATTGAGAAATATGTCCCATGAATTCAGTGGAGTTTTCTGTCAGAGAAATCCCAACAGTTGGGAATAATCAAAGAGAGAAAAGCTAGGAAATAATTACCCATGGATGAAGTAGATAGGCAGATAGATCAAATTTGCATAAAGTCCTGGTATTTCAGAAAGCAGACATGATAATACTGTCATTATTCAGAGAGAAGCAGGGAATTTATTTTTTTATAAATATATTTATTTATTCCTTCATTATAATTTGCAACTCAGCAGTTTCACAGGGCAGTTTGCTCCTTTAAGTATCTGTATTTAAAGAGCAGAGGGAAATTGATAATTGCATTTTTATATGGCCCATTCAGAACCAAAGTAATTCAAGAGTGTAAAATGCAAATAATTTTTGCAAATTATGTTTGATGATTAATAGTTATGCATATGTACAATTATACATATTTTATACTGGCTTCAGTGCTCTCAGAAATGCTGACTGAAGTCCAGACTTTTGGAAGATTCACCCAACTAACATTTGGGAAAAATTAGATGGGAAAAGCCAGGCACTTTTCTCTCTAGAACAAAGCAATATGAAAGGGAGCATTTCAAGAACAAATATACTATTGGAAGTAGAAGAAATTGGTTGTTTAGACTAGATTTGGCATTTCTATCCACCTACTGAGTCCTCTGAATGAACATGGGATAGGCAGCTGCTGCCTTTTGCAGTTGACTGATGGCAACTTTGTCAATGCAAATGGTTTTCAAGTGATACTCCAATTGTTTTGGGATTGCATCTAAGGTGCCTATTACTATTGTTACTATCCTTGCTTTCTACTAGAAAAGTAGTACCAATAGTAATAGGCACCTTAGATGCAATCCCAAAACATCTGGAGCATCATTTGATCTAGTTCTATTTCTATTTTCAGTCCAGGTCACCGGACGGCCGCTTATCTGGAATGGTAGAGTCTTCTGCTTCAGCAGAGGGTTGGACTAGAACAGGGATCACCAACCTTTTTGGCTTTGTGGACCAGCAGGGGGGAAGGAGTGATGGTTCAGTGTGCATGGCAGGGCAGGCAAGCCCATGCAGCTCCATTTGTACGAGCAGCGGGCATGTGCACCCACCACTAGCACAGAGCACACATGCAAATGGATGACATGTGCTCACCCACAGCTTATGTGAGTGGGGATGCATGCGCTTGTGCACGCTCTCACCTGCCATTTCCGCAGCCTGGTTCTGAAAGGCTCAAGACCCGGTAGTGAGCTGCAGCCCGGGGGTTGAGGACCCCTGGACTAGAAGACCTCCAAGGTCCCTTCCAACTCTTGTTATTCTGCTGTCTCCAGATTCTGCCATATCCACTATGCAGACTTTTTTGTCTTTCTTATTGACAGTTGTTCCAACATATTATTTATAAGAAAATACCATTATATTTTCCCCAGTGGGTACCAAAAAAATTTAGCATGGGGCAGAGAGGACTTTAATTTCTGCAGTGCAAGGGAATGAACACAGAGCCAATACAACATTGTTTAGCTTTATAGCCCTGTACATGAGAATATTTGGCTGTCCTTGTCAGATGCCTCTGATTTACATTATGTATGTTAATCTGCTAAAATATGACAAATATATGCAATATGTGTGTTTGCAAAGAAGGAGGACATGTTAAAGCTGTAATTCGCAATGCTAATTTAAGAGTTTTCTTCATTAAGCTGACATAGAACAGCTGGTCTAGAATATTTAAATGAAGCATAGAAAGAAAAAAATCCTGAGTTCCTGCTGTACAGAATTATAGTATTTAACCGAAAACAAAAAAGCACCCCTAACCCAAAATTATCTGTGCAAATGGTTAATTTCCAACTGTTTTAATCATTTACAATTAACTATAAGAGGATAGGCTAATGTGAGATGTTGCATTAAGTACATAATTTACGCAAGGTGTATATCACTCAGATCTACGAGTACTTGTCACTTTTAAAAATGCATCTTGTCAGCCTCACATTTGGTATGGAAGAGTTGGCAGGAAAGAATTAGCATGCAAACAAGTAAGTGAGCAAGCAATAGAGGTTGCTTAGCCTGCTCTTTATTTTCCCACCCACTTTTCCCTTTAGCCCTCTATGCTTATTATTATTCAATTTATCTCATAAAATGTATAGGAATCACTAGGGATTTGCAAAACTCTGAGTTGTTTTTCTGATCGTGGTATGGTTTATAATGAGATAAAGTGCAGGTAATATAATAATGTGATTTTAAAGTTGACCCAACACAAACTGAAGATGTTTTTAGTCACTAATGCCATGATCTGCAGAAGAAAATAATATGTAAGCATTCAAAAGCAGCATTTTCCAGCTATTAGACAAAACCATGTGTCCATTAAACATTTATTCACTCTTTACATCTATTTCAAAATTTATTAAGATGAAAACTGTCTAGTTTTACTGTCTTGTTTTCCAGCTCCCAAGGAGTCTACAGGTCTAAGTTAGCAATCAGTTTACATATTGTAAAACAAAACCTGTGCATTATTTTTTTCTTAATTCTTGAAGCCTCTGTGTGAGGTAAAAATATTTCAGCACCTAATACAGGGGTGTCAAACTGCCAGCCTGCGGGCCAGACACATCACGTGGAAGCCGCGCCCACCCCATTGCCAGCAATGGCAAAATCGGCCCGATACGTTGCGCGATGTCATGTGACTTCGCGAGTTTGACATGCCTGATCTAATACATTAAAGCCTAAATTAAATATCTGCAATCTACATGACTTCCATCCTTTGACTTCATACAAATGAAAATTTAATAATTTGAAAGCCAGCTGTTTTACCTCTTTCTATTCCCCCATACTTGGTTTATAATCTTGAGACCAGGAAAACTCAAAAGCTTACTCTGTATTTTATGAACTAATGAGCCAAATAAAGAGATTTTTCTATATGGATTCCTAATATTTAAATCCATGGGCAAAACATTTTCCCATTTGACCATTAATTTATCTGTTGCAGCCTTGGAAAAATAGTTAAAATGCTATATTTAGCTTGATTCTATTTTCTTTTAATATGGATCATTTTCTTTATTCAAAAAATTTCCTCTGAAGGAACAATATACAGGTAGCCCTCGACTTACGACCACAGTTGAACTCAAAATTTTGTTGAGGCATTCGTTAAGTGAGCTTTGCCCCATTTTGTAACCTTTCTTGCCACAGTTGTTAAGTTAGTAACACAGTTGTTAAGTGAACCTGGCTTCCCCATTGACTTTGCTTATCAGAAAGTGATCACATGACCCCTGGACGCCGCAATCGTCATAAATATGAACAAGCTAATTAGATATATGGTAGAACCCTAATAAACATTCAGTTCTATTAAGGAGAATTTGAAGAGCATGCCTGTACAATTATTTACAATTCTTTTAATAAAACATCCTCTGCTAGGGTTTACTACGCTATGCATACGTCTATAGATTATTTTTTATGCTATATGTATGGAAAGCCTGTCGGCATCCTAATGCTGTTGTACACTACTCCAAATACTATTGTTCCTAAGCAAGAATGGGCAATAGAGGAACCCATTATATATAGTAGCAGAACATTGAAAATAATGGTCCCTTGCTGACATTTATCAATGATTAAGAAGTCCTTGTCTTTTACCTTATTTTTACACATTTTAAATTCATTAATTTCAAAAATTTTCGTTAGAGGAACAGCAATTTCCTTCTATTTCTTATTACCTGAACTAAATTTAAAAGTTCCTTACATCCCTAATGGCTTCCAGTAACAAAGACATGCAGTAAGATGAATATAGATTAGGAACTGATGGAAAGCTCTGCTTTTTTTCTACTACACTGATTCAGGCCCTACGCCCTTTTGCACTGAGCTGCCACAATTCCTTCGGCTACATTGCTCCTTCATTCTTCTGTATAATCCAATCCACAGGCCATAATCTTCCTGAGAGGAAAAAATAACTTGCAATTGTTAATTTTAATATTGTTATATAACTCTAAAAGGAATATGTATATTTTTATCTTCTGAGGTAGTTATGGTTTACAGTAATACTTTTTGGAACATGCCCATTTCACACAAAAAAAATGAAAAATCGAATATTTACTTTATGTGTTTTAAATATGGTTATCTGTGCTTTTGCCACCAAAGGGTCAAATGTGATTGACTGAAACTTACATTTGTTCATTTTTTTTCTTTAAAAAACAAATAAACATCAAAACAATGCCCAGGAAGTCAAATAGACTCTAAACTGAATTAAATAAAATGAAAAAGAAAAGAAGCTAAAAACAAATCATTTTAAAACAGTTTTAAGATTCCTGAAGCTGCAAGTGTTTCAAACCAAAGCATAAGGTTGTGTTTAGAGTTTCAGTTTTCCATTGAGGGAATAATAATCCTTAGTCAATCATCGCATTACTATCCTGTCAGCAAACCAGAGCCTTAGAATTTCTCATTTCACAATTCAAAATTCCTATGAAAAGCCTTACCTTCCTATTAAGCTCTGTTCCTCTTTTTTGTAAACTGGAACCCAACAACCATTGTTTCAGTAGTGTGGTAATCTTCCTCCTCTTGAATTGCACTCCATAACAGCAAACTATTATGCCAACAGTGGTTTTGTCCATGTATTTATTTAAACTGAGAGATGAACAAGATTTTAGAAAGTGAGCCACATTTCAGTTTCACACCTGTTCGTTTTCTTAAAAGATCCCATTCTCAGAGCCCAATGTCTATGGAGATTCTTAGTCATCCAGGTCATAGTTATCCCATAGTTATCTTGGATGAGAAGCGAAACGTCTTCAAAGAAAAACAAGAAAAGTCCAGTTGCCTCGTGGAAAAGCATCTTTAGGATCTCAGAGCCCAAGTTATGTCATTTGCAATATGTGATACTATTAAAATGAAAATTTATATAGTTTGTTCAGATCAATTTAGTTTGCACCCCATGAAAAAGCACTTACCTTTTCAAAATATAAATGCCAATAACTATTCTCATATAAAGAGCATAACATTTGTCTTTACTTTCTGACTTAGTAAAGGCCTAGAATTTCAGTTAAGGCAAAATACAACTATGAAAGTAACCTCTTTTTGCAAACAGCCATTGACTCTTGTCTCAAACAGAGTGTTCTATTTTTAAATACTGTATATTTCTATAACAGTAACAATTATATGTTCCTCTGTTTGTGTGCATTTGCATGTATTCCTTGCACCACCATTTTCTTTTTGTGTTTTTTTTTTAAGACCGTAAGGTAGGAAATTATTTTGCTTTTTACTGATCTATAAACTGTTCTGCAAACCATTCTGGCCATATAAGCAATATATACATTTAAAATAAATAACTTTGAAACCAATTTCCATTACTGGAGTACAAAGAAAATCTGGATCTATTTTTTAAAAATTAAAATTGAATAATTATCTCTGATGAAAGTTGTTCCCAATTTGATGCATATGACCTAAATGTTTACTGTTAAATATTATTTTATTTATTCACGTATTATCAGATTTATAAATTCATAAATTGCCTCACCCCAGAGGTCTCCTATTCAAGTAGGGGGTTGGATCATTAGAAGACTCCGAGGTCCCTTCCCAACTCTATTATTCTATGTTCTAAAGGATTAGATATTGTAAATGAGGTTACAATACAAATGCAATAGAATACAAAATAAACAAAAGCAGTATCATAGTATTGCAGATCTTAACTTTAGCTGTTTACTCTCCAAAGGCTTTCCAGAACAGCTTGGCCATAACTATTATCTGTAAAGCCATAAAGAGGGGAGGTGATTGTTGCCTTGAAGCATAAGACAGCAGTCAAGAATACCTGACTGTACGCCCCTCTCATTTATCTTCCTGAGATACCTCTTAATAGGAGGGGGCTTTCAGCTGCTCCCTAGTCACCCAGGATGGAGGGGCAAAATATCCTTGGGACAGGCAAAGATGATATATTATCTATCTAGAGATAAAAGAATAAGTAAGATATCCAGAAACTGGGCCATATAAGACTTCCAAGATGTTGCCAAATATATTTGTTTGCTTTTGTTGTATTCTGATAACTTTAGCAGATATTACTAAGATTATTGATAGTGATGCAACCAGGATTCTACTGGGACATTTTCTCTTTGCAACAGCAATAGCACTTAGACTTATATACCAGTCCATAGTGCTTTACAGCAGTTTCTGAGCTGTTTACCATGTCAGCACATTGTCCCAGTAGTCGACCTCAGAAGGATAAAAGGCTGAGTCAACCTTGAGCCCATCAGGATCAAACTCCAGGCTATGGGCAGAGTTACCCTGAAATACTGCATTCTAATCACTATGCCACCAGGGATCTAATGACCATTACCAAATATTCCAGTCCCAGCTTTGAGGGTGACTGAATGATTGGGACTGCTAATTATTCATTAGGATTTTGTTACATACAGGATATTTTGAGGTGTCCTAAAAATTTAACATGGCTACAAATTTTAAACAAGCCTTTGTGACAAACAATAAAGCATCTCTGAGTTGCAGTTAGGGAAACATGCAGTGAAATACAAGCAGAGTTCCCAAATTGCATAATTGTGCAACAACATCAGAACTACCCAATCAGATTGCTATGCCTCAATTAATATTTCCCTACTGGATGCTGAAGTGGTAAAGCAAAGCTAGAAGGAAAAATCAATAATCTTGCCTCTATGATCAGAATACCCACAAATAAGGATACTATGATCCAGAAGGGAGACAGGAAAGCAGTTGATGATGCAGACATAGTTTTGGGCAAACAGAAGTGTGTAGTGCTTAACTCAATATTGGAGAAAAGGTTTTAATCTTCTTCCTTTATCTCTTCTTTCTCCTTGTGCCTTAATTTGCAAGCCTGATAGCTGGGTCCTCTCTTTTTGTTAATGATATAAAAGCTTCAGAATATGTCTGAGAAGGGGAATAAAATTATAATCATTGATGAAAATATTATTTGGAAATGTGTATGATATGCCAATTAAAGATGTTTTAAATAACATTATGTACAAAAAGACCAAATCAAGAAAAAGTTTATTATATTGTGAGCATATATTGTGGTTTCTCCCTAGTAACTTTGAAAGTCAAGTGGCCCCATCATCATATTCTTCAGCAAATCATTTCTTGCCAAGTAGAATGTTGTGGTTAAGATATAAGATAAATTAAGATAACCTTTATTGTCATTTTTATACTGTGGGCACAATGGCATACATCAAAAATGAAATTTAGTTGCCCACTCTCAAAGTGAAACACATACATGGCACACACCTAAACATACTATGAACAACATATGTATAGACCACATCCCTACATATACGTAGGGACTAGAATGTGGGTCTTCTTCAGCCATGGAAACTTAGTGGAAAGGTGACTTTGGGCCATCAACGTTGTGGGAAGAACAAAACAAAGCAATGATTTACTAAATAAGCCATCCCTTGCATACCATGGAAAAGCCTAAATCATGAATTACGAAGTCCAATAGCTAGGATTACAACCTTAAGCCAAAACTTGAAAAGATGATTCCCCCCAGCTTAGCTACTAAGTCTTTCACCTATTATTGTGAAAGGGTTTTTTTTTTTTTACTAGTAACAAGGTAATCGTTTGCCCTTTCACCTTTTTCTTTCAAATGGGAGGCCAAGTCCTACCCTTGGCAAATCCAATAAGGAGTTTAGGTCTCCCTTATCCGCGATAAAATGCATTGCCTTTTTACGAATAAAGTTAGTAAACGACACGTGACTTCAAATTCTTTTGTTTCACAAATGTCTTACAAAATATCTTGATGAGATTCTCTCTTGGTGAAAAAAAAAAAAGGGACAGAAGATCTGAGAAAACCAGCGTACGAAGACAATCTTCCCGCCCATTCTTCGGCCGACCTTCCCAACCCAGCCGTAAAAACGAAAAGGCGAGGTACCCCCCCCCCTTCCTCCCAAATCGCTTCACTGAATCACGTGGCTCGGACAGGCTGCGTTTCTGAGCTTTGAATGAGCGGTTGCTAAGGACGCGCAGAATGAGAGACTGAGTCAATGACGTCAGAGCGGGTTCCCCTGGGCGGAGTCAGGCAAGTGAAGCCTGGCGAAGGGCGGGGCTCACAGGAGGCTTCTCTTTCCCGCGTGGCAAGCGAAAGGGGCGGGGCCCGAGGGAATCGATTTCGATTGTTGCGCCCTTTGCTCTAGTCTAGCTGAAGATTCCAAGCAAGTGCAGGAATCTGAGCGGCCTTGCGAGGCACCAAGGCGCTGTCCCGTCCCATCCGGGCCTGAAATCTGCCCGGCGGTCCCCGCTTTACCTTCGTCGGACCTGGCCATGCTGCCCAACACGGGGTAAGTAGAAATCACGATCAGGGGTCGTTCCTCTTCCTTCGGGACTTGCTGTGCCTGAGAGGTGATCCCCGGGGCTTCCGATCTCTGGGTGAAAGTGGTTTTCAAGGAGCTTGGGGATAAGGGTGACAATTGGCCAACCTGACCTACTTCCGACAACAGCTTGATTTGCTGAAATTCTGTAGAGAAACTTCTAGAGCCAACAAGGTACGTGACACTTCATATTCTCATCATCGCGTAGGTAGATCCATGAGAGCTGATGTGATTTGTTTTAGAAGAGAGGTCAGGATTTTTGGTTGTGATGCAATAGCCTAGTATAACTCTTATCTGGAAACCATTACAAACTTTACATCTTGGACTATTGGCTGGCTAGTTATGTTGGAAACCTGTTATGGTAGCATTGTAGAGGAACTTTTAATCTGAGCTAAAACTACTGTCATATTCTAATGCACACAAAAGTTTTTTTTATTAAAAGAAAACAATCACTTAAAGTAAAAAGTAAAAAGTTAAAATTGTTTGCATATACAGCGAACGGTTTAGTTAGTAAGAAAGCCTCTGATGTGGCTGATTTTGATGGATTGTTAGGATGAATGTAGAACGGAGATCTGTAATTGTGTTCACCCAAATAATTTTCTTGGGCTGCACAAGGCATTTTAAAGGGTGGCTTTGTAAAACAGGTGTATGGGAAGCAAAGCAGTTCTTGATATGTTAAAGCCTTTGTAATTTCTGGAAAGCTCAGAGGGGGGATAGTTCAGAGTCTTTCCTCAGTTGTTTCCACAGGTGTGTATGTACCCAGCTAGTTTGTTTCATTAGTGATCTCAATAAACAAGGGGCTTTCAAAGCAGCCATGTCAAGACCTTTCTGGGATGCTTCCTCAAACTTAATGATCTTTCTTCAGGTTTTTTTACTCAGAGTGTGAAAGACGGCATGGATTGAGCAGGGTATACAGTTCTTGTGTCTTTCAGGGCTGAATGCCCGCATACATGTTCTATTAGTATGAAAATACAGCTTTGCTCTTGGGCTCTTTGCTCCTTGAAGAATGTCTTTAGTAAATTTGGTGAGGGCTCTAAGATAAAATAGGCCAACCTTTATGAGCTAAGTGCTTATAAATTGTGAGGACATGTTGTGGGCATTCCACATTATATGGAGATTCAGGATTTCACAAATGGCCACTTACCAGAAAGCAGACAGATGAAGTTGTTCTCCCTCATGGGTTCTAGTCTTTCAGATATGTTCTTTATTATCTCAGTTTACTTTCCTTTTGGGGAGCTGATAAACACGGTTCTAACAAGTACTAAACTTGAGCCAACCACCTATGAGTCCATCAAAGGCGTTCTTGGGAGTAAAAATATGTAGGAGGGCATTTTGCTTAGCAGCATGCTAGCTTCTGTTCAGTTAAAAACATTAATTTTCAAAGAATTAAAATCTGGTGTGGAATGAAGTTTCTTGAGCAGCAAGGAAGATGTTTGTAAATACTTTGACATAGGAGTCCTCTAAAACAAGTACAGTAGGAGAGCAGGTTTTTTAAAATACTATTATGGTAGACATCATGCGGAGACTTGCAAATTTTCTGGAACACTTCTGAAATATTCAGTTAAATGAAGATTAAGAAATTATCCTTCTGCTGTGAATGAAATATGTGAAAAGTAAAAGCAATCCCTGATTTCAGGGACTGTTTCTGTCTTTTTTTCTGTCTTGTAACCTATCTAAGCTATGATCTCTTAGATGTACTTTAGTTGTTTTTAATTAAGAGCAAAACTATTTTCCCTTGGGAAATAGCTTCCTTGAAATATGTTGCATGAGCAGCTGCCCTTAACGTATTTTCTCCTCCTACTCCTTGCTGTAATTAAACTCAATTCTAGGTATGAGTTTTCAGTATTACTAAGTGTTGTACAAAGTTCATTGTAAACTGGTCCAACACAAAATAAATTGGATCCAACTATTTCAGCCCTCACAGTAATTATCAGTTTTACTACAGTGCAAAGACTTGTCTGTCAAAGAGCTGCCGTTAGTCTGGCCCCATGAACTGTAGCCATCTTGTCAATTCCACCTGCCACTTTAGACCTGAGTAGAACAGCATTGAAGTATTCCTGTCCTCTATTTGTGGAGTTGGCAATGATGTTGAATTGGAGATTTGGGTGCTCTCTGTTTTCTAACTGCTGCTGCTTAATATTGGTCAACCT
Organism: Crotalus tigris; assembly: GCF_016545835.1. Lineage (NCBI taxonomy): Eukaryota > Metazoa > Chordata > Lepidosauria > Squamata > Viperidae > Crotalus > Crotalus tigris. The sequence goes on from NW_024096524.1 coordinate 2,113,603, forward strand.
TTACCATGATTCCCTCATCCCCATCTAATCAAGGAAAAGAAGGCTGCCTTTGCTTGCATTTCTCAAACCTGGCTGGGCACGGAGGGAGAGGTTACCCCCACTGGGTTTCATGTATGTGAACCCTGGGCTGGCAATATATCCATTGTTATCCACAAGATCCTGGTGGCTTCTAGGGGTGCTGCTCAACAGGTAGCTTGGTAGTGAGACCCTATTGTGAAGTATTCAGCTGCAGAACTTAGAAGGGACTGTTGCTCATGTACCAGCCTTCCTGCTATATGGCAACCTCTCTACCTGAGCTGCTAAGGTTTGTGATCAGGTAGAGGAGTTTCCCCAACTTATGGTTCTGGGGGACTTTAATTTGTTCCTGGGTGCAGACTTGGAGGCTGCTCAGGAGTTGATGGCAACCATGGACTGAGTCAAGCTATCTTTAGCCAGCTTCTGGCTAGAGAAGGGGGGGTTGCCACACATGTAATGGGTCAACTCGTCACATCTAACTTGCCATGGAACAACTTGCCACAGCCAAATTGCTGCAGGACAATTCAACAATTCCAATTAATTAAAATAATTTTAAATGATTTTAATTTTTCTCATTCACATTTCATTTTGTCCCTCCTTTGGCACCCTTTCTTTAGGGATTCCATTCCAACACCTCTTCGATATTAGTGTAACTCTTGTTCCACGGCAAATAGTCCCATGGCGAGTTGGCCATGGTAAGCTGTCCCACTGAGAGCTGGATGCTGTAAGTTGGGCTATGGTGAGTTGGCCACGGTGAGTTGCCCTAGACCTGCTACACATTGGACTTGGTTTTTTTTCTTGTAGTAGTGCCATTGTGATCTGGATTTGGAAGATATTATTTATCCCTTGTGAAAATATTGTTTCTTGTTGGGATTGGAGTTTTCTGAGATTGTACATCTCTGCAGAGACGCATACCTATTTGATTTGTCCATGACAGACACCCTACAGGGTTCCGGAGAAAGCTTGGGTTTATTCCTGGGATGATTGAGGCCTTACTCACCACTTGGGTTGTATTGCCCTTCAAGGATTCTCTGCGCAGTCATGCTCGCTGGAGGAAAACAAACAGCAAAGGTCTTTCTTAGGCAACAAGGGCACCTGTGGATAACTAGTCTGTGATCCTGATCAAAGTGATCCAATCATTCCTGGGCAGTGAAAGTTTTGGGACCATCGTAAGGATTATTCTAGGCATCTCTCAAATAAAATCACTTGGATTTGTTCAGAGTTGGACTGAATTGCCTGAAATGAGGTCTTTCCAGCTATCTGGAATGAGTCTGAACTGGTTGGTTCTGATGAAATGGACAGGGTACTTGTGAGTTTGACAATCTGTGTTTTAGAGCAGGGCTTTTCAACCTTTTCACCCATTGTACCACTTTTAGGATATGGCAATATCTGAGTACCACGTCGCCCAGCAAGATGTCAAACAAAAACGTGGTGACAAAAAAAGGAAAAAAGTGATAAAATACAAGTAGTCCTCGACTTACAACAATTCACTCAGTGACTGTTCGAAGTTACAATGGCACTAAAAAAAGTGCCCCCACCCAAGCCACAGCTGAAAAAGACACCTGCCTGCCCGCCCAGTGGTGCTCTTCCTCCTGTCCAAGGTTTTCATTGTTGTGAGCATTTCTGTTGAGGATTGGACACTGTGACCGTCATAAATATGAATCAGTTGCCAAGCATCTGAATGTAAATCACAAGACCCTGGAGATGCTGCAAAATTCCAGCTGATTGGCGCTTCTTCTGGGCTCAGCAGAAGCGCCAGGATCAGCGCTGAGCTCCAGGTGGAGCCTGGTGCTGATCCTGGCGCTTCCACTGAGCCCTGACAGCCCCGAAGAAGCGCCAATCAGCTGGAAAGCAGCACTGATCCTAGCGCTTCCGCTGAGCCCTGCAGCTCCAGCCATCTCACTCAGGCTTGTGCGGTGCTGCCACCAGTTCAGCTCATTCCCCTTCCCCACTACCACTTTTCTAGGATGGTTACTTACCACCTGTCAGGTGCCAATGTACCACAGGTGGTACCCGTACCACTGGTTGAAAAGCCCTGTTTTAGATCCCTATCCTTTCTGCTTGTTTAAAGCCTCATGTAATGGACTATAAAAATAACCTTAAGGAAGAGTTGAAATAGTAAAGTAATGATCAGATAAAAGAAATGTAACCCCAAAGCAGAAATGTAATTTGAAAAAAAAAAACCCCTCACATTTCACCTTTCCTAGTTCAAGAGGCAGGGAAAGAGGAGATGGATTCAGAATTGGCTGTTTGGATAAAACATTGTAAAGAAAGAAGGGGGAATCTCTCTAAGTTTTAAAGAAGAAGGTATTGCTTCTGAATTCATATTGTGCTTTCCTCAGGTCACCGGTACCAGTATTACTTTTAGGTAGTGAGAGTGCTGGTAAGAAAATGAGTTGGAGATAGTGCTTTTTTTTGTTTCTGCTTGGGATTTGTCATTTTTTTAATTTTTCTTTTCAAGGTTTGACTTGATATTCCTTACGAACTTTGCTGTAGCAAAAATGAAATAGCTGTTTCCCTTTATTTTGCTCTGGAGCACCGAAAATGAACTTCCAGAAGACACTATGGTTTTATATGTTTTGGCTGTTTTTGCTTATATTTTGCTTCATCTGCTGATGTTTTTATTGTTGGGGCCTGCCCAGAGTCATATATGTGAGACATACGATTGCATAAATTGACCCAATAAATAAACATACGTTCTGGCAGTGACAAGTCCATCTATTCCATCAAATAAACACTTTTAGTATATTATTGGTTTTAAAATGTGTGTTTGTGTGTACCTTCAAATCAGTCTTGACTCCTGGCAACTGGGTGGATTAGCTCCCTCTCTAGTTCTAAAATTCTTCTGTATGAAGTCACATAGACTAGTCAGCATTTAGAGTTAATTTCCCACTTTTTTAAAAAAAAGTTTGAAAACTGTTTCTAAGTTTTTAATAATGCATCACTTTTGTTTCAATAAGGGAAATCCTTCCTTGTATTGGATCATTAAGGATATTGTTCCACTCATTAAAACTCGGGCAAACAACTTCTTTGGACATTTAATAATAATAATTTAAACAACATTTAAATTATTTTCTTATATGTTTTATCATTGGCCCCAAGATAGATGCTTTTGTGGATGGATTGTGTTCTGCTGAAATAAGTAATCCACTTCAGTGAAGAAAGGGGGGTTTATTGTAGAAGCAAATCCTACAATATTTTCATTGATAATCTGTTGCTCAAATCTACTATTTTTAATGAAAACCTATTTATGCCTATTCATTGGTGACAGAGGGTAAAGGTTTGATGTGGTGAGGGAGAGTAACTTATAGTTGCAGGTCTCTCCTTTTTTTGGCAGCTTCGAGATTTTTCTCACTTAAACAGTGAAGATGACATTGTATGTAGACAGTCATCCAAAATCCCACATGCTTTCTCCTTACATAAAAAAAGTCAGTGTAATTAATCTCTACTGCTTTTTATTATCACTCATGGTTGGATGCCTTGAGCAAAATGAAACTATAAAAGAAATATTTTTTAATCTATTTATCTTGTTTTATTTTATTGCAGTTTTATTGCAAACGCACTGAAATAAAATTACTTATTAAGTCTTGTTAATGTTTCTCTAATCAAGTCTTATTAAATAAAGAAACTGTTCAAAAATCTATGGACATCAAAAATAAGCCTTTTTTTAAAAAAAAGTTATACGGTAAAAATAGTTATTGTTCTGAAAAATTCCTGTGTAATGCACATATGGTCTCTACAGTATTTTCAAAGATGTGTAGTTTGTACATGCTGTTTCAGGGAGTCAGTCACGTTTTGCATTTCTTTGCATTCATAACTACAGGTACAGGAGTTTTGACAAATTGTTCCCAGGCTAGAACTTATTTATAGCCCTCCAATAATTTTATCTTTTGTTTATGAGAGTTAATGGAGCACACTGAGATTACATTCCTTTTCAGCACTGTGAATGTCTTGTGCATACGTTCTGTTTCAGTTTAAGCTCATCTCTTCCTTCCATTGATAGGGATTACTTAGTTTTAGTTAAAGTTATAGAGTTAGGTTACTCTTAAGAACTTATTCTCAGAGTTAGGGTTGCTCTTAATGATGGTTTCTTTGAGCTTTCCTCAAAGCAATAGGAATATCACTTAGACTTACAGTATGTACTGCTTCATAGTGCTTTACAGCCCTCTGTAAACACTTTACATATTGCCCCCAACAATCTGGGTCCTCATTTCATCAACCTCGGAAGGATGGAAGGCTAAGTCAACCTTGAGCCTGTCAGGATCGAACTCCAGGCTGCGGGCAGAATTAGCTTGCAACACTGCATTCTAACCACTGCACCACCAAGTCTCATGGTGTCAAGTTGGTGTCAGCATTTAGTGACCACACAGTTATTCTTTATGATTTTATAGTAAACTATATTTTAACTTGCAGTATGTTAAATTGATCCTGATAGCACTGGGATAGCCTTTACTTTTTTAAGGAGTAAAATGATATTATCATCCATACTATAAAGCTGGCTCTAGGAGAAAGGAGCTCAGGACTTAAAGGAAGAATGTTTTTGAATAAATGAAGTGTAAGTGTTTGAAGAGAGCATAGCCCTAATATCTGCCTGATATCTGCCTGTCCAGAAGGTTTCAAGCATCCTAGTTACCTTAATCAGAAGAAAGTTTGAGGGTTTTTCCCCCCTCCTAAAACAGTTATCTGTGAGCTACCTGTGCATTTGGGGTGGGAGGAGCAGAAATAAAGAATAGTTTGACATTTGGTGAAAATAGAAGATACTATGTGTAAGTGCAAATGAGAAGCAGATTCATAGGAAGATTAATTTTCAATCCTAGATCTTTTTGACATTTGGCTTCTAGCAGTGCATATGTACATTCATGCTCATTATTCTTGGTACTGTTTCTAAGGCCCCAAACAATTCCTATGATTTCTTGGGTTTAGGATTGAAGCAAAGATCTCCTTATGTCTAAGAAGTCAACCATATATTTTGCATGCAAAAGGTCTCAGATTCAATTTTTAATATTGCTAAGTAAGATTGGGAAAAGCTGTATGTAAAAAACTAGGAGAGCACATGTCAGTCAAAGTAGACAGAGCTGAATTAGATGGTCCAATGACAAAATTGGGATGAGTTTGAATTGAATCTATTGGGATAAGTTTGAATTGGTGATGTTCCTGGGGTGAAATTAATACATTGTCCTGAAAATATTACTGGAAATTACGCTATCAGTTTTCTTTGCCATGTAGTTAATGCCAAAAATCCAAGAAAATATGCACATTTACCCAATTCATGCAATAAATGCATTTACTGGCTGGATGCCCTTCCTGACGCCTACGTGAAGTTCTCAGACATGCAGTACAATATTCCCAGTTACTGGATTTGAATCTAGTTGCGAAATTTAAATTTTCAGATATGTACCAACTTGAAGCAACTGAGATTTAAGATTCTCTATTTTTCTAATGTTTAAATGATTTTTTTTCCTGCTTGCATGGGTATATCCGTCTTTCATTTCTGATTTTCTATTTTTCTTTCTTTTATTTTTTTTAGGAAGTTGGCTGGATGCACTCTCTTTATAACTGGTGCAAGCCGTGGCATTGGAAAAGCGATTGCCTTGAAAGCAGCAAAGGATGGGGCAAATGTTGTTATAGCTGCTAAAACGGGTGTACCACATCGCACACTCCCAGGAACAATTTATACTGCTGCAGAAGAAAGTAAGCCTTGAGAAAGAGACATGGGCGATCTGAGTTCCGCTATTTGGTATAATCTCCAAATCATTTGGGAATTTGATCTTTCAACTGAATTGACAGATAGACAGACATGGCTAATCTGTTTCAATTCTGTTGCTTCCTCAAGGGGCATTTTCATGTTTACATTCTTCTGCTTAAATCAACCCAGAGTTGAATGCTGTGTTATAACTCAAAGCCATTCTTCCCTCCGCTCTATTCTCCCTGCCTAAACAATTCTTAAATTGTAATTGTGCAATAAGTTTTATTGATCTAGAACAAAGAACAAAGTGTGGATTTATGCTTAAGGTGTTGCACTGAGGAGTTCGCAGGTGTAAACCTTTGGATGACCAAAGGATGACCTTGAGATTATCTCTATTAGAATTAAATTTTTTTTCCTGCTAACATAACTTTAGGCAATAGGTGCAAAGGCTAAATACATTTGATGAATATCGATACATTTAACAAGATAAGCATACAAACAATACAGGTCACTTTATTAAAACTGTATTAACAACATAGCAAAATGTACAGTAAGGATTTATGCTAGGAATAGGATACTGAAATTTCTTTGTCCCAAGTAGTTATAGACAAAAGGCATGCATACAATGCACATTGCAACAACTCAATCAGGCAGGACTAGGAATAATAAACCCCAAATAAGTCATAAAGGGATACTTACACAATATCTAGAAAAGATCCCTATACATAACTGCAAATTACAATTTTTCACGGGTTTGGCCATATCATGATGAGTTATAACTAAGCTTGTGATTAACTTTAAAGTAATCATGTTTATTAACTTTGAATATGCAAAGGAAAAGTGATTCCTTTTCTAATGAACATAGTTTTTTGACATACACCCCCCTTCTCGTCCTTGTTATTCATATATCTGTCACTTGACAATGCTCTCTCTATATGCACACACAGCACACACACAACATACACGCTGTGGGAGAAAGAATAACAAGAACCAGGCGACTGTGGTAGTGACAGATGTTGTATTGCCAAGTGACAGTAGCATTAGAAAGGAGCATGAGAAGCCGGAGAACTACCAGGACCTGAAGAAAAAATTTGAGAGGGCATGGAAAGTCAAGGCTAAAGTGGTTTCAGTGATGGTAGGAACACTTAGGCCTGTGACTTTTAGCTGTGAAAGTAATTCCAACAGATCCCAAGAAGAACACTAGAGATCTCTGTCCAGAAGAGCGCAGTGTTAGGAACAGCTAAGATACTACACAAAACTCTCAAATTCCCTGGTCCCTGGTAGAGGATTTGAGATTGAGGAAGACACATACCATCCATAGCGGTGAGAAGGGCACTTTTTTTTTTTTACAGAATAAAGAATGAGTAGAGATTCTGAATAAAAATGCTAATTAAAGATCCCTTTAGCTGGATGCAAGATAACCTAGTGTGCACACACTTGATAAAATCTAAACAGAATTAGAAGCCTAAGTGTAGCATAGAAGTAGAATCTGGAAAGAATTATGTTGCTGTCAAGCAAAATAAGGAGTTGCTCAAAGTAGGAGCCTTTAGCACAGTGGTTCTCAACCTTCCTAATGCCGCGACCCTTTAATACAGTTCCTCATGTTGTGGTGACCCCCAACCCCCCATCCAGCTGGCCGGGGAGGGGGGGGCAGGAAGGTTGCTCCGCCGGCTCTGCCCAGCCTGGTTGGAGAAGCGCCATTCCTCTCCCTCTTTCTCTCTTTCTTTCTTCTCTTTCTCTTTCCTCTCTCTCTTCTCTCTCTTTCCTCTTTCTCTCTCTCTTTCCTCCCTCTTTCTCTTTCTCTCTTTCCTCTCTTTCTGTTTCTCTTTCCTCTCTCTTTCTTCTCTTTCTCTTTCCTCTCTCTCTTCTCTCTCTCCCTCTTTCTTCTCTTTCCCTCTTTCCTCTTTTTCTTTCTTCTCCCCGTTTCTCTCTCTCTCTTTCCTCTCTTTTTCTCTCTTTCCTCTCTTTCTCTCTTTCTCTGTTTCCTCCCTTTCTCTTTCTCTCTTTCCCCTCTCTTTCTCTTTCTCTCTCTCTTTCCTCTCTTTTCCTCTGTTTCTCTCTCTTTCCTCTCTTTCTCTCTCTCTCTTACGGCAGCATCGTCGGGGGTCCCCGCCGCCCCCAGCCTGGCCTCCGCTGTGTCCTCAGCTGAACGGGTGGGGAGGGGGAGCAGGATGGGAGGTAGTGGCTGCAGCAGCAGCCGCTGCTGCATCATCAGGAATTCCCGCTGCCCCTGCGCTGCCCGTCCTTGTCCTCCGTCCATTCATGGAGCCACGGTGGGGGCTGGTGCCACACGGCCCATCAGCCCCTTTGCCAGCCCGGCTGCTCCCCCCCAGGCACCCCTCTTCATCCCGACACGAGCCCGTGCCACTTTGGGGGCAGCAGGAGGAAGAAGGAGAGGAGAAGAGCGAGAAAACCACTGCTGCCATCCCCACTGCCCCTGCGCTGCTCGGCCTCGCCCTCCACCCATCCGATGGAGCCGCGGTGGGGCTGGTGCCGTGCGGTCCACCAGCCCCTCCACCAGCCCAGCTGCTCCCCCCCAGGCACCCCTCTTGCCCCGGCGCCCGCTCGAGCTGCCTTGGGGGCAGTAGGAGAAAGAAGGGGAGGAGGAAGAGGATGGCAAGGAAGCCGCCACCAGCGCTGGGCCCCAGGAGGCAGCTCTCCTCTCCTACCTTTGCTGAATCTCCTCTTTCCTTCCCAGCAGCCTGGACTCCGGTGCGCCTTCCTGGCCAGCGGGTCCAATAGTTGGGCTGGCTAGGGATTGCAGCAGCTGGTCTCCCTTGGGCTGCGGCTTGGGGAGGGCTGGCCCACTCAGCGGAGTCTCCAGTGGGCCGCTCCCAGCAGGGATCCCAGGGCTTCCCCGGGCAGCTCCAAGGCCACGAGGCTCTGGCTGTGCTTCTCCCAGGGGGTGGGGCACCCGGGCGCAGGGCCAATCAGGAGCCCTGCAGGAGATAAGTCTGCCTGAGAGAGAGAGAGAGAAGGGAAGCGAAAGTGCCTCTCTCTCTCTCTGCAAATGACGGAAGAGGCCGTGCGGAGACGGATACGGAGTGGTGTCTCGGTTCCTAAGACCATCGGAAATGTGTTTTCCGATGGTCTTAGGCGACCCCTGTGAAAGGGTCGTTCAACCCCCAAAAGGGTCACGACCCACAGGTTGAGAACTGTTGCTTTAGCAGATCACAAGGCTTATGTACCTCCTCTGTCAGGCCTGAGGGCTGCCAACTACAAGAAATATGGGAAACCAACATTTCCACATTCCAAATCTGAATCAAAATGGGCTAAAGGGATCAGAGAAAGCAAACATAAGCCAAACCACAAGAAACCAGGGATCACAAATATTTATGAGCAAAAAAGATAAGGAGTTCATGCTTTACAAACAAAGGAAGCAGTTATCAAAGATAGAAGGTTTTAAGATAAGCTAAGATACTAAACACAAAACATGGTTACCAAGCAGCAACAGGACCATCTTGAGATTATGAGTTGTCTGGAAGAAAGCAAACTGATGTTCATCAATAAGTGGGTCATTGTTCAGATTTCCAAGACCAGGAATTTACACACACACACACACACACACACACACACACACACACACACACACAAATCCTTTAATGAATCTAACAAGAAAAACAAAGCATTTGTCCTATAGGCCAAACACAACATTGGAAATGCATTTCTCAAGCAATATTGTGTTGAGTTACATCTGGAGTGAATGAAATCTCTGAACTGTTTGTGGTACAGATAGAGTAAGGAGTTTTGATGTTTAAACTCTTGCCTAAGTTTTTAACTATTTAGTCTCAGGAGAGTATAACTATTTTCATTTTTAAGCTACTTTATTGTAAAGCAGAGACCCTATTCTCTATTCAGATTGGTGACAATTCTGAGAAACTTATAACTGCTTTCATCAGTGACAAAAAAATAGGTATTGATTTGAAAATTTGATAATTGAATACCTTCACTGGACTTTAACACATCGAGGCCCACAAGCAGAGCTTTGGTCTTGAAAATTCCTATTTCATCCAATGAATCTGTAAATAGATTGGAGGTTACTCCCTTCTTCTATCACCTCCCACCTTTCGTCTTGGTTTTATTTTATTATTTTATTGTATTTTTTAATTTTCTAAAGAACCAGAGTTCTCTGGGTAGATTAACAAATAATTTCAAACAGGGAAACATCAATACAGCAATCAATTTCACAAGAGAAAAGCATAACGATACATATAAATATACATCAGTTGTAGTTCATGGACTTGACTTGTTTCATGTAATGGTATATACAGCTAACTACTGTTTAATATTTGGGACGTGCATTAACCTGTGGATAACCTAAAGAGGAGGAAGTAAAGGGGAAAGCACTGAAATCATGATTTATGGCAATTGAATTTCTAAGAATTCTGTAATCTCAGAGTTGTGTTTTCTTTGTTTTCAAATTTGGGGTGTAACATTAAAATTCTGGAGAGTTTGAAGACTTTCTTTCAAAATGCAATTAAATTTACATTTTTTACAGCTGGTTGATTCTTTTTTTTTAAAAAAAAAAGTTGACTGACTATATTGATTTTCTTATCAGTTGAAGCAGCTGGAGGAAAGGCTTTACCATGTATTGTTAATGTAAGGGAAGAAGATCAAATTGCGGATGCAGTAGTGCTGGCTGTTCAGAAATTTGGAGGTAATGCCTTGTGTCCAGTCTTGAAATATATACTAAATGTATGCATTTATTAAAAGCTATTTAAACGATAAATGCCTAACAGACAAATTGCTAGATTGAAAGATGAGTTCTCAGATATTAACTTGATTTATTTTTAAAACTAGGAATTGATGTTCTTGTGAACAATGCAAGTGCTATTTCTTTAACTGGAACGCTGGAGACACCTACGAAAAAAGTGGACCTTATGATGAGTGCTAACACAAGAGGAACTTACCTTACGTAAGTGATTGTGGATAATGCATCTTTTGAAATATTGAGATTTATGTACCCAATTTAATCCCCTGCATCTAAATGAGACACATTACAAATGAAACGTGTTTCTGGTTGACTCAGTTGCTCTTTAGAGGCTGTTTCAATTTTTGGTTAGAGAGAACCTGAATTAAATGAATGGATTGAGAAACTGTTGAGATGACAGAAACTAGGAAGGGCTAGGAAGACTGTTCTGTCCTTACTACACGTTATTGTGTGTGCAGCTTGACATGCAGCTAAACCCACTTATCCTCCAATAAAACAGACTGTGTTTGTAGATCTGAATGCTTTATTAAAGGAACAAGTTGGGTGAAACTGGGAAAAAATAGAAATACATCTATAATAAAAATCAAAATACAAAATAAGCAGTATTGAGCTACTGGTGGAAATAACAATCAGCAAATATAGATAAATCTAAATCTCACCAGGAATGCTGTGTGTTTGGAATGTGGTTTTTGTCCTCAGATGAGCCATTGCCACAGATTAGGCTGGATTTTTCCTGGTATTTCTATTTCCCTCCAAATGCTAAAGGAAATGGAATCTGGCTTCCCAGCGTGCTCTTGTTCTGGGACACACACATACACCCACACAAACACCCACAAATCAAATGCTGGGGCATGACAAAGACAATATAGAAAACTAGTAAATAACAGCCTCATTGAGCAAGTGGTCAAACTTATAATGGCACTGAAAAAGTAGATTTAGTCTTCCAATTTACCACATTTGCAGCATATCTGCACTTGTGTGATTGCAATTTGGGCTCTTAATAACTGTGATTGCGATTAAGATTCTTGATAACTGGAGCATACTTAAAACAGTCACAGTACAGGTAGTCTTTGACTTAACAACAGTTCCTTTAACGATCGTTCAAAGTTACAGCGCATTAAAAAAGTGACTTACCAGATGTCTGGTTTTCACTGCAGCATCCCCGTGATCATGTGCTCAAAACTCAGACACTTAGCAACTGACTTGTATTTATAATGGTTGCACTGTTCTGGAGTCATGCTATCAGCTTTTGTAACTTCCTGACCAGCAAAGTCAATAGGGAAGCTGGATTCACTTATAACAGCCACGTTACTAACTGAACAACCACAGTGATTCACTTAACAACTATAGGAAGAAAAGTCATAAAACGGGGCAAAACTCACTTAACAACTGTCTTACTTAGCAACATAAATTTTGGGCTCACTAACTTTGGGCTTACTAACATTGAGCACTCCCCTGTGGCCATGCATAAGAGATTCCCCTTGTCGTAAGTTGAGGACTATATGTATCCCACAGTTCCGAAGTAGCCATTTGTGACCTTCAAACTATCTTCAAAGCAGCAAAGACAATGAGGTAGCTAACTGGAAGTCATAAGTCATGTGACATTAGGCATAATGACCTGTGGTGATTTGCTTATTGACTACAATGGAACTCACATATCAGGCATGTCAGGTGATGCTTCATTTAATGGCCTCATTGCTTCGAGACAGAATTGCCAGCCCCAATTGCAATTGTTAAATGAGGCTTTGAAATTGGAAGGAATGTCTCTTCTCCCATATATTTCTATTTGAGCTCTAGAATCTTTAAAGTCCTTATTCCAAATCTCCCTATGTGCTGAGGGGCATCAAGTGACTGTATGGAGATAGGAATTTTCAGTAATTTCTTATCAAGTTTACAGTATTTTTCCCAGAGATGTTGATCTAATGTTGCCTTTGTTTTGCCTTTTAGAGGTCAGGTGAAGATTTTTTCTTGCCTTGAGCCTTTTATTTTTAATTTTCTGCAATATGGCCTCTTAATCACCCTCTTATTTCTGGTTAACAGCTGTCAAATTATTGCTTTATGTTTCTGTATGTATTTTTAGCAATTTTTGTTCATCACTCTTTGCCTTGCAGCTTTGAGATGACTAATATTTTTTGGCAGTAAATAAATGAAAACACATTTTGGAGAAACTGTTTCCACACTTCCTTGCTCCACCCTCAGACATGAAGTTTAGGCAATTTACAAATGAAATGGAGATTTAAGAGAATTGTAGAAATATTTTCAGGTATAAAGGTTCTATTTCACAACTGGATAACAGTGACTACCCAGATTGCTAAATCAGCGCTTTTAACAATGTGAAGTTTTTTTCTTTGTGTTTCATCTGCCAGTCTCTTATGCCTTCCATATTGGAACCATCCATTTAATTTTCTTGGCAACAATCCAAAACTTGTGATTTTTTAAAAGGATGTTTTTCAGTTCCCAGTGTGCTTTAGAGCAGGGCTTTTCAACCAGTGGTACGGGTACCACCTGTGGTACATTGGCACCTGGCAGGTGGTATGCGACCATCCTAGAAAAGTGGTAGCGGGAGAGGGGAATAAGCTGAATTGGTGGCAGCACTGCACAAGCCTGAGTGAGATGGCTGGAGCTGCAGGGCTGTCAGGGCTCAGCGGAAGCGCCAGGATCAGTGCCAGGCTCCAGCTGGAGCTTGGCGCTGATCCTGGCGCTTCTGCTGAGCCCAGAAGAAGCGCTGATCAGCTGGAATGTTACAGCATCTCCAGGGTCTTGTGATTTACATTCAGATGCTTGGCAACTGATTCATATTTATGACGGTCAGTGTCCCAGGGTCATATGAAGTGATCAAAACCTGCTGCAACCACCCAGCAGATGGGGGCAATAAAAACCAAACACCCCCACCGCACTCCCACTGCCAATCCTCAACAGAAAGGCTCACAACAATGAAAACCTCGGACAGGAGGAAGAGGATGGCCGGGCGGGCAGGCAGGTGTCTTGCTCGGCTGTGCCTTGGGTGGCACTTTTTTCAATGCCATTGTAACTTCGAACAGTCACTAAGCGAAGTGTTGTAAGTCGAGGACTACCTGTACTTTATCACTTTTTTCCTTTTTTTTTTTTTTTTTTTGGTCATCAAGTTTTTGACACCTTGCTAGGCGACTGGTGGTACTCGGATGTTGCCACATTCTAAAAGTGGTACAATGGCTGAAAAGGTTGAAAAGCCCTGCTTTAGAGTCCTGTTAATTCCTGGTAATTTCCCATTCAAATAATAAATATGTCCCGTTCTTAGCTTTTTTCTCTTCCTCCTTCCTAGTTCTATCCAGATTCCTAGGAAAGTTATCTTTGCTGATTTTCCTTTTCTGTTGCAGTCTATTGCCACCACTTCTGCAGTTTTAGTGAATCTCTTTGTATTTTCAGGGAGGAATAAAAAGCCAGTAAGGAAAGACGATATTAGACATATTGCCAATGTAACTGGTGTTGGAAGCATTTTACAAGGAAGATAGGAATCTTTTATTCATACAAGGAACACCTTGCTTTCAGAATGGTATCTTAAGATATCATTGTTACCTAAGTTTCTAAAAACAGTTTCTCCTTAATGTATTGTTGTTTGTTCTCTTTTCTAGCTTAATACATCCAAAATATACAAGGCATATTTTCACATTTCTTAAAGGAAGTGGTTTCTTTAAAAAAAAGGATTTTGTACGAAAGAAATATAAATCATTGATAATTAGTGAGAAAAACAGTGGCTTTACAATGTTGACTACATGTTTCTCAGAATAAATTATCTTGAAAATATAACTTTCCTGTGTGAAAATATTTCAGTCAATACTTTGTTCACACTTCTTGGTTTTTCTGTATGGGAGGCATTTATTGTTATATTTTATTTGCTAGTGATACATTCTCTTTGTGATTGTGTTCAATCACAAAGAGACTGTATCACTAGCAAAAAAAAAGTAGCATGGATACTTTTATTATTGTGGAGTATCAATATTAATTTTATTTTAATTTTGCAATATATTAAGTGGGGAAGGGACCTTTTTCCTGTTATTGCAGAACAAAACTGCGGAGAAAAGGAGGGAGACTGTAAATGTAATTTTATACAATCCACTAAAATGTTCTCAAGCATCTTTAAGCAATTTAGCACAATTTTACTCAGGTTCCTTTCAGCAATGCAGTTTAGGCAGTATGAATTCAGTCCATCTCTTTCTTAAAAACGTTTTGGAAAAAAATCTGAATTTGCATTAGGCTGTTATTTCTCTTCCCTTGAAATAAAGTTTGCAATATGCTTGCTTGCTTTTCATATATTTGCACTGGACCTTTCCCAACAATTAGGCCCTGCTTTTATTTAATGCTAATATTTCTGCCTCAATGATTTTTATTTTATTTTATTTTTTATTTTTGTTTGTTTGTCATGACTTCCAAAAATATAATGTTGCTACCGCTATGGATGAGGAAAATTGTTACAGATTAAGGGAAGAGGTTTGATTTCCCAAATGAAGCAGGAGATCAAGTCTGCACTCATGCAATTATGGACAGAGAATATTAGGGCAAGTCAAATATTAGACCCATGCTAAATATGTTGGCAACATTTTTATTGTGAACGGACAGAAATAAAATTACTTAAAATAACATCTCACATACGTGCAATATTGAACCCTCCTTACGTGGGAGAGAGATCTCTTAAGTTGTTACTGGTGTTCTTTGATTCTGCTTACACATGGATTCCAACAGACGATTTGGAAAGAAGGAAGTGAGAAACTGTACTGCTTTTAAGATGTCACAAATGGATAATGATGCTCCCTTGTTTTCATTCTGCTCTCAAATGTTTGTATTTATTTACTTTCGTGCCTAGAAAGAACTCCTAAAACAATTCTTTTTACGGTTATCTCTTAATTACTAAACTATAACAGTTATCATGAATCTGCTTTATTTATTTATTTAAAAACCAGGATGCATAATTTAAACTCATCCTTCTCCAACCTGGAACAAGAGTAGTAGCAGTGGTAGAAAGGTAAAATCTGACTAGAGATCCAAATACTTTGTTGTGTCTGTTTATATCCTCAGATCTAAACTGTGCCTTCCTTATTTGAGAAAGAGTAAGATCGGCCATATCCTTAATATCAGCCCACCCATCAATTTAAATCCTATCTGGTTCAAAAATCACTGTGGTAAGTACACTTTTACTGCCCATTGATAGTAATTTTTTTTTATATGAAGGAAGCAGTTGTATACCTGGGCATGAGGTGACAAAAATTTCAAGGAGGCCACTGTGATTGCATAATTGAAACTATTTGTTCATGTGTTCCCAGAATTCCCTAGCTAACAAAATCCTTGTTGAGAAACTAGAAGTTGCTGTAAGAAAAGAAATGGCAGAACTACGGGGAGAAGTAAAAAAAAGGGAGAAGTTTAGAATCATTACGTAATCACAAATGTCCTAAATCCAATCCCACTTGAGTGCCGTAGACCTTCTCTAACTCTAACCAGGTACTAACTGTTAGTTGAGAAGATTCCTGGGCATAGGCTTTTAGCAGAGCCCTGGTGGTGTAGTGGTTAGAATGCAGTAGTCAGGCTGACTCTGCTGACTGCCAGGAGTTCGATCCTGACCGGCTCAAGGTTGATTTAGGTTGACTCAGCTTCCATCCTTCCGAGGTTAGTAAAATGAGGACCCAGATTGTTGGGGGCAATATGCTGACTCTATAAACCACTTAGAGAATGCTGTAAATGACAAGGCTGCCTATGGTGATAGTCATACCACCCTTGTATTATGACAGTTTCTTGTTACCTGTTCAGGTGTGAAGTATCCTCTCTACAAGAATGCAGTTTGTTTGATCTTTTATTGTGGTTATATTTTTATATTCAAGATTATGCTTTCCAAAGTACATTTTAACATTTAAAATATGTCATAATGTTGCAATATAAAATATATAACCCGTCTCTCTCTCTCTCACTCACTCTCTCTCTCCCTCCCTCCCTCCCTCCCTCCCTCTCTCTCTCCTCTCTTTCTCTTTCTCTCTCTTACAATTCTTTGTGATCTAACCATGCATATATCCTTTTCTGGACTTAAGCTAAATGATTTCTTATATGTGGGATATTATTTGCAGAGACTATAAAGTCACCAGTGAGATTTAATTTCCTAGTCAAAAGGTCAGAAGATGTTTTTTTTCCTGTATAGAATGGCTCGACCATGTACTGTGGCATTGCAATTTATTTCTTATGCTTTTGAGAGACATAACCTAAAAGCAATCCAATTAATAATCTAAGAGGGAGCTCCAGCTGCCTTCCTTTCACTGATAGTATTGGTTAAGCTGTCATGTTAATGTTATTTTCAAAGATAAATGGCAAACCACTTTTAAAGCTGGATTACTTGCTGATGTAATTGCATCATCAGCAGGCAGCATTATGATTAGGAGATGTGTTTACCGAATTTTCAGAAAGATTATACTAACTAGAATGATATCTAGGCAAGATTTGTACCTAGGACACATGGGTGTATTTGAATTAGCATTGACTCCTGGCTACTGCCTGGATAAGTCCCTGAAATTTTCTTGGCAAGGGTTTTTGGAAATTGTTTTGCCACTGTGTCCTTCCTGGAACTGAGAGAGAATGACTGGCAGAAGGTCACTGAGAAGGGATTTGTGTCTCTTGGTCTCATGATGTCTAGCCTGTTACCTTAATCATTACATCAACTGGTGCTCTAGCTCTCTAGCTGGAGCATAGAAATGTTCAAATCATGGAAGGATATGTTGCTGAGTGAAGCTCTCCTCTTCATTTTGTACTTTCCTTACTTCCTTCCTCCTCCAGCAACTTGCCTTGTCTCAGGAAAGGCTTCCGCCATAGCAGAAGGATGTCCTTAGTCTTACAGCAGGGGTGTCAAACTCAATTTCACTGAGGGCCGCATCAGCATTGTGGTTGCCCTTGGGGGGCCGGGTGGATGTGGCCAGGGTGGGTGCGGCCTACTGGGTGGGCATGGATGGAGTGGGTGTGGCCTACTGGGTGGGTATGGCCAGCTCTACATCGTTCACGTCAAGGGTGCCTGTGGGGGCCTGGGCAGAAGTGGGATAGATCTGGGGGTCTCTGGCAGAAGGGAGTGGGACCAGGGCAAGTGCCAAGGCATGATCCACTGGAGGAGCCTCACTATTCAGCCATGCGGGGGGGGGGGCTTATGGACTGAATGCGTTTCAGCATAGATGGCCACCACAAAATTGTACATTGGCTCCCGGCTGGCCTGGGTCAGGGCCAAGGCAGTGGGGGCCGTTCCCTCACTGTTTCCAGGATGGCTTTGCAGGCCACATGAAATCACTTCGCAGGCCGCATCCAGCCCCCGGGCCTTGTGTTTGACATGTCTGTCTTACAGGCATGATGTATCCTATGTGGTGATAGAAGGATATTGGTGAAGGTTGAGAGCTAGGCAGATCAGCCAGCGGTTATTGCAAAAGTTGCTGCTTTTGTTGGTTTAACACTCATGTTCTTGAAGAATGTACAGGGAGTCCTCGACTAACAACAGTTTAGCAACCATTCGAAGTTAACAGCGGTACTGAGAAAAGTAACTTGTGGTAGTTTTTTTTTTTTATATGACCATTGCAGCCTCCCCACGGTCACGATCCTAATTCAGACTCTTGGCAACTGACTCCTATTTATGACGGTCGCAGTGTCTTGGGATCAAGGGATCAAGTTTTGCGAACTTCCAACGAGCAAAGTCAATGGGGAAGCCAGATCCACTTAACAACCACGTTACTAATTTAACAACTGCACTGATTCACTTAACAATTAGGGCAAGAAAGGTCATAAAAGGGGTTATATTTCACTTAACAACTGTCTCACTTAGCAACAAAAATTTGGGGCTCAATTGTGGTCATAAGTCGAGGACTAATTATACCTATACCAGCTGGGCCCAATTTCAGGTTAGCTGCTTACATACGTAGATGGGATCTCTATTTCTAAATCTTCTTTCTTGGATGAGGCACATAGTGTAACCATATAGGCTGTTAACTAGAACAGGGCTTTTCAACCTTTTCACCCATTGTACCACTTTTAGGATATGGAAACATCCAAGTACCACCAGTCGCCTAGCAAGGTGTCAAAAACTTGACGCCCCCCCAAAAAAAGGCAAAAAGTGATAAAGTACAGGTAGTCCTCGACTTACAACAGTTCGCTTAGTGACTGTTCGAAGTTACAATGGCACTGACAAAAGTACCCCCCAAGCCACAGCCAAGCAACAAGCGCACAGCAGCGCTCTTCCTCCTGTCCAAGGTTTTCATTGTTGTGAGCATTTGTGTTGAGGACTGGCAGCGGGGGTGGGGTGGGGGGGGTGTTTGGTTTTTATTCCCCCCATCTGCTAGGTGGTTGCAGCCGGTTTTGGTCACTTCACATGACCCTGGGACACTGTGACCATCATAAATATGAATCAGTTGCCAAGCATCTGAATGTAAATCACAAGACCCTGGAGATGCTGTAACATTCCAGCTGATCAGCGCTTCTTCTGGGCTCAGCAGAAGTGTCAGGATCAGCGCAGAGCTCCAGCTGGAGCCTGGCGCTGATCTGGTGCTTCCACTGAGCCCTGACATCCCGAAGAAGCACCGATCAGCTGGAAAGTGGCACTGATCCTGGTGCTTCCGCTGAGCCCTGACAGCCCTGCAGCTCTAGCCATCTCTTGCTCAGTCTTGTGCGGTGCTGCCACCGGTTCAGCTCCTTCCCCTCCCCGCTACCACTTTTCTAGGATAGTCGCATACCACCTGCTAGGTGCCAATGTACCACAGGTGGTACCCGTACCACTGGTTGAAAAGCCTTGAACTAGAAGACTGAAGTATCTAACTAGGATGCCCTTTGTGTTGTTTAGCGGAGGAAAAGATGCTTATGGAACAGCTATTATCTATCTATGAATTAAAGCAGAGTTCCCCAACCTTTCCTGGTTTGTGGACTGGCGGAGTGGGGGGGAAAGAGCGAATGGTTCCACACGAGTAGCTGGCAAACATGTACCCGCAGCTCCATTTGCACAAGTGGCATGCACATGTGACCATCGCTCACACAACTAGAGCACACATGCATGTACAGGCCCGCCGCTCACGCAAGTGGGGATGCTCATGCATGCTTGCTGTTTCCACGGCTGTTTCAAACACCGGCCCAGTTTCAAACACTAGTGGGCCGTGGCCCAGAGGTTGGGGACCCTTGAATTAAAGTAAATATTGGAGGGAGGGGAAAGAGACAAGAGAGATTATGCATTCCAGCATAGAAAAGACATAGGAAATGGTCTTATTTAAACTCTGCCTGATTTACTGGCACTGACTTGGGATTCATATAAGGTTTTTTAGTAATACAGGTAGTCCTCGACTTATGACCACAACTGAGCCCAAAATTTATGTTGCTAAGTGAGACACTTGTTAAATGAATTTTGCCCCATTTTACGACCTTTCTTGCCATAGTTGTTAAGTGAATAACTGCAGTTGTTAAGTTAGTAATATGGTTGTTAAGTGAATCTGGCTTCTCCATTGACTTTGCTTGTCAGAAGGTCACAAAAGGTGATCACATGATCCCGGGACACTGCAACTGTCATAAATATAAGTCAGTTGCCAAGTGTCTGAATTTTGACCACGTAACTATGGGGATGCTACAGTGGTCATAAGTGTGGGAAATGGTCATCACTTTTTTCAGTGCCCTTGTAACTTTGGTCACTAAATGAATTGTAAGTCGAGGACTACCTGTATTGAAAAGGTATAGATTAGGTTAGCAGCTTTATATGAATACAGTGAAATTATTGGAGTATTTGAAGACCATGAAAGAATGAAAATAGAGATAGATGAGTGTCTGCTTAGAAAATTGTATCTTACAATGGTGCTGAATGAGCAATACTTAATAACTGTTTCTCAAAGTTACAGCCTCCCTGCGGTTAGCGTGATTGCTGTTTGCAACCTTCAACCCCAGATTCCAATAAGCAAACAAGCAAAGTCATTGGGGAAGCCAGCAGGAACTTGAAAATAGTGACGGCATGATGTTGCACTTAAGAATGGCGCAGGATTTGCTTAATGACATCAATTGAAAGTGCCAGCATTTCCATCACTTAGTGGGGGGCCAAGTGACATTGCACTTTACAGCTGTGTCACTTAATGCAGCGACCCCCAACCTTTTGGGACCAGGGAGAGAGGTTTTTCCATGGACCGGAGGGGGCGTGGTTTCACATGTTGCCTGCATCCCGCGGATGGGGCTTTGCTTGTTTGCGTGGCCCACTTTCTGGCATGCCACATCCCGGTGCCGGTCCACGGACCACGGGTTTGGGAGACCCCTGACTTAGTCACTGCAATTCCAGTCCCAATTTCCATTGTTAACAGAAGGCTACCTGTAGACAAAGGAAGAGTACATGGAGCAAAAGAAAGGGGAAGACCGAGAAAGAGGAAGTCAGTGAAATCCACCAAGCGAGAGAAGAACAAAAGGAAATGCATGACATGCAGGGTGTAGACATGATGAAAGCAGGAATGTTTTGCAATTAGAGAAAAGAATAGAAAATTGTAGCAAATGGTGTTGTGTAAATTAGGTTTAGCTATGTTCCCTTTTTCCTTTTCTTATCAGACATGTTCTTTTTGGTGGCTTATTGTTTCTTACTTGTTTATTATACTTTTCACAATGCTGCTTATCCCAAAATGGAATTGTGAGTATGTGTGTTTGTACTCAGTGATATAGTCATCATCTGCTTCCTAATTCCCTTGGGTTTAGTCTCTTTTTTTCCTATGTGCCATGTAGTCAACTAGCCAGAATATTTAGCTCCTATCCAGTACAGGTAGTCCTCGACTTGTGACTATAATTGAGCCCAAAATTATGAATATAAGCCATAGCATTCATTAAGCCCAGTTTTACCATCTTTTTTGTGGCAGTTAAGCAAAAGCGGTAGTTGTTATGTGAACCCATTGTTCATGGTGGGTTTTTTTTATTGAAAAGCAGAAGTAAACACCCGTTTCTAAAAAAAAAGTTGCAAATCACAGTCATGTGACACTGGGATGCAGCATATCACCATAAATGGGGTCCAATTGCCAAGTGCCCAAAATGCAGTTGTGGTATGTGTGTGTAGGGGCAGCCGACAGAATTTTGAATTCTGATTATTTTCAGTATCCGTTGTAACTTTGAATGGTTGCTAAGCAACCGGTCATAAGTTGAGGACTACCTGAAATTGCAATTACAAAACTGGGTTCCAGGGTCAAGAGTTAAGTTGCCTTCATTAGGCTAGTTGGTAATATTTTTAGACTATCATACAGTATCAAGGAGCATCTATTTATGGCAGGAGTCCCCAACCTCTGAGCTGCGGCCCACTAGTGGGCCATGAGCTGTTTGCAACCAGGCCATGGAAACAGCGAGCCCGTGCACATGTGCATCCCCACTTGTGTGAACAGCAGGTAAAGGCATGCAAGTGCTCTCCATTTGTGTGAGCAGTGGGCACACATGTGCATGCCACTTGCGCAAATGGATCTGCGCATGCACCACTCGCACGGAACCATCCCCTCCTTCCCCACACCGGTCCACAAAGCTGGAAAGGTTGGGGACCTCTAATTTTTGAGATTACATTCTGTTTACAGTATTCCAATAAAGTGAAAAAGAAAGCAGATTAGGTGATCCTTGGTGGATCATATCAGAAGTGGGTCTGAGCCAGCTTTTTATTTCCCACAATGGTAAAGCAGATGTCTCTGTTTCATTTTCTATCTTTCTCTTCCCTCACAGTGGGATTTTTTTGTTGTTGTTTTATGAAATATAGCATGCTGTGTCTGCGTATAAAGGAAATTAAACTTTCAACTGTTGTAAAGGACTGAATCTTTGTGTTCTGTTTTAGCCTATACTATTTCTAAGTACGGAATGTCCATGTGTGTGCTGGGAATGGCGGAAGAATTTAGAGGAGAAGTCGCTGTTAATGCTTTATGGCCTCAAACAGGTATGAGTCTTTTATTATTGTTGTTGTTGTTGTTATTATTATTATTATGGATCATCGCACAGTCAGCCAGATGTTCAGACTGGATTTGGCATTTTGTCTACCTATCGAGTCCTTACCCAGGACCTGGGATAGGCAGATGTGGATGTTTGATGGTATTACAGGTATCGTCGCAGGATGGAAGCAGTTCCTAATAAGGCCGCCTTTTGCAATTGACTAATAGCGAATTTGTCAATGCCAATTGTGTTCAAGTGGTGCTCCAGTTGTTTTGGGATTGCACCCAAGGAGCCTATGACTATTGTACTACCCTTGCTTGCTTTTGCCACAGTCTTTCTATTTCTATTTGTAGGTCTTTGTATTTTGTTATCTTCTCCAGTTCTTTCTCTTCTATTCTGCTATCTCCAGGCACTGCCACGTCCACTATCCAG
Organism: Crotalus tigris; assembly: GCF_016545835.1. NCBI lineage: Eukaryota > Metazoa > Chordata > Lepidosauria > Squamata > Viperidae > Crotalus > Crotalus tigris. The sequence continues at coordinate 2,136,336 of NW_024096524.1, forward strand.
ACTTTTTTGTCTTTCTTATCGACAATTGTTAAGTCTGGGGTGTTATGTTGCAGGTGCTTGTCTGTTTGAATTCTGAAGTCCCAGAGCAGTTTAATTTTATCATTTTCTATGACTTTCTCTATTTTATGATCCCACCAGTTTTTGCTTACAGGCAAATGATATTTTTTGCAGATCTTCCAATGCACCATTGTTGCTACTTTGTCATGCCGCTGCTTGTAATCAGTTTGTGCAATCTTCTTGCAACAGCTTACCAAGTGGTCCACTGTTTCTTCAGCTTCTTTGCATAGGCGGCACTTACTGTCTGTTGCTGTCTTCTCAATTTTGACTTTGTATGCATTTGTCCTTAAGGCTTGGTCTTGTGCAGCCAGAATTAGTCCCTCGGTCTCTTTCTTCAATTTTCCTGCTCTTAGCCATTGCCAGGTTTTATTATTATCTGCTTTCCCAGCTATTTTTTTCATGTATTGGCCATGTAGTGCTTTGTCTTCCCATGCCTCTATTCTGTTCTTCATTTGGTCTTTCTTGTAGGCCAGTTTGGTCTCTCCAGTAGTAGTAAGCCTTCCTGATATACTAATTTCAGTGCATCTTCATCATTGTTCTTCAGATATTCTTCCAAAGCCATTTTTTCTTCTTCAACCATCTGATGTACTTGTAGCATTCCACGCCCACCTATTTGCCTTGGTAGATAAAGTCTATCAATGTCACTGCGTGGATGAAGGGCATGATTCATTGTCATTATTTTTCTGGTCTGCCTATCCATTGCTTTTAGTTCTGCTTGAGTCCAGTCCACTATTCCAGCTGTGTACCTAATGACTGGGATTGCCCAAGTGTTGATTGCCTTTATGGTATTTCCTCCATTTAGTTTGGATTTTAAGATCTTCTTCACTCTCTTGATGTATTCACCTCTAATCTTTTTTTGACTTCAGTGTGCTTGATGTTGTCAGCTTGAAGGATACCCAAGTATTTGTAGTAATCTTCCTCATCCAGACTCTTAATGTTATTTTCGTGGGGCATCTTGATTCCTTCAGTTTTCACTATTTTTCCTTGTTTGATAGTAAGTGTGGCACATTTGTCCAAGCCAAACTCCATACAATATCTTGGCTATATATACGGACAGTGTTGAGCAGCGATTCTATTTCAGATGATGTTTTTCCATACAGCTTCAGATCATCCATGTAAAGGAGGTGGGATAGTCTGGCAGATGTTTTTGATGTTTGATAGCCATGTCCTGAGTTATTCAGTATTGTTGACAGAGGAAACAGTGCAATAACAAATAGTAATGGTGATAATGAATCTCCTTGAAATATTCCTCTCTTGATATTAACCTCTCCCAGCTTCTCACCATTGATCTGCAATTGTGTCTTCCATTGTGCCATCGATCTTTGCACAAATTTTCTGATGTTTCTACTGACTCCTGTTATTTCTAGGCACTTTATTATGCAATCATGTGGCAGAGAGTCAAATGCCTTTTTGTAGTCAATCCATGCCACATTCAGGTTGGTCTTCCTTCTCTTGCAGTTTTCCAAGATCATTTTGTCTATTAGGAGTTGATCTTTTGTTCCTCTGCTGTTGGGGCGGTTTCCTTTCTGCTCAGGGGGAAAGAGATTGTTTTCAACTAGATGCTGTTGCACTGCATCAGCTACTACACCAGTTAGTAATTTGAAAGTTGTTGGTAAGCAGGTAATTGGCATGTAGTTACCTGGTGTTGCCCCTTTTGCTGGATTTTTCATTATTAGGTAGGTTTTCCCAGTTGTTAGCCACTTTTCAATTTCTCCTCCTTGTAGTATATTGTTGAATTGCTTGGCAATGAGTGGGTGTATAACAGTTAGATGTTTCAACCACAACCCATGCAGTTCATCTTCACCTGGTGCTGACCAATTTTTGATTTTCTTTGCTCTTTTTTCTACCATTTTTGTTGTTATTACTAGTTCTTTCATTTCAACTTCTGTTTTATTTGCATCCACCTCTTTTAACCAAGCCGCATCCTTGTTGTTTTTCTTTGGGTTATCCCATATCTGCTTCCAGAACTGCACTGTTTCTTCCTTGTCAGGTACTGACTGATTCTTTGCAGTTTCTCCATTGATGGATTGGTTGCCCCACAACCACGTCAAGGTAGTGCCTCACTGGGGGAGGTAGTGCCTCACTGGGGGTATTATTATTATTATTATTGAAAGGTTTACTGATCGCTTCTGATTTTTAAAGTGCTAAGTAAGTTTGGATTAGAATCTCATTTATTCAGTCATTCAGTTGCATTTGACTGTTCTTGATCTGATGGAAAAAGAACCGTGGTGGCGCAGTGGTTAGAATGCAGTATTGCAGACTAATTCACTGCTCACTGCCAGGAGTTTGATCCTGACCGGCTCAGGGTTGACTCAGCCTTCCATTCTTCCGAAGTCAGTAAAATGAGGACCCAGATTGTTGGAGATAATATGCTGACTCTGCAAACTGCTCAGAGAGTGCTGTAAAGCACTATGGAACGGTATATAAGTCTAAGTGCTGTTGTTATTGGATATCATTTCTCCATTCGTTGAGTCTTTGTATGCTCCTCTTTGTGTCATCTATTATTATACCGGGCCAGTTTATCTTTCATCTAATCTCTTTTTTGATTGCCCTCCATTTTTGCAAGTATTGGGAGTCACACTCCAAGTTTGGTCCAGTTGTTTTTGTTTTTAGAGTGTTATCAGTGGATAGATAGGATCCTGAACGTCTTTACATAATTTCTTTCCAATGTACTGATGGAGTCGAAAGATTAATCATTATGAAATGGAGGTGCCCAAAACAAGCTGTTCTTGGAATTGGGCTTGGTAAGACAAAGTGAAGAATAGAGCCAGATAAAAGGCTCTTGGGGTGGCTGAGAATGGGCAGGAAATGCAACAGGTGTCTGGAGTGTGAGTGGATATTGGGAGTTGCATCTGGCTAGTTACCCAAGGCTGCACTTTCTATATTCCTTTTGCAGTGCAGGCAGAATAACAGTTTAACAGAGTTGAAAGAGACCTTGGAGGTCTTCTAGTCCACCCCCTGCTCTGGCAGGAAACCCTATACCAGTGGTTCTCAACCTTTTTAATGCCGTGACCCCCAACCGGTCGTACGTTGAGGACTACTCAACCGGTCGTAAGTCGAGGACTACTCAACTGGTGCAGCACCGTTTGCAGAATGGGACTTTTGGCGGGCTCAGCAGGGCAGAGACAGCCTGGACAATTCCTATTGGCTTTTGAAAGCCAATAAATTAGACTCTATTCAAGAGAGTCTATTCTATTGGCTTTCAAAAGCCAATAGAATAAAAGGGAGTAGCACAGCTAAGGAAAATGGGGAAAAAATGGCGGACTGTGTTGTTTGGCGACCCCCGTGAAATGGTCGTTCGACCCCAAATGGGGTCCCGACCAACAGGTTGAGAACCACTGCCCTATACCATTTCAGAAAAATGGTTGTCCAATCTCTTCTTTAAAATCACCAGTGTTGGAATATTCACAATTTCTAGAGGCAAATTGTTCCACTGATTAATTGTTCTGATTGTCAGGAAATTTCTCCTTAATTCTAGATTGGTTTTCTCCTTGATTAGTTTCCATCCATTGCTTCTTGTCCTGCCTTCAGGTGCTTTGGAGAATAGCTTGACCATTTCTTCCTTGTGGCAGCCCCTTAGATATTGGAAAACTGCTATCATGTCCCCCCTCGTTCTTCTCTTCATTAGACTAGACCTACCCAATTCTTGCAACTGTTCTTTATATGTTTTAGCCTCCAGCCCCTAATCATCTTTGTTGCTCTTCTCTGCACTTTTTCTAGAATGTCAATATCTTTTTTACATTGTGGCCATCAAAACTGGATGCAGTATTTCCAAGTGTGGTCTTACCAAAGCATTATAAAGTAATATTAACATGATCTTGATTCTATCTCTCTGTTAATACAGCCTAGAACTGAGTTGGCTTTTTTGGCAGCTGCAGCACACTGCTGGCTCCTATTTAAATGATTGTCCACTAGGACTCCGAGATCCCTCTCACAATTACTACTATTGAGCCAGGTACCACCTATACTGTCAAAAAATCATTATTAAACAAACCTCTTCATTCTTTTGTATTTTTAGCTATATACACTTCTGCAATGGATATGCTGGGAGGAGCTAATGTGGAAAAACAGTGCAGGAAAGCGGACATTCTAGCAGATGCTGCCTATTGTATTTTATCAAAACCCAAAAGTTTCACAGGCAACTTCATTATTGATGAGGTTTTATTGAGAGAAGAAGGGATTAAGAATTTTGATGTATATGCAGTTGCTCCAGGTAATGTGGCTGTAATTTTTAATACATTGACTTGTGTACTACACCAAAATTACTACAAATGATATGTCACACGCCTAATTGACACATAATTGCTAGCATAAATCACATTGATTTCAGTTGTTCTACTTTTATGTATTGCTAAGTCTATGCCCAATCCAATACATTTCTAGTTGCATTACCTCCATTATGTCAATATTTTCAATTTACCCCCCCCCCCAAAAGACTTTTAATTACACCAGTTTGCTTCGTAACCGCTCAGAGTTATAACGGCACTGGAAAAAAAGTTACTTGCAATTTTCACACTTAAAACTGTTGTAGTATCTCCATGGTCATGTGATCCAAATCCAGACACTTGGCAACTGGCTCATATTTTACGACTGTTGCGGTGTCCCAGGGCCATGTGATCACATTTTGCTGCCTTCTGACAAGCAAAGTCAATGGGGAAGGCAGGTTCACTTAACAACTGTGTTACTAACTTAACAACAACAACACGTGATTCATTTTGGGATTTATAGGGGATCATTAATATCTTGAATTGTGTCTGGAAGCCTACTAACCACCAGTGAAGTTCCTGCAAGATAAGTGTCATTCTGTTATACTAATTAGTACCAATCACTGAATCAACCCCCCCCCCCATGTTCTATATCAGTTGTGGCTTTTGGAACAAAAGGGCAACCCAATTGTAGAGCAGACTGCCCTCCTTTAATTGAGATGCAACCAGGGCATCATGGGTCAATGACCTCGATGCCTCATGGAACCCAGGAAAGGTTGCAACATGTGACACAGCTGGAGCTTGTCCAAAGTTCTCCTAGGCTTCACCTGATGCTTCAACAGGAGCAAAGTCCAAGAAAACCTCCCCACTGTAACCCTGTTTGTGACGAGCTTTTTGTGAATTCTCACGATTTCATGGAAGTCGAATTTGAATATGCTTCTTGATGCATTTTAAATTGCTTTACTAACACAAGCAATATGTATGGTCTGGTATAAATTACATTCTTTAGCAAGGGGTTAAGCGCGGTTACTTACACTAGGTATGCCCTGTTTGGAGTCTCCTCTTTTCCTCTCCCTTTTCATTGATAACCAGCAGGAAAGTAATGAAATACACAGCATGAGGTTTAAAATCCATTGAAAAAAAGTGTTTTTTCTTCTATTGAATGTCATGCAGCTTGCATGCTCCTTAATGTCATAGGTATCCCTCTGTATGATATTGGTTGAATGTATTGGCACACTGCTATGTTTCTGAAATCCAACCGGAATGGGTTCTGATAATCCACTTGATCCATGATTCATTTGCTCCAAAATTCTCTGCCCAAGCACTTTCTCAACAGTGTTCTCCCCAAAGGGAAAGTAGGGATCGGATGATAACTTTCCAGGATTGAAGTGTCCATCAACAGCTTCTTGAGAAGCTTTCAAGGCTGAAGAACCATCTCCTCACTCAAGGAGATATTGTATGGACCCACCCATCTCCTGAGCACCTTAACAACTCAGGAGGGAACTGGAACTAACAGACAGCTGAACGTGTAGTGCCAAAAACCTTATATGTGATATATGACCATAATGGTGCCTGTCTGTAGGGATCATATGTTATGACGGTTGTATATCATGTGATGGACTTGATTTTCTAATCTTTTTTGCGGTGGTCATTAAGCGAACACCACAGTCATTAAACAAACACAGGGCCGGCACACATGTGCAAGCAGCTCATGCGAGTGGTAAGCAGGTGCCCACGTGCATGTGGCTCCATTGCAAGTGGACCTGCGCATGCATGTATATGTGCCTGGGCCACTGCTCGTGCGAGTGAGCTGCATGTGCGCCAGCTTGCTGCTTGCATAGCCCGATTCTGGATAGTGGGCTGGTGTTGGGGACCCTTGTGTTATGGTGCACAGTTTTGCTGAAGAACAAAAGTGCCAATTTTCAGCAAAATATGGTCATGTGACCACAGGATGCTGCATACAGCTGTAAATGCAGTTGTATTGCTGACATCCAGCAAGTTTTCCCCAAACTTACATCTCTCCCATGAAATTCTGTGTCCTAAACAATTGGTTGAAAAAATAATTCTGATGCACTAGCGGCTTCCATACCTTTGGAAATCATAGCCCATTCTGGTTTCTGAAATGGATATTTGTAAATATTTAAAGATATGTATGCACGTATGATTGCAGTTTGTGTGTTTGCTTTAAATAACAGCAATAAGTGCCACAGCAGATTTAAATTATTAGTTTGATACGAACGGTATTTTTTTTTAAAAAAAATATATATTTTTTTCTATCTGCATTTTAGGTTATCCTTTGATACCAGATTTTTTTTTAGATGTGGATTCTGATACGATAGCAATGAAAATGGAAACACAAGGTGAGAAACTACTTTGTCTCTATCACTTGCTAGCCCAGGATTGAAGAAGGGGAAGTGGGAGGGGTCTCCCCCTGTCCCTCATCATTTCCATTCTTCTCCAGATCAGTTTTTGGAAAGAATTCTGGAATTATGCAGAACATGAAAAATCTGCAAGACTTGGGAAAAATGGATTGGTTGTATCAAGACTTTGGCCATTGAACAAACTCATTTGGATACAACCCAGTGGCTGGATTCGCAAATCACAATAAACCATAATGTAGTTCGTTTGGTTTTTATTTTAGCATATTCAGATAATAATTGTAGAATTCAGACAATATTGTAGAATATCATTTAGAACAGGAGGCATGGTGGCTCAGAGGCTTAATGACATTGGAGATGGTCCTTGCTCCAGCAGTTTGAGTCCTCGCACTGTGTGGTGGGTTGAGCTCCTATCACTCACCTCAGCTTCTGCCCACCTAGCAGTAGGAAAGCATGTTCTGTGCCAGGGGTGTTAAACTGCCGGCCCATGGGCCAGTTGCATCATGCCGCGCCCACCCTAGCTCCGGCAATGCAAAGAAAGTCACGATATGTCGTGACACGTCACGTGACATGTCGAGTTTGAGACCCGTGTTCTATGCGAATAGATAAATAGGTGCCACTTTGGAGGGGGGGGGAGATAAGCCAGTGCTTCGTACAGAGTTAGAATCCTGCTGGCACTGGACCTTCTTGGTTGCAGTGCCTGTTTGTCAGGTGGCTTCGGTGGAAGATGGCCAGGATGACGCTGCAGGAAAGCCACTTGTCTTCCTTTCTGGTGCCCTTTGTGACACACCTTGGAAAGTGTGCAAGCGTGAACCAAGCAAAGCTAGCAGCCTTAGGCAGCCAAGCTACTACTCTGAATTAGCATTGTAGACTGGCTAATTGTCATATGCTAAATAAATAAATTAATGAATTTATGACAAAGCATTTTTTTGTGGCTAATTGTGGCTCATTCAGTTGGTTGGTTAAGTAAAACTGGCGTAACTCTCTCTCTGCTTATTTCAATTGTAAATAAATATGTGCTTTCATTGTTATCAAGCTATGTAGTACCACCAGACTATCGCCCTTTAGTTTAGTTTGTTCTCCCATGATAGCTTTTATGATTGCTGATCTTTTTTTTCTGTTCAATAGAAATTCTGAGAACATTCTTGAAGAAAGTCTTGGTCCTGAATATAGAATGGTAGAATCAGACCAAATTAAGAATAGGTCTCTCTAGAGATTTTAAATCATCATCTACTAAAACACAAGCACTAATTTTACTTGTTGCTGATGGTCCTATAGGAGCTTCTCCAACCTTCAAAGAAGAAAAAAAACCAGATATTGTAAAAAATGAAGTTCCTGATAAAACAAAGGCCGAAGGTCCCGATAGAGACAAACCACATGTACACTTTGCTGCAGAAAAACCAGCAGGGCCCGTAGCAGAAACATTTAAACTTATAAAAGTAATGATAAATGAAGATATTGTAAAGACAACTCAAGGAGTTTATCAGTTTGAATTATCCGGTAAGGATTCTGTACACATTTTAAGACATTGCATTGTACTGGATGGCCTGAGGTTCCTCATGTAACTAAGAGTTTAGGAATCCACTAGACAATCTATGTCCTGTTGGGTCATTTCCGAGATATCTCCTTAACTAAACAGGGAAACAGACCACATGTAGGCAAAAGAGCAGTGGGAGCAGGCATGACTTCTGACTTCCTGCCAGCTTCCCCATTTACTTTGCTTGTGGTACACTAACAAGGAGATTGTCTGGGGAAGCCAGCAGGAAACTGCAGGTTCAAGGCCAACAAGGCAGGTAGATAGCCACCGCCAGGAGGGGAAGGGAGCAAGGGGATGTGGTGGGGTGTGGGTCAGGAATTGAGGTGTAATGATAAACAAGAGATGCTGCTCAGATTTGGAAGGGGGTGCGGGGGTGTGCCATAGATGCTGTGTAGGTCAGTAGGCCATAGTGGGGAAGTGGAGCTGTTCAAAAAAGTTGCATGAAGATCATGGAGCTGTGTGAGGGATGCACCATAGTTTCAGGGCATGCAGGTAGAGAAGGGTGTCTGGGGGTGCTTAAAAATGTATGAGAGGTACTGAACAAGTCAGGGACATTGGGTGGGGGGGCAGCATTGGTTGGGAAGAGTACATTGGGGTAACTAATAGCTGTAACATGGGTCAGGGAAGACATGTACAGAGCAGCATGGATGGGAAAGAGTGGGGGGGTTGTGCAAGAGAACCACATGGTTTCAGTAGAGCATGCGGGAGAGGTGCAGGTCAAGAAGGGTGCATGGGGAGGGTGCAGCAGTTGCTAAATGAGGACTTCCTATATGGTGAAATCAGTAGTCCTTCACTAATTTACAACTGACTTAGATGCCACTGATGTTTGTGTACCTGTCCCGCATGACTGAATTTGGACCAAAGTCTATATGATTCCTGCTCTTTTAAATAATACTATTGCTAAGTAGCTGTAAAGCTTACATAACATGCCCTGAAACTGAGAGAGCAGGATACAAATCTAAATTACAAAGGGAAATCAAAAGATCAAGTTGAAGGTGATTTAAAAGTTATTTAAATCATTATCAGCAGACGAAGGATCACGTATAATTGGCTTTTAGTTATGTTCTCTTTTTTTTAACAGGTATTTCATTGAAATATATTGAAGTTATTTAGTTTGTAAATGAAAGAAACGACTAATTTATCTCGTATATGTGGATTGTTATTCTTTTTTTAGGTGAAGAAGGAGGAACATGGTACATTGATCTTAAGAACAAAGGCGGCAGTGCAGGAATTGGTGAGCCACCTGGAAAAGTGGATGTGATTATGAACATGTCTGGTAGTGACTTTGTAAAAATGTTTTCAGGTAAGTATCTTGAAAATGTTTATCCTTGTTAAATCAGATTTTTTTTTTCCAATTCTTCGTTTGGGCTATTGCTTTTTGAAATGGTTACTATTTTTAGAGGCAGCTAGCTATACAGTGGGAATAGTATTGAATTTTATGTTCAGTTGATGGAGGTATTCAGAAGTAGGACTGGATAGTACTAAACTCAACTTTTGGTTTCTGTTCAAAACCCTTCGCTAACATTTGGCACCATTAGTTTCGCCAAGACTGACTTTTGTACTTCTGCACTTAATGATGTACAGGTATTCAAATGAATTAATGGGGAAAAAATACCTACTCTAAAACAACAATGGTACGGTAGTTACTCAAAACTGACACCAACTTCACGTTTTACTGAAGTTCTACTTTTGTACCCATCATCCTTTGGGTGACAGACAGGACCTAAAGCAGGAGTAGGCAACCTTGGCTCTTTTAAGACTTGTGGACTTCAACTCCCAGAATTCCTGAGTCACCTGGCTCAGGAATTCTGGGAGTTGAAGTCCACAAGTCACAAAAGAGCCAAGGTTGCCTACTCCTGACCTAAGGTTTAAAAAAAGTTACCCTCCTTCCGTTGAAGGCAAATTGCTTGAAACCAACAGATCAAAGTTAACCCTTAACAAGAAAGCAGAAACACAAAGAACTTTCCTACACATGAGCAGATGCCTACTTCTGTCTCTGAATAAGTTTCTTAGAGGAGAGAAGGAGTCCTTCAGCCTTGACATTCTCAGATTTCCTATCCCAAGGGCCTTAACTTGATGACTGAAATCATCTTCTTCTCAACGCTTTCTGCCACCACAAAAATCTACTTGTGAACATTCCCCGCCCCCCACGTTTCAAAGATGGTGCAGGAGAAGAATATAGAGGAAAACTGAGCAAAGTTCTAGAGCGCTTAATCTTTTAGTCTGGAAGAGGGAAATTTGTTGTTGTTAATTGCGAAGTCGTGTCTGACCCATCGCGACCCCATGGACAACGTTCCTCTAGGTCAGTGGTTCTCAACCTTTCTAATGCCGTGACCCCATAATACAGTTCCCCATGTTGTGGTGACCCCCAACCACTTATACATCACTGGGTGCCAGGGGCATGGCCAAAGAAAAAGGGGAAAAATGGCGGACAGCCTTGTTTGGCGACCCCCGTGAAATGGTCGTTCGACCCCAAATGGGGTCCTGACCCACAGGTTGAGAACCACTGCTCTAGGTCTTCCTGTCCTCTACCATCTTCTGGAGTCCATTTAAGTTCTCACCTACTGCTTCAGTGACTCCATCCAGCCATCTCATTCTCTGTCGTCCCCTTCTTCTATTGCCCTCAATCTTTCCCAGCATTAGGCCCTTCTCCAGTGAGTCCTTCCTTCTCATTAGGTGGCCAAAGTATTTGAGCTTCAACTTCAGGATCTGGCCTTCTAAAGAGCGGTCGGGGTTGATCTCTTCTAGGACTGACCGGTTTGAACGCCTTGCAGTCCAAGGGAAGAGGGAAATAATTGGCAGCAAATTAGAAGTTGCAGCAATTGTACTGAGTTCTATCCTTCTGAATTGTGGAGGTGCCCATGACCAAATCAGTCACAACTTCAGAGATCCTCTTTCTCTTATTAGCAAGGACATTCTTCCTTACTTAGGATCTAATTCTAGTTCATCAGTTTCTGATGGCACCATATGAGTCCATTGTAACAGTCTAATCTGGAATATTGTGTTTCTGATGTCATTCATCTCAGCCTGGAAGGTAAAGGAACTTTCAGTGAAAAGGTTTTGTGTATCTTCCATCAAGGCAGGGTAGCCTAAGAACGGATGCCTGCCTGGCTTTAAAGATGGGTTCAAGCTGTCAAAGATCATAAGCAGTTGGATTACTGCAGTGTTTCCCAAACTTGACAATTTTAAGGCATGTGGACTTCAACTCCCAGAATTCCACAGCCAGCAATGCTGGCTGTGGAATTCTGGGAGTTGAAGTCCACATGCCTTAAAATTGTCAAGTTTGGGAAACACTAGATTACTGGATTGCAATTGGATTACTGGATTTTTGGATTTGTGCTCAATTTTAGCACAGGTTTTGGATAGTTGCAAGGTCGTGTGTTTAATTTTAGCTTAGCTTTGGCAAACCCAGCCAAGTGTAATGTATGCAGTAAACCACAGATAAATTCTGATTTAACAAAATATGCAAATCCGATTACTCTATTTTGCTTGGCGAAATATGGTTGACGTTTTGTTTAATTGAAAACATAAAGTGCTTGTTCCAGAGCCCTTTCATCGGAAAACAAGACAAAATAGTTATAGTGTACATTTTCTGTGTCCTTTTCTTGTATTATTTGCCGGAGAGGTTAAGGAAACTATGATTTTAATAAAAATTACAGCCATGTTGATTCTTACAGGAGATACAGAACATCAATCCATACTTTAGTGATATCTTTATTAAAAGCATTAAAATGACATAGGGTTGACTTTTCAAACTTTCAGGATCTTTGGTGGTCATCTTTAGATAATATGTTCTCATACAGAGAAGAAAGAAGAAACTTTAAAAATTAAACCAGAAGTTAAACTTTGACCAGCAGGCTTAATGGTCTGATATTTAGAGTTTCATGCTTCTTGTCTATTTTTTTTTTTTTTTTGGTAGCATCTTGAATTCTTCTGGAGAACTTGAAAGATCATATATCCTTCTAGATCATTTTGGTAGTATCGCAGAGAGATGGATTTTGGCCATTTTAAAAATGAAATTAGTAAACAAAAAATTATAGAATCTCATATTACATCACTGCTATTTAAAATAAGGAGATGTATTTACTGAAAATTCACTCAGGTGCTATTATTAAATTTAATAGAAGGATTCAGGGAGGGAGAGATTCCAAATGCTTATGATGCCTTAAATTATTTTATCCTTTTTTTCCTCAGGCAAACTAAAGCCAACTATGGCTTTCATGTCCGGAAAGCTGACAATCAGGGGTGACGTGGGCTTAGCAATCCGATTGGAAAAACTGATGGCTCAATTCAATGCCAAACTTTGAAAATAAATGGGGGAAATTGGTATCACACTGAACTTTCAATAAATACGTAATGCTTTGCTGTTGAAGATAACGTCTCTTATTTAGCATCCTTTGATTTAATATGTAATTTTCCAGATGGATAATATTTACATAATAACTGGGCCATTTTTAACCAGTTTTGCTTGGAATTAAAGACTCTTGATTAAAGCACATATTTGCTGTAATCGCAGCACACCTGACAAGAATTAATGGGCCATCGACTGACATTAAAAACACTGATTTGTTTTAATTAGACCCTTAGAGTATTTCTATTTTATTGTATTTTATTTTTGAAAATATCACCATTTTGGTTTTTTCCTGAGATTTCTATGCTTTTCTAAATTGAAGACGCTATAAGCAAGAACTTTAATACCATGCAGAAGACTCAGTTCTGTTAATATTTTTGAAAAATTGACATAAGTGTAATTTTTTTTATAAATAACTATTACATCTGGTGAGAGGGTTTTTTTTTTGCTATATTATTAATGCTTGGAAGCAGAAGTGCCTTTTAGTTTTTTTTCATATGTTTCAATAATTAAATGTAACATTTTGGGGGTGCAAAATACTAATAACCAAAAGATGGCAGAGGAAAGTTAATGTTTTCTGTCTCTATCTCTCTCCTTCCACTTATCAACTATCTAGATTTTTTGCAATCCAGTTTGGTATCTCTACAATAATAAAATCAGGTACTGTATTTTATTAAGGAGTTTTACCTCTCTGGAAATACTTAGATATTAACGATCAAAAGATTTCTATGACCTGGTAAGATTGCCTCAGATAGTATTTTAAAATAATAACTTTTTGAAAATACTGACTGCTGTCAAGGCTTGATTTCTGTCAAACTGTAACTACAGAAATAGTGGAAATAAAATAAGTTTATGTGTGTTATGTGTGGTTAAATACATGGTTTGTATACGATGCTTATATTTCTAAGCGTGAGAACCAGTTTGGAGTAGTGGTTAAGCCATCACATCAGAAACTGGAGACTGGGAGTTCTAGTCCCTCCTTGGGCATAAAGCCAACTGGGTCACCTTAGGCTAGTCACTTTCTCTCCGCCGTAAGAAAAAGACAATGGCAAACCACTTTTGAAACACATTGCCCAAAAAATTGCAGGGTCTTGTCCAGGCAGTCCTCAAGAATTAGACATGATTGAATGGGAGAAAAAAAATTGTTTGTAAACATTTCACTAAACATTGAGGCTGCAGAATGAGGAAATGATATAGAAACATTCTAGCATATTTTTTCTCTCAATATCATTGAAATATTTTACATTGTAATATTAGCCTAAAGTTAGAACATATAAGAAGCCTGATTTCTGCAGGGGTAGAAAAGGAGACATATAGCAATAGCATTTAGACTTATATACTGCTTCATAGTGCTTTACAGTGCTCTCTAAACGATTTACAGAGTCAGCATATTGCCCCCCAACAATCTGGGTCCTCATTTTACTAACCTCGGAAGGATGGAAGGCTGAGTCAACCCTAAGGCGGTCAAGATCGAGCTCCTGGCAGTGAGCAGTGAGTTAGCCTGCAGTACTGCGTCCTAACCACTGCGCCACCAGGGCTATGCAGTAGATAAATGTTTTCTTCTGGCACAATACTTGTATTATTCTCTCTTAATGAATAAAATGTGCCTTTTCATATATAACTGAGTAGAGGAAATCAGTTGTACCCAGCATTTTGGACAATGTTGACTTAATACAATATATTCATTTGGACCAAAAATTAGCAGGATGTTGGTTAGGAAACATTTCTACATTCAAACATTTTCCTCAGCCAACCCGCCACTGCAAAGGCCTGTGGGCCAGAAATTCTCTACTGCTTGATAGGGCAAAGCGGTTGTGCTTGGCCTTTGAAATGTCACGACATTACACTGCTTGTAATGTTGGAGTCCGAGAGAAGAGATAATGGGTTTTTTTTTCCTTCCAAAGTTTCGTTTATTTCAGAAGCTAATAATAGAAAGCATCGATGGAACAATAATTAAGTGTGGAAATACAGATTGCGATTGTGTTTGTCAATACATTTTCTAAGTGATATGCTTAGAATAGAATAGAATAGAGTAGAGTAGAGTAGAATAGAATAGAATAAAATAGAATAGAATAGAATAGAATAGAATAACAGAGTCTGATGGGACCTTGGAGGTCTTCTAGTCCAACCCCCTGCTCAGGCAGGAAACCCTATACCATTTCAGACAAATGGTTGTCCAGTCTCTTCTTAAAAACTTCCAGTGTTGGACAATTTACAACTTTCGGAGGCAGGTTGTTTCACTGATTAACTGTTCTAACCACTGATTGAATGTAGACGCCTGAGCAAGCATTTGTAGGTTTACGTGGTTAGGGCTTAGACCCTAAGGTCGGGTTGTGTAATTTCCCCATGTTTTTAAGTGTGTGTTTGTATTCCTCTGGACTATGGTTTCCAATCAAATCCAGCAGTTTGGAGGCACATTTACAGCTAGTCTTCAGCCTACAACCATTTGTTTAGTGACTGAAGTTACAATGACCCTGAAAAAGTGATTTATGACAGTTTTGGAAATTTATGACAGTTGCATCATCCCCATGATCATATGATCGAGGTTTGGATACTTGGCTCATATTTATGATGGTTGCTATGTCCTGGGGTCATGTGATCAACTTTTGCGACCTTTTGGCAAGCAAAGTCAACGGAAAGCCAGCAAAAAAATTAGCAAAAATGTTTAAAAATATGTCAGATAGATGTTGGAAATGTAAACATAAGTCAGGCACGCATTATCATGTTTGGTGGACATGTGATAAAGTAAAGAAGTATTGGAAAAAGATTCATACTTGGCTAGAACAGATGTTAGGAGAACATGTTGATTTTAAACCTGAACTTTTTTTATTAGGTATAATGCCAGAAAAGACTAATAAAAAAAGCTTATACTTGACTTTGCATGTCACAACAGCGGCAAGAATTATATTTGCACAACACTGGAAAAATGAAGGAATACCATCAGATGAAGAAGTAATTAAAAAAATACTAGAATGCGCAGAGATGGACAGATTGACAATGAGACTGGAAAAAAAAAGAAACAGATTTTACTTTTACAGCTGTGTTACTAACTTGACAAGCTGAAGTGATTCCCTTAAAACAACTGAGGCCAAAAAGGTGGTAAAATGGGGCAGAACTCACTTAACAGTTAGCAACAGAAATTTTGGGCTCAATTGTGGTTGTAAGTCGAGGACTACCTGTAAATCTCTCCATCTGTCCTGATTTTCAGTTCTCAACTGGAGGAGCATCTTAAAAGATAAAAAAAAAAAACACCTAGAAAATTGCACTACCTTCTTTTCCCTCACTCTCCCCCCCCCAATCTTCAGCTTCTACATTACTGAAAGAGAGCAAACGTTAAGCGTTGGGTCAGCAATCTAAGTGTCTGATGTTTTGTTTCATTTAAGCAATGAGTTCCCTGATGGACTAAATCAATGGCAAAGCCCTCCTCTTTCAGATTGTAGGTGTAAATTCTTCTCTGTATAAGAAACAAAATTCCTATAAGAGAAACCAAGGTAAATTCCAGAAAACCAATGAGGAAAAGGCCACCTTTATGGATTCCCTTGGTTTGTAAAAAAGAAAACAATTCCAGTTGCAAAGGTGTACAGGTTGCTTCAACAGATACATTCAGACTATTCAGAATTTGATAATTTGTATGGTGATTTTTCATACACAGGACAGTATATGAAAATCTGCCCATCCGATTCCAGCTGAGCCAAAAACTGCCTGCATTCCTTTTTTTCTTTTTTCTTTTCTAGTGCAAGGCCCCAGTCTAGTCCAAGAGCTATTTGCAAAGAGGTGTTTTTGTATATTGCAGCTCAGGCTGCTTTTAGGGGAGTTTGGGGGGGATTTCTTTTGCATCATAAAACCAGTCCCAATCCAGCCTAAGGGTGTGGTGCAAAGGGGGGCATTGGTGCAAAAAGTAGCCCCTGAGCCTCAGCTTAACACAAAGCCCAACCCTCAGTTTGGATGGCAGCCAGGCTGGGCATGCCTTGTCAGCAGCAGGAGCAAGAAGGTAGTGAAGGCCAGTTGGGGTGGCAGAGGTCTCAGAGTCCAGGGTGGGACTGGGCTAGGGCAGCTGTAGCTGCCTGGGGTGTGATAAGCAGTCCCAGTGCCCTGAGGTTCTGGGACTGCTTGCTGCATGGGACTGGATGTAAGGCAGCCAAAAAAGCAGAGATGGAGGGCGGGTTAGAAACACGTGGGTGGAAAAAATTGGAAGCCCTCCTTTACCTAATTGGGACTCAGGGCTGAGAGGGACCAAGCCTGGAATGGCTTGGATTGTGCTGGGCCTCGGCTAACAAGTGGTAAAATTCACTTAACGCAGTGTTTCTCAACCTTGACAATTTTAAGGCATGTGGACTTCAACTCCCAGAATTCCACAGCCAGCATTGCTGGCTGTGGAATTCTGGGAGTTGAAGTCCACATGCCTTAAAATTGTCAAGGTTGAGAAACACTGACTTAACGACATAAGGGATTGCTGGGAATTGAGGTTGTTAAGTTATCTGCTCATGTGACGTCTTGCTTTCCTGATTGTATCAGCTGGCAAATGAAATTCCAGCCTCAACTGTGGGATTGCCATAATTCAAGGAGTGCCTGTATTTCTCTGTCTCAGTTTCTTCATCCCCAGTGCAAAAAAACAATAATATTGATCTATATTTCAGGTTTATTGTTCTCCGTTAACATGTGAAGTATTCTGAAAACTTGAGAATGTTCTTACTAAAAATCAGGAATTTTAAAACGATGGAATAAGAAAGATAGGTACTTCCCTGAAAGCGACTTTGTTTCCACGTGATTCATCCTTCCATAGAAGTGCTTTCTCCAAACTTTGATCTGGAAGTTATAAAAGATGAAGGATAAGAAATGTTTGATACACGGTTTAATTTAATTTCTATAAGGCTTCAGCAAACTGAATGGACTCCATCTGGAATATGCTCCATATTTTTTTTTTCAACATGGAAGAAATTATTTAATCACATTTATATAGTTCCCCATCTGACATATTATAGTAACTCTGGGTACTGTACATAATAAAATCCAAACACACAAACATCATTCAAAAGCAATCAGTTTAAATTAAAAAGGCTTTTTAAAAAAGTTAATAAAACAAGAACAAAGACTAAATGGCAGAAAAACACACTTGTAGAGAAAAATTAAATGAAAATAAGATATTTCAGTCTATAAAAGAATGCTTGATTTTACATTTATTCTTTTTATATATCAGATCTTATATTGTCCCTGTCACTCATCACACCCGGCAAAAGGTGATAAACTGAACTAATTCTCCACAGAGGAATTATCTCAAAATAGTGGTAGTGTGCCATGAACAAGCCTTTTAAAATTTGTGCATGTGTTGTTTTCTGTAGTCAAAATGCTTGTGTTGGCCAGACTGCCAGTCATTTATTTAAAGAGACACATTAGGAATGTGTGTGTTTACAATTCCCTCCATATTTTCTTTTATGATTCTTTAGGAATCTATTAGCTTCTGCGATATTGCAACATAATACTACATCCTGAATGTGTGATTGTATATATTTTGTTCTCAGCTGGATTTTATCTGGACCAACTCCTACCATTTCCCTGTTGGAAACTAAAGCAAACAGTTCATACCAGTGTGAATTGAGAGGCAGTGGTAAACAGCAGCGAGAGAAAGAAAAAGGAAGAGAAATAATTAGCACCTGCAAAAAATATAATGAGATTGCCCTTTATTGTCTCCAATTAAATGTATAGATGTACTCTGAGCTTCTATTAGGAGGAACTTTTATATCTTAACCTCCACCACTCTTTATTTTCTTCACAACTGAATGTTAGACCATGTTATTTATGGGGATAATATTCTACTATCAACAATGGATAGGAAGACAATAACCCTATGGGAATTCAGGTGCTGGAGTGCTAGAAAATGATTGAAAAATAATCAAAAATACAAGAAAAAGCAAGAGCTGTAAGACCTAAGATCATAACTTCAGATAGATGAACGTGAGCCAGTCACTTCATCACAGCCCTAAGAAGGAGGCAATGGCAACCCACTTCCAAAAATTTTGCTAAGAAAATTAAAATCACCCAGTCAATGCTCAAAATCTCTCTCTCTCTCTCTCTCTCACACACACACACACACACACACTATCTGTCTGTCTGTCTATCTGTCTGTCTGTCTATTGTATGAAGAAAAAGCTGCAAGTCCTATACTGTATCTTGGTCAACCACTGTACCTCTGCTTGTAGTTTATTATTTATTTATTTATGAGACTTATATACCGCTTTAAGTGCGAGCACTCTCTAAGCGGTGTACACCAGTAAGCAATGTATATATATATTTACATTGCCCCCAACAATCTGGGTCCTCATTTTACCTACCCCGAAAGGATGGAAGGCTGAGTCAACCTTGAGCCGGTGAGATTTGAACCGCTGACCTGCTGAACACAGTCAGCTAAAGTGGCCTGCAGTACTGCACCCTAACTGCTGCGCCACCTCGGCTCATATTGGTAATAAATAAATACTGTTTTTATTTAGAGTAAAGAAAATAAGTTTCTTCATTCTCAGACTTGCAACAAAATCAAAACAAATAATAAAAAAGCTTTGTTGGGCATTATACCACACCAAATTTCTTCACTGTTTGGCAAAATCAAAATAAGACAGAACAAGCTCCACAGGATAAAACTCTGCAAAGTAGCTGATGGAAAGTGAACTTAACCTTCAGCTGTCTTTTGAATTTGATGCCACACTCAAGTTCACTATGTTTCTTTAGGCAGTTCCCAACCTTCTCTTTGTGGAAAGGGCTGGGGAAATAGCTTTTTTTTCTATCTAGGAACAATCAATAGATGAGAGTGGAGTCTCAGAAGGCCCCAGTATTGCAAGAAAACCTTTTATTTTTAATGGTGAGGTTCTGGATCAACCTTTCTCAACTCACAAGGAGTTGTGCAAGAAATCATGACAGAAAAAAAGGCAACACTGTGTTTTGATGTTTGATATACCATGAATTGTAGATAAGATAATTGTTAAGCAGAGGTTAAGCAGGGTAAAAAGTTTTGAGAAAGGCTGGTCTCTCTAGCTAACTAAGTCTATTACGTGGACTTTGTGTCTATCAATATTGTTTCCTTGGGAATTTTTTTTTTAATTCTATGGATGTTTTTATGACAGATAATCCCAATCAGAGCTTCTGTGGGTGGCTTGGTCTACAGTCTCACCAGAACTTAACTCTTTGAAACCCTGATTTTCATTGCCATGCTTTGTGGCCATTGGCTGGGGAGGTGAGGTGGGGGGCAACATTTGGCAAGAAAGTAATGCCTTTTCTTTCTCACAGTTTTATTTGTTAACTACTCATTGAAGCACTAGAGAAAGTGCACAAATTAGTTTTTTATGATGAAACAGAAACAGATTTTAGAGTTCTGATCCTGCACGAATAAACTTGTAGCTGTTCAAATGTAAGAGAAGGTGAAAAGCTACAGTAGGCATAGCTGTCAACAAGGGAAATCATCATTCATTCCTTGGAAGAGGAAAACAATTGAGGACATAATCCTCAAAGCGTCATCCCTTGTTTTTTTATTTTTGTTTTTAAGAATAATGTATTTTGAGATGTGGGTAATATATACCTTTAATTTTTCTGGTTACCAGCTACCTATAATAAAAGTGGATAATTTTTCTGCCTTTTATTCTAGTCGGTTCCTATTAGCCATAAGAAGGAATAAATGCATTCTTTTGGAGAGATCGCTGCATAAACCCAATGCTAACACCAGGTGTCACTGCTGACTCATTCCAGTTATTTCTTATTTTGGACCATTGGGAAAAAAAGTCCCTCTTTTGAATAGTGAGTTATGTGTGTGAATTCTGTGTGAGAAGAATTTTGAAATGTTAGTCATGCTTGCCCATATGACTAAGGAGGCAGTTACAACCTTTGTGGGTATGACTAATGTACTCACAACGTCAAACTCTTTTGCTAGAAAACATGTTGCTTCCAGGAAATATCGAAGGAAGAAATTATTGTAACTTGCGAGTCCCTTGGGCTGCAAGGCGTTCAAACCGGTCAGTCTTAGAAGAGATCAAGCCTGACTGCTCTTTAGAAGGCCAGATCCTAAAGTTGAAACTCAGATATTTTGGCCACCTAATGAGAAGGAAGCACTCACTGGATAAGAGCCTGATGCTGGGAAAGATTGAGGGCAATAGAAGAACGGGATGACAGAAAATGAGGTGGCTGGATGGAGTCACTGAAGCAGTAGGAGTGAGCTTAAATGGACTCCAGAAGATGGTAGAGGACAGGAAGACCTGGAGGAACATTGCCCATGGGGTCGCGATGGGTCGGACACAACTTCGCAACTAACAACAACAAAGGAAGTCCCTTCTCTATCTTAATCCCTGTCTCTAGCCTATGAGTTCATGTAGGCACAACCATGTGTCTATTCAACCAACTCATTTTTTATATAGATTGAGCGATTGTAAAAATAACTTCAATGGGCTTGCAACCTGCATAAGAATTCCAGAGGATTATTCACTCTTCATTGGTGGCCATGCTAGGCGGTGGGGGTGAAATATATAAAAAATGTAGCCACAGGCATCCACCAGAGAAGGAATGGTGGCAAATGGAGAAATACGCAGCACAATGTCGCTGTGCAAATGTCGTTATCATGACATGAATTATTATTTTAGCGACTATTGTTATTTCTCATAGTAGAAATCCAGGAGTGCAGTGCAGTATTTCTCAGATGGAAAAAGAGAAGGTTACTTATTCTTTTGCTGCCAAGCGTTATTGCCCCAAACGTCTTCCAGTTTAGACTTTATTGATAAAGTTTTCTTTTGCTGGTTAATTTGTTTATTGTTCACCCCTTCTTGTGGATCGATTTAAAAGCAAAAAGAAAATGTTGTTCTTTTGACTAAAAATATATTAGAACAACTTTTCCCAGTCTATCTTTTTTTATATATTGGATGACAACACAATATCTAGAAAGCATGGAAGCCCAGGAAGAAACAACTTACCTGTGATGGAAAATAAATCTTTGATTCCATTCCTCTGTTCTGTGAGTTTACGGTGCCCTCTGAATTCAAATATACCTAGGAAAAAAAAACAGGAATTAAACAGAAATTTAAATTTTATCTATTTGTATTGATAAAACCTTTGAGAAAAATATACCGACTAAATTGATACTTGCCCCAAAGTTAATTTTAGATATTTAAAAATATGCACTTTAAGTGAAGGAATTAAAAAAGGGGGCAAAATTCATGCTACAATTCCAGAATACCACTTTCAATAGTATTCATTAAAAATAGGATTATTTTAAACAACATTATTGGGTTTTCTTTTTCCTGTGCGTATTTTATCAGTGTTCTTGTGTGCAAATTGGTAGATATTTTATTATTCTGCTTCCACCTGTCTTCCAAGTGGCACCTCACTTGGCATTTTTTTCCTTTATGCTGGTCACTTCTGGTGCTTCACAAGTAGAAAATGTAAGAGAAATGAAGTAATTGATATAATGGAGTATCTTGGCAATATGACTGAAAAGGTGCACAGTTGGAAGTTTCAGCCTTTCCTTGGAAGATCAGACCAATCTCATAAAGAATAAACCAAATCAATGAATCCTGAAAGATATGCTACAGAGAGTTCAACTTACTACAGCTGTTAAGATTATAAATTCAAATAATGTGGTGATGCTCAGCTCGAAGAATAGATTGCAAGGATGAGGATGAAAATTTTTCTAATTTTGTAAAGCACAATAAGAATTGCAGACTTGATAAATCTCTACACAGAAAAAGTATAATGAATTTTCTAGCTGGACCTCTTGCTCTGTACATAGAAAATAGAGTGTATAGAAAATCTAAAGCAAAAGTTCATGCACTTCATTTTTCTGGACTTTCTTCAGATTTATGGGGCAGTTCCTGATTAATCAGAGGCTGCTAAGAAGATGGAAAACCTAAAGCCCAGTTTCGAGACCCAAGCACCACACAATGGGAAGAGTGCCTATTCCTGTCCCAGCTCCTGCCCATCTAGCAGTTCAAAGCATGCAAACGCGAGTAGATTAATAGGTACCACTTTGGTGGGACGGTAACAGCATTCTGTGCATCTCGGCATATAGCCATGCTGGCCACATGACCATGGAAAATGTCTTCAGACAACGCTGGCTCCCTTGGTCAAGAAACAGAGATGAGCATCGCATCCTAGAGTCAGACACCACTGGACAGGGAAAGCCTTTACCTAATAGGAAGATGAACTCCTAGTTTTCCCTAGGCTTTTCCCAAGTTCACTTATGCTTTGTTCTTAAAAAACTAAACCCTTTCTATAGTATCTCTGACAGAAGGAAGCGCTAGGTTATGTGTGAATTTCTCAACAGGCATGTTGGATACAGTCATAGCACCTCTGTTTAATCTTTAGAATAACTTGCAAAATAGTTAAGTTGAGACTGGGATTAGTCCAAGATTTTCTTTTGAGCTTCAGTTGAATGGGGAGTGCACTTGAGTGTCACCATTCACAGTTCAACATTATACCTTGTCAAATGAACTGAACTGAAATTTTGTAAATTATACCTTATTGACATATTGAACCTACTAAGGACAATTGTAATAATAATGAGCTCCTGCTGTAGAGGTTATAGGAACGGGTATGTCAAATTCCAAAATCTGAGGGAAAATTTAGAAGAGCAGAAAGTCTAATGTGCAGCTGCATTCTGGAAATAGCAGTCTATGGATTTAGTAGCTTCTCATAGCACATCCAGAAGAAGTAATATCTTTCTCTCTCCACTGTAATTATGTATGTATGTATGTATGTATGTATGTGACTTTTCTACTATATCTTGGAGCTAGAAATAGAAATTGATACTGATATGCTTATTACAGTAATCTCTTGCCAACTCTTTATATCCTTTAGCAGAGGGAAGGGAACAAAAACAGTTATATAGTTGATAACATTCAAGTAGGAAAGATATACTATGCAAATCTGATGTTGAATTCCTGCATCTCTCTTGTCTGACTTCACAATTCAACTTTACCTGATAGTGCCATTAACCATGTAGGTGATTATTTTCTCCAAGAAATGCCTTTCAAAACCATCCGCAGAAATAAACTAGGAAGGCAGTGAAAGTTGTGAATTAAAAAAAGAAAAAACACAATAGCAAATCTCTTCTCAGTAGATACGCAAAGTACTTGCAGTATACACCATCAAAGTGCCTCTCTTTCTCTCCTCTCTCCCATCTTTTTCCTTCCTTCCCACTTTTATCTTGAACATAATTTTAAGTATTTAACATTCAGCTTGAGAAGACTATGACCTGATATAAAACATATTCATCTTGCTGAGGATTTTCCCCCCTTTTAACATAAAATGCTACCTTTCTAAGAGAGAGAGAAAGAGAGAGGGCATCATTAAAGGATGAGGTTTTCTTCATAGCAACTTTCCCCAAATGTGTTGAGTTACGCCCCAATCAATTCCAGCTTGCAGAATAATTGCAAGGATGGATATTAGAGTTGCTGAGAGCGAGTAGGAGGGTATATAAATTTTCTAAATAAATAATAAAAAGTCCATCATAACTAAGGACCACAGGTTTAAGAAGATTAATCTAAGGGAGGGACTGTCAAGATGTGATATAATAATAATAATAAAGTTGGAAGGGACCTTGGAGGTCATCAGGTCCAACCCCCTGCTCAGGCAGGTAACCCTATACTGTTTTGGACAAATGGCTGTCCAGTTTCTTCTTAAAAACTTCCAGTGTTGCAGCATTCACCGCTTCTGGAGGCAGGTTGTTCCACTGGTTAATTGTTCTAACTGTCAGGAAGTTTCTCCTTAGTTCTACGTTGCTTCTCTCTTTGGTTAGTTTCCACCCGTTGCTTCTTGTCCTGCCTTCAGGCGCTTTGGAAAATAGTTTAACACCCTCTTCTTTGTGGCAGCCCCTGAGATATTGGAATACTGCTATCATGTCCCCCCTCGTCCTTCTCTTCATTAAACTAGACATACCCAATTCCAGCAACCTTTCCTTATATGTTTTGGCCTCTAGTCCCCTAATCATCTTTGTTGCTCTTCTCTGTACTTTTTCTAGAGTCTCAACATCTTTTTTATATCATGGTGACCAAAATTGGATGCAGTATTCCAAGTGTGGCCTTACCAAGGCATTGTAAAGTGATATTAATATATCACGTGATCTTGATTCTGTTAATGCAGCCTAGCAGTGTGCTGGCTTTTTTAGCAGCTGCAGCATACTGCTGGCTCATATTTAAATGATTGTCCACTAGGACTCCGAGGTCCCTCTCACAGTTACTACTATTGAGCAAGGTACCCCCTATACTATATCTCTGCATTTGTTTTTTCTTGCCTAAATGTAGAACCTTGCTTTTTTCACCATTGAATTTCATTTTGTTAGATAGCGCCCAGTTTCAAGTCTGTCCAGATCCTCCTGTATCCTAAGCCTGTCTTCTGGAGTATTGGCTATTCCTGCCAGCTTGGTGTTGTCCGCAAATTTGATGAGTTCCCCATCTATCCCCTCATCCAGATCGTTGAAGAGCACTGGGCCCAGAACAGAGCCCTGGGGCACCGCACTACACACTTCCCTCCATATAGGTGTGGTTCCATTGAGGACCACATGCTGAGTACGACCGGTCAGCCAGCTACGGATCCATCTGGTGGTGATGCTGTCTAACCCACATTTTTCTATCTTATCAAGTAGTAGGTTGTGATCTACTTTGTCAAATGCCTTACTGAAGTCCAAGTAAATTATATCCACAGCATTCCTCTGGTCCACTAATTTTGTCACTTGGTCAAAGAATGCAATAAGATTTGTCTGGCATGATCTGTTTTTGACAAACCCGTGTTGCCTTTTAATAATGACTTTGTTTGCCTGTAGGTGTTCACTGATTCATTGTTTGATTATTTTTTCCAGAATCTTCCCAGTTATTGAGGTCAGGCTGATATGTCTGTAATTTCCTGGGTCCCTTTTTCCCCCTTTTTTGAAGATGGGAACTATATCAGCTCTTTTCCAGTCCTCTGGTAGTTCCCCAGTGTTCCAGGATCTTTGAAAAATATAGTTCAGTGGTTCTGAGATCACATCTGCCAGTTCCTTGAGAACCTTGGGGTGTAATCCATCTGGTCCTGGCGATTTGAACTTGTCTAGGCTGGACAGGTGCTCACTCGTATATGCAATCACAATGCCCTTTTTCATGATTTCCAGATCACAGCTGCTAGAATTAGCGATGGCTTCTTGCCACTGACTTAAAAATTGTAGCCCAAGTCTTAAAATAATTTTAACATGTTTCAGAAATAGCTCCCCAACCCTCAGAAAATCCTGATACAACAGTTTTGCATTCTTCTTCCTGGCGTGGTGCCTGAGCACCTAAAACAGGGTCTTCAAACTTGGCCCTTTTATGACTTGTGGACTTCAACTCCCAGAATTCCTCAGCCAATGTGCCTGACTGAGGAATTCTGGGAGTTGAAGTCCAAAAGTCATAAAAGGGCCAAGTTTGAAGACCCCTGGTCTAAAAGATGCTGAGTGAGATGAGATGGCCACAGCTTGCCACTAATCTAAAATTTTCTCCTACAGTCAGTCACTGGCCACTATGACACTTTTTGTGGCAAAGATTTGTTGCTCTCATAACCTCTTCCCTCCCTTCCAAAAATCTGATGTTTGATTCTGGCAATTGGACCTAAAAGAAAACATTTGTGTGGAAGATGGGGAAGTTACTTTGTTTTTTAGTCAACAATATGTTTCACATACTTTATCTCAGTATGATAATAGAATAGAATATTATATTACAGTTAAATGAATTTGTCCCCTCAGTGGAATAAAAATAAAAATCCAAAGGCATGGATAGGTAATAGATTTGGGTTAAAATCGAATAAAAAAGATTTATGGAGAGGCTATTGTCTCACTATAGAGAGGATGGATATATATACATATTTAGTACAGTATTCTCAATCCACTAACAATGCACTCCTGTACATACAGTATTTAATAACTTCATTCAACCATCTACTTTTCATTAGGTCACCAGCTTAGCGAAAAATGTAGTTTTGCTCTTCATGATAATTATTACTAAGCGCTCTTATCTACCCTTGACGTATTCTTAGGTAACTACTTTCAAGGTTTTATCAGGCGGATTGATGAGAGTCATCTTGCGTGATGGTAGGGAGATCCACTCTCCACAAAACATTTCCACACAGGCAATTTTTCCAGAAGATTCTAAGATTCTTTCTTTCCCATGTTACCAGTTTCTCCAGGTGACAAGTAGTGCCTGCTAATTCTCAGAGTCAGCCATCTTCTGCCTGAGGCTAAAAGCACAATGAAATTCTTTCCTCTGTCCACATGTAGAAATCAGTTGGAATGGAATATGACTTTCAGTCATCTCTAGTGATGGGGTAATGGTCTCTAAATAATGGATTTATTTAAAGGGCTCAGAATGTTAAGTAGTTCACTGAGCACGTCTAACTTTCAGGAACTCCAGGAGAGTCCATGAAGACATCTCCTCCTTAGGGTTACCTGATGGCCAGGAAAAGGAGGACGTGTTCTCCTTTTTGTCTCACATCCACCATCCAGCTGGCATAGCCTTAAATGCAATATTGTCCAGTTTTATTCAGTTTTTTTTTCTTTTTAGACTGTTTTGATAAAAGCAACAATTTTAATAATAATAATAATAATAATAATAATAATAGTAAAGTTGGAAGGAACCTTGGAGGTCATCTAGTCCAACCCCCTGCTCAGGCAGGAAACCCTATACCATTTCGGACAAATGGCTGTCCAGTCTCTTCTTAAAAACCTCCAGTGTTGGAACATGCATCGCTTCTGGAGGCAGGTTGTTCCACTGGTTAATTGTTTTAACTGTCAGGAAGTTTCTCCTTAGTTCTAGGTTGCTTCTCTCCTTGCTTAGTTTCCACCCATTGCTTCTTGTCCTGCCTTCAGGCGCTTTGGAAAATAGCTTGACACCCTCTTCTTTGTGGCAGCCCCTGAGATATTGGAACACTGCTATCATGTCCCCCCTCGTCCTTCTCTTCATTAAACTAGACATACCCAATTCCAGCAACCGTTCCTTATATGCTTTAGCCTCCAGTCCCCTAATCATCTTTGTTGCTCTTCTCTGTACTCTTTCTAGAGTCTCAACATCTTTTTTACATCGTGGTGACCAAAACTGGATGCAGTATTCCAAGTGTAGCCTTACCAAGGCATTGTAAAGTGGTATTAACACTTCTTGATTCTATCCCTCTGTTAATGCAGCCTAGCACTGTGTTCGCCTTTTTGGCAGCTGCAGTACAGTGCTGGCTCATATTTAGGTGATTGTCCACTTGGACTCCGAGATCCCTCTCACAGTTACTACTATTGAGCAAGGTGCCCCCTATACTATATCTCTGCATTTGGTTTTTCTTGCTTAAATGTAGAACCTTGCTTTTTTCACCATTGAATTTCATTTTGTTAGATATCGCCCAGTGTTCAAGTCTGTTCAGATCCTCCTGTATCCTAAGCCTGTCTTCTGGAGTATTGGCTATTCCTGCCAGCTTGGTGTTGTCTGCAAATCTGATGAGTTCCCCATCTATCTCCTCCTCCAAATCGTTGATAAAAATGTTGAAGAGCATTGGGCCCTGAACAGACCCCTCTGGGCACCCCACTACACACTTCCCTCCATGTAGATGCGGTTCCATTGAGGAACACACACTGAGTACGGCCGGTCAGCCAGCTACGGATCCATCTGGTGGTGGTGCTGTCTACCCCACATTTTTCTATCTTGTCAAGTAGTAGGTTGTGATCTACTTTACCAAATGCCTTACTGAAGTCCAAGTAAACTATGTCCACAGCATTCATCTGATCCACTAATTTTGTCACTTGGTCAAAGAATGCAATAAGATTTGTCTGGCATGATCTGTTTTTGACAAACCCTTGTTGGCTTTTAGTAATGACTTTGTTTGCCTCTAGGTGTTCGCTGATTCGTTGTTTGATTATCTTTCCCAGGATCTTCCCAGGTATTGTGGTCAGGCAGATAGGTCTGTAATTTCCTGGGTCCATTTTTCCCCCTTTTTTGTAGATGGGAATTACATCAGCTCTTTTCCAGTTCTCTGGTAGTTCCCCTGTGCTCCAGGATCTTTGAAAAATATAGTTCAGTGGTTCTGAGATCACATCTGCCAGTTCTTTGAGAACTTTGAGGTGTAATCCATCTGGTCCTGGCGATTTGAACTCGTCTAGGCTGGATAGGTGCTCACCATTTTCTTGCCTATCTTATGTTTCTATTGTTTTTTATGGCACTATTTTTGATAGGTTGGTCTGTTTTTTCCCTTTGTATATAGACAGATGCAAAAAACGAGTTAAATAGTTCTGCTTTCTCCCTGTTGCTTGTCACCTTTTTGCCACTTTCACCCACTAATGGACCAATAATTTCCTTCACTTTTTTCTTGTTTTTTACATGTTGAAAGAAGCTCTTTTTTTTGTTATTTTTGACTTTGATCGCAAGCCTTAATTCATTTTGAACCTTGGCTTTCCTCACTTCATCTTTGGAGGCTCAGGATATTTGCTGATATTCTGACTTAGTTATGTGCTCCTCTTTCCACTTTCTATACTTGTCCTTTTTATCTTTCAATTTATCAGAGAGTTCTTTATGCAGCCATGCTGGTTTCTTTTGAGAGCTGTTATTTTTGTTCTTTGTTGGTATTGTGCTTGACTGGGCTTTTATTATCTCATTTTTCAAAATTTCCCAAGCTTCTTGAATTGTTTTCCCCTTGAGGATTCTCATCCAGGGAATCCTTCCCAAGCTCTCTCTAACTTTATTGAAATTAGCTCCCTTGAAGTCCAAGACTCTAGTTTGACTGTGTTCTGTTGCTTGTGCTTCCATAATGTTGAATTCCAATATTGCATGATGACTTCCTCCCAGGGTTTCTATGGCTTCAATACCTTCTGTCATTTAATCTCTGTTAGTGAGAATTAGATCCAAAATGCGTAAACCCCTAGTTCCCTTCTCTACTTTTTGGGAGACAAAGTTGTCTGCTAGGTTTGCCAGGAACCTGTTTGATCTTCCACTTGGTGCAGAGTGCTTCCTACATACCTTAGTTAGCTGACTAGCAAAAAGTTCATCTATTTCCTCTGTTTGGTTGGGTGGCAATGTCATTTCCCCCCCTTTTATATTGACCCAAATGC
Organism: Crotalus tigris; assembly: GCF_016545835.1. Classification (NCBI taxonomy): domain Eukaryota; kingdom Metazoa; phylum Chordata; class Lepidosauria; order Squamata; family Viperidae; genus Crotalus; species Crotalus tigris. The sequence continues at coordinate 2,165,917 of NW_024096524.1, forward strand.
ATTCAAGACAGTTTTTATCATTGTTGTGCTCTATTTCTGTAAAGATGTAGTTATTTCTTATATAGAAAGCAATTCCACCTCCTCTTTTATTTGTCTGTTCTTTTTAAATAATTTAAATCCCTCTAGCTGTGTGTTCCATGTGTGGGTTTCATCCCACCATGTTTCCGTAATGGCAACAATATCATATCTGCCCTCATTAACCTGAATTTCTAGTTCACCCTGTTTGCTTTTCATACTCCGTGCATTGGTGTATAGACATTTGAGTCCTTTATGACTGGCCCTGTGTTTACTTTCTACATAACCTGTGTGGTGCATGAGTTCCCCTATTGTCTTACCACCTATTTGGTTAGTGCACTTTGTGTGGCACTCTCTATTAGAGGCTTGTTTTTGCTTGACAGCAAGGTTGGTATTCTTGTCCACACACACATCTATGTTACATGCACTGATAGTCCTATAATTTTTAGATTGCCGGGGACAGGGTTGTTCTGTATCAATTAACTCCCTGTCCCTGCTGTTTAGTTTAAATTTTCCTCCAGAAAATCTGTGAATTTATAGCCAAGTAACTCAGTCCCTTTATTTGATGGATGCAAACCATCTCTGTTTGTGTCTTGTGTCTTGTTAATTGTCTGCTTCTTTCTTTCCCTCATCCATCAACAGACCTGACAGCTTACATTTACATTGTTTAATTTATATCCCAATTCCAGCCATTGGTTTCAATACAGACCTTCAAATCTATGATCAGTGGAGTCTGCAGATCACATGAAAACCAGCATCATGGGTTTTATATTATCACTAGCATACCTTCTTGAAAATAAAGAATTTTTTGGGGGGAAAATATTGCTAAGGTGACCAACTTTTTTACAATGAAAAGGAGGACACAAATAAATTGAAGAAAAAAAATCGTAAATAAAAGAAACATTTTATTCATTGCAACAATAATACAGACAACTTGCATGTGCAAAGTTTGCCAGCCAGGTGTTTTGGGGCGCTCAGCAGCAATTCATATTGGCTTTCGAAAGCCAATAGGGGGAGTAGCACAGCTCATGCAAAAGTTGAAAAAAAACATCAAAAAAAGGTGCCGAAACGCCATTCTGAGCGTTCTATGAGGGGAAAAAAAAGCCCTGCAGATTAGTCTTCAAATATCGAAAAGGAGGACATGAAGGAGGACACTTTTCGAGGGAGGACAGAACTCACAAAAGCAGGACTGTCCTCCCTAAAGGAGGACGGTTGGTCACCTTAATATTGCGATTGAGAAACTAGTTTTTCTGATGCTGGAAAAGTAAGTTCATATGTATATAAGCCTACAAAAAGTATAGCCTGCTGTTATATTTTTTATCACGAGTGACAAGAAATTTCAATTGTCTTCCTTTTCCCTCCACTGGCCCTCCTTTTTAATAATCAGTATCTTCCTTGCTTTTGACCTAACTCGTAACCTTATTCCTGCTGATCTCTAGAACTAGGTTTGAAAATACTTTTGTCTACCTAAAGGCAGGGCCGCCAGTTTGATCTAGTGGCTAAGGCACCAGGCTAGAATTGAGTTCAAGTCCTGCCTTAGCTATGAAAGCCAGCTGGGTGATCTCGGGCCAGTCCCTCTTTCTCAGTCCAATCCACCTCACAGAGTTGTCATTGTGAAGAAAATAGGAAGAGGAAGGAGTATTGTGGTTATTCACTGCCTTGACTTATTTGTAAAAATAATAAAGGTCAGATAACAAATAAATAAAATTATTTATAGGATCATAAAGTATTTTATTCTTCCACCTAGAATAATTCTATAAACTCATTAATTTTATTTAAGGTAGAAAAATTGGGATTTACTCACAAATTCTTACTAAGATTTTCCTCAGTGCCATGGCAAAGGAAGGCCAGTTTTTTTCGTCCATGGCTGCTGTGCTCCCATGCTTGTTATATACTGCTTGGCCCACCCTGTGATGAGATGTTTTGGCCTGCATGAGTTTTTGTAGAGAAGATCTTTGAGAGAAAGGAGGTATTTTGTCTAGAAGACTATTAAAATAGAGCTTATTATCCAATCTGTAAATCACTTAAAAATGAAGGGGTTTGTGTGTGTGTGTGTGTGTGTGTGTATTTGTGTGTGTAAAAGACCTTTGTCCTTTGCTTAAGTACAGAAAGTAGCCTCTAGACAAATATTCTTATAGCCAGAATAGCGATTACATGTCCTACTCTTTGCTTCCAAGGATAGAAATAACTTGGGTACATAAGGCTTCTATTGTGCAATTGCAGTGCCTTATGTCCAGTATTTTAGGTGAAATCCATATGATATGAACTTCCATTTCTAATTATTTTTGCCCCTTTCTACTGTCTATTACATTTCTGCTCTTTCCAAAGAGAACAAAGAAAAAGAGGAATATCTCTGCAATGTCTTTTGATTAATAATACTGTATTTCAAGACCTCTATCTCGAAGTATCAAAGCAAGATGGACTGCTGGGCTTTGGGATTTTAGTGGTGATGTTATGTTAAGGACTCACAATACAACCTTTTTCAGACAGCAAGGGAGAATTGTTTAAATCCAGTTTCACAAGAACGGCTTTCCAACATTGCATCTTCTAAACAATTTCTGTTCGGAATCAAAACCAATATCAATGGATCCACAAAGATGGAGAGAATATTTAGTGTCTATTTGAAAAAAGGGCAAAGGCCCTGCTTTCAGTCTTCTCAAAATTTAAGTAATGGGAAAGATTTCCAGATGTTTCTAATTTTAAAATTTTGGTACTAGCTTGACTAAACTCTCTATATTTGAGACAGTCCATGAATTTGGACTACCTTTGTTATGCTTACTGAACAAATCAGCCAGCGGGTTTCTTGAGCTTTGATTGTGAATCAAGTTATTCACAAAGAAATGTAATACTAGGACAGAGGTGTAAGGGGGTGAAAGTTTAGAGTCTAAGACAAAGATATTCCCCTGCCTACAAAGGAACAGTAAATGATACTCCCATTTAGTCTAGACTCTAGGCCAAGTAGCCAAAGTTTTGGTATTTTGGTATTTTGATACAAGAAAAAAATTCACAAGCACCTTTCTTCATCTAATAAAAATACAATAGTGTAAATAATCACCTCATCATATTGCCACTTAATGATAGGACTTGGATTTATTAAAAAAGGAGGAAAGTCACTTTCAGAGAAGTGACATACTGATAGCATTTTTTATTTCCTTATTTATCTTAAATAGGATATTTTTTTTTAAAAAAAATAAGGGTTTCAAAATCAAACAGCCTCAAATATCTCTGACATCCTGAAATTTGGCTTGATTGCATTTTATATTTTCTTTCTTTATCAAAAATAGCCTCTGAGTGGATGATATCTGAAGTGGCCTTAATATAGTCTTAAGTATGCCATAGTTAAAATATGGATTTTTTCCCTGAAGTCCAACACTTCCAAAGACATCATCAAAGTGTGTAAAATCCATTCAACTTTGCCTTGGAGGGAATCCAGGTGACTTCAGAGCATGGAAACAAAGGCAAGAGAAGCAGAGGAGGGATCAACAAAGGGGACCACATATCTTTGGGAAGGACTGATAAACAGAACCAGGAAAAAGGAGAGAAGCCACTGATAATCTAGCTGAATAGTAAACTGAGAAGGTAACAGAATAATAGAGTTGGCAGGGATTTTGGACGTCTTCTAGTTCAAGCCCCTGCTCAAGCAGGAGACCCTATACCAGGGTCCTTTTATGACTTGTGGACTTCAACTCCCAGAATTCCTCAGCCAGGGATGCTGGCCGAGAAATTCTGCAAGTCCACAAGTCATAAAAGAGCCAAGTTTGAAGACCCTCTCCCCTATACCATTTCAGGCAAATAGTTGTCCAATCTCTTCTTAAACCCCCCCCCCCGCCCCATGATGAAGCGCCCATAACTTCTGAAGATTTATTGTTTAGTGGCAATCATTATTACATACATGTCCTGTATTGCTCTCAAAATTATCTCTCTATAGAAAAGCAGCAGATGTAAATTTTGAATCCATGTCTTTTTTTTTTTTTAATGTATCAACCCAGCAGTTGCAAATTTTGGTAGAAATGCCTGTCATCTTTTGTCCTTCCTCTTTTGGGTGACCTAGATCCTATTTTTATTTTTTAGTCCAGGAGTCAAACTGCACTTTTCTTTTCAAGTGGCACCTTAACATGTGGTCTGAGCGAAAGAGGGATATTCTGCAATTGCTATTCAACAACCAGCAACACTATTTCTCCTGATGAGCTACACCAGTGATGGCGAACTTTTTAGAGACCGAGCGCCCAAACTGCAACCCAAACCCCACTTATGCACCGTGGAGTGTTGGATGGGTGTGGCCCATTGGATGGGCATGGCTGCGGTGGTAACTAGGTGGGACTAAAAAATTCAATCAATCAATTCCAACTTTGCAAGATCTTTTTTTTCTCGCAAGAAGTTGAAATTGACTGATTGATTGAAACTTTTTTTTTTTTTTGCACATGGCAAGGGAGGTCTGAAGCAAAAAGGTTTTATAAAACCCACCTGAAGGCCTAGGACTGGGGCGACGGTGCGCATGCCCACAGAGAGGGCTCTGAGTGCTGCCTCTGGCACCCGTGCCATAGGTTCGCCACCATTGATCTACACCCTACAAATAACTAGAGGAAACTGCCCCAGATCCCCCCTCCCCCTCTCCGTCCCACTTTTCTAGTTTTCAATCATGAACAATTTTTTTTTTTAAAAAAATCTCTTGTGACCAGAGGATATTCATACTGCATTCAAAAATATCCCCCTTTTGCTAGGGGTTCCGAGGGTCCGGAAAGCTTTCCAGCTGCTCTTCCACAGGCGGACATTTGCTTGGCATTGTATTTAATACGTTGCTGTTATTGCCTCGCCGCTGAATAAGAGATTCTTATCCTCCCTCCCACTCCTCCATCTTTCTCGCCCCCCCCCCGTCCGCTTTCTGCGTTTCCTTGCTGGGCTGGAAAAGCAGGAGAAAAAGAGACAGAGTCCGTTCGCCACAAAACAATAGGAAAGGTTGCGCCGTGACCGTCTTACTAATTTTATTATTTTTTTAGCTCCAACCCGACGCCACTTGAGACCCGTGACCGCAGCGCATAGCTGAGATGATATTTTGCTTGGTTATGAATTATCTTTGGGAAAACGGGAAAGCAGCAAAAAGAAGAGGAGAAATAATAATAAAGGCACACCGTAGGAAACAAATGTTGAAGAATGTAAACGGAGAGAGACGTGGGTGGGGGGACTATCTGAAGGAGAGACACGCGGATCCTGTGTTTGATTGAGGTCGCTAACAAAACGCCCAGAAACGCGCATACATATCCGTATGCGTGAAAGTGATGCTTATTAAAATGACATTGAGGGCACCTCATTATATTATGCGCTGCTTGCAGAGGGATGTGACTATTTTGAGAGTGCCTCTTTTTTCAATGTAGCGTGAACAATTTAAATACCTTTATTAGGTGTCTGCATCTTAATCTGGGACCCTAGTAGCCATCGGGATTGAAGACATTCTAACACTGAAAATCATCCTTCTCTGCAGGATGTCTAAAGAACACGCCAGTTGTGAGCGCTTGTAAATGGGCTTTTAGGCTCACATTTTCCAGCACTTTTTCCTCCAGTGAATTTCTTTAAAAGCTTTGAAATACCCTCCCTGCTTTCCTATCCAAGGCCTTTCTGTCTTTCTTTTTTCTTTCTCCTTCCTTCCTTCCGAGTCATATTGCCGGTTATACCTTTACAGGGGGATATTTATATCATAGATGTGGCATTACGCTGTATTGTACTTATCGGGCATTATCTGGTGCGGTCGCACCTCTGCTCTTCATTGGACCAGGGAAACCTTTTCTTAACGAGAGTTTGGCAATGGCTCGCCAGGACCGTCTAATAGTGGCGAGGGAGCCTTTTTCGTGCCTTAACTGCGGGTCGCGCGAGTATCTTTGAGGATTGAGGAGGCAGAGAACACCCGTTGATCACACAACCGCGTCTTCCCCTATGTATGCGTCGGAGTGTGTGTGTGTTTGTGTGTGTGCGTGATATATGTGTCGGGGCCGTGGGAGGTGGCGGCAAACGTTGGCTAAGCAAGTAACAATGGGGGGGGGAGTGCATGTGGTACTTCCTGTGGTATATTTATGGCCAGGGCTTCGATTTCCGGTAGCTGATACGGGCTCTCTCTCCGGTGTCTCACCCAGCGTTTAATAATATCGCCGAGAAAGGAGGCGGGGAGCTGCCGGCGAACACGCACACAAACACACGCGGGAGGGAGGGGTGAGAAGGAGGAGGAGGAGGAAGAGGAGGAAGGCGGAGGAGCTGCCAATGAGCGGGGATGAAATAAGCGCTCCCCTCGTCCAGATACAACACTCTTTTCCTCCCAGCCTAAACAACATCCGATTTATAAGAAGCTGGCCATTCAATATCGCGAATAGATTACGGTCTCCTCTTTCTTTTTCCTCCTCCTCCCCCTTCCCCGTCCCTCCCTCAAATATCACGCGGGGACCCATACACCACATTCCTATGGCCGGGCACGTGCAGGTAGGTGGATCTCAGCTTTGTGGGGAGCGGGAGCGGCGAGGTGGTAAAGGTCTTGGGGACCCCTGGGTGAAAAAGGGGGAGCAGCTTCTGGGGAAGTTAGGACACCGGACTGGGGATAAGAAAGCAAGTCTGGCTCTTTGGGAGGGGAGGGGTTGAGTGGGTTGGTGGGAAGGCAGCTCTTGCAAGACGGGGTGGAGGCAACTGCTTGTACTCTCCTTTGGAGGCGATGAAAGGAACAGAAATAGGGCAGTTGTAGAATAGATGGAAGGAATATAGATAAGAGGCTCCCCTCCTTTTTTTGGTAAAAGAAACACCAACTCTTTCACCTAGAGAAGGGAAGAAGCTGGCAGAGCTACCCCCGCACTTATTGAATACTTTTTTAAAATTAGAGTTTGTTTTGCTTGTGTCTGTCTCTGTGTGTGCTTACATATGTAAGTTTATTAGAGCATGAAAGGAATGAGCTGCAGCCCTTCCCCCCCCCTTCTGGCGGGATTGAAGACAGCTGATTGAAGAAAGGGAGGCATCTTTTGTGGTGGTGATTCAAAGTCGGTGCCTGTTTGGAGAAGGATAGGGCTGAATTTGGACCTGCCTGTCTGCTTTTGGGCCAGGAAATAGAAGGAAGGATGCTTGGGGTCATGAAAAAAGTAGAACTTTGGTACAAAAAGGATGATTTGGTTGAATGGAGAGGTTGGTGTATGTCCAAGAAGGAAGCGTACAGTAGTTGCTTCATGTGGGAAGTCAGAAAAAGACTGAGGATATTTAGGGACAGGTGTACCTGTAACAAGGTAAGTATACAACTAATATAGTGAATGGTGTGTGTCTGTAGCCAAGGCACAGGCATACTGTATATGCACATAATGGAGCTGGTAAATGTGGCAGGGCAGGCATTTTAACACTAGTTCCAAAGAGCCTGATCCCACCTACAGTTGCCCAACAGAAAATCCCACTAAGTTTATTGAAATTCTCAGCGAGGTAAACGATTTTAGGATTAAATTTTCTGGATGCATTTATTTGGTTAAGGGCAGATGATATGATATGGAAAAGTTTTATACTGGGACAGCAAGCAGGAAGATACTTGGATAGAGCTTCCTTCCTTTCTTTCTATGACAATTTTTGCAATGAAACACAAGACCCCCTGTCTGATTCCTGGAATTTTACTCCACAAAAAGTTTTTCTTTAGTTTGACTTTAAAAGGAAAGACAGTGAGAGGAAGAAAAAGAAATGGGAGAGGGTGGATAAAAGAGTTACAAGGAAAAGCTTTCTGCTTTGTTAAGTGAAGGATCTAGGTCATAAGAGTTTAAAAGGAGGGTGAATTTCTCTAGCTGTTTGAAATTCTTACACACAGATTCAACAATGATTGTTTTTAATAGTAGAAAAAAAAGGAGAAGGTGGAAGTGTTTATTTCTGGTAATCTTGTGCACAGGAACTGATGTTTGGTAGTGTATTCATTCGTTACAGCCCTCCAAATTGTTTAAATTGACATTCTATTCATGCTTATTTCAACCCAGTTGATCACATTGAATTCAGTACCTTTATTTCTGGGTATTGATATATAGACAGAGATCCAGAAACTTGAAAAGAAGTTAATTTTTTTGTGCTTGCCTGCTTTTCTGGCAACAAAAATGAAAAGTGCACAGTATTTGTATTCATCCCTCAAGAATGCAGAAATGCTAATTGTTTTTTCAGAATGAATTAAAGGTGAGATTCAAGTCATGGTAAGCATGGAAACCTTTGTTAGAGAGAGGTGACTCCAAAATAGGATTCTTTATCCCAACATTCTTGTTCTTTTTTTCCCCCTACTGTTAATAAAGATTTGCAGAACAGTAGTTTGTATAATGGCAATTGCTAACTATGCATGGTCTTCAGTAGGATAGTTTAGATTCTCTTACGGTTTATTAAGAGAGCCTATGAGCAGAATTTTCATATTTCATATTTAGGATCTGCATATTCCAGTCACAATAACTCTGGTTGTCTTTTTTCTCCCACATTGCATTCAGCATCTATCATCCGTTCTATTAAGTGAAGCTATTATTGTGTTGATGAATTAATTATAATAAGATGGGTGAACTTTCCATGTTTTTATTGATATTTGTATAAATTATACTATCTGGGTTAAATATTGCTATTAATATAGTACCTTATTAGAAAGAGAAAAAATATTCTTATTTACATCTTGGTAGTTCTATTGAGTCTATTGGATTAAAATCCTAGGTGCTAATGCTTGTTCATAGGTTTCCCATAAATCTATATTAATATAAGATTCATGCTGAATCAAACCAATACTTATGTACAACAATGGTCTATTCTTAGCAATCATCCACATACCTATAGAAAGCCCAAAATCTGGACAAGAGTTCAGTTACAACTTCCAGCCTATACAGGAAGTCCTTGACTTGCAACCACAACTGAGCCCAAAATTTATCTTGCTAAGTCAGACAGTTGTTAAGTGAATTTTGCCCCATTTTACGCTTTTTCTTGCCACATTTGTTAAGTGAATCACTTTCAGTTCTTAAGGTAGTAACACAGTTGTTAAGTGAATCTGGCTTCCCCATTGGTTTTGCTTGTCAGAAGGTTGCAAGACACTTGAAATATCATAAATATGGAACAGTTGCCAAGGATCCAAATCTTAATCACGTGATCATGGAGATGCTGCAATGGTCATAAGTGTGGAAAAACGGTGATGTCACTTTTTCAGTGACATTATAACTTTGAACGGTCATTAAATAAACTGTTGTAAATTGAGGACTAGTATTGCTCAACAACTGATATTGAGAGACACTGAGAGGCATACTAAATGTAGCTATTGTGAAATAGCAGTCTTTAATAGCCCATAAATCAGTCTATTTTCTAGTCTATTTATGGACATTAGCAAATATTTTGATCTGAATTTCACATTCAGCTTTACCATGTGACTCCAGATGTTCCTATTATAGAAATAGCCTATTTACTTTTTTCCATACCATGTTTAATTTTAAACATCTTTTCCCTCCTATTTGTTATATTTTGTGGTAACCACTCAACAAATATTTCATTTTTTTCTTACAGAACATTGAACTATCATTGTATTTTTAGGGTTATCGATTTTGTATCCGCTTTTTCTCAGGTCTTCAGTATTCTCATCTGAGGTATAACTCGACTTGTATACAGTATTTTGTTTGTGCCCTTACCTCTTTTACGCTCTATATGTTCATAGGGTGCTTACATTACATTCTCAAGCCATTTTAATGGTTCTTTCTCAATGTAGGAAAGTTAAATTAAAGCTCTTGTTATAGTTTTTATTTCATCCACTCTAAAGAATTTGATGTCATCAGCATGCTTGGTTCTGTTAGTGTTTATCTCTTACTTCAGATCATTTGAGAAAACTTTTCCTGATATAGGTCCTTGGGGGACCCCATTGTTTATGCCCTTTCATTGTAACAATTTATTATTTATTTTTAAAATGGATCCCTGCTTCCTGTTCTAAAACTCACCAGTAACAAGACTACTTCTCTTATCCAAAGATTGCTAACTTTGCTGAAAAAAGGGTGTTTCTCAAAATAATCTAAAAGTTGTCTTATTCACTTGTTTGTTGAAACTGAAATACTTACTTACTTGGATGATTTACACCTTGCTTTTCATTGACTGACAAAATAAAATACCCCAAACAATACAAAAAGTTAGAAACATATGTTAACATTATAATATATTATTAATTATTATATAATAATTAAAATTAATTAGATAATCAACTGACTAATTCAGTTGTCAACTAAATTTAGCCTATGTGCAGATTTCACAAATATTAGGAAAGCGGAGGCTAAAGAAGTTCCATAAGGACCATTGCATAGTCTGGAAGCAGCGTGCAGGATAAGTCACATGCCAGAAAGACAAGGTTTTGAAAGCATTAGACAACATGAAAAGGGTCTTGCCTACAAATATTAAGAGGTTCATTCAGGAAAGACAATATTCTCGATAGCTAAACCCTACATCAGTGGTGGCGAACCAATGGCACAGGTGCCAGAGGTGGCACTCGGAGCCTTCTCTGTGGGCACACGTGCTGTTGCCTCAGTGTTGCCCCCCCGCGACCCCCTCCTCTCCACCAGCCCCCCTGAAGGAGAGTCGCCCTCGAGCGTGGCCCACACGGAGCAGCGTAGCCAAGGACATGGCAGCCAGGCAGCGTAGACAAGACTCTACCCTCACACCCCATCATGCAGTTGATGCTCCAGGGCATGGGCAGAGGGTGTGGTTGCTATAGCGCTGCTGGGCTGCCTGGGCGATCTGCAGCGGGCCCTGGAGGCGGTGAGTGGTCCTGTGGGCAGGTGGGGTGGGGGATGGGGGACAGAGCAGGGGCGGAGCAGGGAGGTGGAGTGGGGGTGGGGCCAGTTTTTGGGCACTCGGTCTCTAAAAGATTCGCCATCACTGCCCTACATTGTTTGAGATTTTAAAAGTTTGTACCAACAATTTAAATTATGGCTGGTAGTCAGTTAGCAACCCGGTGAAGATCTGAAGATTAGGGTCACAAAGTTCAGTAAATGATTTCCTTTAACTTGTTATACTATTTCAATCTAGAAACTTTTAGAAACTTTCCACAGAAGCAAATCTTAGCATAATTCAGATCTTACTGTGGCACTAGTAAGACTGCTGGCATCAACATCATTGTTCAGACTGTCTTTACTATTTTATGAGAAGCTAATGTTTCTCAGCATGGATAACAGAAGGATAAAATTGCATGAATTATGGCCTGCGGTTGAAACAAAGCCAAGAAGATGAGGACAAAGAGTAAATTGTCAGGCCTTTCTAGTGATGCTAAAAAAAAAACCCCAAAACCTGAATAAGCCTCAAGGTAAAAGAAGAGTTAGCCTTAATGAATCTGTTGGCCCTTTTTCAGTAAGATCTGCCCTTCTTTATGTTTAATGATGTTAACTTTTATATTCCTTTATAATGATTTACCTGGAAAAGATGCTATACTAACTAGTCTGTTAAGTTCCTGAATCTCTTTGCATCTTTATTGGCCACTTTCCAAGTCTTTAATAAAATCTGCAAAACTATTCCTCATTTGAATGTTAGATTACAACAAAAAGGTCTATGTTCCAATTTTCATAAAATTAATTGGATGACCTCGGACAGTTACTACTCCTCAGACTTACCAAACTTAGACAATTTTCTGTATTAAACATGGCCTTCTATTGACCCATGGTGATTAGAATGCAATATTGCAGGCTAACTCTGCCCACAGCCAGGAGTTTGATCCTGACTGGCTCAAGATTGACTCAGCCTTCCATCATTCGGAGGTCGGTAAAAGGAGCACCCAGATTTTGGGGGGCAATATGCTGACTCTGTAAACCCCTCAGTGAATGCTGTAAAACACTGCTCGCACAAATCAAAATGCACATGTTGCAAATAGTTGGCTGCAGTCCACAGGTTGGGAAGCCCTGGTTTATAGGACTTTCACTTTATAAATTATAGTTAAGATTTAAAAAATAAGTAAAACATGCATTAATTCTCACTTAATTGGGGTGGCTGTCTTACATCCTTTAAATTACTATTCAGGTTTTTGTAGTAAGTGCATATTTGCTAATAAAAGCAGTTTGGGTCATTTTAACATCATCATGTATATACAACATTGCTTTTAAATATATTGTCATGTGTTATTGAAAGGATTATTTCACTTTGCTCCCATTTTATTTGTGGTGATGATCAAACGTACTTTGTTAAGGTTTGCTATAAAATTCCTCTTGATGTTACTTTAACTGGATTCTTCAAAGGAGTAATGCAATGAATCTTAATTAAGTGATAGAAATCTGATGCGTTAGCATATCTTTTCTAACCATAGTAGTTTAAGACAGGATACAATTTTTGACAGTTGTTTTATTCATCATACAGCAATAAAACTGAATTTATTACACAAAGGGGCTAAATTTATTGGGCTAAATCTGTCCTACTTTCCTCCCTGAAGTATTCCTGTAGTATCTGTGTTTGCAAATTTGCATCAATATACTTGCATTTGGTTTTATTTGTTCAGTTTACTGCAAAAATAGTGAGCATAATGGTACCAGTAATACGATTATGGTGGTGATACAGTGATTAGAATGCAGTATTGCAAGCTAACTCTGCCCACTGCCAGGAGTTCGATCCTAACCAGCTCAAGGTTGACTTAGCTTTTCGTCCTTCCAAGCTTGGTAAAATGAGGACCAAGATTGTTGGGGGCAATATGCTGATTCTGTAAACCCTTTTAAAGATAGCTGTAAAGCACTATGAAGCAGTATATACATCTAAATGCTATTGCTAAATAGAATAGCATTTCTGCTACAGATATTTTTACTTTGAGGCAAGCAGTAGTTTAATTGCTGCAGATAATTGGGCCTCATCTATACTGTATTGCCTGTGTTCTTGTGTACATGTTGAAAGGTTGCCTAGCTAATCTCCACTGATATTAGCCTTATTAATGTTAGCACTACCACTGTTTGTCTAAATCCCTTTCCTTTAAAACTATTACCCATTATTCCAACAAATGAGTTGCAGGGGCAGCTTAAAGGAACAAAGTAATATCACTAACTTTACTAGATTTCAGATTCTTACTTACTTGCAACTATATTTTACTCTTTTATTTTTTTAAAATCTTTTTTTCATTTTCAAAACAGTTAATAACTTAAATTCACAGCCAAATAATTATTAAGCAAAATGTTTCACTTTGAGGGCTGCAGTTCAGTTATTCCCAAGATCTGTGCTAACCTTTGGACCATTTTGCTCATTCTCTTGTTTTTTGAAATATATTTTTTGAAACATATTGCCTAATGTATATAGTTCATTATATTCAGTTTGGTCATCTGGTGAAGGCACCAGGTGAGAAAGTGGGAGACCTTGAGTTCAAGTCCCACCTTACCCATGAAAGCCCTATGAATGACTTTGGGCCAGCTATTCTCTCTCAGCCCAATTCACCTCACGGGGTTGTTGTTGTGGGGAAAATTGTAGGAGGAAGGTGTGTTGGGTATGTTTGCCTCCTTGAGTTATGTGTAAAAACAATAAAGGCGGGATACAAATAAATAAAATAAAAATAAATAAAAATTGCCTTTGAAGTGTCTTGCCTATTTTCAGAGAAAATTTGAACATTTTTATACTTTTAGTTAGGCCTAATAAAGATATTGCCTACTGTATATCTGGTTACTGAAATTAGTGGGACTTAAAGGAGCTTAATTTTATTGAACTGGTCTATTGATTTTACTTTAAATGGAAAGCTCTCCAAAACTGGCGATGGTAGCTATCCAATTTATTGTATAAGTTCCTTGTTTGGGAATTGTTGTCCTAACACATCTGTAAGATTTCAGGTTGGTAAAGCTGCTAATTAGGTAGGCTACCCTCGGTTGTTTCTTTAAAATACTTGTTTAGTATTTTAGTGAAATGTTTTAAAAAAATTACTTTGGAGCAACTGCTTATAACTGCCTTGATCTTTTTTTTTAAATGTACATCTGTGTATGTAGGAGGCTAGTATATGAAAATCAGCATTACTTAATAAACTCATTTGTATATCAACAATCATACTGTATTTGTTACCTTGGTAACAAATATATACGCAGATTCCTTAATAAGATTCTTAATCTGCTAGCAACTTTGTATATTGTCTTGCTTAATAATTATATCTTGAACTGCATATTAGGTCTGCTTACATGATTGTCCATCCGTATGCTATTAAAGATAAATCAAAGATAAATTATCTTTGAAAGATGGGAACGTTTGACTGATGAGAATACTCTGATACCGAGAGGCACATTGAATGAGAGTATCTTTTAATGTTATGTTTTATTGTTCTTTGCAAGCCACCTGGGCTTATTGTATATTAGGTGACCGTATAACTCTTTTGAAATGAAAAAATAAGTATTAAAGTAAAGTCATATAAAATGTGTAATCTATTTTAGTATCGGTAGATGAGTGGGCTGAGCTGGACAAGGTTAAATGTGTCATCAGTTTGGAATCATTGTGCAGACACCCAACTCTTGTGAATTTCATTGACCCAAGCTTTGAGCGATAGCTATTTATTAAATTATTTTTATAAATAAATAAACAGCAATAAGTTAACAAGAAATGTATTTGCTTAGCAGAGAAAAGGTTGCCAGATTGAAGCCCAGCAAGAATGTACCCTTTGGATTCTTTCTGAAGTTGGCAGGTTTCCCCATTTGGGTTTTTTTTTCTTTTTTTAGTTAATCCAGAGTTTTCCCACTTTACTGGTTTTCAATTAGAAGAGTTTTATTCCTGACTGTGAAATTGTCCATTATTTACACACACACACACACACACACACATATACATACATACATACATACATACATACATACATACATACACTGTATATAAGAATATATTGTCAAGCATTGGAGAAATCAGGAGATTCAGGCAGTTCAAATGAGTATAAAGATGTATTGCAAACTTAAGCTGTCTACAACAAGGGTCCCCCAAACCCCTGGTCCATAAAGCAGCACTGGGCTGCGACATGCCGGAAAACAGGCTACTCAAACAATCGAAGCCCCATCCTTGGGATGCAGGCAGCATGCAAAACCACGTCTCCTCTGCTCTGCGGAAAAACCTCTCTCTCCAGAACTAGTCCCTGGTGCCCAAAAGGTTGGGGAATCTTAACTACTAACAGTGAAGAGAAATTAACAGGAGATAAGAGCAGAAGGAATTCAAGGTGGGCTGAACTTAGATCTTTTGTGGGCCTATAGGGACTCATGACTGATGATGTGTTTGGCCCTTGGGCTTAGCCTGGTCAATTCCTACATCTATATGTGTATATATGTATGTATGCATGTGCATATATATCTGTGTATATGGGTCCAGAAAGATTAATCCATAGGGAGAAAAGTGATTGGTGGTATTGAAAGATAGAGGGCACAATAGCAGAGAAATCATCCAACAGGAGGTCAATCTATTGTCTTTCTTGCAATATTAATTTTTACCACATTGATGTCTCCCCACAAATTTAAGGATAGTTTGTCTTGGTAAAGTAATATAAAGGAAGTGCTCTCATTGAATAGTCAGGATATTTTCCTCAGGGAAATAATTACTTGGAATTAATAAGTTTTGAACAATAAAAAACTCTAAATTTTTATTTACTTCATTTGATCCTTCTTACTAATAGGTATAATATTAGAGTTATTCCAATATATTGTTTACCAAGAATGTTTCCTATATAACTGTACAATTTTTACAAATTTGACTAGAGATCTTGGATAGTAACTGAAGAATCCAAAAGGGTTGCTTTTGTACAGCAGCAACTTATATTCAAATTCGTCTGCATACAGTGAAATGGTAACACTGACTATTCATTCCCTTAACACCTCTGTATTTAACAATTTCTGAAAAGCCAAAAATGAGGGTGCTGATCTGATCCAAAGAGGGAGGGTCTTCCACAAATGGGGGCTACAACAGATGCTTGTGATGCTCCACAGATCTGTAGTTTTCTGTATCTTCCTTATTCCCCTCTTTGAAGACAGCGATGATGACATCTGCTCTCCTCTAGTCTATTAGGACTTTAGTCCTTTAGGAGTTGTGGGGGGGTCCTTGGTGCCCTCTGAGCTTGGTTGTTGTTTTACAGGCGTTTCATTACTAAACTAGGTAACATCAGCAGTGCAGCATAATAATCACCTGTTATTTTCCTTCAGAGAGACAACCTAGTGTGGGAAATCAGCTCCCTCAGAGAAAGAAATATTTTAGGAAATATTTAAAAGGCAGAATATATTTTCCTAAAGGATTTTAAAAGTAGAAACCAACCCCCCCCCCCAAGTCTCTCTGTCCCAAACAGAAACCAAGTCTATGCAGATGTGATAATCTTGTCAGACTGGAATCAGGAAACTGTGATTAAGAAGAAAGATCCCTAGAATCAACAACCCCTCACACCAAAAATCTAAGAGTCATCAGCCACAGCTCCAGAGAAGCAGGATATGACCCTTGGGACATAATAGGATTCACCTACCACCATCAGAATACCAGAAAGGCACACTCAGACTCAGGTCAGAGTTCATGCCACAGGAACAACTCCAAACAAAAGGCTCCAGAGAGTATAAAAACTCACTCCCTACATGTGCTTACTCTCTTTTCTTCCAGAGCCATCTTTCTATCTGGCTCTCCTCTTCAATAAACTGCAACTTTCTTTCTAAAGCAGATGCCATGTTGTTTATTCCCGGCTTGGACTGAACAATGATGAAGACTTTTCCTTTAACACTAGCAAAATAGAAGTTTGGAAATTCTGTGTTTGTACTATCACTCATGATTGCTTCATTACTTTCTCCTTATACTGCACCCTACTCTGGCTTTCCTTTTATTTCTACACAGTGCTAGGCTGCATTAACAGAGGGATAGAATCAAGATCACGTGAAGTATTAATACCACTCTTCAATGCCTTGGTAAGGCCACACTTGGAATACTGCATCCAGTTTTGGTCACCACGATGTAAAAAAGATGTTGAGACTCTAGAAAGAGTACAGAGAAGAGCAACAAAGATGATTAGGGACTGGAGGCTAAAACATATAAGGAACGGTTGCTAGAATTGGGTATGTCTAGTTTAACGAAGAGAAGGACAAGGGGGGACATGATAGCAGTATTCCAATATCTCAGGGGCTGCCATAAAGAAGAGGGAATTAAGCTATTTTCCAAAGCACCTGAAGGCAGGACAAGAAGCAACGGGTGGAAACTAATCAAGGAGAGAAGCAACCTAGAACTAAGGAGAAACTTCCCGACAGTGAGAACAATTAATCAGTGGAACAGCCTGCCTCCAAAAGCAGTAAATGCTCCAACACTGGAAGTTTTAAAGAAGAGACTGGACAGCCATTTGTCCGAAATTGTGTAGGGTTTCCTGCCTGAGCAGGGGGTTGGACTAGATGACCTCCAAGGTCCCTTCCAACTTTACTACTATTACTATTACTAATGTACCTAAAGAACAGTTTTTCATTGTTTTTGGTATCTTACAGACTTTAATTCAGCCTCTTTATCACAGTTCTTTCAATTTCCGAAGACTATCCTTAATTCTTCTTTTATTATGTTCTCTTCCTTTTATTTCCTGTGCATATCTCTTCTCTTCACTACTCTAGACTTCTCACATTTTTCTTTCTGCTAGAATGTTTTGAGATCATGCTTCCAATATCTCATTTCATTGGATTTCTCCTCCTTCTCAAATATTTTTCTCCCTTGGATCTGATCTATCTTTCCCTCAATCAAAATTAGCTCCTCTGATATCCAGTGTGCAGGACTAATTCTCCGGTGTTGCTCCTCCTTTGTATATATCATGGATTCAGTCATAACATGATCAGTTAGTTTCAATTCTGCAACTGATTATTCTCTCTGGTGAGGTTAGCTTCTAAATAACAGGCCACCTGGGGGTTTCCCCCCCTATCTTCTGACAGATGAAGTTGTCAGCCACAGCGGAGAAGGATTTGTTGGACCTCTGACTCTTGGCAGAGTTAGATTCCCAGCAGATGTCAGAATAATTCTCCTATTATCACTATTGCATGCCTGTTTGAAAGACTAATGCAGAAAGGCCCATCTGTATCTTTGGCTCTCCAAGTGATCTACAATAAACTCCCGACAACTGTATCCCTTCTGTCTTTCTCCTTTTGTTCTTAAACACATATTTTCAACAGGATTTCCATGTTTCTTCAGTCTCCTGAGCTTACCTTGTTCCTTTGAAAAGTGTAATTACTCAATATTCAGTTGATTTTGATGTTTCATTTTTGTTTGTGTGTGTTGCTTTAGGATCTTTTCTTTAGTCAATAATAGCTTCTCAACTTAGTTTCTTTCTAATGAATACCCTGTCCTTCACATTCCATTATTAAGGTAGACTTGTTTAAAGTTCAGAATCTAGCAGCAGTTTCTGTTTATATCAATGTTTTTTTTTTTTAAAGCTACTTGTGTTCTAAGTCAGGGGTCTCCAACCCCTAGTCTGTGGACCAGAACCGGGCCGTGGCGTGGAAGAAACTGGTCCGTACAATCAAGGAAAGCCCCATCTATGGGATGCAGGCAGTACACAAAACTATGCACCCTCCGGTCCACGGAAAAACCTCTCTCCACGGAACCGGTCCCTGGTACCCAAAAGGTTGGGGACCTCTGACCTATCTAATATACAATAAGCCCAGGTGGCTTGCAAGAGACAATAAAACTTAACATAACAGCCTCCTATAAAGAAAACCTATACAAAATGTTTTATAGATGGCACTTGCCACCAACAAGATTAGCAAAAATGTTTAAAAATATGTCAGGGAAATGTTGGAAATGTAAGCATAAACCAGGTAGTTATTATCATATGTGGTGGACATGTATTAAAGCAAGGAGATATTGGACAAAAATTAGAAAAAATGTTAGAGAAATATAGAGTATAAACCTAATTTTTTTTTGCTAGGTACAATGCCAGAAAAATTTGATAAACAAAGTACACATTTGATTTTATATGTGATAACAGAGGCAAGAATTATATTTGCACAATACTGGAAGAACGAAGAAACACCACCAGAAGAAGAAATAATTAAAAAAATACTAGACTGTGCGGAAATGGGCAGACTTATTTTAAGGTTGAAAGAAAAAGAAGAAACAGAACATTTTCAAACTTGGGACCTATTTTATCAATGGTTAGAGAAAGGATTAAGGGATTGGAAATTTCTATTAGTGAATAAGATACTCAGACAACACATTTTGTTGAAGGATTACTATTGAATTCTGTTAAAAATATTAATAAAACTTTATAAAAAAAAACCATGCCCACTCTAGTCTGCAGAAATACCTCTCTCCAAGGAACCAGTCCCTGGTGCCCAAAAGGTGGGGGGCGTCTGTTCTAAGTACTTCCTCTGCTTTTTTTAAGTATCTCTAGACTTTGTAAAGGTTCTTTATTCTTCTCGATCTTTCTTAGTGTTTCTGAATTATGATTTGTTTTTCTTTTAGCTTTCCAGTCAAGAAAATACTTCTTGAAATCATAGTTTACCATTCTGCTACTATTTTTCATAAATTAAGATTCATTTGGTCAAAAGTATCCCAGTTTTGTCCTTGATTTATTTTGGGAATAAATATACTTTAAAATCTCACCATCCCTGCCCCAAGGTAATAAATTAAATTAAAATACTATGCACCTATACTTAAGCAGATAGACTACACCAGAATGAAATATTCTGCTTCTCTTAACTTTCTCTGTTTTTACCTATTTCATCTATTTTTTTTAACATTCTCTATTTTTCCCTAATTCATCTATCTGCTGAGTGGGGTTGGAAATGGGGAAAACATTGTCAACGTAATGCATAATTCAACGAGGCAGGTTTGGCTGCAAAAGTCTTTCTCCCCTTGTCGGACTCTTCCTTCTATCCCCCACTCTGTCATAACTTGAGCTGTATCAAGTTTTTTTCAAAACTCAGATTGGGTGAACCAGTCGCAAGCGGTACTTTAAGGTAGGACTTCTTTTCTTTTTTGTTTTTTATAGCAACAGTTGTTGACTTCCAGATTCCCCTTGTACTGTTTGGAGGGCAGAAGTTACTTCAGCATTAGGGCAAATTGCTAACAACCATAAAATTAAAGCACTCACAGTATGGTAGAGTGAGCAATTTAATTTTACCATGTAATTAAATGATATGTTACTAACGATTCAGTAGAGATGGATAGTAATCAGCTGAAGAGGTCGAGAGTGCTTCAGATTCAGTATGGTCACCGTCCCTTTATATGTCCATTACTCCTTCCAGTAGCTAAATTCTTCCAGGTCTTACATGGTAGCTAACCTGGGTCACGAAGATGTATGTTTGAGCATTGTGGAGATCTGCAAAATGTGGTTTGCTTGAAGCTTAGCTCATAATATGATCTTCAGCTCAGCAGGTACAGTAATAGAAGTAGCAAAATCTCTGGAATGTTTCTGGTTACAAATACTTTCTACAAACATTTTATATTGATTATATTCTGAAATGCTTGGCAAGGGTGATAATATTGTTGCAGATCTATGAATTGTACAGTGTAGTTTAGACTGACTTGTTTCTGAATTGGACATTGAATGGAATTAGGTTAACCAAATGCCTTCCAATCTCCATGCAGGATTCATGCATGCTAGATCTATAGCTTGTCCTGAATCAAAACTGAGTAACAAATATCTTGTTTGGCAAGAGTTAATTCTATAGCTCTTAGCAAATGAAGCTTGTTCATGTACCCATATTGATTCAGAAAAAAGTGTGGCTTCTGAACAGCAATACACTTAGTACCCTCTTCAAACCAGAAACACAATTTGTTGTATCTCGTGCATGAAATGTGTGCCTGTTTCTAATTTTACACTGATTAAAAGCTATCCATGAGTCACGTTGCATTTCCTTCCTGTCAAAAATCTGTAAGCAATTTCCAACTCATCCAAATATTTTTCAACCCGAGTATCTTATTAAGTAAGCAATTGAAGCATCCTAATATGCTAATCTGTTGAAAATTAAGATTGGCCACCTTCTGGATATAATCAGAAAGAACTGTCTGGCATAGAAATATATGAAAATGAAAGTCCACTGGCATGAAAAATAATCCATCATGCCAAACGTGAGGTTTTTGAATTACTTATGTATGGAAGAAGTAGAGTGTTAACTGTGTACAGAAATAGATAATTTATAGACAAGGTTGTTATTAAACATAACCTTAATTTACACAAAATGTGTTACTCTTTAATTGGTCCTTTGAAGCAAGCTGCACCTGCTTTAATAAGTACATCATATTGTATGCAGGTTTTTTAAAAGAATGTTTAAAATCTGTTTCCTTGGTTTCTGATTAAAACAAACAAAAACTTTATATAATCCTATAAAGATTGTGTATAATTATCCTTTGGTTAAGCAGGTTGGATACAATGACATCCCGTCTAGCCCTGTGATTCCATAATTCTGTATTCCTAGCTAGCCAGCAGCCACTCACTGAAAAGTTTACTGGGATTTTGGATTGAGGAGTTTGGTGAAAACTTTCTCCGTTGGCTGTAATTTATTGTACAATAATAGTTTCTGTTTGCTGGAGTTTGGAATTAGCTTTTAAATACAGTATTGATTATGGCAGTGATGGTAAACCTTTTAGAGACCGAGTGCCCAAACTGCAACCCAAAAATGCATCATTGGGTGCCGGGTGGGTGTGGCCCATTGGCTGAGTGTGGCCAATTGGGTGGGTGTGGCCCACTGGCTGGGTGTGGCTGTGGTGGTAACGGCAGACTGGGTGGGACTAAAAAGTTCAATCAATCAATTCCAACTTTGCAAGATCTTTTTTTTCCTGTGAGAAGTTGAAATTGACTGATTGATTGAACCTTTTTTTTTTTTTTGCACACGGCAGAGGCCTAAAGCAAAAAGGTTTTATAAAACCCAGCTGAAGGCCTAGGACTGGAGCAACAGCGCGTGTGCCCACAGAGAGGGCTCTGAGTGCTGCCTCTGGCACCCATGCCATAGGTTCGCCACCACTGGATTATGGCATTCTTGAATTTGTTGCTATCAGTTTCAAGTCAGCCTTTCCCAGTTTAAAGTGATACAGGGCTACAATTTCTAGCCAGCATGGCTATTGCCAAAAACATTAATTTGGGAAGACTGGTTTGTGTGTTTCTTTCTGTCATTTTATATTCTTCCTTATGACTAAAATGAGACTTTCAGAAATTTTAATGTTCACGTAATTTGGGGCAAAATATCTCCTTTGGAACCCACACTTAAAATTTGATTATCTGAATTTTTAAATAGCTCGTATTAATTTCCACATTTCTACTACAGGTAGTCCTTGATTTTGACCATTTATTTGACAAATAGTTCATAGTTACAATGATAGTGAAAATTGGCAAACTGACTCTCACTTATGACGATTGCAGCATCTTGCAATCAATTGATCATAATTTGCGACTTTCCCAGCTGACTTTAAACAAGGAAAGTCAAAGAGGAAAGCCAAATTTGCTTAAGAGCCATGCGATTCACTTAATGACTGTGGGAAAAATGGTTGTAAAATGGGATCTGGTCACATGATAATTCATTTCACAACTACATTGCTTAGCAACTGAAGTTCCGATCTCAATTGTGGTTGTAAATGGAAGACTATCTGTATATATTTTGGGCTTTTACCATACCTAATTATAAGGCTTCAACTTGATATTTTTGTCAGTTTGTACTCTAAAATGGGAATCCCTTTTTGGAAGAGGGCTACCAAACAGAAAATATGGACGTTTAAAATCTTCTACTCTAAAAAGACTCCACCACATTTCACCTGTATTTGCATATCTGTTGGTATTCCTGGAAGCTTTTTCTTCTTCTTTTTTAGAGCATTTAGTTTGAGAAAAGATGTTGCTAGTGAGTCTCTTCTGATGTACAATGGCTTTACTTCACAAGAAAAAAGTGAGAGGCACTCCTAATAATTACGATGATATACGGTTTGGCCTTTAGTTTAGCAAAAAAGATGAATGGCAGAAGGGAATAAAAGCCATATATATATTATATGTGTGATGGAAGAAACATAAATAAAAAAGCTTTTGTTACCTCTGTTTTAATACTGGAACTGAGATCATATAGTGAAGGTAAATGTTGGGAGATTAAGGATAGAAAAATGCATTATGCATAATTCAGCTTTGGAATTCCCTGCCAGAAGATATAATAGCTTCTAATTTATAAGGCTTTAAAAGGAAATTTGATGAACTTTGGAAATATATACTATCCCCAGATTTTAAAGCAGCGTGTCTTTGAATACCAATTGCTGGAAACAACAGCAGAGGAGAGTTGCTGCCATTATGTCTTATTTGTGAGGCTTTGTTTCGCTTCTGTTGAAATAATCTCAGAGAAGAAAGGAGTTGTAATCCAACACATCTCAGCAAGCCTCTTCTTATGTCCATAAGATTGTAAGATTTATATGCTAGGGCAACAGGCTTTATGCTTGGATAATTGAACTTACATTTTCAAACTGTTCTGAATTATCATTAACACAATACTCAACTTGTTCCAGAAATAGGATGACTGTTACCTTGTTGTGTGGCATTTAGTCAAGGGTGGCTCTACTCTGTCCTTAATTATGCATTCAAGCCGTGAAAATGTACAGTAAATTCTGAAAGCAATTTTAACAATATCATTTCCTCCACGCTCATAATTGCACTGCACAGAGTTTCATATGGTGTCAAAGCAGCATAAATCCCGTTATGATCTATATTAATAGAGAAGTAGTCTTTGGATAGGATTTTCAGGAGATTTGAAAAGATAAACACTGGGCTAATTTCCACATACAGTTCGTCTGAGCCAACCCCCTTGTTTACTGGAAGATATTTGAATAGATGGCATATTCTATTGCTTTTACATTGTCCAGACTTTAGGGGAAAGGAAACTAAAAAGGCTCTACCAGATAAACAGTCATCACATTTAATTGCATTAGTCCTGAGAAATTTAATTTACGGTACTCTTCAGTTATGTTTGGGTAAATCAGTTGCATGCAGCTTGAGATACAGTGTTACATGTGGTTTAGTCTCAAGTAAACAGCTATAGAAATGGCTATTTTCATAGATCGATTATTATTGTTGTACATATGATGTCTTGTAACACTATGATCTGCATGCGACCAAATGCTCTGTATCTCAGTCTGAGTAGCAGAAAAAATGTTACAAGTAATCCTCACAACCTTAATTGTGAGCAGCAAGCACTAAGAGATGCAGTTGTTAACATCACATGACTGTGAAACCTCACATGACTGCTGGACTTACGACATAATTCTGCAGTCATTAAGCAAATCAAGTGCAATACTGTGCGATCATGGCTTTCCAACTGATGTTGCTTGTTGGACATTAGTTGTGATGGAGATCACATATCTGTAGGATTCTGTGGCCATCATAAATGTACACCGGTTTTGAAACACCCAAATCATGATTCTGTGACTGTGGAGATGCTGTGATAGTCACAGATTTGAGGACTGGCCATAAGCCTATTTTTTCAGCACTGTTGCAACTTTGAATGGTTGCTGAGCAAGGCAGTGGGTAACTGAGGACTGTATTCTAAATTGTATACCAGGCCTGTACAACATGTTGAGGAGAAAGGCCCATATTGATCAATTAATTTTTTTTGTGGGCCCCAAATATTTGAAGTGGCAATTCCTTGTTCTGTGAATACTGGAGTGGCGAAGCAGTGGCACTGCTGACTCTAAATTTACTACTTTTAAAAAAAATGGTGGGCTGTACAAGGCTGCTTGGCTGTCCACATTGTGTAGATCTGTACAATGGCAGAATTTAAGTTCCTGCTGCTTTATTCTATTCTTAAACCTGAATTGATTATTATGGATACAATTAAACTTTTCAGTCAATCCATCAAAATGTATTAAGTGCTGCCTGGGGAATTCTGGGAATTGAAGTCTACTAGTCTTAAGTTGCCAAGGTTGGACACTTCTTTCTTTTGTCCAAACAAAAAAAAAAGGGGGGGGGAGTAATTCAATAACTGTAAAAAGAAATCTAAAAACATATGAGAAAATCTAACTCATCTAACTAACAATAATATCAGCGAGGAACCAGACTACTGCATAGTCCAGTATTAATGTATGGCTGTGAGACAGTGGCACAGTGGCTTAGAGGTGAAGACATTCGCCTCCCACATGGAAGGTTGAGAGTTCAATCCTAGGCAGTGGCAGATGTTTCTCTTTACAGGATGCAAAGAGAAAATACCTGTTGCAAACTCCACATAGGTAACAGGAAGGTAAACAATAAATGCTCAGCTCCATTCAGTCACCACACTCTACCCCAAATAAAGGCATTAAAGGGTGTAAAAAGAAAAAAAAGTATGGTTCTGAGAGTTGGACCATAAAGAACGCTGAGCACCGAAGAAGAGATCCTTTCAAATTGTGGTGTTAGAGAAGACTCTTGAGAGTTTCTTGGCCACCAAATGAGAAGACTCGTTGGAAAAGACCCTGATATTGAGAAAGGTAGAATGCAAAAGGAGAATGGGATGGCAAAGGATGAGATGGTTTGATAGTGTCATTGATGCAATGAACATGAATTAGGGCAAACTCCGTGAGATGGTTTTGGATAGGGAGGCCTGGCATAATGTGATCCATGGGGTCGCGAAGTCAAACACAACTTAGTGACTGAACAACAATTGAAGTATGGTCTATAGCTTGCCTCGTTAAGGCCAATTATGTCCCTTAGCCTGAAAAATCTGTATACTCCAATCTTGGTATGTAAGAAATATGAACAAAAAAAATATAAGTGAAGACAGTGCAGATATTCTCAGGGCTTCATCAGTATGAATTGAGTGTTTTGCTGCTTCTGGATTGCAAAGATTCAGATTTTGATTTGATTCAATATTAGTGACCTCTGTTGTCTTTTATCAGGTTCAACTAATATATTAGTAGCTTGTTCATTTGGATGGAGTCACCTGGCTGAAATTACCGACACCCTGATAACATATTTAGATTATCATAATTACACGTTTGCAGAATATCTAATATCAATTTGCTATTGATTCAAACTATGGCCGACAGATTACAAATGTTGGATCCCTGTGTGTAATTGAGCCCAGCTTAAAATGTTGGTTTTTTAATCTTAAAAGTTCTAAATTGCTTGGTACAAGATTATCTGGAAAATTTTCTATTTCTATATTTTATTATTGCTTTTACTGCCTGATCCAATAAAAAAGTTTCCTGGAAGTTTTAGCATAAAAATAGTAAAATACATAAAAACCAATAAACAAAGAACCAGAGCATAACAAAGAACCAGAGCATATCTATCTATTTGAACATTATAGGCTTTTTTCCAGAGGCCCCACCTCATGATTATTATCCAATGAAATTACATAAGGGAGCAGGGCTTTTTCATTAATTGCACCTTGTCATGGAACAGCTTGCTCAGCAAGATATCTCAAATGAGATCACTGGGCAGCAGGAAATGTTCACCCAGACTTTTTAAATAAAGTACATAATTCACTTGAGATCTCTCAGTTATTCTGCGGTTGCTGTGAGTTTTTATTTTTGTTGCATTAATCTTGTTTTTGATTCTGTACAGACTTTTATATTAAATTGGTTTTATGTTTACTTATTGTAATCTTTTCACAAAGCTTCATCTTACATGGTGTTATACAAATGTCATAAATATTTAAAATAAATAACGTTTGGGCAATCTTTTCTTCCTTTCCCTTTTGTAAATATTTTTTTTGAAATTAAAAATGCTAGTTGCAAGCATGGTAACTTTAAGAATTAGTAATTGTGCTTTGAACTTTGAGTGTAAACCTTCCAACAGGGATTAGATTAGCACTGAAAATCTTTTGAGCTAAAGAAAGGAATGAAAAATATGTTAAATAAATAAATACTGCATGGGTTAATACATTATCCCAATGCACTTTTAAACTGTTACTGAATAAACCATTGGATTGGTTCATATAATACACTGTCATAAATCATGGCTTACAAATTACATTGGCTATGTTTGTACAAGGTCCTAAGCTAAAATAAAACCACATTGTGATTAATATGATATTTGATCTCAGCAGTAGCTGTGTTTGCACAATACATTTAGTTAAATACTATCAAGTAGAACTTGTCTCGTGATGACTGCATCATGGGTAAATGCTTGACAGCTTGACCTATCTCAAGTAACAACCTGTAGCTCTTCTTTGAATTCACCATCCATCTCATCCATTGTCACCCCTTAATTTCTTTCCTCAGCTTTGCCAAACATCATTCTTCTTTTCCAGTCTCTCAATTTGTCATATCACATGACCAAAGGATTGTGCTTGACTGATCATCACCTCAAGGAAACAGTCAGTCCCTTTAATCCAGGACTGATTAATTGGGTTCTTGAAGTCTATGACCTTTTAGTGACTGTCTCCAAATCTGTAATTTGAAGGAGCCTATCTTGTTCCTCTTGTTCTTTTTAAATGTCTGGGTTTTAGAGCCATACATTATCACATCATTACTTTCAACGTTGTTATAGAAATATCTCCTTTTTAAAATGAAGTTTTAAGTTTGTCATAGGTCCAATCCCTAGGATTAATCTTTTTGCTCATATAGTATTCTTTTCCTGTTTAGCTACTCTTAAGTTCAAAGGGGGAAACTACCTCTTCAGTTCTTTCAATTGTAAATTCACTATGCATATTACTTAACTCTGCCTTTGCTTTTATTCTAACATGTGTTTCCTTTCTACTTCATCTAACAACCAACCTACAACATATTTATGCAAAGCATTCCATAATTCAATTCTATTTACTTTGTCATGTACTATGTAATAACTTTTCTTTGTCACATTCATATACTTCTTAATGACCTAAAATGGGAGAAGGGGGGAAATGGCCTACAACTGTGCCCACTCCATTGCCGGCAATGGAGAAAACGTTCCGATACGTTGCATGACGTCACGTGATGTCACGAGTTTGACATGTCTGGCCTACACACCCAACATAAATTCACAACATCCCCAAATTAGGCTAGGTGGCGCAGCAGTTAGAGTGCAGTACTGCAGGCCACTTTAGCTGACTGTGTTCAGCAGGTCAGCGGTTCAAATCTCACCGGCTCAAGGTTGACTCAGCCTTCCATCCTTCCGGGGTAGGTAAAATGAGGACCCAGATTGTTGGGGGCAATGTAAATATATATATACATTGTTTACTGGTGTATACCGCTTAGAGAGTGCTTGCACTTAAAGTGGTATATAAGTCTCATAAATAAATAAATAAATAGTTGTTATTGTTACAAAGAACGTGGAGGCGCAGTGTTTAGAATGCAGTACTGCAAGTACTACCAGCTGCCAGCAGTTTAACAGTTCAAGTCTCACCGGCTCATGGTTGATTCAGCCTTCCATCCTTCTGAGGTCGGTAAAATGAGGACCCAGATTGTTGGGGGCAATATGCTGACTCTGTAAACCTCTTGGAGAAGGCTGTAAAGCACTGTGAAGTGATATATAAGTCTAAGTGCTATTGATATTGCTTACTATGCTTGTAACTATCTTTTTTTTCTCTATATGCAGTGCAGAATGTCTTTTGGGTTTTAGCCATGCTAAAAATGTAGCTAAACATAGAGATAAAAGACTACTGTACCTAGAGGGGCATGACCTGCAAATCGGTTGGCATGCCTTTCTGTGGTATGGAAAGAATAAAATACATAGATACTTTGAAAACCATTTTATAAGAAATGCACTTCTTTCAGAATGGGAAAGAATAAAAGAAAAAATTATATTAAGATAAGGTGACCAACCGTCCTCCTTTAGAGAGGACAGTCCTCCTTTTGTAAGTTTTGTCCTCCCTCGAAAAGTGTCCTCTTACATGTCCTCCTTTCCGATATTTGAAGACTAATCTGCAGGGCTTTTTTTTCTTCTCATAGAACGCTCAGAACGGCATTCCGGCACTTTTTTTTGATGGTTTTTTCCCCCAACTTTTGCATGAGCTGTGCTATTCCTCCTATTGGCTTTTGAAAGCCAATAGGAATTGCTGCTGAGCGTGCCAAAACACCCGGCCGGCAAACTTTGCATATGTAAGTTGTCTGCAGCGAAGGTGAATTGGCAGGAACTTTGCACCCCTTCCTGCTACCCAACTACACCATCTCCTAGTTAGTCCTGAAGATACCTGGAGGAGACTGGAGCAGTAATGCCACGGTAACTTTCTCTTGATCTTTAGCCCTGCTAGGCCAATAATGGCTGTGGGCGCAAGAGACAGGGGCAGTGGGGCTGCTGCGGGCAGAGGTATAAGGGCCGGTGGTGGCCGTCTGCCCCCTGTGCTGTGGGAGCCGCGGGGCCTGCTCTACACGGGGCTGTGCAGGGTGGGCGGTGGTGCTGGTGGGGCGGCTGCAGGCGGGGTGTGTCGATGGCAGGCTGCCCCCCTGGGGCCGGAGCCAGCGAGCTGGTGCTTTGGGAGCCGTGGGGCCCGCTCTACATGGTGGGGCAGCAGTGCTGGCGGGGTGGCTGCAGGCGGGGGTGCGGCATGTAAGCATAATTACAATATAAAATGTTATTGTTACAAATGTTTTTTATTATGCATTTATCATATTATAGTGTATTTTGTATCATTGTTGCAATGAATAAAATGTTTCTTTTATTTACGATATTTTTTTCTTCAATTTATTTGTGTCCTCCTTTTCATTGTAAAAAAGTTAGTCACCTTAATTAAGATACCTGAATGGCTTTCAACAATGGAAGCTTTTACTTACCCAAATTTAATTAACTATGATAAAGTTGTGACTTACAAAGATATTTTGGATAAGGAAGGAAAATTGAAAGACAGACAAGAATTACAAGAACAAGGTATTGATTTAGCATGGTGGCCATATCTGCAAATTCAACGAGATATGAAAAAGATGTTAAAACAATGGGATTTTATAAAGAACAGATACTGTTAAAAACAGATGAAAAGTTGATCAAGAAACTCTATAGATTCCTGTTTAATTTAAAGATGGAGGAAGAACAAGTAAAAGAAACAATAATATGGGCAAAGAATTTTGGACATACTATAGAATTAAAAGAGTGGCAAAAATTATGGGAAAGAAATATTAAATTAACTAAAGCAGTGCCATATAAAGAAAACCTATACAAAATGTTTTACAGATGGCACATGACACCAGTGAGACTAGCGAAAATGTTTAAAAATACTTCAAACAGTTGTTGGAAATGCAAACAAAGGCCAGATACTTATTACCACATCTGGTGGACATGCCCTAAAGCAAAAAGGTATTGGGCTAAATACATTTATGGTTGGAGAAGAGACTAAAAAACAAATAGACTTTAAACCAGAACTGTTTTTGTTAGGAATAATAGGAGCCAACTATGAGAAAGATTGCAGATATCTAATACTACATGTATTAACAGCAGCAAGAATTGTATTTGCCCAGTATTAGAAAAATGAAAACTTACCAACTGAAGAAGTACTAATTAAGAAAATTCTAGAGTGCGCAGAAATGGATAGATTGACTTTAGAGATTAAAAGGAAAGAAGACTCTGTCTACTTTAGAACATGGGATAACTTTTATCAATGGCTAGAAAAACGAGTCAGAGACAAAGGAATGTGACATGTAATTTTGAATATATATTAGTAAGAAGAAGGCTACTGAGTGATTAATTAATACTGTTTATGATAATTAACTACATCTATTATTCTTAGTTTAATACATGTACCCAGATAATATGCTGTTTGCTAAATATTGAAAATGTTACCTGGGAAAACCCCAACCCTAACCCAAACCCCAATCCTAATCCCGACCCCATTTTATCCCTAACCCTATTAAAACGAATAAAATTTATATAAAAAATGTAGCTAAACAAAAATATCAGATCTATTTCAAAAATAGCAAAATAAAAAACAATACATGGATTAAAATAGTGTGAATAACTTATAGACACTTTATTACAATCGAAGGGGGTTGGAGTTTGTTATAAACAAACAATCATCTGAGAGAATTCTAAATATCTGAGGCCATAAATGTCCTCAATTTCCTGATTGTGCAAGCAAGAATCGCTATCAGTGGGTAATGATGTTTGAATTAGCATCTCTAAAAAAAATCCAGTGATTAAGGCACCAGTTAAAAATCAGGAGACTGTGAGTTCTAGGCTTCCCTTAGGCACGAAAGCTCACTGGGAGAGAGTGTGGGCCAGTCACACTCTCTCAGCCCAACCCACCTCACTGGGTTGTTGTGGGGAAAACAGAAGGAATAATGAGTATTAGGTGTATTTGCCACCTTGACCTATTTATAAAAAGTAGTAAAGGCAGATAAAAAAAAGTTCTGATTGTGCAGTACAAGTAGAAGAAATGCAGCAAGCAATACCTTTTGGCCAATGTGTTCATCTTTTGTTTTTTCTTGCAAAAATACAGAAACCCTTTTATGGTATGAAAAATAGATTTTTCACAACCAGTAGAGAATAAAATGTATGTGGGATTAATAATCTTACAACATTTCTTTTATTTCTCTTTTTCTTCTTCAGATAGATAAATGGCTGGCCTTGTGGGTAAAACTGTTGTTTACACCTGAAGACATCCAAGTTCAGACCCACAATCAACTTTAACTTTTCTGCTTATATTTTGGTAAGCCTTTTCTTTGTGTATGTTTGTAACTTCACAGTATCACTTTTAAAATAACGTTTACCTTCAAAAACATAATATTTTATTCTCTTTCCTGGTACTACATTTGACTGTTCGAAATAGGAAAACTATTATAGTGATTAGTGTGGGAGTAGTAACATCAAAGGAATGGGAGAGCAATAGGTAGTTCATACTTACTTCCCCTTCTCCTAATGTTTAGTGATACATAGTTTTAGCTGTGAAAAGTTTCAGTTATTTTATACATACCACCATCTACTATTGTCACATAATTCTGCCACTGAAGTCTTAGGAGTATTTATTTATTTATTTGGGAAATAAATTCCATGCCATCTGAATCCAGAGCAAATTGATAGAATTATGATAATGTTTTGGGGTCATACAGAAGATAATGTGAAATGTTCCATTTTATATTTTAATGTAAGGAACAATTTGGCCAAAGACTTGGATACAGCCATGGATAACTTGCACACAGATCCAGTATCTTGGTAGAGCTTGAGGTATATGTTTTGAACTGCAATGGAGCTGCTCTGGGGATAAGGCAGTCATAAGACAGGACTTTTATCATTTTTGATCAATTTAGTAGTTTCATATTTTTACCAGTTTATCTAAGACAGTGATGGCAAAACTTTTAGAGACTGAGTGTCCAAAAACCACCCCCGCCTCCCTACCCATCCTGCTCTGCACCCCGCCCACCCGCATGGCCACCCTCTGCAGCAGGTCACCCAGGCAGCCAGCAGCGCCATGGTGACCATGCCCTCCGCCCATGCCCTGCAGCATCAGTGTGACAGGGCGCGAGGGCAAAGTCTTGTTCCGCTGCCTGGCTGCCATGCCCTTGGCTGTGCTGCTCTGTGCGGACTGCGCTCGGGGGAAACTCTTCTCTGGGAGGGCTGCTGGTGAGGTGGCAGGGGGAGGCGGGGCTGGGGTGACAGTGCACGTGCCCACAGAGAGGGCTCTGAGTGCCACCTCTGACACGCGTGCCATAGGTTCGCCACCACTGATCTAAGAGATGTTGGTATGTACTAAAGTTCTTCACCTGAAGAGAATTTTAAGGTTTGAACATACACATTTTCCATTATTAAATCATGAGAATAAAAATACAAAGGCTAGGATAGAATTACTTGGAGAAATTTCTAAAATACTGAATAAATCATTCAGATGTCTTTATGAAGGTTAAGATAAAAATGGAAGAATTCATAAAAGAAATCTAGTTGCATTTCTGCACAATTGTGTGCCATGGATTTTTATGGTTTGTCTGCTTTGCTGAAGAATATAAATGATAATGATGAAGTTGGAAGGGACCTTGGAGGTCATCTAGTCCAACCCCCTGCTCAGGCAGGAAACCGTACACCATCTGAAACATATTCCAAGTCCCTGCATTGTATTTCTCATGAAAAGTGTATACTACTATTTTTTAATCACATTAGATACAACTTATATATAATTTTAATGTACTGATATTATGATATATTGCCTGTCATTGCTTTATTTAAGTATCTAAGTATATTCTTCCCAACTTAATGGCCAATGTATATGAAACCAGAATGAATCCAGAAAGGTTCAACAATAATGAACCTCTGCAGTTTAAATTACAAGTTTTTGCTATGCTTACATTGTTTCTAATTAAATAAATGTTTAAGTTATAGATAGTCCTTGATTTATGACTGGTCGCTTAGTGACCATTTGAAGTTACCACAGATCTCTCTTGGGGTTACTTGCAACATGTTTCTGAAGTTACAAAAGTCACTCCCCCAGATGCTCACATAATCACATATTGAGCACTTGGTAACCGCCTTGCACTTGTGTCTCACAATCAGTGTGACTACGTTTTTATTATAGTTTTGCAAAAAACCCAGCATTTATTTTCAATTGTCAGCAAAACTGGCCTATAGTGAACCATCAGTTCGCTCAGCAGCCGTGATATTTGCTTAATGACTGTTGCAAAAAAGATAAAATTGGGTCAGTCGTGTGACCTGATTTACTATCATCATGACTTATGACTGTGTTGGGCTGGTTCCGTTACAGTTTTAAGTCAAAGTCTACCGTGCCAACTGCTTACTATAAGTATTCTGGGCTTTAAAATATATCTGCTGATTAGTTCTAGCATAACCCAATTCTGTATCTGTATAAATAGCTTCTTTTATTTGTTAGTTGGTAAAAGAATCTCAGAAACATGTGGCCTATCATTTTCTCACCTAGAGACAAATGTGTCTGCAACATAGATGGTTGTGATATAGGGGACTTTATGATATGCTGTTGACTTGTCCTTTTGAGGCACTACAGGTGAAGAGACCTCTTGCTACTACAAGCAGTTGCCTTTGTGCTTGATTCAAGAAATCCTAGGAGATAAAAGAATGGAATTCATTTTTTAAAAATTCAGCCATTAGCTAGCACATTTATTTTACCATGAGATTGTTAATGTGCACCAACAGCAAATCTGACTGAGTACGTGGGAGGTGGAAGATGATCCTAACAGAATTATAAAGCAGCTGTATTTGTATCTATCCATGGTCCAGCGCTGAACTAATACGCTTTCAGGGAATATGTGTTTTGTGTTGCCCCAGATAGTGCAAGGCGTTTAATCAGCCAATCTGTTTGCAGTCTGTTCAGCACCTGTTCAATAGGCAGTCGCAGTTGAAATTATGCCATTTCATACTTGGCAAAGCAGCCTTCTTGTACTGAATATTTGCCAGTTGTAGCAGAACGATAGTAGAGAAAAAAATGTGGCACCGTCCTAAGGATTAAGCAAATGAAAACTCTGAGCCTCAGTTAAAAATAATAGTCAAGAAAGGAAACATTGTTCACTATTTATTAGATTAACTGCTGGAGAACCTGTATTCCTAAATAATTTCTTAGTAGGTTTCTTTCTGAGAATGCATTTGCATTTTGACGCAACTTAAAAAAAAGCATTGTTTTTTAAAACACTGATCTGCAATGAGACTTGGGTTGTATAGGTAGTCCCTGACTTACAGCAGTTCATTTAGTAACAGTTCATAGTTACAATGGCACTGAAACAGACTTATGACTGTTTTTCACACGACTGTTTCAGTATCCCCATGGTCACATGATCAAAATTCAGATGCTTGGCAACTGACTCACATTTATGATGGTTGCAGTGTCCTCGGGTTGTGTGATCACTTTTTGTGACCTTCTGACAAGCAAAGTCAAGGGGGGAAGCCAAATTCACTTAACAACCGTGTTACTAACTTAAAAACTGCAGTGATTCACTTAACAACTGTGGCAAGAAAGATCGTAAAATAAGTCAAATAAGTCAATGTCAGTTAACAAATGTTTCTCTTAGCAACAGAAATTTTGGACTCAATTGTGATCGTAAGTTGAGGACAACCTGTATAAATACAAATAAAGCAGATACAGGTAAAGCAAATAGTTCTTACTCTGTATACAGTAGTAAGTATAGATGAGCTGGAAGAGGAATGAATTTTCACAAGAGCAGAGTATATTAAACAATATACAGCCAGGAGGCTGGCAAGTGGTAAAGGGGGAGTTTCAAAAGAGATTATTTCAGCAAGCTAATAATGATAAATGTCTGAAGCTGCATTATAATAAATCTGATTATTAATCCATCTAGCTCAGTATATGAATAATGACCAGTAGAAATAGCTCTTAGGTGTTTTTTATTAGGAGATACAAGAAATTGATCCCACAGACTTCTAGACACTGTTGTGCTAATGGACTATGACATTCCTACAAACCAAAGTGATTATCTTTTTTTTAATGAGCTTATCTTATTATAATGGGTGTATGTGAAAAAAGGAGATTTGTGTGTAGTTAAGATTCCTGTAGAGGTCACAAAGTTCACTCTACAGCCATCTGGAAAATTTCTTTCAGTTGAGGTTGGATCATTTAGTCTTTAGACATGTTTTATGTGTCTATATTTGCTAATAATATTTAAAACAATCAAAAACATACTCTAATGCAAATAATATTTTAAAAAAGGAGTATACCTTATAAATAGTGAGATTCACTAGCTATAATAAAACTTCTGATAAGATATACATCTCTTGAGGGAAAAATGATTCCCTCTATCAGATATACAGTGTGCACACTTATTATTTCAGCTGTTCCTCTCCTGTGCTTATCCTGCCTTGAATGTTTGTCAAAATCCTGTCTGGATTGAGACATTTTGATAGAGAGACTTGTAAGTGTGTGAGTGAGAGAGGGAGGGAGGGAGGGAGGGAGAGAGAGGGAGGGAGGGAGGGAGGGAGGGAGAAAGAGAGAGAGAGAGAACATGTGATTCTTCATTCATTCTGTTCTTTTCAGTCATGCATAAACAAAAAGAAGCTAAGTTCCTAGACATAACAATAGTTCCCCCCCCCAAAAGAACTAATTATAACATTCTTATGTGACAAAAATTAAGAAAGTTATATATTTGTTACTTCAAAATGTTTAAACTCTAAAACTGATCTTTTATAGCTTCTGCGAACCAGGTTGAAATGATTGGTTATTTATTTATCATTTTGCCTTTGCTTGTGGTATGCAGGGAATGTAGGGAAATATCTTCCATTGATTAAATTATTCATACAGGTAGTCCTTGACTTACGACCACAACTGAACCCAGAATTTCTGTTGCTAAGTGAAACATTTGTTAAGTGAGTTTTGCCCCATTTTACGATCTTTCTTGCCATAGTTGTTAACCGAAATCACTAGAGTTGTTAATTTAGTAACGTAGTTGTCAAGTGAATCTGGCTTCTCCGTTGACTTTGCTTGTCAGAAGGTTACAAAAGGTGATCACATGATCCCAGAACACTGCAACCATCATAAATATGAACCAGTTGCCAAGCATCTGAATTTTGATCACGTGACCATGGGGATGCTGCAACGATCGTAAGCGTGAAAAACGGTCATAAATTGCTTTTCGGTTCCATTGTAACTTTGAATGGACACTAAATGAACTGTTGTAAGGCAAGAACTATCTGTGTTTTGTGGAATATGTATTCTAGTTCAAGTACCAGCTTTGGTTCTAATGCACTTCTTTTTCTTTTCTTTCAAAGAACAAAGTTACTGAGTGATGCACCATGGAAGACTGCCTCCATACATCTTCTGAAAACCTTTCCAAGCTGGTCAGTTGGGCCCACAGTCATGGTACCATTTGCAGCCTCATTCCAAATTTAAAACACCTACTTTCAGAGGGTTCCCATGGCAACCTGACAGCTATGTGGGGCTGTAGTGCAGGCCATGCCTATCACTGGCCATTGACAGCTACTTGTAGGGCTGGTTCACAGGAAAGAGTTTGTTTCCAGGATAACCGAAGCTTCAACTCTGATAGTCCCAGCTTAATAGGCATGCCTCCAGACCCCCAAGCCAGCCCAGTGGAACGCTATCCAGGGAGGTCAGGAAAAGCAAAGTTGGACTATAACAGAACCAGAGATTCCTGCGATTTCTCCTACTGCAGTGAGCCTTCTGAATTAGACGAAACAGTGGAGGAATACGAAGATGAATCTAATCTTTTTGACATGGTCTGTGAGTCCTCGGTGACCGATGAAGATAGCGACTTTGAACCTCATCGTCAAAGATCTCAGATAAATTCCCTTAAAAGGCCTGGCCCATCTTCTTCTTCTTCACTACATTTGGACTCTCAGTCTCAGGTCATTGATGGAAGCAGCGGTGATGTTTTAGCCAAAAAAATAAAGCAAGAACTCCCTGAGGATTATTATATCGTGGCTAATGCAGAAATCACTGGTGGCACTGATGGCCCTGCGTTGTCCTTGACACACATGTCAAAACCTAAAGGGGGAGCCTCCTATCCTGTGGCATCTAAGCTAACTTCTCATGCATCTCCTTCCCTCAGCGCT
The DNA here is from genome assembly GCF_016545835.1 of Crotalus tigris. Lineage (NCBI taxonomy): Eukaryota > Metazoa > Chordata > Lepidosauria > Squamata > Viperidae > Crotalus > Crotalus tigris. The sequence continues at coordinate 2,203,160 of NW_024096524.1, forward strand.
GACTTTGATTTGCAGAATGTTTCAGCCTCTTCACAGGTTACATCAAGGCCAGTGACCCAGAAACCTCCCAAACTCAATCTGCCTTCCTCAAGCAGAAGGTCTGGTAACATCCCAACAGTAAATCCTCAGGTGGCCCTCCAGGTGCCTGCCAGCACTTCTAATTCTGGCAAACCTATCAGCATTCCTTTAGCAGCCTTGCAGCTTCCTGGGCAAGAAGAACTGTCAGCCTCAGAAGATCTCCTCCAGCCTGGCCCAAATCAAGTTTCCAGTGATGTAGCATTGTCTCCTTCTGTTAGCACAGAGCCGGAGGTTAGCTCTAGCCAGCAGCAGCCAAGCACCGCTTCCTGCACAGTCACTGAGCCGGTGGCACAGACAATACCAGGTATCAACATTGGTAATGTTTCTAATGATGATTTGCTTGATGCATTTAAAAAAAAATCATAGTACCGTATATGCCGGCGTATTAGGCAACCCGGCGTATAAGACGACCCCCGTCTTTATCGCCAGGCCGCATTCCTAGAACGTCGTCTTATATGCTGGAAACTACCAGTATTTCCGGCGTATAAGACAACTCGGCGTATAAGACAACCCCCGTCTTTGGCGCCGAGTTTAGCGCTTCCGGAAGTCGTCTTATACGCCGGCATATACGGTATTTTTTTCTCCAGAAGTAATTCCTTTTAATTCAATGTGTGCAAATGCTAACTGATTACTCATGGTGATGATGGTAGTAGGAATACAGCAGCAATAATTTACCAAGAATCAGTGTAATTTGGAGCCAAGATAAATAGTACATAGCAATAGCACTTAGACTTATATACTGCTGCATAGCGCTTTACAACCTTCTCTAAGCTGTTTACAAAGTCAGCATATTACCTCCTCCCCCCGCAACAGTCTGGGTCCTCATTTTACTCACCTTGGAAGGTTGGAAGGCTGAGTCAATTTTGAGCCGGTCAGAATCAAGCTCCTGGCAGTGGGCAGAATTAGCCTGCAATTCTGCATTCTAACCACTGTGCCACTATGGCTCCTGATACTAGGATAATAAAGTAGCTAATAACTGACTTATTGGCCAGGATAGTAATCTACCACATCCTAATCACAGTTTCTAACACTGTTATAGAAAAGGAATTATATCTAACACAGTATACAAATTATATTGGATCTTTATGCACATCATTAGTTTTCTAAAGGCAGAGGAATGTATTCATGGTTCCTAGAAGATAAGAACCTCAGGTGGAACAGATATCAGGCTTGGCACTCCCTCTGATATTAGTGGGCAAAAGCACAGCCTGGCTTATCAGAAAGAATTTCATTAGATTTCCCAAGGAAAGGATAAAAGTTGAATATCTGTACCTACTTTGTGAAGAAAGTTCCTTTTTGCATTGCCAGAACTTATATCAGCTTCAGTCTGTTTCTCTTACTAGCATTCCTGACACTCTGGTTAGACTCATACAATTTCAGTTCAAGCAAGGAAAGCGTGAAATATGAGCATCAGGGTTCCGAATGCCAGCAAAGGGGGTTTTGTTTTGTTTTTTGAAGCTATTCCACTTTATCCTTTAAATGGGCTCAAGGTTGACTCAGCCTTCCATCCTTCCAGGGTAGGTAAAATGAGGACCCAGATTGTTGGGGGCAATGTAAATATATATATATACATTCCTTACTGATGTACACCGCTTAGAGAGTGCTTGCACTTAAAGCGGTATATAAGTCTCATAAATAAATAAATAAATAAATAAATAGTTGTGAAATACAGAATAAAAGACAAAAGCAGGGGTAAACGGAAGGATTACAAGAATTTTTTTTTTTCCGTAAAATTCTGTCAGTGAACCAGAGTAGCATATAATAAATCTCACCTAGTAGCATAACACGCTTGTTCTTTCTTAGTGGACTTTTGTGGAAGCTAAAAACAAGTATGCTGATCAGAAGTTGTCCCCCAGCAGAGAAGGGCAAGCAGATCAATATTCTACTTAATCTACCCTATCTCCCACAGGAAGGTCCTGTATTTCAAATTCTGGGTAGTTCATGTTTGATTTGTTGATAAGAACCACACAAAAGGAGAAGAGCAAGATCCCTACAGTTGTTGATCACCAGTCATGAGATGAAAAATGAGCAAAGAAAATATTCACTGGATGATTGTCTTTCTCACTATGATAAAATGGTATTTCTGTTGAAGATAACAGCAGCCATTTCTGCATTTGCATCATCCAAAATATGCAAGTTATCCAAGTTAAAGTATCAGTTTGGGGGAGGGGTGGGGGTGGGTGTTTGGGTTTTTTTTGGGTTGATTTAGATGTGACTAGCCTGCTCCCTTACTTTTTAAACCTTGCATTCATTGCCTGTTCTAGAGCAGCCTGGCCTGAGCAAAATGCCTTGCACAAATTTAAGTTACTTTGAAACTTAAAAGTAGATAACAAATTCCTACTCTAATAACTAATTTAAGAGTCTTTAAGTTAGAAAAAAATATCCCACGGACATTTTATTTATGTTTATCCCACCTTTATTATTATTTATTAATTATTAATGAATAATTCAAGGCAGCAAGCATACTCCTTTCTCTTCTATTTTTGCCCACAGTCTAACCCTGTGACATGGGGTTGGGCTGAGAGAGAGTAACTGGCCCAAAGTCAACCCAACTGCCTTTCATAGCTAAGGCAGTACTTGAACTCACCGTCTCCTCCTTTCTTACCTGGTGCTTTAATCATTAGACCAGCGGTTCTCAACCTGTGGGTCAGGACCCCATTTGGGGTCGAACGACCATTTCACTGGGGTCGCCAAACAATGCAGTCCGCCATTTTTTCCCCCTTTTCCTTAGCTGTGCTACTCCCTTTTATTCTATTGGCTTTTGAAAGCCAATAGAATAGACTCTCTTGAATAGAGTCTAATTCTATTGGCTTTCAAAAGCCAATAGGAATTGTCCAGACTGTCTCTGCCCTGCTGAGCCTGCCAAAAGTCCCATTCTGCAAACGGTGCTGCAAGTTTCTGCAGCGAAGGCGAGCTGTCTGGAAGTTTCCACCCCTCCCTGCTGAGCAACTACTAAAAATGTAAGTAAAAGAGCACCAGGGGTGGGAGGTGGGAGGCCGGCGGGCGCAGGGAGGGTTGCTGGCACGCATGGGGCCCGGCAGGTGCCTTACCTCCCTTGGGCTGGGCCAGCTGGTGGCCCAGCCGGTGATCGGCCTGCTCCGTCTCTGCCGCTGCCAGCTATGCCTCGGCCAGCGCAGGGGGCGGCACCACGCATGTGCAGTGCTCCCAGGCAGGGAAAGTCCTCGACGTACGACAGGTTGGGTAGTCCTTGACATACAACCGGTTGGGTAGTCTTCAACTTACGACTGGTTGGGTAGTCCTCGACTTACGACCGGTTGGGGTCGCGGCATTAAAAAGGTTGAGAACCACTGCATTAGACTAAACCAGTGATGGCAAACCTTTTACAGACCAAGTGCCCAAACTGCAACCCAAAACCCACTTATGCATCATCGAGTGCTGGGTAGGTGTGGTCCATTGGCTGGGTGTGGCCCATTGGCTGGGGGTGGCTGTGGTGGTAACAGCAGACTGGGTGGGACTAAAAAGTTCAATTAATCAATTCCAACTTTGTAACATCTTTTTTTTTCCCGCGAGAAGTTGAAATTGACTGATTGAACCTTTTTGGGTTTTTTGCATACGGCGGCGGAGGCCTAAAGTGAAAAGGTTTTATAAAACCCAGCTGAAGGCCTAGGACTGGGGCGACGGCGCACATGCCCACAGCAAGGGCTCTGAGTGCCGCCTCTGGCACCCGTGCCATAGATTTGCCACCACTGGACTAAACTGACTCTCACTATTGCAAGAGGTGGCAAGTCTCTTCTGACAGGAAGAAAAATAAATGGTGACTGAAAGCCAAATGAAAAGAGAATGAAATTGTGGCAGGGGGCAGGGAGTGGGGGAGGTGAGAAGGTTGAACGAGCAGACGAATATGTGTACATGAATGGATAAAGTAACTATATATGTGGAATCATTATGATTCTCCCTCTATCTTTTTACGAGGGAGGAATGTTTACGAGGAAAAGAAATCGGGAATATGAAGAAAAAGGAAACATTCAGAGCCTTCAGAGAAGGGCGTTACTCAATGTTTCTGCAGTCCTGTATAACAAACCTTTTGCTGAAAAGTAAAAGCTTTGGGGGGGGGGGAAACAGTGAGAAAAGAAGTTACAAGTGGAAAGCAACACTGAACTCTCTGGAAAGTCCAGGCCAAGATGGCAATGCAATCCAGAAAGACTGCTGTAATTGCATTGGACAATGATGCTTCTCCAGACTATAGCAAATATATCTAAAAGAAGGGTTGTTTCTGAAAGAAGCAGTGCTCCATTCCTTCCTCAAGAAACCATATTGGATCCCTTAGATTAGGACAATTTTCATCCAGTCCCCGCCCCTATTGAGGAAAGTTATAGAGAAGGTGATTGGCCTCCATGTCCTGAAGGAAGCAGATTATCTGAACCTGTCCAATCGGGTTTCAAATCAAAGGATCGTATTGAGACAGCTTTGGTCATATCCTGATGACCTCTAGTGGGGTTGGGATGGGGTGGTGCATCCACCCTAACATTCCTTCATTACTCTGTGGTCTTTAATATTGTTGACTGCGATATCCTTCTGGTTTAGCCTATCAAGAATTGGGGACTTGTTCACTGTTCTCCATTGTTCCAGTTGGTGTTGGGGGAGAGTGATCTGGTCTGAGACCTCTGCTTTGCAGGGTGCTTCAGGACTACAGTCTCTTTCTTCTTCTTTTTCATATCTTCATGAAGCCATTGGGAGAAGTTATCTGTCAGCACAGGGTATAGTATCAACAATAGGGAACTATTAACTCTATGTGATAATCTGTAATGAATATCTTTTCCTAGATTCTTATTGTTTTGATTTTATTCTGATGGGTCAGGGAGTAAAAATCGGTAGAGGTTTTTATTTTAGCATTGCAGCCTGATTCATTTGAATTTTTAAAAGTTTAATATTTTTTTTAAAAAAACTGATATATTTAAAAACTTAATCTTATATGTGGGGCCCTTGTCAAATGGGCCTTCACTTAAAGTTTTTGCTTTGGATACCTCCAAGTCCAACATTTAGAAACTGTTGAAGAAAATGTGATCCATTGAAAATATTGAATGTTTACTTTTTATACAGCATTTGGGATCCTTCAATGGCCTAAGAAAATTTGTCTAAAATGAAAGTTCAGGTAGTCAACATCCATTAGAAAACTTTTAATGCTGGAAATAAAAATGCACTATCAATTTTATAATTTTGATTATCTCAGCAGACATACAAATACACATAAAATATTTATTAAACTTCGATATTTATTTAAAATTTGTTCTTCATGTTTTTTTATAAATGTCAAGGAAATAAATATGCTTCTAGTCTTTGAGCTTTATGTTTTTATTAACCAGAGGCAACTATTGGACAATTTCAGTGAAAAGAACAAAAATCAGTAACTTTCAAAAGGCTTGTTTCTTAGATATAGTAAGTTAATTTATGAAGAAAGCTATGTCTCTAAAAACAATTATTATATACAATTTACTCTTTGTGAATAGGTCTGCTTATTTTTTTTTAAAAAAAATATCCCATGTAATAAATGTAACTGGTGAATTAGCCAGAGACTTAGGTAATTCTAGGTTCTATCAATTCTTATGTAATTTTAGACTCAACTGAAATTTAAATGGAAATTTGTATTACTTAAATGGGTTACTTTGAAGGAACTTTTCAATGGCAAAATGCAGTGTTTCAAAACAACACCATGCTGTGTTACTCTTAGTGGATCTTCTGCCATCAGATCGTATCCTGTTTGTATGTACTTGTTTTGCACAGTAGGTGTGATTGCCCAAGAATAAAAGTTACATCTACTGACACTTTATTAATTTATACATTAATAAAGGTGCAAGAGCTTTGTTTTTGCATGTTGTTGTTAATTGCGAAGTCGTGTCCGACCCATCGCGACCCCATGGACAACGTTCCTCCAGGTCTTCCTGTCCTCTACCATCTTCTGGAGTCCATTTAAGTTCACACCTACTGCTTCAGTGACTCCATCCAGCCATCTCATTCTCTGTCGTCCCCTTCTTCTATTGCCCTCAATCTTTCCCAGCATTAGGCTCTTCTCCAGTGAGTCCTTCCTTCTCATTAGGTGGCCAAAGTATTTGAGTTTCAACTTCAGGATCTGGCCTTCTAAAGAGCAGTCGGGGTTGATCTCTTCTAGGACTGACCGGTTTGAACGCCTTGCAGTCCAAGGGACTCGCAGGAGTCTTCTCCAGCACCATAGTTCAAAGGCCTCAATTCTTTGCGCTCAGCCTTTCTTATGGTCCAACTTTCACAGCCATACATTGCAACTGGGAAAACCATGGCCTGGACTATACGCACTTTTGTTGGCAGGGTGATGTCTCTGCTTTTTAGAATGCTGCCTAGATTTGCCATAGCTTTCCTCCCCAGGAGCAAGCGTCTTTTAATTTCTTGGCTGCAGTCCCCATCTGAGGTGATCTTGGAGCCCAGAAAAATAAAATCTGTCACTACCTCCATTTCTTCCCCATCTATTTGCCAGGAATTGAGAGGGCCGGATGCCATGATTTTGGTTTTCTTAATGTTGAGTTTCAAGCCAACTTTTGCACTCTCCTTCTTCACCCGCATCAAGAGGCTCTTTAGTTCCTCTTCACTTTCTGCCATTAGAGTGGTATCATCTGCATATCTTAGGTTGTTGATATTTCTCCCGGCAATCTTAATTCCAACTTTTGATTCATCTAGCCCTGCCTTTCTCATGATGTGCTCTGCATATAAGTTAAATAGGCAGGGCGACAGTATACAGCCTTGCCGGACTCCTTTTCCAATTTTGAACCAATCAGTGGTTCCGTGTTCGGTTCTCACTGTTGCTTCTTGACCCACATATAGGTTTCTCAAGAGACAAATGAGATGGTCTGGTACTCCCATCTCTTTAAGAACTTGCCACAATTTGTTGTGATCCACACAATCAAAGGCTTTTGCATAGTCAATGAAGCAGAAGTAGATGTTTTTCTGGAACTCCCTAGCTTTCTCCATGATCCAGCGTATGTTGGCAATTTGATCTCTAGTTCCTCTGCCTCTTCGAAATCCTGCCTGTACTTCTGGTAGTTCTCGATCCACATACTGCTGGAGTCTAGCTTGTAGGATTTTAAGCATAACTTTACTAGCATGTGAAATGAGTGCAATGGTGCGATAGTTTGAACATTCTTTGGCATTGCCTTTCTTTGGAATTGGAATGTAAACTGACCTTTTCCAATCCTGTGGCCACTGTTGAGTTTTCCAAATTTGCTGGCAAATTGAGTGTAGCACTTTTACTGCATCGTCTTTTAAGATTTTGAATAGCTCAGCTGGAATACTGTCACCTTCCACTAGCTTTGTTGTTGCTCAGATTTTCTAAGGCCCATTTCACTTCACATTCTAGGATGTCTGGTTCGAGGTCAGTGACCATCTCATTGTGGTTATCTGGGATGTTAAGCTCATTCTTGTATAGTTCTTCTGTGTAGTTTTGCCATCTCTTCTTAATCTCTTCTGCCTCTGTTAGGTCCCTGCCATTTTGGTCCTTTATCATGCCCATCTTTGCATGAAACGTTCCCTTCATATCTCCAATTTTCTTGAAGAGATCTCTGGTCCTCCCTATTCTGTTGTTTTCTTCTATTTCTTTGCACTGTTCATTTAAGAAGGCATTCTTATCTCTTCTAGCTACTCTCTGGAATTCTGCATTCAATTGGGTGTATCTTTCTCTTTCTCCTTTGCCTTTCGCTTCCCTTCTTTCCTCAGCTATTTGCAAAGCTTCCTCAGACAGCCATTTTGCTTTCTTGCATTTCTTTTTCTTTGGGATGGTTTTAGTTGCTACCTCTTGTACAATGTTGCGAACTTCCATCCATAGTTCTTCAGGCACTCTGTCTATCAGATCCAGTTCCTTAAATCTATTTGTCACCTCTACTGTATATTCATCAGGAATATGATTTAGTTCATACCTGAGTGGCCTAGTGCTTTTCCCTACTTTTTTCAATTTAAGCCTAAATTTTGCAACGAGAAGCTCATGATCTGAGCCACAGTCAGCTCCTGGTCTTGTTTTTACTGACTGTATAGAGCTTCTCCATCTTTGGCTGCAGAGCACATAGTCAATCTGATTTCTATGTTGACCGTCTGGTGATGTCCATGTGTAGAGCCGTCTCTTGGGTTGTTGGAAAAGAGTGTTTGTTATGACCATCGTATTCTCTTGACAAAATTCTATTAGCCTGTGCCCTGCTTCATTTTGTACTCCAAGGCCAAACTTGCCTGTTATTCCGGTTATCTTTTGGCTTCCTACCTTAGCATTCCAATCCCCCATGATGATAAGGACATCATTTTTTGGTGTTAATTCTATAAGGTGCTGTAGGGCTTCATAGAACCGGTCAATTTCATCCTCTTCAGCACCAGTGGTTGGGGCATAGATTTGGACTACTGTGATATTGAATGGTTTGCCTTGGATTCGAATAGAGATCATTCTGTCATTTTGAGGATTGTATCCCAGTATTGCTTTTCCTATTCTTTTATTGACTATGAAGGCTACTCCATTTCTTCTGAGGGATTCTTGCCCACAGTAGTATACCTGATGGTCATCTGAGTTAAATTCACCCATTCCTGTCCATTTTAGTTCGCTGATTCCTAAGATGTCGATGTTCAGTCTTGTCATCTCTTTTTTGACTACGTCTAGCTTGCCTTGATTCATGGATCTTACATTCCAGGTTCCTATGGAGAAAAAATCTTTACAGCATTGGACTTTCCTTTCACCACCAGATATATCCACAGCTGAGCGTCCTTTCGGCTTTGGCCCAGTCGCTTCATTCTTTCTGGCGCTACTAGTACTAGCCCTCTGCTCTTCCCCAGTAGCATATTGGACACCTTCCGACCTGAGGGGCTCATCTTCCAGCGTCATATCTTTTTTCCTTTTAGTACTGTCCATGGGGTTTTCATGGCAAAGATACTGGAGTGGTTTGCCATTTCCTTCTCCAGTGGATCACATTTCGTCAGAACTCTCTGTTTTTGCATACAAATCATCTATTTGCATCTGGCAAAGTACAGGTGGTCCTCATTTAGTAACCACAATTGGGACCAGCAACTCAGTCATTAAGTGATGGGGTCACTAAGTGAAACCGTGACTGTGCTTATAATCTTATTTCAGGTTTACAGACCTGTAACATTCATAAATATGAGATTGGCTGTAAAGTTACCTTTTCGTCATGGTTGGAGTTGAACAATTGCTGTCTGAGATGGTTGCAAAATGAGGATTACCTGTATTTAGATTTATAATTCAGGTATTATTGAATTGCTCTTCCTGACATTTCTCACATTTGATTATCTGACTGGTGCTGCTTGGAGATATAGTTTGGCCATATCCTGAGACCCACAGATTCCTCACACATATGCCATTAAAACAGGTCCATTCATAAATCATATATATTATGAAGAGTTGCTTCATTCTTTTGGGCATCTGTAATTTATTTGTTTGTTTAAAATAAAAAGTGGATTATTGGTCTGGAGCACTTGGGAACAGGACAGGCTATAAATCTTAAATTAAGTAGCACAGAAGTCCCTCCCCCAAATACAATGTTTAATGTTGTAAGCTGGCGGCAAATAAATTTAATAAATAAATTTAATAATTAATAATTAACTAGTTAAATAATCTAAATTTTGGATGTAATAATATACATACATATATGCGTGTATGTATACATACAGTACACACACACACAAATATAAATAAAATGAACACCAGCGTAGTAAAACTATAAAAGTTTAATTAAAAAGCGCCAAGCTTTCGCCGTCCCTGCTGGCATCATCAGGGCTAGAGCGCCAGAAAGTGTGAGAGTTTTTTTATAGGCAAGTCAGAGTCTGCGCCCGGCTCCTCGATCTCGTCACCGGGCCTAATTGATTCAACTGCGCTTGATTGGTTTGCTTCCTCCTATTCCTCTTAGTTACGTGTGTGTTGTCGTCTCTCCTCCTTTCTTTCGATTCTGGGATGGGTGGGATAACTCCCCTACCGTTCAAATTATCTCTGTTCCTCAACCCATCCTCCCCATCAGGTTTGAGTGGTAATTTACACCTCCCCTTCCTGGTGTTCATTTTATTTCTTGATATGAATACTCCCAGGGTTCATATTTTTAGCATTATTAACTATATACACATACATACATACATACATACATACATACATACATACATACATATAGGTCTTTGGTTGTTCGGGTTTTCTCCCGCGTAAAATTGGAAGTGTCTTGGCAACGTTTCGACGAAGTCACATTCGTCATCTTCCTGAAGATGACGAATGTGACTTCGTCGAAACGTTGCCAAGACACTTCCAATTTTACGCGGGAGAAAACCCGAACAACCAAAGACCTATATACAAATACCCGCGAAAACCTCAGAAAACATATATATATATATATATATATATATATATATATATATATATATATATATATATATATATATATCTGAGGTACATACATACATATATACATATATACCAAAGACCTACATATATACATACATACATACTTGTTTTCTGAGGTTTTCACGGGTGTTTGTATATACCAAAGACCTACCGACATACATACATATACATATACATATATATAGGCCTTTGGTTGTTCGGGTTTTCTCCCGCGTAAAATTGGAAGTGACTTGGCGACGTTTCGATGAAGTCCCATTCGTCATCTTCAGGCTGGTGTTTTCAGCTTCGTGCTTCGAGGAGCAATGTACATATACATATACATATATATGAAAGTGCTTTATGTTGTTGCAAGTTGATCCAACATGTAAGAGTTATTTTACCTTATATAAGGATTGTCCTGAAACTCTTTCTTTAAAAAATGAAAATCTTTAATTCTTTGCTAAGCCAGGTTTTGGAGGGATCCCCGATGTCACATCCAGAGAGATGTGTTCAAATGAACAATTAAACTGTTCTGAATGAATCATGTTTGCATTGAGTTTCTCTTGTGTATGTAATAACAAGTTTAAAGAACTGGCAGTGATTCAGCCTAGCTCTGCTGGAGAGCCAAATTTAATATGATTATACTATTTGGAATGGAGGGGGGAGATTGATTTTTTTTTCTTTTCTTTTTTCTTTTTGGTAATAAAGAGAAAATTAGTGTTCAGGCAAATAACAAGAAATATGAGAAAAAAAATCAAATTAAACCTTTATTTGAAATGCACTCTAGGCTGACAGAAAAGATTAGGCTGCCTGTATAGTGTTACAAGTTGCAATATAATAAAATCTGAAATATTTTATAGCCTGTCCTCTTTCTCTATGTTACAAAATTTTGGCAGCCAACAGTCCTATTTCTTGCAGGCTGCATCAGATTGAAAAGTATATTTCCAAGAAGCCAAACCATGGAGAGCAAATACATCATGTTGTATTGTTTAATATGCTCCAACGGAGTTCTTTCTCTCTCCTTGCTATCTCTTATTCTTCATTCAGTGCTTGCAGATTTCCTTCACCTTCCAAAGCTGTGTACTGAAGTCCTGTAGGAATAGCTAGAAATATATCCATTTTCTTAAAAATATCCTTGTTGACAGATCAATGCTAAAGCATAAGTGTAGCTTTTCAAAAGGAAAAATTTGATCCCAGAGTCAGTTTGTGATAAAGGAACATCTGCAGGGTGAGAGAGTACTCTGCAGAATATATATGAAATGTTGCATTATTCCTCCCCATCCAGAGCAATAAAATTTGTATCCATCAAATCGCAACAGATTGCTATACACCTGTTGGAAGAACCAGTGATCTACTTAACTCTTGGAGATCAATAGACCTTCATTTCAAATATGGGAATTTAATAAGTAACCGTGTAAAACAGATAGTAAGGGCTTATGAGTATATCGACCTCTGTTGCAATGTAATGTGTCCTATTGCTCAGGAAATCAATATTCCCGTTAGAAAACAAAACAAAATCAGGAGAAGCCTTGGAAGTCAGATGATTTTTCTCTTGGGCAGCCAAGTCAAAATGGCAATAATGTCACATTGTCCAGTAATTAGATGGGAGAAAGAATGTGCCCCTAACAGATCTAGGTGATCAGTAGGACCTGGATACTTCAGTGTCCCTGACAGTATCATCCTTGGATGGGTCATTGAGATTTAGTAGAGTGTTTATACCATAAAATATGCATTAAAGAGAAGAGGCAAACTATAATTTAGAATTCTGAACACCTGCTTCAGGCTATCTCGGCAGTGAGTTGGGGATGACATGGAGATGATGTCCATTAAAAAAAAAGATTCACTAGACAAGAAGCAAATCTTGAAGATGAGCCTTGGATACAGTGGAAGATTCAAGCTTCTCATGTTCCTAAGATGCAGCGTATTATCCCAATTTTTCCATAAATTAGTTCTGAATGCTTTCTAAAAGTGAATTGTTAATATTTAATTAACATCCCAAACAATCATAGTTATTGCTATGACATTACCTAATTTGACTGCTTCCCATGGGATGGGCTACTGTACAGATCAAGACCAATAACAATGATTTACTAAATACAGTCACAGTTAAAAATAATAAAGTCATTTGCAAGGTAGTAGTTAGAAGGACATTGGGTCTGTTTTGAGAAATTGTAATGACTGGCATTGAGGAACACACTTTAGATACTAAAGTAGTGTAATTTTTTTTACAGAACAGATAGAAGAATTTTTTTTCAGTTGTTTTTCCAGGTTTCATATTGTTGGGGAGATTTTTTTCAGTAAATATATTTCTACAAACTCACATTCCCACTTTGAAAAATAATAAAAAGGTCCATTCGTTCTTAGCTTTATGTTCTATCAGATATTGTCTTTCTCCTCTTTCTCCTCCATTCCCCACTGTGCACTTATTTATGTTGCTGCTAGTAAACCTTGAGTAACAACCTAAGTGAAAGTATGTGCTGGGATTTCCATATTGGACATGGATGAATATATGTTCTGTTTTCCTTTAAAGTTTTGTGAATTACCTTCAGTTCTTCACAAAGTAGAAACAGGCAGAGCATTTTATTGATACTGTTTATCAAATACGTAAATTAAATCCTTCCCTTGTGCCATAGTTTAGGATTTTGTGCTAGGTAAGTTTCTGTGCAAATGTCTATGGAGATTCTCAGTCATGGTTGTCCCAAAGATACTTTTTCAAAAGGCAACTGGACTTTCTTGGTTTTTTCCATGAAAATGTTTCACTTCTCATCCAAGAAGCTTCTTCAGTTGGATTTCTGTGCAAACTTTCTATTTCTTTTTCTTCTTGTAATGCAGATAATTATCCTGTTTCCCAACCTTTTTTGCTCTGTGGAAGTTGTCCCGTATAATCCATTTAATTTGATTGGAGCTTTGGGAAATGTGTTAAGAGTCCCAGTTTTGCTCTTTAACTAAAATATGAATGTGCATCATCTTGTATCAAAAGAAGGCAAATCATAAGCAAACCAGATTATTTATATAATAAGGTTTTATCTATTTTCTTCAGTTCAAAGAAATACATGAAAAATATCAACAGGATTTTGTTGTTGTTGTAGTCCTAGAACTAATAGCTTAGTACTTCAGCTAGAGAGCTCTTCAAATAGATGCTTTTCCTCTGCACAGATTACACTCCATTCTGTTAAGAAAACACAGTAGCAGCATTCGATTAAATAGTCAGAAATTAGCCCAGTGGTTTATTTCGATGCATGCATTTTATGATTTTGGTTGTGAGCTGCCTTGGGCTATTATAAGGCAAGGCAAGACATAAAAAGATTTGCACAAATAAAGGAAGAATATATTGGATCAATCTGCAACTAATGGAACTGAGATGGATTCTGAGATAAGTTTGAGAATCATTCCAGATGAGGAAGGATTACATTTCATTCATGTTGCATTGATAAGTTTCTTAAATGTTGGATAGAATGTTGGATTATAGAAGACTGTAACCAGTGTTTCTCAACTTTGGCAACTTTAAGAAATATGGACTTCAACTCCCAGAATTCTGAGAGTCGAAGTCCACGTCTTCAGGTTGTTAAGGTTGAGAAACATTGATCTACTACACTGTTCTATGATCCAACTTTCTGTCCAATATTTGAGAAACTTATTAATGCAACATGAATGAAATGTAATCCTTCCTCATCTGGAATGATCTCAGAATCCATCTCAGTTCCAATAATTTATTTTAGAGGACCAGGGACCGCATTCTTCAGCACAACACTCTTTGTTATGTTTTCCTGTTCCTATTTACACATTCTAAGCCTTAAATAATCTGATAATTGTATTGAAGAGAAAGGCAATGCATTTAAAAGCCAGTGATTTGATCTGATAAAATAACACCAATGAAAGAAAAAAAACACAAATTTAATAATAGCAATGTTTTGTAGCTTTTGTCTTCTCTAGGAGGTGAGAATTGAAGTTCCCTGGGAAGTTCATACAGTATTCTTTGCACTGTGAGAAGCTGACAGCAATAGCTCACTGCACATTATATATTTATATTCTTGCAGATATAACAGATAAATTAGAAAAGGGCATCTGTGATTTATTGCATTTGGCAATACGATCTTTTTTTTTTTAAAGTATTTACAGTCTCAGGACTGTATATGTCTTTCTTAATAAGTAATATATCAGCTGAGTCCTGTCAAGTTCCATAGAAAACTCCAGAATGTGATTTACTGGGTTAATTACTGCCTTGCAGCTTCATACTGCTAAGCCTGAAATTACAATCGCATTCTAAAGTTGATTTAAGAATATTCATCGGTTAGACTACAGCACAGCTTATTATGATTAATGCAATAAAATATTTATTGCATATTATATTTCATTCCTTTGTTTTTCTGTTTGCCTCCAATGACAATGTACAAAAGCCAAGATATAGCAATTGGAATAAAACTAGATGTGATACTTGCAGCATGTCCATCTTTATACAAGAGGTCAAGGCTCCCATACATCTCTGTTTATAGTACAGGGAATCTTCAACTTACAACAATTTGTTTAATGATTATTCAAAGTTACAACAGCACTGAAAAAAAAAGACTTATGACCCATTTTTCACATTTATGACTGTTGCAGCATCCCCATGTTCATATGATCAAAATTCAGATGCTTGGCAACTGACTCTCATATTTATGACGGTTGCAGAGTCCTGGGGTCATGTGATCACCTTTTATGACCTTCTTTTTCATAAAAGTTTTATTACTTTTTAAGAATTGCAGTCTTTAGTGCTTAGTAAACAACATGTTGTCTGGGTTCAGATATATAATATTGACTTCTTCAATATAAATCTGTTCAATACTACACAATCCAGTATTTTTTCCCCTGATCCTCCTTTCTTTTCCATACTTTTACCATTTTCCCCTCATTACACAGTTACAATTTTTGGTACTGTTAACGTATACAGAATTAAATATAAGCATCTTCATCATATTTTACTAATGTCATACAAATAATATCAATTCGTAAATCAATATTGTCAATTCATTAATCAATATTCTGTTTTTCCTGTTTTTGTTTTTAATTTCCCCTCAGTATTTGAAATATATTTATCAGTTATGATTTTTCTCAATATTAATTACATTTATATAGCTAAAAATTTTATTCATATCAATCTTCTTCATATTTCCCATATCAAAAGAAAAAGAAAAAGAAAAAAAATGCTATCTTAGTTCTAAATCATATCTTTCATTATAAAAGTCTAATTATATGTAAGAGTCATCCGTTCTTTTAATCTTATTCAAACAAGTATTTAAACATATAATGCCCTCTGTAAAAGGTCAAATCTTCTGTTTTTTAAATCTGACTCTTTCTTTCTTTGCCAAGTAGCTTTCCAAGCCAGGGCAATTAGATCACCCAGGAATTTTCTTTCTATTTTTGTAAAAATTGCTTGGCATGAGAAAGACAATTTAGGTAGGGTATTTTTTGGGTGGGGAATTCTGCCCATTTATATTCCTTAAACAACTCCCAGTTCCTTTCTCCCTCCATTTCTCTTTTCATTCCCTGTCTCCCAGGTTGTGACATTTCCCCTAACAACTCTATATTCCATTTTTTAAAATCTTCTTCCTTGCCATCAGATATATTTTGCAGACCTAAGAGGTAAAAAATCTTTTGCATTTTCATTGTTATAGCTAAGTCTTGCAGTATTTTGTTTGTATATTGTCTTTTATATTTTCCTTCTTTTATCTCTTCTGTCTCTAAATCCATTTCCTCTGTTTCGTCTTCTGATTTCTGGTTTATTTGTTCATACTTTGTAGTCGTTATCTGAGAACTTTCTAGTTGTAGATTTAATTTGGAGATTTGCTCGTTTATATTGTCTAAATTGTTTTTAGTCTCATTATGATTCTTTTTATGTTCTCTTTGCATTCAACAATTGTTTGGTGAATTAGTTGTAGCTTGGAATATATTTCTTTCTGAAAGGTGTTTTTATTTTTTCTTGAGGCATTATTCCTGGAGATCCTCTAGTACAGTGGTTCTCAACCTTTCTAATGCCGTGACCCCATAATACAGTTCCCCATGTTGTGGTGACCCCCAATCACTTATACATCACCGGGTGCCAGGGGCGTGGTCAAAGAAAAGGGGGAAAAATGGTGGACAGCCTTGTTTGGCGACCCCCGTGAAATGCTCCTTCGACCCCAAATGGGGTCCCGACCCACAGGTTGAGAACCACTGCTCTAGTATCACCAGTCTCGGTAAGAGTAGATAAAAGTTTCCTCTAGTTTTCTAGTCTTTATATGTATCCTTTATAATCCAATAGATTCCAAAGTATAGGTTCAGTCCTGAAAGCAATATTTTATAGTGATCCTTTGTCTCAAGTATCCAAACATTGTCAATCAGGCAAGGTTGTAATCCACAATGTTCGAAGTCTTCAAAATGTTCAACCATCTCTGAAAGCAGCTCAAAAGTCTCTCCCAGCCAGGCATAGTCCAAGGTCAAATTTTTCTTTCTCTCCCGCTAGCTCTTGAAGTTAAAAGTCCAAGCTCAGTAGGTATTTATAATCCAAGGTCAGGGTGATAAGTATGCCAAAATATTTTCCTTTATTGCCAGCTGTTCTCCCAAGCTAGGAATCACCCAGCAGCCAGGAAGCAAATTATAGTGCTATACACAAATCCACCACTAGATGTCATTCCAAGTCCATTTTCCACTCTTAAAACAAAGGATTGATTTCTTATATTTAGCCTCAATGTTTTTTTTTCAAAGAGAAAATCTTAACAGTTATCTCAGTTCTCAGATTTATCAAAACTATAGCTTTATCTTACTTCCACTTCAGCATTGTATGTTTCTATCCCCCATAAAATTAAAATGCCGCTTCCATTTACATTTGGAGGTTTTTAGCTTCTTGGAAGCATTTCCCAGAAAATTCAGTTGTAAAATAGTAAAGAAAGGATCAATATTCTCACCAGTTCCAAACATGCTGTTTACAATGTATTAATTGGTGCTTTTTTCTTCTTTGGTTGTCAGCAGTTAATGGCCAGCCACAGGAATGTAGCCGGTCTTTCCCCTGCCAGTTTGGAGGGCTTTCCTTGGATTGAATGGAAAGATTGCTGTCTCTTCATGATCAACAAGGCACCCCTCCTCTTCATCGCCTCTTTGGGGCAATTTTAGACCCTTTTTAGGGCCCCCAGTATGGCGAAATCAGGCATGGAAGGCAGAGCCCTGCCTTCCTGCGTCCCATCCCGCCACAACGCAAACCGGAAGTCACCTTTTGTGACCTGATGAGCAAAGTCAATGGGGAAGCCAGATTCACTTAACAACTATGTTACTAACTGAACAACTGCAGTGATCCATTTCAGAACTGTGGCAAGAAAGGTCGTAAAATGGGGAAAAACTCACTTAACAAATTTCTTTAGCAACAGAAATTTTGAGCTTAATTGTGGTTGTAAATCAAGACTACTCATAATCTATGAAGTATTTATTTACAAGAGAGTTATTATCCCTTTGGAATTTAACATAGAGTCATTCAATCATTGCCCAGTCAGCTATCATATTAGAAATGATCCATGGGTTTGGACAAGGGAAAATTGTCATAAATCAATAGAAAGTAAGGTGGTATTCATTTCCTTTTCCTTTGTTCTCCCCCAATTTCTTTACTTGTTTTGTTGGTTTGCATTCATAAAATAAAAGTTTGGAGACAAAACCTGCTGCTTTGTGGTAGGAAGGCTTTCCCAATGCTTTTTTATGTTGTTGTTTTTCCTTAAAACTTTTCTTCTACTACTTTTGATCTTGTAAGTGGAAAACCAGGTGGATCAGAGAAGTATTTCATTGAAAATAAAGGCAAGGGAAAATTGGTTAAAAAGCTCCTTTCTTTAAACCAAATTAACTTCTTTTGTTGCATAAACAACTACAACAAAAACCCTCTACCAGTACGTGGTTGGCGGAATTTGACATAATCCAGTTTTCAGTTGTAGTCTTGCCGTAACCCTGCTTCTAATTATTAATTTATTTAGAAATCTTTATTTTGGGTTCTATTTCTATTTTCTATTCTATTCTATTTTCTTTTCTACTCTATTTTATTATCTTGTCATCTTTCACATCTTCTTGTCTTTCCTACTACATTCTCGTATTAGTATCTTGTGATTTATCACTTGTTTGTATCTTGCGATTTATGATTGTATCTTATGATTTATGATCAATGACTTACCTCTTTGTAGTTTGTATGTACACTGAGACCTCCCCCCCCCAGATAAATTCCTTATGTGTCCAATCACACGGCCAATAAAGAACATTCCATTCCATTTACCTCAAGGTTATTACAATAAATCAGAACTATTTAACCACATGGACTCACAATATTATAAAATAAAACAATTAAAATCCATTAAAATGAAACAAAAGGAGTCAGATAAAATGTAATTGCTTTATGAATCAGCAGATATATATAAGAAAGGATCCGCTGAGATAAAATGGTATTTATTATGTGGCAAAATTCAGCTAAATACAGTAGTTGTAATTGGTAGAGTTATTGGTAAGGTCTGTCCTTGGTTGAGATTGTATAGAAGAAGTTAACCCTAGTTGAATCCTGACAAAAACTTCAAGAAATTGGGACATTTTTATCTGACTTAAGCAATTATTCCTCCTACTTTTTTAATTAGCTGCTATCATGCTCCTTGAGAAAAATGTTTCACTCCCATGACATTCACTCAAACTAATGTCAGTTTTGCCGATCTCAGTAACTTTTTAAAATAAATTATTTGGATTAAAAAAAGAAAGCCATCCCCCTCACAAATTTATACATTTAATAGCTAAAATAATTATCCTTTCCAATGTCTCCGTGAAACTTCTAATATGAGTGTAGAATGGGATCTCAATATTCCACTCAATCAAGTTCCTCCTCAAGAGCCTTTTTATCAAGGCTTTCAGCTCCTAGGAGAGTAGCCATGGAATCCCAACTGCCCATGATAATTCAGCATTATCATCTCAGTGTTGAAGACCAAGATAATGCTTCATTTACCTGATTTATCACTTTCTTCTTGATGATTATTTGGCCATTTCCAGCAGATAGGTCATTTGTATGTCTGATGTACAGAGACCAACTAGAGCTATAACTGTTTTTTTTCAATGCTCATCTGCGCATTCAAAAAATCCACAGATCTTTTCTTAAAATGCCTCCCTTGGTAGGTATTCCTAAGTTTTGCAAGATTGCAAGAGCTTTGAAGTAGGAAACTGAAAGAAGAAAAATGGAGCATCTTAGAAGCTTCTTGACTAAAAATCCATCTTAACTCTTCAAGGTTTTGAAATGAGTCTCTATACAGGTGTATTACCTGAGCAGGGGGTTGGACTTGATGACCTCCAAGGTCCCTTCCAACTTTATGATGATGATGATGATGATGATGATGAACTGAAGTTCCAGATAAACAACCTGGGCTTTTTTTTGCCAGAAGATTCAATGGTTTCCTAGTTACACGAGATCTTTAATTCATAAAAGATATAATATCCTCACTGCAGATGCATCATTCATCTTTACTAGACAAGAATAAGAAGCTATAACATATTTGATTTATGTTGTGACAAGCCCTTCCATAAAGATGTGATGACTGTTTAGCACATTTCACGCTGATGTCTAAACAGGACCCTGTTTGGAATGGTACTTTGTCAGTCAAAATTCTGATGATGTGAAAAGCTACAAAATAATTGCTGGATGTGTATAAAATACTCTGATGTACAGACATTCTGGAGGCATAGATGCCGAAGCACAAAATTATAGTCACTAAAATGATATGGTGCAATTATATTTGCATTGACCAAATTTGCAGACTTTGCTTCTCTGTGTGAGCAAATGTTTCCTTAAAATTAAAACATACTGATTCTGCACATGATTACATACTATTGGACAATTTTGGGCATGCTATGGTATGCCCACATAACACTACTGTTTTCATGATCTACACTAGCTTTTGGTGGGCTTCCAGATACAATTTATGGTGATGGTTATCAGCTAGAAAGCTCTTCAGGGCAAGGACTATTTCCTTACAGGACAGCCTCTCTGGATTGTTTTTCATGCTTTTTAAAATTCATTTATTTATTAAATTGATATGCCTTCCATCTCCTGTTGAAACAGGTCTGGGTAGCTTACAAAATGATAAAAGAATAAATATAAAAGCAAGTAAAATGAGTAAGAATTAAGTAGAGACTAAAAACCAAGAGGGTGAACAATATGGGAGTAGATTCTTCTCTTAGGTTTCTTTTAAGAAGCAGTGTTATTTAGTGGAACTGAAAAGTCAGCTAGCTCTGTCATGGTGCCTGCCATATGAGGAACATTCCATCTGTGATCCTGCTGGCTTTCAGTAAAGTTTTAAAGACCTGGCTGTTCATCCAAGGCTAAGGCTAGAATGTGTAGTAAGCTTGATTTGTATGATAGTAGTTTGTATATTTTTGGACTTTTGAGTCAATTCTTGGCATAGTATTGAATTGGTATTTTCTTATTTTATTTATTTGTGTGAATGTTTATGTTTAAAATTGTTGTCAGACAGCTAGAATCATGTGCTGAGATGGTGGCTGTATAAGTAAAATAAATAAACAAATTCATGTTCGTATCAACCCATATGAGGTTTTTCAATACGATTAAGTCATATTTGCTAATGAACAGGAACAACCCTTTGTGCATGATAATAATGTTGCTATATAAATAGTTCTCCATTAAGATCTTATGCAGCAAGAATGATAATATTACCAAAAGAAACATGTGATACTATGTACATATCTTAGGACTTTAGTTCAATAGGACTTACAACATTATGTAAGTATATAGTATTTCAACATGATGGGTACCACTAGTTAGCTATTATTTCTGAATGAGGTACAGGGAAAGTTACGTGTTACTTTCTATACTAATTTATTCTAATTTTATTGGCTATAGAAATATTTCTATGGATGGTTACTTAGTCCTTTATTAGTCTTTTCAGTGAACTTTAATCCCAAATATATATGTATAGGTTTGTACCCACAGAGCATATCCCTCTGGAAGTTTTCTTGGAAATAGCCGGGGCAAAAATGTACATATATGAGACTGTATTACAGTTTTCATAATATATAATATGATGTACATATACTTCCAGTAATATAAAGACAGTGGGAAACCCATTAATAGCCATTGGAAAAATATACAGTATTTCAATATATGCCAGTACATTGTTCTTATTCCAACATACGGTGCAAGTAATCCTTAATTTGCAACCATTAGTTTAGTGACTGTTTGAAGTTACAGCAGCACTGAAAAAAGTGATTTATGACCACTTTTCACACTTAACAACCGTTGCAACATCCTCATGGTCTCATGATCAAAATTTGGACACTTGGCAACTGGTTCATATTTATGACGGTTGCAGTGTCCCAAGGTCAGTTGATCACATTCTGACATGCAAACTCAATGGGGAACTTAACTTAACACCTGTAGTGATTCACTTAACAAGTGTAGCAAGAAAGATCAAAAAATGGGGCAAAGCTAACTTAACCGTCTCGCTTGGCGACAGAAATTTGGGCTCGGTAGTGGTCATAAGTCACGGACCACCTATATTCAGAATATAATATGAGTCCTTTGTAGGTAAACCTGCAGTCATTTTCTCTACGTCTGTGCTAAGTCCTGAAGCGTGTAGCTCTGTGTACATCTCCATCATCCAAATTCAGAGAAGATGCATTCTCATGGAAGATACTATTTCAAACACGGAAGTGGCTTAAGAGAAGTCAGCGTGTAAAAAAGATGCCGAGACTCCAGAAAGAGTACAGAGAAGAGCAACAAAGATGATTAGGGCACTGGAGGCTAAAACATATAAGGAACGGTTGCTAGAATTGGGTATGTCTAGTCTAATGAAGAGAAGGACGAGGGTTGACATCATAGCAGTGTTCCAGTATCTAAAGGGCTTCCACAAAGAAGAGGGAGTCAAGCCATTCTCCAAAGCGCCTGAAGGCAGGAGAAGAAGCAACGGATAGAAACTAATCAAGGAGAGAAGCAACCTAGAACTAAGGAGAAACTTCCTGACAGTTAGAACAATTAACCAGTGGAACAACCTGCCTCCAGAAGTGGTGAATGCTCCAACACTGGAGGTTTTTAAGAAGAGACTGGACAGCCATTTGTCCGAAATGGTATAGGGTTTCCTGCCTGAGCAGGGGATTGGACTAGATGACCTCCAAGGTCCCTTCCAACTTTATTATTATTATTATGGATCATCGCACAGTCAGCCAGATGTTCAGACTGGATTTGGTATTTTGTCCACCTATCGAGTCCTTACCCAGACCTGGGATAGGCAGATGTGGATGTTTGATGGTATTACAGATATCGTCGCAGGATGGAAGCAGTTCCTAGTAAGGCCGCCTTTTGCAATTGACTAATGACGAATTTGTCAATGCCAATGGTTTTCAAGTGGTGCTCCAGTTGTTTTGGGATTGTACCCAAGGCGCCTATGACTGTTGGTACTACCCTTGCTTGCTTTTGCCACAGTCTTTCTATTTCTATTTGTAGGTCTTTGTATTTTGTTATCTTCTCCAGCTCTTTCTCTTCTATTCTGCTGTCTCCAGGCACTCCCACATCCACTATCCAGACTTTTTTGTCTTTCTTATCGACAATTGTTAAATCTGGGGTGTTATGTTGCAGGTGCTTGTCTGTTTGAATTCTGAAGTCCCAGAGCAGTTTAATTTTATCATTTTCTATGACTTTCTCTATTTTATGATCCCACCAGTTTTTGCTTACAGGCAAATGATTTTTTGCAGATCTTCCAATGCACCATTGTTGCTACTTTGTCATGCCGCTGCTTGTAGTCAGTCTGTGCAATCTTCTTGCAACAGCTTACCAGGTGGTCCACTGTTTCTTCAGCTTCTTTGCATAGGTGGCACTTACTGTCTGTTGCTGTCTTCTCAAGGCTTGGTCTTGTACAGCCAGAATTAGTCCCTCGGTCTCTTTCTTCAATTTTCCTGCTCTTAGCCATTGCCAGGTCTTGTTAATATCTGCTTTCCCAGCTATTTTTTTTAATATATTAGCCATGTAGTGCTTTGTCTTCCCATGTCTCTATTCTGTTCTTCATTTGGTCTTTCTTGTAGGCCAGTTTGGTCTCTCCAGTAGTCAGTAAGCCTTCCTGATATACTAATTTCAGTGCATCTTCAATATTGTTCTTCAGATATTCTTCCAAAGCCATTTTTTCTTCTTCAACCATCTGATGTACTTGGAGCATTCCACACCCACCTATTTGCCTTGGTAAAATGTAAATGTCACTATAAAGTCTGTCAATGTCATTATTATTGTTATTGTTATTATTATTATTATTATTATTATTATTATTATTATTATTATTATTATTATTACTGGAACCCATAACAATACCAAGAACTTGTTTTAGAGTGAAAATAGGTCAAACTCCTAAAGCTATTTTAGTCATACCCCCGGATAATAATGCATTTGCGCTGGCTGACTTTATTTGAGAAAAGATTTAATCCTTGTCATAGCGATCAACGTTACATCTAATGTCTAGTCAAAATAGCTGACGCGTAAATTGCACTCCTGTCGACATTTCACAAAGAGCAGGAAGTTAACTGCAATGGAGCAAAGAAAGGAAAATGAGGATTTTTTTTTTGCTTTTGACCTACTTGTCTTGCATTGCACAACTTATGTGCGTCCCTCATCTTCCTGCTGTCAGTGAAGTGAGAAAATCAGACTGCCAGAAGAAATCATTTGGAAAGGCTCTGCCTAGCTTAGAATTCAATAACTGGATTTGCATATACAGGAACATTAATGTGTTTAGTTTAATTGTGGTTTGGGGTATGGCTCATCTCGAGAAAGAAACCAATGTCTGTTTTGGTTGTAGATCACAGGTGAAAATGTAAAACTTGCTTAGGAATCCTGGCTTGTTTTTAATCCTGGCTTGGTATCATCTGGATTTTCATATGCTATGTCATAATGTGGTGTATTTGTTTTTGGGTTAAGAGTATGTACAAGCAAACTGTTGCCATGTAGAAATCAGATTTAGCATTATGCCAACTTAATGACTGAGGCTATCCAAAAGGCAAGATTAAAACCATGACTTGGCATGATGTACAAAGCAACTCATAATGTTCTCACTCTTGGCCTTGATACTGGTAGAAGCACTGGTGAAAACAAACCAGAAAAAATGTCAGAAAAAAATGAAACAACCTGCCTCCAGAGGCGGTGAATGCTCCAACACTGGAGGTTTTTAAGAAGAGACTGGACAACCATTTGTCCGAAATGGTATAGGGTTTCCTGCCTGAGCAGAGGGTTGAACTTGATGACCTCCAAGGTCCCTTCCAACTTTATTATTATTATTATTATTATTATTATTATTATTATTATTATTATTAAAATCATAACTAATTTGATAACCAGCAAGTCTGACTAAAATTAAAATAAATAAAGATGTCTTTAAAAAGCTTCCATGGTTATTAGTGCTGTTGTTATTGTCAGAATATATATGTCGATTGATTTTCAGTGGGGAAAAATTGATTGATTATTGAAAAATTAATTCATTTTTCATTAGGCAGCAACAAGGAGTCTGCTCCTATCTAAGGCTCATCGGGATTTTCACAGCCCAGATGTGGCAGCTCTAAGAAAAGAAATAAAAAAGGAAAAGGAGAAGGAATTAGTTTAAGAAAAACAAACTTAGAACTAGAAGTAGGTTGTATATTTTCATAAGTAGCTTAAAAACAGGTTTTGAAACTATTTAATGAGCCAATTGAATGAATTGTTGATATATTAATTGTTCACTAATTAATTGTTGATTAATGTTAATTAATTGTTAATAGAGCCAGTTTGGTCTAGTAGTGGTTAAGGCATCAGGCTATAGAAAGCAGGAGACCGTGAGTTCAAGTCCTGGCTTAGACATGAAAGCCAGCTGGGTGACCTTTGGCTAGTCACTCTTTCTCAGCCCAAAGGTTGTTATTGTTGTGCGGAAAATAGAAAGAGTAAGATGTGTTGCATATGTTCGCTGCTTTGAATTGTTTGTAAAAATAATAAAGGTGGGATACAAATAAATAAACAAAAATAAAATAAAATATAAAAAACTATATTGAGTATAATTTTATTCTTCTTCATCCAGTTTATTATATCAAACGCTGTTTTAAGACTGGAATAATTTGTTTAATGGCAACCATTGGGGATTTATGCCACAGTGGATAAGTCATAAGTCTATTCTTTTCCAAAGGGAAAAATTTAATACTCCGGGTCCCAAGGATGTTTTTCCAAAAGATAACTGGATTTTGTTTTTCCTTGAAGATGTTTTGCTTCTCATCCAAGAAGCTTCTTCAGTTCTGACTGAATGGTGGTGAATGGAAGGACTTGTATTCTTTGCAGTCATCTGGTCATTAGCAAACTTTTTCAGAGTCTTTGACCACTTGAAGGTTTATCTGTGCCCTCAGGGTCACCAGAGTAGTGCAAATGGGTGTGGAACCTTCTTGGAACTGCTGAAAGGTCTGTGTTCTAAACACAACAGTTCCTGTCAGCAGATAAACAGATAAACACAAATAAACCTCCAAGTGGCCTCAACAACTGTCAGAAAGATGACTGCAAGGAATATAAATCCTTATATCTTCAGTCAGAACTGAAGAAGCTTCTTGATAAGAAGAGAAATGTCTTCAAGGAAAAACAAAGAAAATCGTGTTGGAAAAAGCACCTTTGGGACAACTGTGACCTGGATGACTGAGAATCTCCACAGACATTAATACTCCAGGTTTTTAAAGTCAGGCCTATCCATCTTGGGAAATTTATTCCCCAAGCTGTTATGAAAGTTCAGTTATCTGACATTACCATCCTTTTGAAAATTAAATGAAGAACAATAAATCTAGTACCCAATAAAACAAAATCAATAAATCTGAGTCCCAGCAAAAGCCCTTACTGTACAGTCCTAAGGTTATTAATCCAGTTTAGATTCAAATATACTTGTTTGTGTGAGATGTGAATACAAAGACATCACAACAGTACCTCAAAACTATCTTTCTCCGGCCTAGCATTCTTTAGATAAATTGTTTTAACAATGCCTGAAATTCCCCTCCATAAAATATTGGTTAAAATAGAGCATGGATAATCTGATTACATGGAAGAGAGGAAAAAAGGACACTTTTATGACTGCTCCTCTTTTAAATTTTAAAAAGAACTGAATTGTCTGGCAGATGAAAGAAGCTGCCTTTAGTCCTACATTCTGAAATCAGCAATAACATTCATTGAGATTTCTGTCTATAAACTAATGGCTTGTCAGTATTTCAAGAGAATCAAGGTAAAAAAACCTGAAGCAGCAGAGATTTCAAGAATGCCCTTTTTTGTTGCAAAGTAGAACTGAATCTAGAAAGCCTGTCAGAATTTCTCTCTATCCCATCTTATAGTGAGCTAAATTAAGTTGGGATTATTTTGAGTTTGTTTCTTGTGCATTCCACTTTCTGAATCATCTTTTTTTTTTCTCACTTAATGATTCATTGCTCCCTTCCCCCTTCCCAAGACTAGGTATGCATTTTTTTTCACATGCTAGCTTTCAGGAAGAGGATTTTTTTTCATTGGGAAACAAATGGAAAGAAGAAGAATAGACTCAGAGCTGGAAGGGACCTTGGAGGTCTTCTAGTCCAACCCCTGCCCAGTGCTGGGTCCTTATTCCATCAGCACCCACAACTCCAAGAGGCAAGCTGTTCAGTCCTCCTCCTCTCTTGGTACATCTTGATCTCTGTCCATATCCGAGCGCATGGAACTATATAATTTTGTTTAATTGTATTCATATAATTAATGTATCTTGCAATAGGCACAGAAAATCTATGAATCTGTTGACTGTTGAAGACATGCTTAACTAAACAGGAAAACTGAGGAGTTCGGGTTTTTTTAATTATGAGAAATTGGTCTGCTTATTTGTTTTGATATTGACATTAATTGATTGTTATTTTATCATAAACCAATGAGATGCAGGGTGGAATATGAATGAATAACTGATAAGCCCCTAGTTTCCCTGAAAATTGATTTCTTAACTTGCTAATGGCAGCCATATGTGACAGTGTACTTAACTAGTATTTGGAGAGTCCATGTTTCATTTAAAGATACTGAAATCAATAGATGAAAACATCTTTTCTCACAGAGATGAATATGGTAAATTACTCTGAGCTAGTAAATGCTCTGGGATCTTTTATTAGAAAACGGGCATGAACCAGATCTATGAGGGCAGCCTTTAGACAGTTTTTCTAGGACTCTAAAGAGAAAGATATCACATCCTTTCAAATTTCAGTCTTCAAAGTAACTTCTTACTTGTAAATTGTTAAGTGTAAATTGTTTGTAAACAGACAGAAAACTTTTTTCACTAGAAATTAGTCAAGAGCACCCAGCATGGTAACTCAGTCTCTGCGGAGAGGAATTGCTATGGTTTTGTTCTTTGTAGCAAACTGTGCATTGTCCTAGACTTGCTTAAAGAATATGAGTTGTTTGTAAATTGACACATTACATTAATATGTTTTAATACCCAAACTATCAGCTTATTTAGCATGTTATAAAGTGCTTTGATTAAAAGTATATAATTAATACATGCAACCAGTACAGCCTCTGATTTCACAAATGAAATGGCTCAGTATTGTTTTCTTAATTGGACCTTTCCACCCAGCAGTGGAATCGGTGTAAAATATTTTCTATTTTCTAGATTCTTCCAAAATACAGACCAGCCTAAATCTCAGATTTTTCTTCTTACAAATCTCTGTAAATTAAATGTGTGCCAGTGAATTGAAGAATATATATTAAGCTTTTTTTCATATCCTTAGTAACATCATTTGTGAAACAGACGTTGGCTGTCCGTATTTGACAGGTATGTAATGAATAATACCTTTGTGATCTTTGTGAACAGTAATTGATTTTCATTTTGTTTTAAGGAAAAACATAAGTTGAGAAAAAAGTGCATCCTTGTTCTCACATATCACTTCTTTTGCTTCTCCCAGACCAAGATGAGAGAGCTGCAGAACTTAGAGAGCAAAATGAGAAAACTATTCGCAGTACCCAGACAGCTCTCCGAAACTTCAGAGAGTTTCTCATCTCTAAATACCCGTCAGAAACCAGGGAGATCTACATTATTCCTTGCAAAGAACTAGATGCTTATCTAGCATCCTTTTTTGTCGATGCTCGACAGAAGGATGGTTCGGAGTATGAGCCAAACAGCTTGGCCAACTACCAATGTGGGCTGGAGCGGTATCTCAAAGAGCACCGATATGGATACAGCATTACCCGAGACAAGGAATTCAAGAGGTCCCAAGAAGCACTGAAACAGAAGCAGATAGAACTGAGGTGCAAAGGTAAAGGCAACAAGCCACACAAATCAATGAAACTTACCTTTGCCGATGAGCTGATTCTCCGCAAAAGAGGCCTGCTAAGCCGATATAATCCGGAGGGGTTGTTGAACCTTGTCTGGCTCAACAACACAAAAGCCTTTGGCCATTGTACGGGCTTCCACGGGTCGACTCTCAAATGGGGAGACATTAGACTTCGAGTGACAGAAACTGGCTTAGAATACTTGGAATGGATGGGCCAAGATGGCAGTGACGGGAACGCCAAGATTAAGAGGACAGGCACAGATTCCAGAGTGTATGCAACTCAGCACGCTCCACAGACTTGCCCCGTGCAAGATTACAAGGAATACGCGCAAAGGCGTCCCCCTGCGATGCGGTACGAGGATGCCCCTTTCTACTTATCCATTAAGCCTGTTGTTAATCTAGCTGCGTTACACTGGTACAATTGTCAGGCCCTTGGTAAGAACAAACTAGCCAAGATGGTTAAGACTATGTGTGAGAAAGGGAATATTCCTGGGAGGAAGACTAATTTCAGTGTGTACCAGAGCTGCAGCACCCTTTCTGAGGCCCAGAGTAACCAGCTGGTGCTAATCTGCAACAATTTAAGCCAACAGGCTGCTCAGTCTGTAGCAAGTCATTCTAGCACTGGCAACTTCATAGTGTCTGCATCTTATGACTCTTCTTCAGATACAGCTTGAAAGTCTGCTTAGCGTGACCATGTGGTGTTTGAAGCTTTGGTGTCTGGTAACATGCATTGTCTGTGATTCTACAGTTCCCTTCGGACTCACCTTTCTCCAGTGTCAAATCCCATTATCAAAACAAATATATATATATATACATATATAAATATATTTTTTTCTTTGTATGAATATGTAAATAGAAATAGCTTAGCCTAATTTATATAGTATTTCTAATGCTGATGGTGAAAAAAGAAGCATATTTATGGGGTGCTAATTTAATGGCTGATTATAAAACTGGAAAATAATTTTCAGGCCATCCCTAATTTTAGCATTACCCACTTTTAAACTTAAGTCAGTGTGAAATTTGATTAACTGTCACTTCTTTCCCAAGCAAAATGCAAATTATAATGTAAGACAACATTGACAAGTGTTTATTAGGAGCCCCAATAGTCACTCCATGTGACCAAATAGATATGGAGACGATTTAAAGTTATGATGTTCATATGTTCTGCAAAGTTCTTTGAAGGCATCATTAATAAGAATGGGCAAATTCTTATTATTCCTATCATTGGGCAAAGTTTTGGAATTGCTTTATACCATTCAGCTTTCATTGCTTTTGAAAAGTGTACCATGTTTAAAAGAATCATCCTCAAATTCTCAAGCCTTTTAAAAGTGTGGCATGAATTTGGTATATGAGAGAATGAAGGCAAGAATATTTTTCTACTTTGTTTAGTTCTTTTTGTAGTTCAGTTAGATTTTTTTCTTTTTGTGTGTCTTGATAAGGCTATGGAGAAGGAAAAGAATAAAAAAAGGGTTGCTATTTATTGCAGTGTTTTCTGTTTACAGTTTAGGTCTCTAATGTCAATTATGCTAGCTAAGAAAAAAAGAAATGCTAACAAAATAGTTGTTTAAAAATAAAAGTACTATTAATTAATATGCAAAAGAAATATCATGGCAAATAGGAAGACTGTTAATTTTGGAAGCCTTTTCAGCTTATCGAGCTGATCACTTATCCTTTAGCACTTTCTGTCTAGCCGCTTCATTTCTGTGGATTTTAAAAATGTTTTTGAACGTTGGACTACATTTTAATTTGCTGAATTGAATAACTACAATTCAAAATAGTCTGGCTGATTTAAGATTGTTTTACTCTACTGGATTGTGACCATTCCACAATGGTGGAGCTCCACAATTGTGATAGCTCCACAATTAGTTAGCAATAACTGCAACTTCCATACTTCATGTGTACATTGTATAATTGTGGACCAGATAGCTGTGCAGGAGAATAGGTAAGAAATTGCAGATTAGCTGCAGCTGCTGGTTTAAACAACACGCTCAACACTCTCCAGCTCAAAAGAAGGAAAAATCTTGAAGATCAATAGTAGCACTAATGGACCTGGACTGCAAAAATCCAGATGATTACTAGATGGCAACAACAACAACAAAATATTAGAATCGGTGAAACAGCTTTCCTAGTCTTTGCCTTTTTTTCAAAAAGAGGGCTATAGAAATATTCCCACATTTTCATGGTTCCACAGTGGATTGCAGTAAAATATTTCTTGATAGAGGCAAGAGAAAAATACTGATTATAAGAATATGGATTTGTAATATAATAGTATCACAGAGAATTGGGGCAATACTTTAAATCCAGAGAGCAGGTGAAGCTCTTGTAGATTTCCCCCCCCCCATCCATCCATTTTAGGCATTAAAATAGAAGAAGAGTTGTGGGTATTAAATACTTGATCAGTGGGGTGTTGGGAACTGGCATTTGCTGACCATTTTATGCAATAAAATATGTTAAACAGGTCCTGAGGACAAGTGAATGTCATCTCTCCCCCTTTCATAAGAGAATAATGTAGTTAAATTCAAAGTGTTATTTTCAGTTATACAAACTGGGAGGATGTATTTTGTTCTGTCTAGGATTCCTCTTTCATAGATTTGTGATAAACAAATCTTATTTAAAATTATGCATTCCTAATTTCTGCTAGCATTTATCTGACAAGAAATGAATCTTCCTGTAGCAGCTCCTTCCTTTCACACTAACCTTCCCTTTCCTCTCCTGTAAAGTAATTACTTATTCACAGCAATTTATACTTGTCTTCAGCCAGAAAGGCATCTAAAGTGACTTACATATTATTAATTTTTAAAAGGCACCATCCCCATTAAATTACATACATCAGACAAATGTGATTGGAATAAAAGAAGCTAACTTAGCTAAGTATCTCTTGAAGCTAGCTGCAGAAGATGGGGCCATTTCAGCAGCCGTGCCACAAGTCTGATTCCATTAGGTTTTTCTTCTCCCTGAATTGTTTTCATTCCTGTTGACCATTGTAGTTTAATGGTCATGCTTGCTGGTGATTGAATAATAGTTGGGATGAAAAGTACATGGAAGGAAGAGGAAGCTGATGGAGTTGACTGGGAATAGTGCTGAAAGAATGGCTCTTTAAATAATTTAGGAACCAATCGCTAAATGCCAGAATAACGACTTCATGAGGTTGGTAGTGTCATGGTTTGAAGATGCTCTTCTGCCTCAATACCCGGATGACTTGCCATTATTGAAGGAAGCATGAATTCTGCTTTCTGTCATTGAAGAATATAAGTCTATCTCTTCATCATCTGAAGCACATCAACATCTTCCAGTAAGGTAATAATCCTAAACATATAAGCAAGTCTACAAGAGAATGGATGAAGAATAAAAAAAACTCAGTATGTTGGAAATGGCCCCTGAGTGAGGCAGGTTTAAACCATCTTTTGCTACATTGCAGTTAATCTTCCCCTCTTGTTCCAACAAGGTCCAAAGAGAACTTAGCTGTATAAACTAGGCTGGGTTGCGGTTGTTTACTTTGGAAGGAAGTCAGGTGACTATAACTGGAAAAAAGATGCAACTGGACTTGCAAGTTTCATGTCAGTATAGTTTTTTTTTTTTTTTACAAGATGGCTGGATAGTACTTCAACTGAGCAGTAGAGAAAGAACCTGTGATTGTACATGTTTGTTCAGCTGTCCACCGGAGGCTGCCTCTGACAAGGAGGACAAGCTGGAGCCAGGGCCTCAGAAAGAGACAACGGGGCATCCAGAATCTGCGGAGACCTTCATGTGTGAAAGGGATGCAGTCCTGGGAACATTGGGTGGTGGGGTATGTGATCGTCTGGAGAAGCATCTGCCTGAGCTGGCAGAAGTGGGAGAGGCCAGGGATGCACAGCAGCAGGGGGTGGATTTGGATGAGCAACGGGATGCCACCCCTGCCTGATCCACGAACAAGGAGAGCAGAGCGCCACAAGGCACAGCGGAGGTTGGCAAAGCTACTTGCAAGAAAGCAGCCTTGCCCTTCCCAATGAGAAACACCGGTGAGGAGGGATGGGTCAACCTCCTCCCAAGTAGCTTTGCAGCCCTTCTCTGGGCTTGCCTACACTCCAATCTCCTTGCCCTTGGATCAGTGGAGCAGGCAGCTGTTCCTCATCAGAGATCTGCTACCTATCAGGACCACTGCCTGTCAGCAGCTGATCCTCCCCTGTGTCTGCAGTTAGGCAGCTTTCTATCTGGTCAACCACCTCTCCCAATGCCTGAGGGGCCTGGTAGCATCGTTCTCAGCCCCTGGTGTGCCTTCCCTGTTGGATGGTTCCAGCTCCAAGTCTTCCTCCTCTTCCAAACCGGCCTCTGAGGGGGCTATGACAGCTGTCGTTTAAAATGTGAGCCCCATATTTCTTAATGGCCCTCTATCCTTTAAGTCAGAATTTGCCAAGCTTTCTGGGCTCATGGCCTGGAGGGAAGGAGAGCAACTTCCAAATTGATGTGTGCACATGCACACAAACGGGACTGTGAATACCAGTGCAGTACTAGTCCTGTTTGTGCATGCACAAATGGGCCACACAACCCACCCGGCAGTAGCGGCCCCGTTTGCACATGCGCAAATGGGGCTGCGAGTGGTAGCATGAATGGGAGGGAGTGCACGCGTGCGCGCACCAGCCAACCATTTCCACAGCCCTCTGGCCAAGAGGCTGCAGCCCAGTAGTCTGCCGCAGCCCACAGGTTGAGGAACCCTGCCTTACGTAGCAGTTTCACAAAAAACAAGAGGGAAGCTTATGAATACAGGTAGTTCTCAGTTAACAATAGTGATTGAACCAGGGAACTCCATCACTAAGCAATGCAATTGTAAAGTGTGGTATTGCATGGGTGCACTGACCAATGACACAGTTCTGGCACTTCTAGTTGCTGTCACCGGGCAAATCCTGTGCAGTCATTAAGTATAATGCCCCATGATTGCCATTCGTAACTTCCTGCTGGCTTCCCCATTGACTTTACTTATCAGAAGCTGGTAATGAATCATGATCACGTGACTGCAGGCCAACATAATTGCAACCTGGTTGCCAAGCGTCCCAATTTTTGTCTGGAAGAAGGACATAGTGGATGGATGCAACTACAAGGACTAGTTGTAAGTCTCTTCCTCAAGCACTGTCATAAGTTCAAATGGTTGCTGAATGAATAGTTATGAACTAAGGACTACCCATACTAGTTAAAAATGTATGTTAAAATGTCTGTGAATAGTTGTATATCATCTGTAGGAAGTCAGCCCCCCCTGAGAAAGAAATATTTTGGGGAATATTAAAAAGCAGAATGTTGTGTTTCCCCAAAGGATGTTAAAGGCAGAAACCCCCCCCCCCAAGTCTCTCTGCCCCAAACAGAAACCAGGTCTGCAGAAATGCAGATGTGATAATTTTGTCAGAAAAAATGGAGCCAGGAAGCTGGGATTAGAAAGATAAAGATCCCTAGAATCAACAATCCCTCACACCAAAAAAAAAAAAACAAACAAAAACCCAACACTCATCAGCCACAACCCCAGAGAAGCAGGATATGACCTTTGGGACATAATAGGATTAACCCACCACCATCAGAATACCAGAAAGGCACACTCAGACTCAGGTCAAAGTTCATGTCACAGGAACATCTCCAAACAAAAGCCCAAGAAGGTATAAAAACCCACCACTCCCTACTACATGTGATCAGTTTTTCCCAGAGCCATCTTTCTGTCTGGTTCTCTTCTTCAATAAACTGCAACCTTCTTTCTAAAGCAGTCTCCATTTTGTTTATTCCTGACTTGGACTGGACCCTTTCTCTCAACACACCATTTTAGCATTTCTGGCCTTTTTTGAAAACATCAAGAGGCACAGAGATAGAATAAAAGAATTCTAAACTGTTTGCAATCTACCACAGACTTATAAGAGGGACCCAGACAGTGAGAATTTAACATTTGTTTAAAACTTGCTACTCAATTACCAACTCCTGATCTGGTGAGCAACCTCTTTCTTTTTCCCTTAATTGTCCCCATATGCCTTGCTGACAACCATAATTGCTTAGCCTTGTTTGCTTGTGACACCACTTTATGTATTACTTAACACTGAGGTTAATTGAAGGATGTCGGCAAGATTGACAAATGGCAGTGTTTCTACTGAACCTTGTAGATAAAAACAAATGAACATAAGTGGTCAGTACCTGAAATAGCTTAGAAATTCACAAATGAAAAATCTAGATCTGCTTTTATGCATTTAAGTATTAAATTGCTGGCCTTAGGAAATCAGAAGAAGAGGTATTGCACAATGCAAAAGTGAAGATAATTATTAGTAACATCTATACATCCAACTGCTAGGAAAGAGGCACAGCTTTCAGGAGATGCTGAAAAGTCTGCAAACTTATTAACATTTTTTGTGGGAATTTCTAAGTGCTCTAATATTATTTAGATGCAGCCTATGTAAATTGTGATGATGAAAACATTTAGCAATGGAAGAAAGGCAAGCATAAAGGGTACAGTATCTTTTATGGGCTGCAGAAGTCCAGAAAACCACTAGATGGCAGGAAAAAGTTACTCAAAGTTTAGTATATTTAGTGTCATCTAGTGATCATGTAGATTTTTTTAAAATTGGCTTCTGTACAAATCTGTGGAACTTCTGTAGATGTTCATCTATGTGTGCTGGATCCTTCTGCTTTGTGTACAGCAGAACTTTTAGGAAACAACCATAGTTTTTAATTACAGATTAATTTTGCACCAGACAATATAAATGCTGCCTTTAATAGATCAGTTCTAAAACTGAGTTAATATATTGCATTGTTGTATTTTCTTATCTAAAGACAGACAGCTAGTTGGTTAGGGAACAAATCTACATTCCAAAGCCATTTATCTATTTGTGACCATACCAAAATTCAATCAAGGGTATTAGATTTTTTTTTTTTTTGTATTTCTGTTGATGATAAGAGAAAAATGTCTGATTATAAAAAAGTATTCTGCACGGATATTAATTTACTTTGGGTAATTTAAACATCCCAGCTCTGCCTAAATAAATTATTTCAAAGCAATTTATTATGGAGAGAATGTAAGGGCATTTTTAACCCTATGGATCACTAGAAAACATGTGAGCATTAAGAACACGGGGGTTAGTAGTAATGTTCTTCCTAGCCATTCCCTGCTCTAAAGATATCTTCAACATTTTTTTAAAAAAAACCAGTGACATTTTGAGAGGGGAATTATTTCGTTTATTAAAAAATTATTTCTTGCCAAAAAAGAAAATATTAACAAAACAATTCTATGCATTGTGTAATCCAGTGATGTTCCTGTTAAATATGCATGCTTTATAGGTGCATTTGTGATATTTGTAGGATGGATCATTAACCATTGCTGCTATACACATCTATAGTAGCTTTAGTGGAGAATGGTGGGTGGGAATAGTGTTGTTTAC
The DNA here is from genome assembly GCF_016545835.1 of Crotalus tigris. Taxonomy (NCBI): domain Eukaryota; kingdom Metazoa; phylum Chordata; class Lepidosauria; order Squamata; family Viperidae; genus Crotalus; species Crotalus tigris. The sequence goes on from NW_024096524.1 coordinate 2,239,241, forward strand.
CGGGAGGTTGTGCAAGTCAGCAGTTCTACAAGTGGTATTTCTTTCTTTAAAAACTATTATTGAATGCCCATATGAGTGCCTCTTTAAAAGAAAAATAATATGTCATATTAGACACATTGTGCCAAACCTTTAAGTTGTGTTGCCCGACACATGCAGTCAAAGAGCACGAAGTATGTATTATTACTATTCTGGGCACAAATGCTTATTTTTCCTACAAATAATTGAATTAGCACTTTTGCAGTACAATCTCATGTATATTTATTGTGCCACTCTAACCTTCCTATAAAATGGAACAGAGAGGAATAGAAGAATTTCTTGTGCTATTAGCAGATGCTTGGGTTCATGAAGAGAAAGTTCTGCTAATGTAGATGTTCTATCAGTGATGTACTCTTGGTATGTCAAGAAACCACAGTGACATCTCATTTGGCTGCAGTATGGTGGAGCTGGGTGATCATTGGGGAAAACAATCTTTTAGAATTTTAATTTCTAATTTTTAGAATTAGAATTTTCTCTAATTTCTCCTGTGTACTCCTGGCTGTTCCACCCCATAATTAATGGTGGAAGAAAATAGTAAGAGAGAAAAAGAGGTATCTCCACTTCCCACCCTTTATGCAGTAAAATAGCAGATGGCTAATATGTTAGTGGTTTGAATCAATCATGCAAAGTTAGCTTTACATTCATACCGTATTTTTTTTTACAGAACCCAGAAAATAAATGGTAAGAATTTAATTTGAGGAAAGTGCTATAGAGCGATGTGAATTTTTAGCTCTTCCCCAAAATACAATTTTAATGGAATCTTAAACAGGAGACACTCCCAGTGGTGTAGTTTGCAATAACAATTCCTGACATTTTGCTAAACTTATTTTCTCAACATATTGTGGTGTACGTTTATGCTAGGCATCCCTAACACTATAGGCCAAGAATGTGTTTTGTCAAACCAAATTGCTATGATCAAGCTCACTGTTTGGGACCCTGCAGAAATACTGTATTGTCATTTAGAACAAATTAAACTAAGTAGGATGGACAATAGCAGACTTGTTAGAATAGGGGTCCCCAACCCCTGGTCCATGGACCAGTACCGGGCCGTGGCATGCCAGCAACAGGTCTGCACAAACAAAGAAAACCCCATCCGTGGGATACAGGCAGCACACAAATCCACACACTCTCCTGTCCGTGGAAAAACCTTTCTCCATGGAACCGGTCCCTGGTGCCCAAAAGGTTGGGGACCTCTATGTTAGAAGACAGGGAGATTTAGAAGTACTTATTGGTAGCAGCTTCAGAATTAGAACATTGCTAGTGAAGAACAGTAAGCTTAATGGATGTTTCTGCCATCGTGTTTGGTTCATCTTATGGAGAATGGAAGGAGTCTAAAATACACAGAGAGAGAGGAGGGGGGAAGGGAGAGAGAGAGAGAGAGAGAGAGAGAGAGAGAGAGAGAGAGCAGTCACCCAATACTGTATATCAGCGGTTCTCAACCTGTGGGCCGTGATCCCATTTGGGGTCGAAGGACCATTTCACAGGGGTCGCCAAACAACGCAGTCCGCCAATTTTTCCCCTTTTCCTTAGCTGTGCTACTCCCTTTTATTCTATTGGCTTTTCAAAGCCAATAGAATAGACTCTCTTGAATAGAGTCTAATTCTATTGGCTTTCAAAAGCCAATAGGAATTGTCCAGAGTGTCTCTGCCCTGCTGAGCCCACCAAAAGTCCCATTCTGCAAACAGTGCTACAAGTTCTCTGCAGCAAAGGCAAGCTGTCTGGAAGTTTCCACCCCTCCCTGCTGAGCAACTACTAAAAATGTAAGTAAAAGAGCGCCAGGGGTGGGAGGTGGGAGGCTGGCGGGCGCAGGGAGGGTTGCTGGCACGCGTGGGGTTCGGCGGGTGCCTTATCTCCCTTGGGCTGGCCCAGCTGGTGGCCCAACCGGTGGTCGGCCTGCGCTGTCTCTGCTGCTTGCCAGCTACGCCTCGGCTGGCGCAGGGGGCGGCACCATGCATGCGCGGTACTCCCGGGCAGAGAAAGTCTTCGACTTACGACCGGTTGGGTAGTCCTCGACTTACGACCGGTTGGGTAGTCCTCAACTTACGACCGGTTGGGTAGTCCTCGACTTACGACCGGTTGGGGGTCGCGGCATTAAAAAGGTTGAGAACCACTGCTGTATATGGTTAAAGCACCCAATATATGGTTAAAGAATAGAATCTGAAATGCCATTCTTTGTTGATATAATAGCCATTTCTATATTATTACAGGTACAGCACAGAGTGTTTGGGAAAACATCATATTTCTTGAGAATTACCAGGTGTTTACTGGCAATTATCAGATGTAAATGTTATAATTAATCACATTTTGTTCATTAGGACTTTTCTTAAGTTGGCAGGCTCCAGGTTTTTTTGGGGGGGGGGATTTCAACCTTCCCATCAGGAAAATATTAAGTTGGGAAGATTGCATTTTAACCTACTGTGGGAAGTTGTGATTTAATTGTAGCTCCCTGATGCGAATATAGCACATATGCTTAAAAAATATGGATAGCCACTCAAGATTTCCTTTGTTAATTCCTACTGCTAAATAAATCAGGGTCATTAGATTGGGACTGAATGGCAATTTGCTAATCTTGCAAAATAATAATGATGATAATGATAATAATAATAGCCCAGGTACAGTACTGGAAACAGCAACAAAATGAGATCTTCACACACTAAAGAAAAGGTTTGCCATTCCATTTACTTTGGGGAATTTCCTTCCCTCATGTACCTAAACCTCTTTAATATCCCAATAAAAATTGTGTGCAATTTATTAAAAAAGAGTTGTATTCCATGGAATGATTTTAAAATGTGTTTCAATCTTTATGCAGACAATTATATGATTCTTGTAAGCAAAATGTAGCTTGTACGTTTGAATATTTTGTAAGACATTTTTATTTTGTATTTGCTAATGATGACTTTTTTTTCCAATTCCTTTTTTCTCCCATGGTTCTATTAAAAAATGATGGACATGATTTTTTTTCTCTCAAAGTGATGGATTTCTCTGGATGTACAACATTGACAGCTTTTGTGTGTTACTGATTGTTTCAAGGTACAGTATGTAAGCAGTCTTGAAACATGTTAGATTTGCACCTTCATCTTGAGCTCATTTGTATCTAAAGAGAATCCCCTCAAATGAATTCATCCTAATGTGACAAAAAACTGAGATACGTAGATCTGTGCAGAATATTAAATAACCATGTATTGAACAAAGGGCATAAAAAAAAGCTTCATTCATTCATCAGAGTCCCTAAGAGTATCTTTAACTTATACGGAATGTTGGATGCCATGTCTTTAAACCCAGAATTTCATACTCTAAATTCAGAGTTGTCCTATCAGATGATAGGTCTGATAGTTTGGCTATATACAGTACAGTAAGCTTCCTAGCAACCTCTGCTGTCACTTCTTTAGCCAGCAGCCATTGATGCCTTCCTTTGAAGGAGATAGCAGACACAAATGTATTGTTCCAGCAGCAAGAGGCTAAACCCTTTTATCAGAAGAGGGAGCAAGAAACAGCAACCCAAAATTCTTAATTCCTCCAGTGACTCATTTGCTAGAGAACAAACTAATGTTTGATTGCCTTGTCTCTGGTTTGTTCTTTGGCCTTCTTTAGAGGCGAAAGAAAAACTTTGTGCAGTATCAGCTCTTGTGAGAAGCTGACGATATAAAGCTTTTAGAGTGACTATACCAATGCTAAAACCACGATTTTCTGCTCAAAGGTCTCTCCCATATAGCACAGATGATGGCACTATTTTTTATGGCTAATAAAAGCTATAGAAATTTGGGCTTGAGACAAGGGAATTAAATTTGTGTTCCAGCATGGCATTAAGCAAGGATTGTACGTTTCCCTAACCAAGCTGTTAGGGTTACAGTATTGAGTAACTGAAATGGAGTTATATTTGGGATATATGGTTATGAGCTCCATAGTAGAAGTTTAAACTCAAAGAGTAGAATGTTGAATTGACAATAAACAATCCAGATATGACTCTCTCTAACTATGGGTTAATTTGCAAATAGCTCACATTGGCTAGTTCAGTCAAAATAATGGAAGAGTAACGCAATATAGTTAGTCTTCAATTTACAATCACAACTGGGACAATTTCAGGTTGCTAAGTGAGACATGCCTGATTTTATGATCTTTTTGCCCCCATTGTTAAGCAATTCACTGCAGTTAAGTGAACCACATGGTTATTAAGCTGATTCAGCATACGAACTGAATTGATTTTGCTTGTTGGAAGCTGGCAGGGAAGGTCACAAATAGCAGTCATATGACTCCGGGAACTCTGCCACCAATATAAATATATGCCAGTTGCCAACTGCCCAAATTTTGATCACACAACCTTGGGGATGCTGTAATGGTTTTAAGTGCGAGGACCAATCATAAGTCCCCCTTTTTAGTGCCATTGTAACTTCAAACAGTTGCTTACCGAATGCTTGAATGTTAAGGACTCCTTGTAGCAGTTTTGATGAACTGTGAACTCTACATTCCAGGAAACATCCAGATCATATAGCAAATTCTTCATAAAACTTTCTTGGCTTTGCATTTCTGACATGTTAATTTTGTGAATTGTCATTCAATGTTATCTAGAGCAGGGGTCCCCAACCCCCAATCCATGGACCAGTACTGGGCCACAGCATACCAGCAACCGGTCATTACAAACAAGCAAAGCCCCATCCACGAGATGCAGGCAGCACACAAAACCACGTACCCTCCAGTCCACGGAAAAACCTCTCTCCACAGAACTAGTCCCTGGTGCCCAAAAGGTTGAGGATCTCTGATATAGAGGGTATTTAGGATCAGCTATGTTCAGAGCTTTGTTTTGAAATTAACTCATTGGGACAGTCAATAATAATGGTGCAACATGGATGTTTTAACCACAGTATTCTGCCGGGCCTAGGTAAGATGACATATTTAATATATTTTTTCTGCCACATGGCTGTTTCCCTCCCCCCAATCATATAAGAATTTGCTTATATTCTTGGGGTGACTTGCAGGCATAACATAGAGGAAGGAAAAGATGACATGCCACGTGGGATTTCTGCCTTCTTGCTTGCACTGTTATTTTCTCCAAAGTGGAACTTCCTCATCACAACACTGCGGCTCAAACTGAGAGGTAAACTTATTCAGGGTTTTCCAATCTGATCCACAGATTGAGTGAACAGAATCTGAACTTGGATTTTCCATTTATGAGGCCAGGCCTACAGAATTTGTGTAACCCAGCGTCTCAATTCTTGAGATTTTGAAAAGAAACAAGCCTAAAGTACAAAATTCAAGAATCTCATGGGCTGTTATTATTGTAGATAACATATCAAATGAAGCCCATTAGAAACTTTACAAATCTCAGACAAGCAGTGGAACCTGTTAGAGGTCAAGAATATAGTGGGGACTATAAGCAATGCTAGTAAGTTGCATTTAAAAAGATTGATTCTGCAAGTTTACAATGAAAATTAGGAATCTGAATCACTATACTGTACCATATTGTTTCCCAAAAGTGTAACTGAAAGCATCACAGTTTCCTTCTGGTATTTAAGGAATATAATTTACTATATACAGTGCGGCAAAAAAGTATTTAGTCAACCACCAATTATGCAAGTTCTCCCACTTAAAAAGATGAGAGAGGCCTGTAATTGTCATCATAGGTAGACCTCAACTATGAGAGACAAAATGAGAGAAGAAATCCAGACAATCACATTGTCTGATTTGGAAAGAATTTATTTGCAAATTATGGTGGAAAATAAGTATGTGGTCAAAATCAAAAGTTCATCTCAATACTTTGTTATATATCCTTTGTTGGCAATGACAGAGGTCAAACATTTTCTGTAAGTCTTCACAAGGTTGGCACACATTGTTGCTGGTATGTTGGCCCATTCCTCCATGCAGATCTCTGGAGCAGTGATGTTTTGGGGCTGTCGCTGGGCAACACGGACTTTCAACTCCCTCCAAAGGTTTTCTATGGGTTGAGATCTGGAGACTGGCTAGGCCACTCCAGGACCTTGAAATGCTTCTTACGAAGCCACTCTTTCGTTGCCCGGGCAGTGTGTTTGGGATCATTGTCATGCTGAAAGACCCAGCCATGTTTCATCTTCAATGCCCTTGCTGATGGAAGGAGGTTTGCACTCAAAGTCTCATGATACATGGCCCCATTCTTTCCTGTACATGGATCAGTCGTCCTGGTCCCTTTGCAGAGAAACAGCCCCAAAGCATGATGTTGCCACCCTCATGCTTCACAGTAGGTATGGTGTTCTTGGATGCAACTCAGCTTTCTCTCTCCTCCAAACACGATGAGTTGTGTTTCTACCAAACAGTTCTACTTTGGTTTCATTTGACTATATGACATTCTCCCAATCCTCTTCTGGATCATCCAAATGCTCTCTAGCAAACTTCAGACGGGCCCGGACATGTACTGGCTTAAGCAGGGGGACACATCTGGCACTGCAGGATCTGAGTCCCTGGCGGCATAGTGTGTTACTGATGGTTGCCTTTGTTACGTTGGTCCCAGCTCTCTGCAGGTCATTCACTAGGTCCCCCCCATGTGGTTCTGGGATTTTTGCTCACCGTTCTTGTGATCATGTTGACCCCACGGGGTGAGATCTTGCATGGAGCCCCAGATCAAGGGAGATTATCAGTGGTCTTGTATGTCTTCCATTTTCTAATTATTGCTCCCACGGTTGATTTCTTCACACCAAGCTGCTTGCCTATTGCAGATTCAGTCTTCCCAGGCTGGTGCAGGTCTATAATTTTGTTTCTGGTGTCCTTCGACAGCTCTTTGGTCTTCACCATAGTGGAGTTTGGAGTGTGACTGTTTGAGGTTGTGGACAGGTGTCTTTTATACTGATAACAACTTCAAACAGGTGTCATTAATACAGGTAATGAGGGAGGACAGAGGAGCCTCTTAAAGAAGAAGTTACAGGTCTGTGAGAATCAGAAATCTTGCTTGTTTGTAGGTGACCACATAATTATTTTCCACCATAATTTGCAAATAAATTCTTTCCAAATCAGACAATGTGATTGTCTGGATTTCTTTTCTCATTTTGTCTCTCATAGTTGAGGTCTACCTATGATGACAATTACAGGCCTCTCTCATCTTTTTAAGTGGGAGAACTTGCACAATTGGTGGCTGACTAAATACTTTTTTGCCCCACTGTATTAATGCATGTGATTTGCAGGCTGTGGATTAATAGTGATAAATCTAGACAAAATATTCTGTATTTTTAAGAATATTTAACTCTCACTTGGTAACTACTAGGATTATATCAAACAATCATTTTTAGTAGACAGAAATGCTTGCAAGGGACAAATGCCTCCTTGCATAATAACAAAAATGTTTAATTGTTCACCTTCAAATAAAACATATTACAATTGCTTATCCTGCCTGTAATTCCTTTAAAGTCATTTTGACATATGGACAGCTACCTTTTTGTTCTATGTGGATTAATCCCATGGACTATCCCACTCAAATTGGGATTGCAAAGGGGGTATGCTGAATTATGAACAGATTTGGGTGTATAATTCTACCACTAAAAAGTAAGGCTAAAAATACTGAAAAGAACATAGAATTTTATTTTATTTTTAGAAATACTGCAAAATTGCCCCAATAATTTTTTTGGCCGCTAAAATCAATTTGACAAAATGTTCCAGGTGGTTGTTCCATGTCCAGAAGACCTCAAAGTAACAACTGTGCTGTTGCTTCTTTACAGTCACATGGTACAGATTTTAAAAGGGAATTCTGAGAGTTGAAGTCCACAAATCTTAAAGCTGTGAAGTTTGGAGACTGCTGCATTATAGAGTCAGTTAAGAAGAATCAAAAACACCAAGAGGGGATAGTAACTGTACAATCAAAGACCCATCTCTTTTTACATGTGCTTCACATATGACTGATGGGAAAATGGGGAAGGGATCTTTGATCTTTGCAGTTGCAGCTACCAGCTTGACTTTTTTTGACCTTTCCCAGGGAAGCTCCTGCATAAAGTAATTAGTATTGGCCAGAAGTCAGGGTAAACTGGAGTCTAATCTCATGTCAGATATAAAGCTTTTTAGATGAACTTGGATAAAGGAGGGAGAGATTTACATGCTGCTCAGACAAAGGAACTTGGATAAAAGCGTGGGATAAAAATCTAATACTTCTGAGTAGAAAATAGTTGATAAAAGATAATTAATCCATAGAGAAGTCACTAAGACTGTTTTAATACATAGGGAGGCCACTTCTATATTGCAAAAAAAGGAAGGATGGAAAGAAGGGAGGGAGGAAGGGAGGGAGGGACGGAGGAGGGAGAGGGTGGGAGGAAGAAAGGGAAAGAGAGAGAGAGAGAGAGAAAGAAAGAAAGAAAGAAAGAAAGAAAGAAAGAAAGAAAGAAAGAAAGAAAAAAAGAAAGAAAGAAAAGAAAGACATGCATTACCAAAAAATACCAGAAGGTTCTGGTGATTTGGAGTAATAGTCTCTGTATATTATAAAGAAGTGTCACAGAATAAACTAGAAACAATGGTCCCTTCAAGGCCATCAAAATGAACAAAAATGTTTGATGTGTTAGCACATGAAAATGCTAAATAAAATTAAAGATAGAAGAAGAAAACAAGCCATCTTTATATCTTGAATTGATAAAATACTTTAAAACTGGACTCACAAATGAAGATTGAGAAACCACAATTGTTAATGTAGAATTCTCTTCCTCCCTTTGAGTAAAGGTGGACTACAGTACTGTATCAAAATGTTTTTACCATTCCTCCCCCTGAAACTATGGCCACTCCCAGCCTCCACCCGCATTCCCACAATTCCAATTTCTGCAAAGGAGATTAATGATGAAAATGTCAGAAAGGAGCGTGCCATGGATTTTATACATAGGCAAGGTCCACAGAAAGCATTTCTCATTTTTGAATATTTAACATCAATAAACAACAATATGGATGCTTAAAAAAACTTTCAAGGTATTTTTCCCAAATACCCTATATAAATCAATAATTATTGAGAAAGCATAAAATATTGATGCTAAGAAGAAGCAGACTGAACCTGGTCTAGACAAACAAATTCCAAATCCCATAATATACCACAGAGAGAATCTTTATATTGTGAAGTAAAAAAGGTAGTGAGAAATCAAGAACAAGACCCTTCAAAATAACCAGGCCTCTTTACAAATAGGGGTTATTACAATATGGACAGGGCCATTATTCTTTCTCTGAGCTGAATCCTCAAGGATCAGTACTGACTTCTTGATCAACTTCTTGAAATAGAATAGAATTTTGTTGACATTCAAACATTCCTGGAATGCTGCTCAAAAGGAACCATCCTTGGGTATTTTCCAGTGGTGGGATTCAAATAATTTAACAACTGGTTCTCTGGCCTAATGACCATTTTAAGCAATGGTGGGATTCAGCCGGTTCGCACTGGTTCGGTAGAACTGGTAGCCAATTTTTTGTTGACTTTGGTGAACCGACTGATGCCCTGGCCCTTTTTCGCAAGGCCAAGAACAGACCACTAGAAGTCTGTTCTGAGCCTCAGAGGCCTGGGGGAGGCCTCCCAGGCCCAGATTGTCCTACTGGAAGTGAGTGGACGCCACTTCTGGAAGTTCATTTTGAGCCTCGGAGGCCTGGGGGAGGCCTTTCAGGCTCAGAATGGCCCAGCAGAAGTGCATGGATGCCACTTCCAGTAGTCTGTTCTTGGCCTCAGAGGCCCAGAGGTATTTTAATCCAACCACTGGTTTTAAGTATAAAAAAATGATATACAAAAGGTAGTTTATTATTTCATGCATTTAATACTTAAATAAGAACAATAAAAGAGGTAGACAAAACTAGATTATGTTATAAGAGTTTTAAAATATTAATGAATAAATATTAAATAACACCTGACAAAAACCAATAAAACTGTTATTTAAGATATTTCCATATTGCTTCTTGATTGGCATCCTCACTTGCAATTTTCTTTGCTTTTATCTGAGCGCTCTGTATAGCTAGATAGGATAAAGTTCCAGAGCCACAATCCCAGCTAACAACAACAACAACATAGAGCAGAGAAGAAAGCAGAATAAAATTAATATTATTTATTTATTTGTTAATTTTCTATGCTGCTCATCTCTCCAGTAAGGCGACCCTGGGAGGCTTACAGAACATAACAAAGTAAAAAGAAAAGCAATTAAAATATTAAAACTATGCAAATGAAAAATTTAAAAGTATACAAATGCCAGTTTTCTTGGCTGAAGAGTGGCAGATTCACTAGTAGCAAAGCACTGACACCTCTGGTGATCCCACTTTATTTATTACAAGATCTAGAATATTGCACTTTGATGACCAGCTTCTAAACTTAGTTACAGCCCCATCAGTTTGTTGCAGGCTGCCATAATGCAACAGAAGGAAATGTTCAAATCAACGGGTGAATTCAACGTTCAATTTAATAAATATACTTTAATAAATATAAGTAGGGCAAAATATAAGCTATTTTCTGTCAACACACTCCACTCCTTGAGGGAGATGGGCCATTTAGAAACATGAAATTTAAACAAACAAACAAACAAATTAATAACATTTTAGAATATAATGATTTTTTTTTATTTTTAACATCCATTTGCATTTTCCCTCTTCATTTTTTTGCCTTCTGTAATGCCTTGCCAAAATCAGAAACTTGTTTAATTTGTACTTATTTTAATCTTATATTTTAAATTTTATGTTGTATAATATTCCTTATTTTAATTGTGATACTTCTGTCACGAATAAACAAATCAGATTTTGCAATCTCCAAAGTTTCATGTTTGTTAGATATGATAAATACAATGGTAGCTCAGTACTCAACATTAATAGGTCCCAGAAGGCATGACGAGGACTAAAACTGATGAGTACTGTTATGTCCCGAGCCTTGCAAACGGGCTCGGGGCGTTTGCAGGCAGTCCCGGGCAGGTGCAAGCTGCCTGGGACCAGACAGGCTGTCGCCAGCGCCTGTGCGCATGCGCGGGTGCTGGCGCGGGAAAAGTAACACATTGACCCGGGAACTGCCTATATAAGAGGCTAGGAGCTTTTGGGCGTTGCTGAAGCCGTCACTTGTAAGCTGAACACAGAATAAAAGGAAACCTGAGAACTACAACTGCTTCTCGCGTCTGCTTTTCGCCAAGGACTCAACACTGGCGACGAGGATGGGATGCCTTACATCGCCTGGAAAGGAAGAGGTGTAAGCTTACCCAAGTGAGTCCTGAGCGGCGGAACGACGGAACGGCGTTGACTCGGCAGCTACCCGCCAATCCAGTGCGCATTCGGGGGTAGGCTGGCTGATAGACCCGTCTCCTGAAATGGCAAAGGTTGGAAGGCTTTCGGAGTTCGACGTCTCACATCCAGAGCGGTGGGAGTCCTACGTAGCCAGGGTGGAAAATTACCTCAAGGTGAACCAAGTGAGGGAAGATAGCTTGAAGGCTGCCACCCTGCTTTGTGTCTGCGGTCAAGACACCTTCGAAATCGCAGAGAACCTTGCAGCACCTGTCCCATTAGAGTCTGTCAGCTACGCAGATCTAAAGAAGCTATTGAAGGAGCACTTCCAGCCCAAGATGTCCGTCATCGCATGGCGCCACACCTTCGAGCAGAGGGATCAACGATCCGGAGAGTCGGCCAAAGAATACATCGCCGCATTGAGGAAGGCCGCCAAGCACTGCGAGTTCAAGGACCTCGAAGAACGACTGAGGGACCGATTCGTGTGCGGCTTAAGGCATCGAGATCTACAACAGAGGCTTTTCGCCAAAGAAGAATTGTCCTTCCAAGATGCCTTAAGAGAGGTCACCGCAGAAGAAGCAGCAGGCGGCGCCGTCAAGAACATGCGGCCGATCAGGAACAGTCCAGATGTTGCATCCGTGCACCAAGAGGACGTCCAAGGGAACTCCGAGGAGGATCCGGACGAGGAAGTCGACCGTCTCCACCCCACGAAGGAAGGGAATCAGAAAGGAAGCTCTGCAGTTCCCCTCAAGTGCATCGGCTGTGGAGGTCGCCACAGGAGAACCGACTGCAAGTTCCGCTCCGCTATCTGCCGGGCGTGCGGGAAACAAGGACATATTGCAGCTGTGTGTCTGGGCCGACGAAAGGTACAACCTCAGGAAGAACTGCGCCTGAAAGGTACCAGGGTCCCCAGCCAGAATAGGGTAGGTTTTTGCGCTTGGCGAAGAAGCATCTTCAGGACACACACACAAGCCCATCAAGAAAAAGCTGTCACTCAAGGTGAAGCTACAAGGGGTTCCATTAACTATGGAACTCGACACGGGGTCTTCCCTTTCAATCATATCTTTACATACATTTAGGAAGATTTGTTCCGGCAGTGGAACTCAGGCTAAATTAAGGCCTTCAGACATTGTGTTAACAGACTTTCAAAATTCGAGAGTGTGTGTTAAGGGGGAGGCCACCCTTAGCGTACAGTATAAGAATTTTGAAGGTCCACTAGACATATTAGTAGTAGGGGGTGAACGAACGAGTCTCATAGGACTCGATTGGTTTGAAGCCTTGGGGATACACGTCACGGGGCTCAACAGCTTACAAACACTCGATCTACAGGAAGTCTGCAAAGAATTTGCAGATGTCTTCAGCCCCCAGCTGGGCACATTCAAGGGACCTCCTGTGTCCTTAAAACTAGACCCCACTGTCACACCCATTAGAATTAAAGCAAGAAGGGTCCCTTTTGCTTTAAAGAGTAAAATTGACACTGAGTTAGACAAACTGATCCAACAGGAATCCTAGAACCTGTTGATTCCAGCCCTTGGGAGACCCCCATTGTCACGCCTCTAAAGGCAAATGGGGACATTCGCATTTGTGCTGACTACAAATGCACTCTTAATAAGGCATTGCAGCAACATGCCTATCCTGTTCCTGTGGTCAGTCATATTCTGGCCTCCCTCAAGGGGGGCCGCGTTTTTGCAAAGCTTGACCTAGCTCAAGCGTATCAACAGCTGCCTGTTGATGATGATGCTGCTATAGCTCAGACTATTGTGACCCACAGGGGAGCCTTTAAGGTAAAAAGGCTACAGTTTGGAGTGAATGTCGCTCCTGGGATTTTCCAAAGCGTAATGGAAAACACACTACGGGGCATACCGGGGGTTTGCCCCTACTTTGATGATGTCTTAATTGCAGGAGACTCCACACACATTCTAGCTGAAAGGCTAAGGGCTGTTCTGTTAAGGTTCAGGAAAACAGGCCTCAAGCTCAAAAAAGACAAATGCAAAATTGGGGTGCCTTCTACTGAATTTCTGGGATTCAAAATTGATGCTGCTGGGATTCACCCTGCTGAATCCAAACTAACTGCCATTTTAGAAGCACCTAGGCCAAAGTCTAAGGCCGAACTTCAGGCCTTTCTGGGCCTCCTGAATTCCTACAATTCCTTTCTTCCACATAAAGCTAGTGTAGCTGAGCCTCTTCACAGGCTATTAGACAAACAAGCAGTGTGGCAATGGTCACAAACACATGAGGCTAGTTTCAATGAGGTCAAGGCCTTACTCACTTCTAACAGTGTACTTGCACACTTCAATGAGTCCCTTCCTGTGTGCATCGCTTGTGATGCGTCCCCCTACGGGGTTGGAGCTGTCCTGAGTCACCTCAGGTCTGATGGAACTCAGGTTCCTAGTTGCATACTACTCCAGAACACTGTCTTCTGCCGAGCGCAACTACGCTCAGATAGACAGGGAGGCTCTGGCTGTTGTTGCTGGAATTAAAAAATTCCATGATTTCTTGTATGGCAGGCATTTCACGGTCTTCACTGACCATAAGCCTCTGCTGGGACTGTTTACCACACGTAAACAAACTCCCCAAATCATTTCCCCTAGAATGCTTAGGTGGTCTATTTTTCTGTCTGCATATGATTTTTCCTTACTCCACAAGCCTGGGAAAGAAATGGGCCATGCTGATGGCCTCAGTAGATTGCCCCTGCCAGTAGTAGAAGCTGACCCTGCGCCAGCTGTCAACATTCTATCCATCCAAGCCTTGCCCGAGTCCCCTCTGAATGCCAGGGATGTCGCCGCTGAAACAGGCACAGATCACACACTTTCACATGTCCTTTCTTGGGTTTTGTCTGGATGGCCTGAGCACTGCCCTAGTCCTGAGTTTCAGAGTTTCTGGTCCAAAAGGAACGAGTTGTCCACTTCTCAGGGTTGTCTGCTTTGGGGAAACAGAGTTGTCATTCCCACCTCAATGAGGACTAGGATCTTAGAGTCCCTCCACGAGGGTCATCCTGGCATTGTTCGCATGAAGGCCCTTGCGCGCAGCCACTTGTGGTGGCCTGGTTTAGATAAGGACATTGAGGCTAAGGTGCATGCATGCCACCTGTGCCAGCGCTCTCGCCCAGAGATGCCCCAAGCTCCTGTGCATAGATGGGAGGATACACAGTCCCCATGGTCTAGGGTGCACATTGACTACGCTGGGCCCTTTCAGGGCCAGTTCTTCTTGGTCCTCGTTGACAGTCATTCAAAATGGCTTGAGGTTGTACCTGTCTCATCCACCACCACTGCAAAGACTATTCAGGTACTGAGGGGGATTTTTGCTGCACACGGGCTCCCAGATGTCATCGTGTCTGACAATGGCCCTCAATTTACTTCCTCCGAATTCCAAGCTTTCTTACAGGCTAACGTGATTCGTCATGCCACGTCTGTACCCTTCCACCTGTCCACCAACGGTATGGCTGAACGCATGGTCCGCATCACAAAGGACGCCTTGAAAAGACTCACCTATGGGGACTGGCATCACAGGTTGGCTGACTTTCTCCTTTCTTACCGCACCACACCGTCCACTTCTACAGGGAGAAGCCCAGCTGAACTTCGCTGGGGGTGCAAACTTACTACGAAGCTTGACCGGTTGCATCCGGACAGACTGCCTTCATCTACCTCACATCCTAGGGCACCTAGACAACTACTTGTGGGTGCCCCGGTTTGGACTCGCAATTACGGGCCTGGTCATACATGGGTCCCCGCTTCTATTTCCAGGGTCACAGGTCCTCTCTCCTATCGAGGTAGCCCTGGACAACGGTCGTGTCCTGCGTCGGCACATCGACCAACTCCGCCCTAGGCGGGACCTTTCAGATGAGACTCCTGGGTCTTTTCCAGGGGGGGAGGGGGACCCTTTAGAGCAAAGGGAGGGGCACGAGCTGCTGCCCACCTCCAATCATGGAGCCACAAACGGCCCATTCCAAGATTCCGCGAGTGCCCCAAACAGGAATTCTAAGAGCCTATCCAACTACCAGGCATTCACGCCTACTCCAGCCAGGGAGTCACCCCGGGGGTACAATCACTAGTCACCTGCACAGCACAGTACTCCAGTCAGGGAGGATACCCGGGAGCATCCCAATAAATCATACCCCGCAAGAGAGCTGGCACATAATCCCCAGAGTTGGCCTGACCTTACCCCAAGTCCTACAGGGGGTCAAACTTACAGGGAGGTGGTCGAGGACCCAAGTCCCGACCGCAACACCTCTAGCCAAAATCAGGAAGTAACTGAGTTTTGGGAAGGTACAGAGACCCACACGAGCCCGGACACAGAACGGGGCTTAGGGATGGGACAGCCTCCTGACAGGTCTCGGACGGACCTAGGAGGTTCTATAGAGATGCCCAGCAGTGGCTATCACTTCAAGGGGCCCGAGGGCCTACAGCTAGGCAGGTCAACCAGGTCACAAAGTGACAGAAGCCCTGGCCTGACGAGCCCGGTGGGCGAGCAAGCAGGCCAGGCATCGGGGCACAGTCCTCGGAAGGCACCAAGGCATGATAAGGAGAACAGGCTCACTTCTCCCCTCAGTCAGGGAACACCTGTC